>NC_059161.1:46290369-46915369 GCF_019923935.1 Bubalus bubalis
ATTTTTTTCTGTGATGTAGAAAGAAATTGTCTGGCATCAAACGCCTCTAAGTGTAGCCCACAGAATAGTAACACCAGTGTCATATGGAAGCTTATTAAAAGTGTAGACTATTAGGCTTTACCTTAGATCTCCTGAGGTAGAAACTTTATTTTTAAAATTTATTTATTTATTTTTATTTTTGGCTGAGCTGGGTCTTCATTGCCTCACAGAGACTTTCTCTGGTTGCGGTGTGTGGGGGCTACCCTGTTGCTGTGGGTAGGCTTCTCATGGTGGCAGCTTCTCGTTGCAGAGCACAGGCTCTAGGTGCAGGCTTCAGTAACTGCAGTTCTCAGGCCCTAGAGCACACAAGCTCCGTAGTTGTGGTGCATGGGCTTAGTTGCTCCTCGGCACATGGAATCATCACAGACCAGGGGTCGAACCCAAGTCCCCTGCATTGGCAGGTGGATTCCTATCCACTGCCATACCAGGGAAGTCCTCAGTTCAGTTCAGTCACTCAGTCATGTCCGACTCTTGTGACCCCATGGACTGCAGCACAACAGGCTTCCCTATCCACCACTGACTCCCAGAGTTTGCTCAAACTCATGTCCATAGAGTCAGTGATGCCATCCAACCATCTCATCCTCTGTCATCCCCTTCTCCTCCCACCTTCAATCTTTCCCAGCATCAGGGTCTTTTCCAATGAGTCAGTTCTTTGCATCAGGTGGACAAAATACTGGAGTTTCAGCTTCAGCATCAATCCTTCCAATGAATACTCAGGATGGATTTGCTTTAGGATGGACTGGTTTGATCTTGCAGTCCGGGGGGCCTCTGAAGAGTCTTCTCCAACACCGCAGTTTAAAAGCATCAATTCTTTGGTGCTCAGCTTTCTTTATAGTCCAACTCTCACATCCATACATGACTACTGGGAAAACATAGCTTTGACTAGATGGACATTTGTTGGCAAGGTAATGTCTTTGCTTTTTAATATGCTGTCTAGGTTGGTCATAGCTTTTCTTCCAAGGAGCCAGTGTCTTTTGATTTCATAGCTGCAGTCACCATCTGAAGTTATTTTGGAGCCCAAGAAAATAAAGTCTATTACTGTTCCCATTGTTTCCCCATCTATTTGCCATGAAGTGATGGGGCCAGATGCCATGATCTTAGTTTTTTGAATGTTGAGTTTTAAGCCAGCTTTTTCACTCATCTCTTTCACTTTCATTGACAGCCTCTTCAGTTCCTCTTCACTTTCTGCCATAGGGTGGTGTCATCTGCATATCTGAGGTTATTGATATTTCTCCTGGCAATCTTGATTCCAGCTTGTGCTGTAAAGGAGTACATCAAGGCTGTACAATGTCACCCTGCTTATTTAACTTATATTCAGAGTACATCATGAGAAATGCCGAGTTGGATGAAGCACAAGCTGGAATCAAGGGAAGTCCTAGAATCTTTATTTTAATAGGAATGCTCCGGTGATTCTTACCCACATTAAAGTTTGAGAAACACTCATCTAGAATAGTTGCTCCTATTTAGTCATGAAGTCGTGTCTGACTCTTTTGTGACCCCATGGACTGTAGGCCTGACAGACTCCTCTGTTCTTGGAATTCTCCAGGCAAGAATACTGGAGTGGGTTGCCATTTCCTTCTCCAGGGGATCTTCCCAACCCAGGAATTGAACCCGAGTCTCCTGCATCTTCTGCACTGGCAAGTGAGTTCTTTTACCACTGAGCCACCATGGAAGCCCATGTGAAACATTTTATTAAGTGAAATAAGCCAGACACAAAAGGTACTTATATGAGATACCTAGAATAGACAGTCAAATTCATAGAGAAAGTAAGTATAATAGAATAGAAATACTAGGAGCTAAGGGATAGAGTGAATGGGAAGTTATTGTTTAATGGCTAGGTTTACATTTGGGATGATGAGAAATTTTTAGCAGAGGATGTGGCAATGGTTGCACAAAAATGTGAATATATTTTGCTACTAAATGGTATACTTATGAAAGGTTAAAATGTTAAAGCATTGTTATGTATATTTTAGCACAATTTTTAAAAAGTATATCAACCTAGTATAATTTTTATCATTCCATGGAGCTGGAATTCAGCCAATATACAGCTAAGGCAGTCTGTGACAAAGAGAGCAAGACCATTTCTCCCCTTCCTAATCTGGTTCACTCCTCCTGAATATATTGACACATATTCAATCATCCCTGTCACTCACTGGAACAGAGACTGTTAATGTCCACCAAAACGCATTTCCTTTCCCTTCTGGGCATACAATTAGACCAGATTAAAAAAAAATTATTTGTTTATTTTTGGCTTTGGTGGGTCCTTGTTGCTGCATGGGCTTTTCTCTGATTGCAGGGACGGGGGCTACCCTCTAGTTGTGGTGTGTGGCCTTCTAATAACAGTGGCCTCTCTTGCGTGGAGCACGGCTCTCAGGCACGCAGGCTTCAGTAGCTGCGGCACGTGGGCTCATTAGTTGCATTTCCTGGACTCTAGAGCACGGCCTCAATAGTTGCGGCGCATGGGCTTAGTCGCTCGTCGCCATATGGGATCTTCCTGGATCAGGGATCAAACTGGTGTCTCCTGCGTTGGCAGGCAGATTCATCTACCACTGAGCCACCAGGGAAGCCCTAAACCAGATTTCTAAGTTAGGAGAGACCACATCATTAAGATCTGTGCCAGTTTTGGGTCCATCTACCCCGATAGGTGAACTTCTTTTTCTCTGTTTACTGTGAGAATGGAGACGAGCCCAAGGTCCCAAAGGAGGGTTAGAGCTCAACCAAACATTGCACTAGATACTCATTGGTCAAGAAACAGATTTATGCCATCAAGCTATGGAGAATATTCTAGTTTTTTCTGTTATGGAAGCCTTTGTTACATTAATTTAAATATCCACTCTTTGGGAAAGTTGCTTCTAATGAGATCTGTGGACAGGAAAGAGCTAGATATGCTGGCACTTTTATTATAGAAGTAGCACTATGATAAGAAAATCTTTTGTTCCCTCTCACAGAAGCAAATGCAATCTTTTTCTTGAAACACATTTCTAAAAAAATTTACATCACAACATATCCAGTAATAGATGTTAGCAGCTATTACATAGAAAGCTATTAAAGTAAAATGTGAGATATTGGCCCAGTTCTTGCATGGACACGAAAATAGTGTTATGGTTTGTCATAATGTAAAAACATAGCATTCTGTAAAAAACAAAATTAAGAAAATACACAGCACTTCAGAATCATTTGTATAAAGCTTTGTCATAACAAAATATTTCAAATATACAAGGAAAGCACATAATTATTGAACAATATATTTCAGTGTGTGGAGAACCTCAGTTAGATACTGGTATTAAAATTAGATACTTATGAAGCTGGGCTTTTTTCTCTTCCCTATTTTGAATTTATCTGCATACTCAATGTATCCCTCCATAATCTTCCAATGAGACTCTTTCACATGGGAGAAGTACCTTATTTTTAAAAAAGATTTTATTGAAGTATAGCTGATTTACAATGTTGTGTTCATTTCTGCTGTAACAGAAATATATATATATATATATATATATATATATATATATATATTCGTTTTCATATCCTTTTCCATTATGGTTTATCAGAAGATAGTGAATATAGTTACTTGTGCTGTACAGCAGAACCTTGTATATACTATATATCTTATATATACTGGTTTGAATCTACTAATCCCAAACTCCCAATCCTTCCCTCTTTTTCCCACTGCCTTCCCACAAGTTTATTCTCTATGTCTGTGAATCTATTTCTGTTTCATAGATATGTTCATTTGTCATATTTCAGATTCCACATATAAGTGATATCATGGTATTTGTCTTTCTCTTTCTCAATTACTTAGCTTAGCATGTAATCTCCAGGTCCATCCATGTAGCTTCAAATGGCATGATTTCATTCTTTTTTATGGCTGAGTAGTATTCCCTTGTTTATATGCACAACAATTACATCCATTCATCTATTGATGGACATTCAGGTTGTTTCCATGTCTTGGCTATTGTAAATAGTGCTGCTATGAACAGAGGTGCAAGGATCTGGGAAAATTATCCTTGATTCCTGAGTATCTTTGGTTAAGATACAGTTAACTTGTATGGCTAAGCCATGACACATTGACAATCATCATACTCAACCCAAGTGTAAGGGTGTACACCACAAGATATAGAGAGGATATGCTGGGAAATAAGATTCAGTGTGTTTCCATAGTCTTTTCATAAGAGGCCATGTTTTAGGTCAACACTCTGGAGTAGCATCCTTCTGCATTAGGATGCTTGTGAGCCGTGGTAGAATGAGCCCAACACTTTCTAGATCCAATTTAAGTTGCTTGTGAAGATTAGAATTCATGATTTTCCTGAAACTTATTGGAGTTAGCCAGGAGTTAGAGGGAAAAGGAAGGGGTTGGAAAAGGAATTGGAAAAGTGTCTCCCTCTTCTTTCTTTTCCATGTTCCCCATATGCTCCATTTCCATTGGAAAGAAAGAGAAAGAAGGGTAAATTAGACCAAAGAAACAGAATGGAAGATAAAGCATGGCTTGCAGAAAATTCTCTGGAGTAGCCATCATCCTTATGATGGCAAGAGCAGAGGACCCATCATGATGTTCCACATTTCAAGCACTTGAATTGTAGACTTGAGGTGACAGATCAGACCAAGAACTCTGTCAGTGATTTGGCTCTGAAGGGCAGAAGGATGCTTGTCCACAGTAGACAAGAGCTGAAACTAAGGTGTCTGTCTATGTGTTTGTGAAAATGACACTGAAAACTGAATCAAGGGGCTTCCCTGGTGGTTAAGAATCTGCCTGCCAATTCAGGGGACACAGGTTCAAGCTCTGGTCTGGGAAGATCCCACATGGTGCGGAGCAACTAAGCACAATAACCGCAACTCCTGAGCCCACGTGCCCCAACTCCTGAAGCTTGCTCACCCTAGAGCTTGGGTTCTGTAACGAGAAAAGCCACGGCAATGAGAAGCCTATGCACCACAACCAACAGTAGCCCCGTTTGCCGCAACTATAGAAAATTCCATGTGAAGCAATGAAGACTTAGCACAGCCCCGAATAAAAGAAATTTTTTAAAAAGAAGTAAATCTTTCTAAATTCCATATATAAATCTTAAAAAAAAAAAAAAAAGAAACTGACTCAATCCTGGAGGTAAAGGTCATACTTTTAGTTAACAAATGGGAGGCTAAAGTGTTCAGTTCAGTTCAGTTCAGTTGCTCAGTCATGTCCGACTCTTTGCGACCCCATGAATCGCAGCACGCCAGGCCTCCCTGTCCATCACCAACTCCCGGAGTTCACTCAGACTCACAGTGTCTAGCAATTATCTGGGAATAAGTTATCTCATAAAAAAGAAACTAGTGAAACTGATTACAGAAAGTGTGACTACACATTTACAGAAATTGCCTAAGAGATAATTTATGAATAATAGTGGAGAAGACTTAAAGAAAAACCACTCTAGTCAGTGAGTAGCTTGTGGTCTCAAGGAAGCATGATTATGCCACACAAGAGACTCTGTGACCTAAAAGCTTTTGAGACCATATACTGAATTTGGACAAAGTTTAATCTAAAATGAATCCGATTGTTAATAAGTCCTAAGCACTGTGCTAATCGTCAAAATTACCCTGAGAGTTATCTTATGTTGCCTTTGTTACAGATGAGGGAACAGAATTTCAGAGATTAAGATGCTCAGATCACACAGTTAATAAATGACCAAATCCATATTCAAGTCTACATTTTTCTGGAATTCTTTTCACTTAAATTGACACATTTGTTTATTAATTTACTCCACAAATATTAATATTTATCCTGGCCAAGCAGGGATAATACAGCACTGCTGTCAAAGACCCCATAGCCTCCCGGTACCCGGAAGGGGCTGCTCCTCCTGCTACCGTGCACTTTGTGATGAAGACTGTGGGGGACTGGGTACATAATGAACATAACCAGAAATGAGCATAACCAGAGAGGACTTGTCTCAGTTTGGGGGAAGGGGAAAGAGATGAGAGAAATGGAACTGGTGCCTAGCGAAACTTACAAAGGCCAGTAGGTATAGACACAGGAAATGGGGTTTCAGCTGAAACCAGCAAGTGTAAGAAAGCAAGATAAATCCAGGGACCAACAAAGAGCTGGGGGGAAGGGCAAAATCAGAGGCTTGTAGGGGAAGGTCGGGGACAAAAATCTATGTCTCTGAATTGCAGGTAGTTTATTTACCATCTGAGCCACCAGAGAAGCCCCAACGTGAGAGGAATAGGGGCCAGATCTGAGCTCCTCACACGTCAGTCTGAGGAAATAGGACTTTATCCTGCAAAAAGTGGGTCAGTTTATGACTAGATGAGCATATTGTGATAGCCTGCCAGGTGCTCTTGAAGCAGGCAACACTGGAGATGGGAAGCTTTTTTTTTTTTAATGCCAGAAAAAAGATAATGGGAAAATAAGGTTGTAATGGACTTCCCTGGTGGTCTAGTAGTGAAGACTTCCAGCTTCTACTACAGGAGCCACAGGTTCTCTGGTGGCTCTGTGGTAAAGAATTTGCCTGCCAATATAGGAACCACCAAAGATGTGGGTTTGATCCCTGGCTTGGGAAGGTCCTCTGGAGGGAAATGGCAACCCACTTCAATATTCTTGCTGGGATAATCCCATGGACAGAAAAGCCTGGCAGGGCTACAGTCTATGGGTTTCAAAGAGTCAGACATGACTCATGTATTCAACGTAAGGTTGTAACAGGCATCAGGGATGTGCAGGATGAGTAGATGTGGAAATAATATGGTCGGAGGAGTTAAAATTGCTAATTATCTAATTGATGGTAGGTAGGAGTGAGAGGCAATAGTAACTCACAGGTTTTTGGTGTGGGCGATTATCAGGTTTGAATGGTGATGCCCTTTACTGGAATAGGAAGTACAAGGTAGAATGATTGGAGGAGGTATGGTTAAGCAAGTGCACCTGTATGTATAAGACAGAGGAGAGGAGTTCTCTCTGACCACTGATTTGAGCTACCTCAAGTTCAGAAGAGCAGCCTCACTCAACTCTATAACTAAAGCAGTCATACCTGAAGGAAGGCAGTGAACATATAAAGAAAAGTCCAAGAAGAAAAACCTTGTCAGTGTGTTAAATAACTCTTCAGAGAGGAGGTTAAGCTCTAGCCAGCTAGCAGAGTTGCTCTGATTCCTCATATGTCCCTGTGTCCACATCACTCACCAAGCAAGCTTATGATTGAAGCAGGCTCTCCAGATAGCCTTCACCATGAAGAGAGAATACAGGCAGGCTGATAGCAAAAGTCAAATTTCTCATAGTAGATTAGTTAGAACTCTGGCTTATACATTAGTCTCTTGACTTGGTTATTCTGGGTGAATCCCCCCCAAGCCCAATCATGGCAGGGTGTTCTGTCAAATGGGATCTGAACTTTGTTGACAGTCCATTTCTAGCAGCCAACTGGTCTTTCTAGTTCCCAAATCCAAGTGATTTTGACAACATCCACCGATGCCAAGACAGCAGAAGATATATATATATATATATTTCCTGTAAGTGTAACTTCTCAACTGTGAAATACCATTCTTTATCTTTAATAACATTTAATATCTCCTTTATCTGATATTAACATAGCATTTCCATGTACATTATTTTTTCATGTCTGAATTTTCAAGTTCTCCTTGTTCTTATATTTAAGGCAAATCTTTTTGAAGCAGCATAGAGTTTGGGTTTTATTTCAATCCAGTTAGAACAATTTTATCTTTTAAATGGGGTAGGTATATATTCTATTGGAAATTAGGATAATTATGGGTAATTTTGGTTTAATCTACCATCTTACTATTGCTTTCTATTTGTCTGGCCTGTTCTGTGCTCCCTTGTCTCTTCATTCTTGCATTCTAGTGAATTATTTTTTAAATGTTTCCCCTCTCATGCTTTAGCTTATCGGTTATACATCCTTTTATTATCTACTTAAAGATTACCATATAGATCATAACATGCATTCTTGACTTACTAAAAAATAATATAAATAAATATTCCCATTTTTTCTGTATCATACAAGGCCTTTAAAACCATTTAACTACATTTACTCCTCACCTCCTAAGGCTCAACAGCTTGTATTTCATTGTTGACATGTATTTTAATTCTTTCTCTCTATATCTAAATATATATATTAAGCAATAAAAAATAAATATTTATATAGTCCAAATTTGTTTGGATGATCCCATATACTCACTCTGTTAATTTTCATTCTTTCTTATGTCTCTGAGCATCTTTCTGGGTTCATTTGCCTTCTGCATGAAGACACTTTAACATTTCCTTTGATGAGTGACAAAATCCTCATTGTTGTTCCCAGAAAATTACTTTCTTTCATTGTCATTCTTTGAGGATATTTTTTCCTGGGTGAAGAATTCTAGGTTGACAGTTCTTTCAGCACTTTCAATTTATTATTTATTCCTCTCTTCTCTGGATTCTATTGTTTCTGTTGAGAACTCAGCCATAATTTTTATTATTATTATTTCTTTAAAGGTAATACATTTTTTTAAAAAGTCTATCTAATCTCATTGTCCTTGGTAGTTAGGTGTTTTATTGTAATGTGCTTTGGAGTGGTTTTCTTTGTATTTATCTTTCTTGGGATTCATGAAAGTCTTGAATCTATGGATTCACACCTTCCATTGTTTTTAAAATGCAGATGGTTAAGCTAGGAGCTTCCCTACTGGCTCAAACAGTGGAGAATCCACCTGTAAAGCAGGAGATCCAGGTTCAATCCTTGGGTCAGGAAGATCCCCTGGAGAAGGGAATGGCAACCCACTCCAGTATTCTTGCCTAAAGAATCCCATGGACAGAGGAGCCTGGTGAGCCCCAGTCCATGAGGTTGCAAAGAGTCAGACAAGATTGAGCAACTAAGATGTTCATGTTTCACTTTCAAGCTAGGAGCAACACAATCCAAATCATTTGAATTCAAGAGAAAAATAATTTGAAGTTCTCTGATAGGGCTTCCCTCTGATTCATCCTTATTCCTGTGTATTATCCTTTGGAGACCCAACTCCAAATCTGAGACTAATACAGGTCCATCTCCCTTAGTGGATCTTATTTCCAATACTGTATTTCTAATCTTTTGAATCTGTTGAAAGTTTTGCTCAGCATCTGTGCTTGGAGAATCAGCAGATGCCTCTAAAGAAAACTGGCTGCAAATTGATTCACTTCTAGGCTTTTCTCTCTCAGTACTTGACCATGCAAATTTCTTCCCTGCTTTGGTATATCTCTTATGCATACAAAAAATGTGATATTAAATATGTTTCCAGTTTTTCTAATTGTTTTCTGCAAATGGATTGATCAGTATTACCTACTCCATCATTGTAGGAAGGGAAACATTCTCAAAGCTTTAAATACAACATTTTACTATTTTTTTCTTTTTTTCTCACTAAACCCTGAGAAGAGAAACTTTAAGATGCCCCTCTCAGCACAGAAATAGGACTGTAGCACAGGACTATTAAATATTTGTTGAATAAATGAATAATCACAGTTTCTGCTCAGGCTTGGTGGCAATTTTCTTTTTAAAACCCTTTACCAGAAACTGAGAAAAGAGTGTCACTCATAGTATACCAAGATCAGGGCAGTGGGATCTGTATGCCCTAGTTGTAGGCAGTTGGTTAGAGCTTAGACCAATACATTTTTTTCCTCAAGGAGTATCTTGTCCTGATATTGTTTAGAATTGCTGGAGCATAGTGACAATAAAAAATAGATGATTTTTGTTAGCTATTTTATTATTTTAAAATTTCTACATAAAAGATGCCCCTTTGTCTGTACCTAGGAAGAGTTGACTTGGATGAATTTCAAGATGCCCTCTAAACCCGAGATTCCATATGGGTCTGTTGAGCAGACACCAGGTGTATCTGCTTATGGATTTGTGCCTGGAAGGAACAGAAGTAAGTACAGAAGGCAGCTGAACTTCCTCCACAAAGACTTTTTCTGTTACTGGGCCTGATCACTACAATGGTTTCTTTATCTTTATTTTTTTTAAAAAAAGCATTTATTTATTCAAAACCAGTGCAAACTATCGTAAGCAAACTCCTTAAAAATATAGAAGCAGGGATATTGTCACAATGATGCCTTCTTGGACAAATATACAAAATGGTGGGACTGTAGCCACTAGTTAGCTTTGTTCACATCTTTCAGTACATAAAGTACAGCTGGGAATTGATGAGAGACCTTTGTTTCTGAGATTAAGTTAAGGAGAAACATAAATGGCTCATCTCACAGAATAAAAACCATATAGTTATTAGTCCTGAAAAAATCGAGCATTTGGTTATATGACAGGTTTGAGAATTTTAATGATGCCCCCAAATTTAGCCCTTTATAACACCAATTTATTTAGAATCTCTAGGTTAATAATATAGATATGTCCAGGCACAACTTTATCCTATTTACATAAAGAAACATTAAAAATTCAAGTCTCTTTTGTAACAGAATTAGAAGTTTAGTAGTTGAATATAACAAAAGAAAATGCATAATGGCCTATTAAACCTCACATTTCTTTGCATAAAATTGCCAAAAGAAGCATCAGTGATCAGTGACTTTCTTAAAACTCTGTAAGTACAAGACTGCTAATTGCTCAAAAATAAGAAAGTTTGGTTTTTATAACTTCAGGAAACTTCTAAAGTATGCCTATCTAGTCACCGTAGAAAGCAATATCTTTATAATTCAGCCAATGATGGGGATTCTCTCAAATAGGAAAGGTGGCCTATGAACTGGGGTTATCTTCAAGGCTGTTATAAAGCTTCCACTAATTAAAATCAATAACATAAAAATAATAAACTGTTGTTTGGTTACTGACGTAAAAAGAAAAGTTATAAGATCACAGTGAATGGAAAAATGCTGAGTTTGGATTAATTTATCCTACTTGGGCCAGATGGACACTATAATGATTTTTCCTTCAAAAGTCTTATAATAAAGTGCATTAGTTCATTGAGATTAGTACAGAAAACCAAAGAATCAAACATTCATCCACAATATATAGGGGTTATTTGTAAGGAACTGAATTTGAATAACCAATAGCAAAGTAATAATATCTTTCATCACAGAAAATAACTGTTCTATTGAGAGTAAAGGTAGCTTTTAACATTCCTTAAATGTTAAAAATAACAAAATGATTTTTGGATAGAGAAACTCACATAAGTGGTACATATATGAAAAAAAAAAAAGGCAGATTCTGGGATATAATACCTGAGACATATGGCCCTGGGTCTGATCTTATCAAGAAATTTCTATAGTCTTTTCATAGTTTTTCAACCTGGCATTTATCTCAACAAAAGTTTCTAAAAACAAATAAAATTCAGAATAAACGAAAGTCTCTTGAGCTTCTGTCGGTCGCAGTTCAGCGAGGCACTTTTACTTTTGATATGGGATCAAACCAATAACTGCAGTAAAAAAAAACAACAACATAGTTTTAAAAAGGTAAGATCAAACAAAAAGATGATCAGACCCATCTCACCAAGAATCCAATCAGAAATGAGACAAACAATCCAAATGGAAAAAGTAGTGCCCAGAACTACACAGATACAGAGCTTTCCCACAGCCCTTTCATTTCTTTTACTGAGTCTGCTTTGCCTTTTTTAAGATATTAGATTTGTTCTGTTCCACAAGTCTTTGGAAGGCCATGAAGCATCTCTTTACAAAGTCCTTTAGAGACAGCAGGGACATTTTCAGTGTGCCTTCCTTCTATCATATTCAGGTACTCAAAGTGTGGCGTTTACAGAGCATGGATAGAACCTAGAATGTTCCGCTTCCTCTCCAGTGGTTTGAGAAAGTGTGACTCAATTATTGGATATACTAGTGGCCAGTGGCAGTGCAGTGGAGGTCCAGGGTGTTGATATTTGACAGTGTGTGTCAACGATTTGATTTGGAGGTGATCAAATTTGTGTGGTTTGGGAGGAGAGCAGGCTGCATAGAATCTATTCACACTCATGTGCAAGTTTTCAAGCAGAAGGTCCATTACAAGTTCTACTGGATCCACAGTAAACTGAAGCATTCTCATATAGTGAGTCACTGTTTAAAATCAATGCTTGAGAATCAATAAGGCACTAGGTCAATGCTAGCAGCACACAAACCTAAAATATAGTCTCAAATTGTGTTTGTTTTCCTTTATCACCCCTTGGGAAATAATTCCTGGAATCTTTCTGGAGAAAAAAAATGGAGGTTAGTAGTTGCCCTACTCCTCATAAATTCTGGTATGGATATTCATTAGATAGTCTTGAATTAAGGTGTTTTTGTTTTGCCTTCTTTTCCTCTTGGGAAATAATTCTTGGGTTTTTTGTTGGTAGGGGGAAATGGAAGTTGTTTTAGCACAGACACAAAGCCTAAAAGAGAGGAAGAATACTTACAGAGGGCTACACAAAGCATTCAAATGAACAAGAAAGTTTTGCAGAGTTAAATTTTCTTTTGGGAGACATGAACCCATTTATGACAATCTCTGGACAGGGGCTGTTTACCTGGCTGCCACTGAGGGTCAGTTTTGCCTCCCAGAATCTGTGGTCTAGCTGCTGCTGCCTGGACCACCTTGAGGAGGTCTGCTTGGCAAGGTAGGGTTATGCTGCTGGTGGTGCATGGCAGAAAATCCTGGGACACATTTCCTGTAGCTGCCTTTTTGATGGGGCTCAGAGGGAAAGGACAAAAATGACTTTTCCTATCATAAGCAGAAGATAGTGACAGTGAGGGAGCGCCATTACACAAAACCTATGCTTGTCCCCTTATGGCAGAAAGCAAAGAACAACTAAAGAGCCTCTTGATGAAAGTGAAAGAGGAGAGTGAAAAAGTTGGCTTAAAACTCAACATTCAGAAAACTAAGATCATGGCATCTGGTCCCATCATTTCATGGCAAATAGATGGGGAAACAATGGAAACAGTGATAGACTATTTTTGGGGGCTCCAAAATCACTGCAGATGGTGACTGCAGCCATGAAATTCAAAGACACTTGCTCCTTGGAAGAAAAGTTATGACCAACCTAGACAGCATATTAAAAAGCAGAGATATTACTTTACCAACAAAGGTCTGTCTAGTCAAGGCTATGGTTTTTCCAGTGGTCATGTATGGATGTGAGAGTTGGACTGTAAAGAAAGCCGAGTGCTGAAGAATTGATGCTTTTGAACTGTGGTGTTGGAGAAGACTCTTGAGAGTCCCTTGGACTGCAAGAAGGTCCAACCAGTTCATCCTAAAGGAAATCAGTCCTGAATATTCATTGGAAGGACTGATGCTGAAGCTGAAACTCCAATAGTTTGGCCACCTGATGCAAAGAACTGATTCATTTGAAAAGACCCTGATGTTGGGAAAGATTGAAAGTGGGAGGAGAAGGGGATGACAGAGGATGAGACTGTTGGATGGCATCACCAACGCAATGGATGTGAGTTTGAGTAGGCTCTGGGAGTTGGTGATGGACTGGGAAGCCTGGCATGCTGCAGTCCATGCCATGACTGAGCGGCTGAACTGATGCTTATCCCATGACGTGACAAATACTCAAGGAAACAACTTGAGAATGGACGAGTAAGCAACCAGGTTTTCAGTCTTTAGATGTCCTTTCCAAATTCAGCCCAGGTTGATTTTCCTCACCCAGGAGCGCAATTATTATGTTTCTTTGTCTCTATGTCAACTCTGCTTACTTTCTTTTGTGTTCTCCTTTTAATCATCATTAAAACTACGTTTACTTTACTGAGATGACTAACTGGATACTTCCCTACTTAAACAAGGATAGGCATATTCTTGATTATATGGATATGGATGCAAGGTAAATATTTAGAATTCTAAGGACTGGCCATTATTGGTGCAGAATTTCATTAAGAATTCCCTAGTCGAGACTTCCCTGGTGATACAGTGGATAAGAATCCTCCTGCCAATGCAGGGGGCACAGGTTCAATCCCTGGTCCAGGAAGATTCCACATGCCAGGCAAAGCCTAAAGCCCTTGTGCTGCAGCTCCTGAGCCCACACTCTCGAGCTCACAAGTTGCAGCTACTGAAGTCTGTGTGCCTAGAGGCTGTGCTCACAACAAGGGAAGCCCTGCAATGGGAAGCTGGTGCACCACAACAAAGAGCAGTCCTGGCTTGCTGCCATCTAGAGAAAAGCCGCATGCAGCAACAAAGACTCAGTGCAACCAAAAATAAATAAAAAGAATAGGAAAAAGAATCCCATAGTCGTTCATTAAAACAGGTTATTCTTAAAAATACATGTCTTTCCCAGCTCTCTTCACAACCTGGTTAAATATCAAGTAGAGCAATACTTGGAAACAAGAAAGGAAGTTATGTGATCACTAGATGACCAACAATGGCCATTTTCCACCAAGTAAACCCAATGGACAAGATTTATGAGTTCTTACATCACTTTTTCTGACCTATTAGAATCAAGCCTCTAGAAATAAAAAAAGAGAGAGAGATTGCTTTTTCTTGCTCTAAAAGCACAAGCAGAGGCTAGTCCTAAAGAATTCCAAGCACACAGTCTAGTTTAATGTTGATGTTATTTATGCCAAAGTGATCTGACAAAACATTCCACCAGAATGATGACAATCCAGATCTCCGGCAGGGCTTTTGCGTTGCTGTGTTCACCCATATTTGTAACTGGAAGCTGTGGATTTGTTTTCTCTTGTGGGTTTTCTGGGAGAACCTGTTATTGATTACATCAGGATACCACAAACATTATACTTTATAATGCTTAGCATTTATATAGGTTCTTTTGATTTCAAAACAAGTTAAAAACATTTTCTACCGTGACAACATCTTTGCGAGGTAGGTGATTATTCATGTCCCTACATTATCAATAGAAACCCAAGACCAAGAAGTGCAGGACTCTGTTCCCAGGCTGGGGAGGGTCAGGAGCGACATTAAGGCTAGACGTCCTGAAGGGCACCTGCTCTGGGCTCTGATTAGGCCAGCCTATCTCTAGTGCAACAGTCTCCATTAGTATAGGCTTATATATCATATAGTTATGGGCTTCCCAGGTGGCGGAGTGGTGAAGAATCAGCCTGCCAATGCAGGAGATGCAAGAGGCATGGGTTCGATCCCTGAATCAGGAAAATCCCCTGCAGTAGGAAATGGCAACCCACTCCAGTATTCTTGCCTGGAAAATTCCATGGACAGAGGAGCCTGGTAGGCTACAGTCCATGGGCTTGAACAGAGTTGGACACGACTGAGCGCACACATTGTATAGATATAAAACAACAATACAAGGACATACTAGAACAATAATCCAATATTTTTGTTTCTTAGTAAAATATGTTAAGCACAGTATTTAAATTGCATTTCTCTGAAAAGCATTTGGTATATTAAATAGCAGAAGATATATTAAATAGCTCTATAAATGTTTGCTGGCATACTCTTAACAGCAAAGGATTATAAAGAAATTAAAATCTACTTTTAAACACCATAAACTAACCAAAAATGTGAAAAACTACTTTATTCTTATAATGCAGACTGAATAGCTTGCTGGATATTAGCAGGTGGCTACATAATTTTTCTGAGCTTGAGAGAAAGGATACACATTGTTGGCTGTGGTTTTAAAATATCAATTTGGTAGGGAAAAGTGCAGTTGAAAGGTGAAAATTAAAGACTGCTTTTTACATTTTGCATTCATTCTGAACAATTCATACATTTTCAAAAGATACAATCATACTTGGAACTAATGTTTAGGTGAATATAGGGGTGCTATATAATATTTTGTGAGAAGAGAAAATGACAGAAAATAAAAGCCATGGTATTGGAAAAAATGCAGAAGGAGGCAAAAAGGGTATTTTTCAAGTGTGTTGAAGATGAGCATGAGATGTAAGCTGTTCATGCTTACATGACTATAGAGGTCTTGGAAATGGTTTCCAAGGACAAATACTTGGCTTGATCAGTTCCTTCTCTCGGACAAAATCCACATGCTCCTCTACGTCAGCAGTTCTCAGAATGGTGTTAAAGATCTTACCTCATGCTGAGCTTCTTAAGAACGGACCAGGTGGTCAGCAGAAAAAGTTCTAAAACTAGAAAGGAAGAGGCATCAAAGTCTTAAAATTTGTATGCAAACGTAAAAACTAACCTCCAAGCCAAAATGACATTCTCTGTCAGAAGTAACAAATACAAAAGTCTTAAGTTTAGTGTACACGCGGCTAAGATATTGTTAGTTATTACATGTCGTTCAGAGAATATTTTTGTGTGTGCTTTTCCCCTAAAAAAGACATATTAAATTGTTTTTCTCTCCTCAAGTCTTTGTTTTTGTATACATATATATATATATATATATAAATGTGAAATACAAGATGTCCCGTAAGTTTGTTCATTCAGACTACACACTCTAGGGGTCCTTCCCACTTGCGTTGTACATGGCAGTTTTGTTTGAGGGGAGTCTGAGTCTGAAGAGGCTCGAGCAGTTGGGTTGCTTGGTGGGCTGCAAGGTTCTGGCATAGGGCGAGTACCAGTCCCTCTCAAACACATCCTTGAGTTGCTTAATGATGCTTGTGTTGTTCCTCACGTCTGCTTGGTTGATAACGAGGCCTGTGCCAGCATTCTGGGTGAAGTCATTCCCCACCCAGTCAAAATTTCCTGCAAAAGACAAAGGAAATGAAGGTGAAGAGTTAATATTCCACCGGGGAATATTCTCCATTTAAAGAAATAGAAAGAAGATTCTATTAAAAAAACAAAACACAAACAAACAAGAAACACCCGGGAATAGTGACAGGGAGACTGAATTGTGTTGACAGCTCATAAAAAAATCCAAGAAGGCTTACATATGGAACATTAATATTTGCATATTATTTTGGCATTTTCTTCAGCTTTGCTCAACTTGAAACTGGAAACAGGAAATTTGATGTTCTTTTTTTGGGTAATGTTATTTCTTATTGACATTCACAAGGTACACTAAATACAACAACATTTAAAATATATAGAAATACACTTAAACATCCTGTGAACATTTCCTCCCTTCTCAAAGAGACACATCTAATCCATATGTACAAATGAGAGGCGCTAATTACAATGCTCAGAAGCTTTCACATCAAAGAAAAAGTTGAGGCCAGAGAAGGAGAACCAGTTTTTAACCACACACACAAAACACTCCTTGCCTGGGCTGTGAGTCAATTCCCAGTCCCAGAATCAGGCTTCTCAGCCCAGGAATCAGAGAGGTTGCTGCAACAGCAGGTGCCCCAGAGTGACTGCTGGTATAGCTGGTGTATTAATTTACTAGGTCTGCTGTAACAAAGTAGAACAGACCAGAGGCTAAATGTCCACAGTTCTGGAGGCTGAAAGTTCAAGGTCAAAGTATTGGCAGGTTGGTTCCTTTTGAAGGCTGTGAAAGCAGGGTCTGTTCCAGGCCTCTCTCCTTGGCTTGTAGATGGCCATCTCCTCCCTGTATCTCCTTACATTGTCTCCCTTCTGCACATATCTCTGTGTCCAAATTTTCCTCTTGCATAAGGACACCAGTCAAACTGGATGAAAAACCACCCTAATGAACCTCACCTTAACTTGATATCCTCTGTAAGGACCCTGTCTCCAAATAAAGTCATATTCTGAGGTACTGGGATTAGGAAGTCAAAAGACTAATCTTGAAAGAAGCTGAAAGTAGCTGAAAATGAAAGTAACTCAGTTGTGTCTGACTCTTTGTGACCCCATGGACTGCAGCACACCAGGCTTCTCTGTCCTTCACTATCTCCCAGACTTTGCTCAAATTCATGTCCGTTGAGTTGACGATGCTGTCTAACCATCTCATCCTCTGCTGCTCCTCTTCTCCGGTTGCCTTCAATCTTTCCCAGCATCAGGGTCTTTTCCAGTGAGTCAGCTCTTTGCATCAGGTGGCTAAAGTATTAGAACTTCAGCTTTACTCTCAGTCCTTCCAATGAATATTCAGGGTTGGTTTTCTTTAGCATCAACTGATTTGATCTCCTTGTAGTCCAAGGGACTCTGAAGAGTCTTCTCCAGTACCACAGTTTGAAGGCTCAAAGAGGTGAATAAATTTGCCCAACTTCACATAGTTAAATGGTCTGTCCAGGTCTGCTAGACTCCATAAGCTATCTTCAATACCATAAACAAAGCATCATTCTCACCAATACAAATTTAGCCATGTCAAGACTGACAAAGTTATTTCACAAATTACCACTGTCCTCTTTGGTTCAGAGCTGGTTCCATAAGTGAACTGAAGGCTTTTAAATACACAGGTTGACTTTCCTTTTCCTCAGTGGCTTCTCAGGCATCTTGCAGGAGCATTGGTTGAAAGATGTTGAGATCATGGTCCCTGGGTGTTCTTGACCTAAGGCCCTGCAGCCATCTGTGGGAGAAGCTTCTGGGAGAAGGGACACCCATAGTGAGAGTCAATATCTGTTCCTCTATAGTTCTCATTCTTTGGCCCCTCCCCTACTACCTGGAGCTCGTTCACATATCAACTCCCTTTTCTGTATGGCGCTGCCTGGAATACTGGAAGGTGATTCCTTCCTCCTCCATTTGACTCCTTAAGTTTATTCCTCTAAATCAAATATTATCAGCATGGAGAAGAAATTCCTCTCTCTCTCTCTCAATATCTCACCCCACCCCACACAAACACTACAATGATGCTTTCAATAGCTTCATGATAGACATAACTTTGGGGGCTTCCTTAGTGGTCTAGTGGTTAAGAATCTGCCTTGCAATGCAAGGGACACTGGTTTAATCCCTGGTCTGGGAAGATCCCACATGCCATGGGGCAACTAAGCCTGTGGGCTACAGCTACTGAGTCCCCCTGCAGTAATTACCAATGCCTACATGCCCAAGAGCCCAGGCTCCACAACAAGAGAAGCCACTGCAATGAGAAGCCCACACACCACAGCTAGAGGTTAGCCCCCACTCTCCACAACTAGACAAAGCCCGTGTGTAGCAATGAAGACCCAGCGCAGCCAAAAATAAATAAATGAATATTTTTTAAAAAAGACATAGAAATGAAAGTGAAGTCGCTCATTTGTGTCTGACTCTTTGCGACCCCATGGATTGTAGCCCATGGAATTTTCCAGGCATGAGTAGTGGAGTGGGTTGCCATTTCCTTCTCCAAAAAGACACAACTTTGACTCAATTATATTGTTCTAAATTAGCAAGCTCCTTGCCGAATGGTTTATAAGACTGTGTTAGGGTCTGCACAGGGACTCCCTTCGCTGTTGGTGTGTTTTGGACCATGTGCTCTCAGACCATGCTCAGGGGCTTAACTTTTGTGCAAATGCTCAGGCTAGGTAAACATAGGCCTCAGCCTCTAAGCAGAGGATCAGTAGCTACTCTAGGCTTAGAGTTATTCTGGAACCTGTTGGGAGATGGCACCTTCTAGTCATTCTATAAACGAGACTCTAGCATTCTTGCACACTTTTCAAAGACTTCTTGAGAAGACACTAAAATCTCATCTTATGACTTAAGTGCCAGGCATTAGATCAAGGGCAGTAATTTCCAGTGTTCTTGCCTGGAGAATCCCAGGGATGGGGGAGCCTGGTGGGCTGCCATCTTTGGGGTCGCACAGAGTCGGACACGACTGAAGTGACTTAGCAGCAGCAGCAGCAGCAACATTATCTCATTTGATATTCACTGCAGTCCTGTGAGGTGACAATATTAACTTCACTGTATTTATAAGTAAATTAAGGCACAGAAAAGTTTAGTAATCTGTCCAAGGTGGAAGTGAAAAAATTCCACAGTTGACGTTCAAAAGCCAGGTCTGACTCCACAGCCCACACTTAACTTCTGTTTCATGTCACCTCTGATTTGAAAGGCGTACTTGCTTTGTGCTAACTGTGCTCTTCGCCCTAGACTCCATCAGCTCCCAGGGTTGGTGCATCAGGCCACACTGAGATCTCTGCTCCATTCATTTGCATATCTCACTGTCTGAAAGAAACATGCATATGCTTTGGGGGCAACATGGAGCGGGGCAAGATGATGGGAGAGAAGTGACAAGACTTTGAAGTCTTATTCTGCAAAATTCAGCTTTTTTCCTTTAATACAAAGGATGGAGCCAAGATTCTGCATCTTTATTGATTCTCAAGAGTTTTAATTAGTCTGTTCTCAGGAATCACAGCCCTAAAGGTCTACGGGGCATTCCTACACTAGGTGATTGTTTTCCTACCTTTCATTTCCTGATGGCTGGGTTAAACCTCAAAATCACATACATGCTTCAGTAATTTTTCAGTTTGGAAGCTGTTTTACCCAGCTGTTTTTGAGACTGCCATTTCAGCTTCTAGAATGCATACTGAGGCCCCAAATGCCAAGAGAGTTGGGGAACTACCCTCAGGAATACCCTGTGAGGGTGCAAATGAACTCACAGGATATAATATGTAAATAATCAAAATCTTTCAAACAACTTTGCCAAGCTTGACTCAAATATACTCTGGAGAATTTAAAGTAGAGATATGATACTGTCTGGGGAGTCTTCTGTAAGCCTTCAGAGCATTTAATGGAACTATAATTCCATACAAGGTCTTGTGTGGATTTTTCTTTATTCAGCATTCTCAGCAGGTATTTGAGTGACTTCTAAGAGATTTTCAGAATATGCTGATAATTATTTAAATTATCAATGAATTTTCCCTCTTTATGCTCTTTAAGCATTTTTATATTAGAACTATGCCTCATTCTAGGGAATTAAAATTTTGCTAAGATGCTATGTGGTATATTGGAGAAGACCCTTGAGAGTCCCTTGGACTGCAAGGAGATCCAACCATTCCATCCTAAAGGAGATCAGTCCTGAGTGTTTATTGGTAGGACAGATGTTGAAGCTGAAACTTGAATACTTTGGCCTCCTGATGAGAAGAACTGACTCATTTGAAAAGACCCTGATGCTGGGAAAGATTGAGGGCAGGAGGAGAAGGGGACGACAGAGGATGAGATGGTTGGATGGCATCACCGACTTCATGGACATGGGTTTGGGTGGACTCCGGGAGTTGGTGATGGACAGGGAGGCCTGGTGTGCTGCGGTTCATGGGGTCACAAAGAATCAGACATGACTGAGCAACTGAACTGAACTTAACTGAAGATGCTATGTGTAAAATGTACTCATTTAAAAATGTATTATAATAAAGAACCACAAAATACACCCCCATAAATAGAGTCAACCAATCATGATGAAGGAGCAAAGGCAATACAATAGAGCAAAAACAGTGTTTTCAACAAATGATGTTAGAAGAACTGGACAGCCACATGTAAAAAAAAGTCTAGACTCAGATCTTATACCCTTCACAAAATGTAACTCAAAAAGTGATCATACCTAAGTGTAAAATCTGTGTGTGTGTGTGTGTGTGTGTGAAGTCGCTCAGTCATGTCCAACTCTTTGCGACCCTATGGACTATAGCCCACCAGGCTCCTCTGTCCATGGGATTCTCCAGGCAAGAATACTGGAGTGGGTTGCCATTCCCTTCTCCAGAGAAGGTAACATAAAATGGAATATTATTCAGCAGTAAAAAGAAATGAGTTATCAAGCCATGAAATGACATGGAAGCACCTTAAATGCATATCACTACGTGAAAGAAGCCAATCGTAAAAGGCTACACACTATATGATTGCAACTATATATTTTGAAAAAGACAACACTATGAAGATAGTTAAAAAAAAAAGAAATCAGTGGTTGCCAGGATGGGGTAGAAATGAATAGGTGGAGCACATAGGATTTTAGGGCAGCGAAAGTACTCTATATAATCCTATAATGGCAGATGCATGTCTTTATAACTTGTTGAAAGCCACAGAATGTACAGCACAAAGAGAGAGCCCTAATGTAAATGATGAGCATGTGTGAGTTCATCAGTTGTGACAAACGCAGCACTCTGGTGAGGGGTGCTGGCCACGGGGACACTGCACGTGCAGGGATGGGGCACACAGGAAACCTCTGTGCCTTCTGCATAGTTTTGCTGTGAACCTAAACTTGAAACAAAAACCAAAGTCTATTTTAAAAACGCCTTATAGGGAAACAAGGGAGAGAGTCAGGAATCAGTCTTTGCTAAGAATGTGGTAGACAGAGCAGTGACAGTGTTGGGAACTTTTCATATATTATCTCATTCAATCCTCACACCACCACCAAAGGGTGGGTGTTATTATCCCCCTTATTTAAAGATAAGGAAATAGAGGCTTTGCAGAGACTCAGAGAGACTGTGTGATTCTATCATCTTCTATCTTGTGTCAGGGCTTGAAATCAGAGATTTGTCTGACTCCAACTCACTTTCTTAATTCATTATAAAGAGTATTTGGATATAAGCACATGTCACTGCTGAGCGTGCGTACAACAATTTACTTTAAGTAAACTCTGCAGGTAAAATATTCAGATTTGAGTTTTAATATCCCACTGTGCCCAAAACTTAATCCATCCCTGTGTTTCCTGTTTCCCAATATTGAACCAGAGGTTCCCACTTTGGACTAAACACATTTGAGTCTGCTTTTGTCACTTGTTTAAAAAGAAGCTCATTTCATTCTATTTTCCATGCATTGATGAACATGAGAAAATCTAAATTATCACACCTTGTGTCACTGAGAGGGACAACATGAACAAAACAATGTTCTCATATTCTAGAACCGGAATGACATACATTTTAAAAAATTTCAATACTCTATTCTACTAATAAGACACACAACTATTCCAAATGGGAAAAGACAGATCATCTCTACACTGACACAGGAGGTAGTGTCTCCAGGGGCCGACGACAGTGACTTCTGAAGGGCTATAGGGGGTGAGGGGTCTGGATGCCTGGCATTTGAAACTTAGCTCTAAAATCTTCCCCCTTACATCTGTATGTTCAATTCATTTCATATTTTATGGCCCAATTTCCTTATTTCTAAACTGTAGGTGATTAAAACTGCCTTCCCTATTGACAAAGTTGCTAAGAGAATCAAAGAAAGTAAGGTGCTTTACAAAGTTAAAAGGGCATATTTTCTATTTACTGACTAAATTTGGAAAAAATAATGCAAATTTCATATTCCTTTATTCCACACCTGTGCTTTTCTTTTCTGCTTTGACTCTGCTACTTCATTTGGACATTGTAAAAGCCATCCAGCTATTTTGTGATCTATGCCCCTTCATTTTATAGATAATAACTTCCACCCTGCCTGTGACAGAATGAGTAAAAAGGTTACCCTGGACCCATACACGCCATGGGAAAGTAGAATAGATTTGATCCCTTAGTAAATAATAAACCAATAACATATTGTTTCTGTGTCTGGAGCTTTATTACCTTAATAATAATAGCTAACATGAATCAAGTATTATCTATGTGTTAGGTGCTGTAATTGTGCAAGGTGCTTTGTACATATTATCCTAATTAAACACCATCCTATGAAGCAGAAACTAGTCAACCCCCTTTTACAGATGAGAGAACTGAGTTTTAGAGAGCTTAAGTAAATTGTCCAAAGTTAGCTTTAAAAATTGGCAGGCGTAGGATTATTGCACAGACAGTGTTCATTTGGACATCAAATTTTAATGGTCGGCTTCCCCATTACTCATGACAGACTGGCTGTGGTAGGAAATGAGCTCTGGGTTCATTCTAGTGCCAGGACTGGTCTTTGATTAACCGTCGAATTTCCCGCCTATAGGGCTTTCCTGGTAGTTAAGCTGGTAAAGAATCTGCCTGCAATACAAGAGACCCCAGTTCATTTTCTGGGTGGGGAAGATCCGCTGGAGAAGAGCATGGCAACCCACTCCAGTATTCTTACCTGGAGAATCCCATGGACACAGGAGCCTGGTAGACTACAGTCCATGGGGTCACAATGAGTTGGACACAACTGAGTGACCAAGCACAAAATAAGACAAATGGACCATGGAATTTCTGCAAAACACTTATGAGAAGACATCCTATATGGTCTCCTGGTCTATGAACCAAGCCACAGGTGAGATGTTTGGTTGAAAAGCTCTTTGCCCTCACTCTCTTGTTTCCTGACCTTGGGGCCTCTCATTCACTGGCAGGGGCTTCCTCACCATGGGGTACACCAGAGTTCAGCTGGGTTACCACTAACCTGCATGATCCCCTGAGGAACCTCACAGCCCTGACACCTACCAATATAAGCTGCGCCATCCGTCACCATATACTTGTTGCGATTTAATCTAGGGAAGGTGTGATTCCTTTGTTCTTTTGTAATGCAAGCATTCTCTCTTTCCAGATCAAAGAATTTCTGTAAGACAATAAATATATAAATAAACAGGTGAATATAGAGAACATTTTTGGTTTTGTTCAAACACAAAAAGGTTTCTTATCCAAAGATCAGCAATAGACCTCATACTGAGTTATTAAAACTGCAATCTTGTTACTTCATATAGCTGAAGCTATTTTTGGTCTCAAATCCATATAGGCAACAAGAGCGAAAATGAACATGCTCATCCAGGTCTGTAATTAACACTTTTAAGCAATAAAATGAACATAAAATTCATTCTTTCAACAGGGAGAAGGCCAGAAGTTGTTTAATTCTTATCATCTTATTCATCAGGGTGCACTGACATTTTAACCATGCCTCAGGGTGCTTTCTGTCAAGCATGTCAATGAACTGATTTCCTACATGCTGCATATCTTATAAGAAGCAGCAGGCCCATGTCAATGACTAGCTGAATTGACTGAGGATTTCCAAAGGTCAAAAAAAGGTTTTGCCCAAAGAACAAATAGTTTCCATCTAAACACCTCCGTCTACAAACTCCTTTAATAAGCAACTAAAAAAAAAAAAAAAAATCACACCTTCAAGTCCTGAATTTCAATTCTAATGTGATCCAAAAGCAGCACTCTAGTTCAGCTGGAATGGGGATGGGGGTGCTAAGACAGGTGAATGACATTAGGAGTGGCTTCAGGAACCTGCTGAAATGGGCAAGTGCTCAGATGAGGCTTAAACTGTGACTGAGTTCACAGAAGACACCATTAAGGTTAGGACCTCGGGTCTCCTCCACATTGAAAAACGTTGAACATTTTCAAAACTGCATGGAATCTTTCCAGAATGTCTTACAGTTGTAGAATCATGTGTGTTTGAAGGAAAGAAGAGGCAGAGAGAAAACACGAGATGATACCTGAAAATGGAGATATCATTATAGTTTCAAAACTGTAAGTGTCAAAATTTGGTTTGGGGAAATAATGAGAGTTGGATGTTCCCATTTTTTGCCTGGAAAATCCCATGGACAGAGGACCCTGGTGGGCTACAATCCATGGGGGTCACGAAGAGTTGGACATGACTGAGCCTGCACACATACACACAGATTGAGAAAGGCATGATAAGCTAAGCGATCTCTAAGGTCCCTTCCAGCCCTGAAAATACTAATCTATTTTGTTTTGTTTTGTTTTGTTTTTTGGTAGAACCCTTGAGATCAATGGTACACAGGTCTAAATCTACCACCTAAGAATTTTCTATTGCACATTCCAGAGGAAGGTTCTCCTACTGCCATATTACCATGATCACAGGCAATGTAGCCTGGATCACCCTATTTCCTCAGTTCCTATCTTCTGCAAAATATGTGTCAGATTTGATGGGTTCACATATAGCCTTGGTGGACTCTTCAGATGGACTTAATAACCTGTGAATGCTCTTATGTCATGGTTTTACACTTGTGTGGTCACACGAAACTAATTAACAGCCAGCAGTCATTCTGCTTGGATTTTCTATCACAACACCTGTCTGTACAATAGGCTTGTTCCTTCTGAGGAAGATATTACTATAGAATCAAGACAAATTTGAGAAACAATAAATTATGCAACCTAATTTAAGTCAGTGATGGCATCACAGCTTGAGGCTTGACTGAGAGCCCATTTCCTCCAGAGAGTTGACAATGACCCAAAAGAGGGAAAACAGATCTTTCTGGGGGACTATGGCAGAGAGTGAAGAGGAACTAAAAAGCCTCTTGATGAAAGTGAAAGTGGAGAGTAAAAAAGTTGGCTTAAAGCTCAACATTCAGAAAACGAAGATCATGGCATCCAGTCCCATCGCTTCATGGGAAATAGATGGGGAAATGGTGGAAACAGTGTCAGACTTTATTTTTCTGGGCTCCAAAATCACTGCAGATGGTGACTGCAGCCATTAAATTAAAGACACTTACTCCTTGGAAGGAAAGTTACCAACCTAGATAGCATATTCAAAAGCAGAGACATTACTTTGCCAACAAAGGTCCATCTAGTCAAGGCTATGGTTTTTCCTGTGGTCATGTATGGATGTGAGAGTTGGACTGTGAAGAAGGATGAGCGCTGAAGAATTGATGCTTTTGAACTGTGGTGTTGGAGAAGACTCTTGAGAGTCCCTTGGACTGCAAGGGTCCATTCTGAAGGAGATCAGCCCTGGGTGTTCTTTGGAAGGAATGATGCTAAAGCTGAAACTCCAGTACTTTGGCCACCTCATGTGAAGAGTTGACTCATTGGAAAAGACTCTGATGCTGGGAGAGATTGGGGGCAGGAGGAGAAGGGGACGACGGAGGATGAGATGGCTGGATGGCATCACTGACTCGATGGACGTGACTCTGAGTGAACTCCGGGACTTGGTGATGGACAGGGAGGCCTGGCATGCTGTGATTCATGGGGTCGCAAAGAATCGGACATGACTGAGTGACTGAACTGAACTGAACTGAAGATGACATCAGAGATCATATTGTATTCACTGACATATTTTTAGACATCTAACATGCTGTAGGTGACAGCAAAGACATTTCAAAAGTGACTTGTTAATTCATTTAAAAAACCTTCATTTAACTAGGAAAGCTTGGTGAGTGCTATCTCTTTCCAAGAGCCACCTCATGGATACAAACTCACAAAGCCAGGGGTGAGGGTGTATACTCCTCTAAGGATGAGGATTACCAGGCTATCTGCTTTTTCAGTGCTCCAAAGCTCCTGAAGACATGCTATGTGCAAGATCCCAACTTTCACTTTTGTTAGAAAAGCTCTTCATCCGTTTGTGGTCTTGGCATTGGGGCCATAAGATTCTTTCTCATCCACACTTATCTTGATGCTTAGAAATGCATGGCCTGGCTTATACAGAGATTGAAGTCTCTGTTTTAAAAAATGTTCAGCAGGAAACTATTAATGCTTGCTTTATTCAAGTAATGTGACCATGAGTGTTCAAAAAGATGAAGCTGAGTAAATACTGTAGAGGTTAAAAATGATGGATTCTACTTTCCTTGCAATTTCTTGTAAGACTTGAATAAGAATCCTTAACATTTCATGCCAGAGATTTCAGCTGACAGTGCCTCAGTGGCAGGTGTGCTGTGGGGTCAGGAAAGGGGTTGGTGGAGACAGCTGAGTTGTTCTGAGAGGAAGTCGAGAGAGGACATAGGAGCAAATGCATCGTGTGCCATAGGCCCCAGGTACTCTCCTCTGCCTCTGCTTGTATTACCTTTGTCTTATTTTCTATATTCTGATGCTTTGACATCTGGGGCCTTGCTGAGCATGGAGAGACTGTCTGTCCTTCAGAGAATGAAGGCTACAGGGATTTCACCTCCTCTAGGCCTAATTCATAGGGCTTGCCTTGTGGCTCAGCTGGTAAATAATCTGCCTGCACTGTGGGAGACCTGGGTTTGATCCCTGGATTGGGAAGATCCTCTGGAGAAGGGAAAGGCTACCCATTGCAGTATTCTGACCTGGAGAATTCCATGGACTGTATAGTCCATGGGGTCACAAAGAGTCAGACACGACTGGGTGACTTTCCCTTTAAGGGCCTCCTGGGCACTCCTCCAATATTTCTCTTCCTCTGACTGGCTTTGGGGTATTGAGGCTCAAGGCAGTCTTGGAAGCCATGTATCAAAGTTGACAGTGGAGCCTGTGTCATCTGGGTCCCTGAATGCTTCATGCATGGTGCAAAACTTTATCACTTAGAAGAGGTCTCAGTATACATTTGTTGAATGTCCACAGTGGGGGTTGGGGAAAGCTGAGATCTAAAGGATTAGTGGGCATGAATCAGGTAAAGCATGGAGAAGAGTGCTGTAGGAGAGGAAAGAGCATGTACAAGGGCCCTGAGGGGAGGATAAGGATGCTACATGTGTGGACCAGAGGAGAGTTAAAGATGAGCTAGAGAGCTAGCACATTTAGAGTCGTATGAATCCTCAACCCTGCCTCCCTCACAGGATGCAGAGATGGATCAGCACATGGCCCGAGGGACCTGGAACAAGGACAGGATCCCAGGCTGGGGAAGTCTGCGCTGGTGCATGTTCCAAGGCTCTGCTGCTCACTGTCTTACAAATAAGAACAGTAGATGAAGGAGGAAGTTCAAACAAAATGGAGAGGATGCAACTGAAAGTGTGGATAAAGAGGGCTAGGCTGGTACCAGGAAACTTGGGTTCTAGTCTCCTTTTTGGGGGGGAGATACTTTGCCAACAAAGGTCCGTCTAGTCAAGGCTATGGTTTTTCCTGTGGTCATGTATGGATGTGCGAGTTGGACTGTGAAGAAGGCTGAGTGCTGAAGAATTGATACTTTTGAACTGTGGTGTTGGAGAAGACTCTTGAGAGTCCCTTGGACTGCAAGGAGATCCAACCAGTCCATTCTGAAGGAGATCAGCCCTGGGTGTTCTTTGGAAGGAATGATGCTAAAGCTGAAACTCCAGTACTTTGGCCACCTCATGGGAAGAGTTGACTCATTGGAAAAGACTCTGATGATGGGAGGGATTGGGGGCAGGAGGAGAAGGGGATGCCAGAGGATGAGATGGCTGGATGGCTACTGACTCGATGGACGTGAGTCTGGGTGAACTCCGGGAGTTGGTGATGGACAGGGAGGCCTGGTGTGCTGCAATTCATGGGGTCGCAAAGAGTCGGACATGACTGAGCGACTGATCTGATCTGATCTGATAATTATCTTGAAAAACTACTCAACCTACTTTATGAGGTATTTTTCACTCTCAAAGACTGTTGTCCTAGTTCCGATTGGAAGCACATGTGTATGCTTATAGCTTTTACAGATGCATGAAGAAAATTAGATTTTAATAGCTCAGTCAATACAATACTTACAACTTTCAAACTGCAGTTGGCTATTTCAGTGCAAATAGCTTTAAGAGATGAAATAAAGTTAAATGTGAGGGGGTCAGTTTCCTTCCAGAAGCTTATAAGGAGTCTAACTTTGACGCTCCGCAGAACTAATGCTTCTCTGATTTTCCCGTCCAAGTCTGGCCAGTAAGTCCTGTAGAAATAATATTCATACAGATAAAATAAAATTAGTTTGTTTTGGAGGAAAAAAAAATTACTAGACTGCAGAGAACATTGACATTAACTTGATCATTATGTGATCATTTATATTACAGATTAAATCAGCCTCTAATTTATAAGTCTTGTAGAAATAATATCCATAAAGATAAAATAAAAGAAAATTAGTTAGTTTGGAGAAAGAAATTTATTAGACTACAGAGAACATTGATATTAACTTGGTCACTATGTGATCATTTGTATTATAGATTAGATCAGCCTCTAATCTATAATATAAATACTGTAGAAATAATATCCGTATAGATAAAGAAAATCAGTTACTTTGGGGAAAGAAATTTACTAGACTACAGAGAGCACTGACATTAACTGAATCATTACTTGATCATTTATATTATAGATTAAATCAGCCTCTAATCTATAATATAAATAACCTTGAGGATATGTTGATAAAATGCTGGTCTCCTGGGTTAGAACATTGAGAAATGGTGCTTTAGGCAGGTACAATCCTACCTAAAATGAGGTTTCCTATCAGGGCCTCAGGTTGTGTGGGCTGAGGGCACAGGCATACTGACTACTACCACATGCCACCCTCACACACCTCCAACTTTACTTGGATCTCAGTTCAAATGTGTAAGAAGAATCAACTTTCCATAAGAATTCCAGTTAGGATCCTTGAGCACTCTGTCATCTTTAAATGCTTCTTAAACCTCTCTTCTTTGAAAAGTGCCCCCCAAATGAGATCTTGCTCTGGTTATCCAAGCTTCCCACACTCTTATTTCCAAACTTTCTTGGTCTCTCCTTGCCAAGCCCCTCCACTACTCTGGGACCTTGGAACCCTTCATCAGGCAAACAGTTTCCCCTGTAGGTTTATCCTTTTCCCTGAATTCTTAACTTTTTACTTCAACTAAATCTGGACTCTTTCCTAGGCCACAGCTTCTGCTAAAGTCCTGCTGTGTATTTTCCACCACAACCTGTCCACTTGATTTAGGTGCCAGCCTCTGCTCCCCCCAGCACACACAGTGCTTCTTTCGGAACTGTAACTTAGTCCTCATGTTAAAAACCAAAAACAATAAGCTTTCCCATGTTAAAGACAAATCTCAAATTGCTCTGTCTTTAATCCTGTAATTTGTAGACCTTCTGTTTATTCATACAAATCTTTGCTTAATTCTAGGCCAATTCATTATTTAGAATAATGATATATTATTCAAAACCTTAGCCTGTGAGTAATAATTTTACCTCCAAAGGTCTCCTCTTTATATCTGACCCCAGACTCCTGTCCTTCAAGTTCTTTCACTCTGTTATCTGTACCTGCCCTTTCACCTGTGTGGGCTCCCCTCGTGGCTTAGATGCTAAAGAATCTGCCTGCAATGCAGGAGACCTGGGTTCGATCCCTGGGTCAGGAAGATCCCCTGGAAAAAGGAAATGGCAACCCACTCCAGTATTCTTGCTTGGGAAATCCCATGGACAGAAAAGCCTGGTGGGCTATAGTCCATGGGGTCACAAAGAGTCAGAGATGACTAAGAAACTACCATGTTCACTTTTCACCTGTGTGGGCCCCAGATCTAAGATCCCTCTACTCTTTCCTGATGCATCAGCTCCTCCTGGTCTCCTTTCCCTGACAGCCTAGTTTCAGTTCTGATTACCTGAAGGATAGTTGCTCCTCTCCCTTCCCTTGTCTTTTTGCAGAATCTAAATCCTAGATCAGTGCAGTTATTCCTTTCATGTATTTCTATAGTCATAAAGCTGAGGACTACTGGAAAAAGTCATCTCAACCTTCAGGGTCCTCAATACCATCTATCAACCTCTATCCTTGTATTGGGTTAGTTCCACCTCCTGTATCTTTTGTAATTATTCTGTTACCCCACCCTAGAGAAACTTGTTCTTTCTTTCATTCACAAAATTGGGGGTCTTGGTCATGGTTCTCCTCAACTTTCTACCCTGATGGCACACACATCCTTATCCCCTTCCCTCTAATTCAGCGGATAAGGTATCCTTCTCCTTCTCCCTTAGCTGTTTTCTTGGCCCTCTGCAGCTGCATTTGGTTAGTCATTCCTTCCTGAGAATAGCTTCATCTTCTCCCTGGAGCCTTCCCTGGTGGCTCCGATGGTAAAGATTCTGTCTGCAACGCAGGAGACTTAGCTTCGATCCCTGGATAGGGAAGACCCCCTTGAGAGGGAATGGCAACCCACTCCAATATGCTTGGTTGGAAAACTCAAGCAACTCTGTCCAAGGAGTCTCAAAGAATGGGATCCTTGACTTTCACTTTTTTCCTTCTCTACCTTCTTCATTTGCGAAAAAAAATGCAAATCTTTCCCATTGAGAGACCCCCTCTTGGACTCTGCATTGCTCTGTGGCTGGTGCACAATCTCTTTCCTCATTATATTTCCAAGATATTTTAGATTATCCATGCTAATGCCTTCCCCCTTGGCTACGAAGGATCTTAATTTTGTTTGTTTGAAGGAACTTCATGAAATGAAGGTTATGTCAATCCTATGAAATTATTATCCCAACCTAATAAGTCATAAACTTAACCTTATTCTCCTTTGGAATAATTGTAAAATCAGGCAAAATCTATTGCTTCAAATTCTTCCCAAAGAGACGCTGAAGTCTAAAACAAATCTAAAATCAAATAAACACTAAATGGGCAAAACATGAAATGGAGGGATTGAAAAAATGAAAGTATGTGGGGAAAAAAATCCATGAATGTTCAAAGGGTGCACAATATTTTAAGCAAAAGTGTTTTAATAATGTGTATCTTGCAGCCTAAAATCCTTTTTGACCATCATAGGGGTAATCACTTTCTGGGAGAAACACATCTTTTGCAATCTTAAAGTCATTTGCATAAAGAAATTATATATTATGCATATGTGAGGTTGGCAATATGAGCAATATTCAAGCAATATAGGGCACATGAAATTACTTAACCTCAGCAAAATAGTTAATTTGAAATTGTAATTTTCCAAATTTAAAAGGTGTCAGGTTGTACTCCTAGAAATGTGCACTTTGGAAATTTTTCCTGGGTTAACTGGATTATTCAAAACATTTACAAGCACCCAAACTCTGCATTCCCAGCAAGAAAGCAAAAGTGGGAAATACTTGGGTCCTAGGGATGCATTTATGCACGCAATGATTTAGGGGCATAAATTCTGCTCCTGTTTATTCCAAGTATTTCCACACTTGCACAGTGATGAATATTAAAAATACTCTAAATTTTAAAATGCTATGTTCCTCTTACAGATGGATGGATTGACTGAGAACATACATATTTTAAGTTTGCTTCTCCTGTAAGTGAAAAAGACAGTATGAAAATTTAGCATTTAAGGAAGACCGACATGAGTACAACAAAGTGATGCCTCTTTTAAAGAAAATCTTGGCAGACCTACTTAGTTTCGGTATGCCCTTCAGGCACATGTCAACTGATAACTTAAAAAAATGTTTTTCTAATAATTTTTAATTTATTTTACTTTTCCAAATAATTTTCAAATCACAACCCAATCTTCAATCATGCTTATAATGTAAATTACTGAGGTAGTAATTTATGGGATGAGACCCTGAGTCCTTAAAACGGACTGAGGGAGGCATTCTGGGTGAGCTGCAAATATACACTGAGATGTGAACGTGCAACCTTCTGTGACTTGAGAGCATCCCAGTGTTCAGGATGTTTTTTCCTGTGGTTCTCAGTTTTGTGCCTTGCCCTGGAGCCCAGGTTCTAAGTACACACTCACTGACCTTTTGGTGCTTGTGCTGGAGATAGGCAGGTAGTCCGTGACTGCAATGTACACATATTGTTTGGCATCATCTATTACACTGTAGATGGCGTCTATGTCAAAGCTTCTGTTTTTAGGGCAAAAGAGTTTGGGAGAATTCTGTGAAGACACAAAATACAAACTTTCAGAGTATTAGATTTTGACATCTGGGGTTTTCTCTTTTTTTGTTGTTATTTAAAAAACATTTTTTTTTTAATGAATCTTGGCTTTTAGCCAATTTTTGCAAGTCTACTTTCCAGTTCTTTATGAGATTAGACAAATACATTTGCAGTCCTATCAAAGTTCAAGCAAGTAGAAACCAAAGTGTGGTGGAAAGAGTCTCAAATCTGTCCTTTAAATTGGTTTTGGGAGGAAATTCTCGTTTTCAATACACACATGTTTTATCTTTACAGAAGTTCTCCAGTTCTAAACTTATGCGACTCTGGCACACACTCATATCATACACAGTTAATTTTCTTAGATATTACCATGCATAGTATGTATACACACACACACAGAGTATATATATATATATATATATATATATATATATATATATATACACACATACAGCAAGCTATTTATGCTAGAAGTCATTTCACTTGAAAGGTAAGGTGGCCGTAAAGATGTTCAAGACATATGGTCTAAAAATCTTGTTTTGTTTTTCCTTTTCTCCTATTTTTTCATCAAGTGAGGAAGAGGAGGGCTGATTGTGGAGAAAGGATCATCAGTAATTCTAGAGGAAAAACCAAGTGACTTATTAAGATGCCAAGCTCATAAGCAGAGACAGGGACTTGAGAAAAATGAACAAAGAGGCAAATTATACTTGAGATATTTTTCTTATGTTGCTCAAAGTGGTTTCCATCTTACAGAAGTATGATTTTTTTAGATAAAGTTATTATAGAAAGGAGGGATTCCCTGGTAGGTCAGTTGGTAAAGAATCCACCTGCATTGTAGCAGACTCCAGTTCAATTCCTGGGTCAGGAAAATTTGCTGGAGAAGGGATAGGCTACCTACTCCAGTATTCTTGGGTTTCCCTTGTGGTTCAGCTGGTAAAGAACCTGCCTGCAATGTGGGAGACCTAGGTTGGGTCCCTGGGTTGGGAAGATCCCCTGGAGAAGGGAACAGCTACCTACTCCAGTATTCTGTCCAGGAGAATTCTGAGAACTGTATAGTCCATGGGGTCACAAAGAGTCAGACGTGACTGAGTGACTTTCATTTTCACTTTTTTCATTGTAGAAAGGAAAAGATGTACTTTGGTTTTTTTTACTGGCCTCCCACTGGACAAGACTGGAAGGAGCATTTCTGTAGTTCCTGCATTACTCTGACAAGCAAGACACCAAACGAAGGAACACAAACAATGCAATGAGTGCTTAGGTGTTTCGTGTCTGACTCTTTTGCAACTCCATGGGCTGTAGTCTGCCAGGCTCCTCTGTTTAGTATCAGAGGCCAAACAAATGGTTTCTGGAAGATTCCTGGCATGGCAGAACTGGGTTCTGCCAGCTATGGTGGTCAGGGCCCCTCATGAATGCTTGGGAACAACTCCCCACCCTGTGCTGGTGGGAATCTCCCTATCCCAGCTTAGACAGAGGAAAGATGATGCTATTGGACTGGATGCACAGCTGAGGAGGGGCTGAGGAAGGGGCACGTTGAAGGGCCACACCTACCAGGCACCCTTACTCAGAATGTTGTCCTGGCCAATGAGTATCAGAATAAGTTTTGGATTTAAATCACTTTTCTTTTGGAATGAGGATGAACTTCTAAGTATTAAAAAACAAAAAACAAATGCTAAAGGAGAGAAACCAGAACAAAAAAGCCCAAAACAAAACAATAAAACATAAATTAAAAAACAAACAAAATCCAACGCTAGTCCTACACTTCCCACAGCACGCACACATGCAGACGCCTCATCCGTCACTAAGACAGACGGTGTGGGCTTCTGCAGCGTCTCTCGTGTTGTCCTTCCCTCTTACTCCAGATGGCCGTTTCCCTCATTCAAGCACTGGTGCTGATTGCTGGGCACCACTTTTATGTATCTTCTGAACTCATCTCCCTGTCTCCACGATGCTTACAAGACAAACAACAAACGTGTGTCTCTCTCAGGAGCCCTGGTTTCTTGGAATTCAGCCTGATCTCACTGGGGCAGATGTAAGCACGGCCTCTGTAACCTGGCTCTCCCGTTTCTGTCTTCCTCATTTGCACGCTATCATGCCTTCTGCACCCCAAACTAAGATAATCGTCAGTCCATGGCCCTGCTCTCACCTTGTCTGCCTCCACGTATTTGCTCTGGCCAGTCCCTCTGGCTGAAGTGTTTCCCTATCTTTATCTATCAGAGTCCTATACTTTCTCTAAGTTCAAGTTCAAATACCATCTCCTCCATGAAATAAAAAAAAAAAACAAACACAAAAAACTTTATTTTTGGCTGTGCGGGCTCTTTGCTGCTGTGCATAGACTTTCTCTAGGTGCGGCGAGCTAGGGCTACTCTCTAGTTTCAGCGCTTGAGCGTCTCATTATGGTGGCTTCTCTTGCTGGGGAGCACAGGCTCTAGGGCTCTCAGGCTTCAGTAGTTGTGGTACAGAGGCTTAGTCGCCCCAAAGCATGTGGGATCTTCCTGGACCAGGGATTGAACCTGTGTCTCTGCATTGGCAGGTGGACTCTTAACCACTGGACCACCAGGGAAGTCCTGAAACATTTTTATATTGTCACCCAGAAGCTACTTCTCCTTTTTCTGTCTTCCCATAATGTGATTTATTTGTTATATTATTTAGAATATTGAAACTTAAAATCACTTGCACCTGTCTCATCTCCTTGCCTAGATGGCTACTATCTTGATTTTGGGAACTGTGTTTTACTCATTTTTCTATTTCCATTAATAAATGAATATTCAAATGAATTAATTCCCTCAGCCTGTTGGGTCTGCTTTACCCAAGAGGTAAAGCTTACCATGAAGAAGCTAAAGATCTTAGCTCTAGACAGGAGCCCAGGTCAACTCTGAAATGTGTCCAAATGCCCATATTTTTGCTTCAGTTAGGAATTTCCTGAACTTCTTGCATGTTCCCAAAACTGGATGTTTGTTTCAGGGAGGAACAAATTTAGACACAGAGTCACTGGTCTCTTTCATTGGCTATCGTCTAATAAGTTTGGATACTGTGCTTTGGTGATGCAGCATTTACATGCTGGTGATGTGCTGGCTTCCAGCATTTATAACCTGTAGCAGGCTGGGCATGTCCCTTACACTTCCTGAGCCTCTGTTTCCAGTGGGGTGAGAACAGTAACAAATCTTTCATTATGATTTGCCTTTGAGGCTTAAATAAGAGAATGGCCTACTCCTGGTCTGGATCTGTTCCTCTTCTGCACCTGATTTCACTCATTCATCAAATATTACTAGGTATTTATACCAGCCATGCAACCAGTTCTAGTCTAGGTACTTGGCATACAATTTAAGATTCCTGCTTTGTGCCGTTTCATTCCAGCACATGCTACATTGTACTTCCTTCATTTGTCTGTGTGATTCTCTGCTAGCTTGTGAGCTGCTTGGTTTTATGTCTCTGGAGCCTTGTACCATGCCATGCTTAGCATGTATGACATGCTCAATAAACATTTGTGGAATGTGAGAGTGCTTCTTAGATTACTAAGTGTTGGAGTCCTGTGTGACTCCCCAACCTCTACTCCTAGTTGGAGTTGCTTTACTCTAGGTATTTCCATCTATGTGTGAATAGACCCTTACTTGTACTTGTCTTGTTTCCTACATTCTCATTTCCTAACCCAATGCCTAGAGCAGAGCAGGTGCTGTGTTTATTAAGGAAACACATGACTATTTGTATTAGTACTTCTGCCCCTGGGGTCATGGTAGAACTTGTGTGTTCTCTGATCTGGCAGAGGAAATTAACTAGTTCTGATTGTTTAATTAGAGAGAAGACTGTTGTTTTCTTATCATTCCTGGATTAATTTTCTGACCCTTGCACTTCGTACTCCTCTTTTCCAAAGCAAAATACAAAGAGAAGGAAAATACAGATACTTTTCTTTGTTTCAGCTCTCAATGATCTCTTACCAACCAAGTGCTCTTGAGGCACCTTGGTTATAGGAAATCTCTATTTCCTTCTTACATCAATAAACACCTTATATTTACATGTACCTTGTTTTGCATATTCATTAAATTTTTGCTTTAGTAGGGTTTTATTTCATATCAGATTCCTGGTTTAAAAAAATCCATATTCCATTCCCAGAATATATATGCTAAAATGTAATTAAACATGAAAAGACAATCTACAGAATGGGAGAAAATACTTGCAAATCATATACATCCTTGTATTCTAGACTGTATAAATAACTCTTACAACTCAATAACAAAACCCCAAGCAATCTAACTGAAAAATGGGCAGAGGCTTTGATAGACATTTCTCTAAAAAGATATACAAATGACCAGTAAGTGCATTAAAATATGCAAATCAAAACCATAAGACAAATTTCACAAACACTAAGAGGGCTAAAATAAAGCGGAAAATAGCAAGTATTGACTAAGATGTGCAGAAATTGAAATCCTCATTCATTTCTGGTGGAATTGCAAAATGGTGCAGCCAATTTTAAAAAGTTTGTCAATGCCTCAAAATGTTTAAGATAGAGTTACAACAGTACCCAGCAATTCCACTCCTAAGTAAAACTCAAAATAGCTGAGAACAGGTATTCAAATAAAAATTTGTACATAGGAAGGTTCATAGGAACACTATTCACAATAGTCAAAAGGTAAAAACATCTAAATGTCCATCAACTGATGGACAGACAGCAAAACATGATATATCCATACAATGGAATATTATTTGGCCATAAAAGGAAAAAGAACTGAGTCATGCATTTTGAAACCATTTTATTAATACTAAGTGAAAGAAATCAGTTACAAAAGACTACATATTGTATCAATAGTACTTCATTTATATGAAGTATCTAGAAAAAGGCAAATCCTTAGAGACAGAAAGTAGATTAGTGCTTTCTAGAGCCTGAGAGAAGGCAATGGCACCCTACTCCAATACTCTTGCCTAGAAAATCCCATGGACAGAGGAGCCTGGAAGACTGCAGTCCATGGGGTCGCAAAGAGTCGGACACGACTGAGTGACTTCACTTTCACTTTTTAGTTTCATGCATTGGAGAAGGAAATGGCAACCCACTCCAGTGTTCTTGCCTGGAGAATCCCAGGGACAGGGGAGCCTGGTGGGCTGCCGTCTATAGGGTCGCACAGAGTCAGACACGACTGAAGCGACTTAGCAGCAGCAGCAGAGCCTGAGAGAAGGGGAAATGGAGAGCAACTACTAACAGGTATGGCTTTTTCCTTTGTGGTGATAAAAATATTTTAAAATTAGAAAGTATACAGATGATAGTAAAGCTCTGTGACTATACTGAACCCCACTGATTTTTACATTTTAAAATGATGAATTTTATGATAATAAATTATATCTCAATAAATCTATTGAAGTGTAGTTAAAATATATAGCTGAGATTCTAAAGGGAAATTTAATTATATTTTTCAGAGCAGCACCAAGTTCTATTCAACGTCTGCCCTCACTGACTAAATAACTACAGTATACATGAATGGTGGATGAATGAACTAAGCAATAAACAACAAGAAATTAAATCTTTCCAGCATCCAGATCAATAAAAACAGACCTTGAACTAACTAGTCTTAATCTTGGAAATCAAATGCATTATCTTAAGAACTCTAAAAAGCATTCTACAAAATGGGACAAAAACCCCTCACTCTGTTGTTATAAATAGGACAAAAAACCTCAGTCTATTGTTCCTATCTTCTGATTTCAATAGGGAATGTAAGAAAATTAGAATGATTCAGCCCCAAGTTATTAGAGATCACATACTTAAATCTAACTAATACCTCTTTCTGTCCTATGAGAAAATTAGAAATAATTTATATCTACATCACTATTTCAATTTATATATAACCATGCTAAGTTATCACTCCAGTACTCTTGCCTGGAAAATCCCATGGACAGAGGAGCCTGGTAGGCTGCAGTCCATGGGGTCACTAAGAGTCGGACACGACTAAGCGACTTCACTTTCACTTTCACTTTCATGCATTGGAGAAGGAAATGGCAACCCATTCCAGTATTCTTGCCTGCAGAATCCCAGGGACGGGGGAGCCTAGTGGGCTGCCGTCTATGGGGTCGCCCAGAGTCGGACACAACTGAAGCGACTTAGCAGCAGTGTGCTAAGTTATTAATCACCTAAAATCTAATTTTGGGAATGATAATTCTTAAAGCCCTCAAATATATATTTTGTGTGTTAATTTAGTGTTGGGACTGTAAGCCTATAAAAATATAATATACTATTTTAAGATAATTTATAACAAATATTTTGAACTTAAATAAATTTGCCTTGACATTTGTTTGGCACCTATACTCAGAAAACTGTATGTATCCTGGAACTTTTTATTGATATTATTACTAATAGAACCAATCCAACAATTTACTGCTGCTTTAGGGAGGCCTGAGGGAAGTACTGGAAGAAACAACGATGAAGAGAGTACAATGTATGATATGACCTTTGAAGCCTTATAAAAAAGTGGGAAAGTGAAAGTTGCTCAGTCACGTCTGACTCTTTTTGACCCCATGGACTATACAGTCCATGGAAATCTCTAGGCCAAAATACTGGAGTGGGTAGCTGTTCCCTTCTCCAGGGACAACTCAGGGATCCCAACCCAGTTCCCAGCTTAGGGATTGAACCCAGGTCTCCCACATTGCAGACAGATTCTTTACCATCTGAGTTACCATGGAAGCCCAAAATAGTGGGAGAGATAATCAATAAACAAATAGCTACAAAAATGTGATTAATGTTGTAACAGAGGTGAGACCAAGGAACTCTGGGCAAATGATACCAATTCTAATATTGGGGGTTTTATAACTTTTATTTATCTTAAGTCTGTAAGATTTGATTCCTCTGTAAAAAATGGTGTTGAATTAATATCTAGTGAACTGAAATTCAAAGGTAGGCTTGAGATATTAATATTAAATGGAAAATAAAATAATAATTTAAAATAATTAAATAAAAATAGAAAACAAAGGTGCCGCATGGTTTAAAAGATCATAGCTTAAGGAAAGAACTGTTAAGAAAGCGCAACCTATTTTGTAGCACTGGGCTTCCTCAGTGGCTCAGAGGTAAAGAAACTGCCTTCAATGCAGGAGTTGCAGGAGAAGAGGGTTCAATCCCTGGGTTGGGAAGATCCCTGGAGAAGGGTATGGCAACCCAGTCTGGTATTCTGCCTGGAGAATTCCATGTACAGAGAAGCCTGGTGGGCTACACAGTTCTTAGCATCACAAAGAGTCAGACAGGACTGAAGTGACTTAGAACGAGGAATATAACAAAGCCCTTGCATTTCCATAGATTTTACTAAAGGCCTGGGCCCTCTCTCTGAAGTAGATGTATTAACTTTGGGATAAACAAAGGAGAACTCCCCCAATTTTTTAAGGGTCAGAATTTAAATTTATGCAACAACCATATTCATTCATCTCTAAGATTCAAACTGTAAATTCAAAATCCAGCAATTATCTGAAATATGCTTATAATTCACCTGCTTCTTGCTGCTTCCAGCTGTTCTGCTGGACCCTTGGGGTTTCAGGTTACCATTAATGTTGCCATTAATCTGGATTAAGGGTTCCTTGGAAAATTTCCTATTGCAACTAATCTACAAATTGAGAATAATATCTGATTTTCTTGTTTTACAGGGTTGTCTAATGAGGAAACAAAATTGAATATATGCAATAAATTTATTACTAAAATGCCTTAGATGATATGCTATATGCTGCTGCATTGTTTGACCTGTATGCATACCAAAAAAGGGAGCTTTTTAGTTCTATTTGATGGAAATCTTCCATAGTCTATTATTTTATGTTATTCACACTTACATGAATTTATTTAAGACAAGCAACTTCAATTTTCTCTCTATCGCAACACTTCTAAATTTTCAGAAAGTGCTTTCATTTTAATGGGCAAAAGAGCTACTATTTCCTCTTCTATGAAAACCTTTTCAGTGACATAAAATTTGTTGGCAACTTGTAAGACAGTGAAGAAACAGCCATATTAAATTGGGAGAACGGTACCGAGAAGTTTACCTGAGCAGCAGGATCAATTCAGAAACCTGATTCAAATCAAAATTCTAAGGTTTCACCCAGGTCCAGTGGATCAGATCCTGGTGAGGGTGGGGGAACTATAAGTTTGTACTTTTTACTTACTTATAAAAAAAAAACAAACCCCAAACCTAAGATCATGGCATCCAGTCCCATCACTTCATGGCAAATAGAAGGGGAAAAAAAAATGGAAACAGTGATGGATTTTCTTTTCTTGGGCTCCAAAATTACTGTGGATGGTGACTGCAGCCATGAAATTAAAAGATGCTTGCTCCTTGGAAGAAAAGCTATGACAAATTTAGACAGCATATTAAATGCAGAGTCAGCACTTTGCCAACAAAGGTCCATATCGTCAAAGCTATGTTTTTTTCCAATAGTCATGTATGGATATGAGAGTTGGACCTTAAAGAGTCAAAGAATTGATGCTTTCGAATTGTGATGCTAGAGAAGACTCTTGAAAGTCCCTTGGACTGCAGGGAGGTCAAACCAGTCAGTCCTAAAGGAAATCAACCTTGAATATTCATTGGAAGGACTGATGCTGAATCTGAAGCTCCAGTGCTTTGGCTACTTGATGAGAAGAGCCAACTCATTGGAAAAGACCCTGATGCTGGGAAAAACTGAAGGCAAAAGGAGAAGGGAGCGACAGAGTATGAGATGGTTAGATAGCATCAGCAACTCAGTGGACATGAATGTGAACAAACTCTAGGAGATGGTAGAGGACAGAAGAGCCTGGTGTGCTGCAGTCCATGGAGTCATAAAGAGACAAACACAACAGCAGCTGAATAACAATAATACAACTTATTTATTTAGTTTTAGTTTTTGGTTGTGCTGGGTCTTCATTGCTGCTCAGGCTTTCTCTAGTTGCAGAGAGCAGAGGCTACCCTTCCTTGCAGTGTGCAGGATTCTCATTGCGGTGGCCTCTTTTATTGTGAAGCACAGGTACTAAGGCATTTGGGCTTCAGTAGTTGTGGCTCCCAGGCTCTAGAGCACAGGCTTAGTTGCTCCGTGACATGCGGAATCTTCCCAGACCAGAGACTGAACCTGTGTTCCTCTGTGCCACCAGGCAAGTCCCTTAAGTTTGCATTTCAATCAGGTTCCCTGTCTGATTCTTAGATGCTTTAAAGTTTGAAGACCAGGACTGCAGGCTCAGATATTTACATTGCCCACTGTCAGCAATACTGTGGGGACAGCTGTGGTATGTGGGCATCCAGGTGGTGGCTTCCAAGTGTAGTCAGAGGCCTGGAAACTGTGCCCTGGCCTTTTGGAAGGGCCTCTTGCCCTCTAGCCCCAATCAAATACAGTAGCTCTGCTTTTGTCTGTTTTACACAGCAGGGTTTCCTCAGAGGGTTATATTGCTAAAATCGAGTCTGAAAATCATTGGTGAAAGGCACTGAAATTAGCATCTGGTGTCAGAAGACCTGGGTGCTTGCGTTTCTCTTGGCACCTGCCATCTGATGGTCTTTGTGCTAGTAGATAAACTTCACTATCTTCATTTGAAACACAGTCATAATCTTGGGTCTACCTAACCGGTGATGGTGGGGATCCAATCAGATAACACAAAGTATCTGAAACTAGGAATGATTATTAACAGGTATTGTTATTGTAACTAGGGACAGCATGTGCTTGAGTATAAGAATGGATATATTTTAACTCTTCCAGGGATATGTCAGGATAGACTGGTTGAATTCATTTTTGCCCAACATAAGATTGCACTCAAACATTACAACTTAATAAAGGGCTTTTGGAGGAAGGAGGGGAGGAGGAGGAGAAAAAAAGAGCAAAACTCACCGACACAAATGCTTGAGATTTGGTTTCGTTCAACTGAAGCTGCAATTTCTTTTCATTGTCATAGACTCCATAAAGTCTCTTGGACCAGGTCTGAGGTACTCTGCTCTTGAATTTTAATGAACTATATAAAGCAAATATCCTTTGTAAATCTAGGACCAGGCAGCTGCAGTTGTAGAAGATGACACCGAGTTCTTTCATCTGTGAAATTAAAATCGAGAGCATCAATGCTATGTACATGTGATGGTGTTATTCTCAGACAAAAAAATGCACAAGAATGCAGAAATAGTGATTTTTTTTTCTTGTAGTTGCTATACTATAACAACTATATATGTGTATGTACACACACACACAATATATATGTATATATACTGCATCTGTAAGTACATAGATATAGTCATATTATGGTATACATAAATGATGTGTCATTAAAATGCTTAGATATTTGAGAAGTTTTGCCTGTTTTTGCATTTGAGCTCTTTTTAAAAAAGATACATTTATTTATTTTTTTGGCTGTGGTGAATCTTCATTGCTGCACGTGGGCTTTCCTTAGTTGCAGTGAGCAGGGCTTACTCTTTGTAACTGCGATCAGGCTTCCCATGGCAGTGGCTTCTCTTGTTGCAGAGCACAGACTCTAAGGCATGCCGGCTTCAGTAGATGCAGCTCGCAGGCTCTAGGCACAGGCACAGTAGTTGTGGAGCACAGGTTTAGTTGCTCTGAAGCATGTGGGATCTTCCTGGACCAGGGATTGAACTGGTGTCTCTTACATTGCAAGGTGGATTTGGACTCTTATGGATAATTTTTCCATATTCATCAACACGTTTTATATCAGCTCTTCAGATTCTTTTCTTCAATATTAAATTTTTTGGTATGAATCCTTAGATAATGCAGCAATATAAAGATCGGCTTTTAGTGGCAGCACAACAAAATGGTTTAGATCATGGATTCTGGAGTCGGACTGCCTGGAATTAAGTTCCAGCCCAACAACTTTCTGATTGTATGACTTTGGACAAGATACTTAATCTCTCACCATAATTTTCTTCTTGCATAAAAAGGAGATAATATTATTTATTTCATACAATTGCTATGATACATAACATGGTTAATATGTTTTCATGGGCTTAGAATAGTACCTATCACATGGTAACCACTTAAAATATGTTAGCAATTATTATTCTTATTAAGACTACACAAGCCTCAAGAGTAAGAGGGGCTACCCTGGTAGCCTCAGCTGGTAAAGAATCCACCTGCAATGCAGGAGACTCTGGTTTGATTTCTGGGTTGGGAAGATCTGCTGGAGAAGGGATAGGCTACCCAATCCAGTATTCTTGGGTTTCCCATGTGGCTCAGCTGGTAAAGAATCCGCCTGCAATGCAGGAGACCTGATTTGATCCCTGAGTTGGGAAGATCCCCTGGAGAACAGAACAGCTACCTACTCCAGTATTCTGGCCTGGAGAATTCCATGGACTGTATAGTCCATGGGGTCAACAAAGAGTCGGACACGATTGAGTGACTTTCACCTTCAAGAGTAAGAGACCAATAGGATCTTGCAACAAAGAAATCACAGTGTGATGCATCTGCAAGCCAATGTGCCAAAGATTGCTATTGACTGTCTAGATGCAGGGCTTCCCATGTAGTACAGAGGTAAAGAATTCGCCTGCCAATGCAGGAGATGCAGGTTCAATCCCTGGGCCGGGAAGATCCTCTGGAGGATGAAATGGCAACCCACCCCAGTATGCTTGCCTGGGACGGAGGAGCCTGGTGGGCTACCATCCATAGAGTTGCAGGCAGTTGGACACAACTAAGCAACTGAGCATGCGTGGACGTCCAGAATGTAATTGAGACAGAAAAAGAAAAAAAAAGACCTCTCTGTAATCCTGTGTGAACACTGACAAAACATGAGCATTGTCCAAGCACAGAAATGACCGAAGAGCCCCATCCTAGTTGATATAGGTGACAGTTGCTTCTTTACCAATCACAATTTCAACCTTAAGTCATCCCCCTCCATAACTGATGGCTTATTAAAACACCTAATCACCAAATTGCTCTATTTCCAATAGCATCCAATCCCGAGCTTCCTTATACCCTATTCCCTGCTTCCTTATACCCTCCCCTGCAAAACCTTGTACAAGGTCCAAACCCCATAAGACTTACAGTCTTTCCTAAATTCATCTTCCTTACACCCTGCAAGTGGCCACAGTATCACTCTATCTCCTTGAAACAAGCAACTTGCTCGTCTCCAGCATGCAGGCTGGTTTTTGGCTTGAGGGCAATGACACCTCCTTATCTCCAGAACATGCACATCACAGGGTTATGAGTGCTGTAAGCAGACAAGTTACTGCAGCAAGCACAGTGCCCAGCATTCAGTGTGTGTTGGCTGCTGTTCTATCCTAAGTCACACTGTGGAGGGAGTACCGGATAGTCAACACAGTTTCAGCTGAAACAGGAAGTGGCCCAGGAAGCAAAGCAGGAAGCATTTAGGGGGAATGAATAAATGAAGGAAGGCAATAATGGCTGTATATAAGGGTATGTTGGACACGACTTAGTGATGAGCATGCACAAAGGCATAAAGAAAGGCTGCACTTGAGGAAGAGGCTTCACCCTTAAAGCCTAAAGTCAAGGGGCGCTTTTGAAAATTTTCAGTGTTGCTGAAATCTGTTATGTACCTTATGTTGGAATGCATACTATCACACATTTCAATCTGGAAATCTAATGAAGTAATTCTTTAAAAGCTAAAGTAAAATCTGGAAGCAAAAAATAAAAATGCTTATTTTAATGGTGTCATAATTATGAATAATGTTTGTCCCTTTAGGTATGATCAGATAGAGGGAAGTGTATTTATAAACATTGTCAGCATTTATCATCCCCAGGGCTCCCCTTATGTACCATTTACCATCATCAACATGCAAGAGGTCACTGTCCCTCTGTGCACTCTACTTAGATTTCCTCTAGCAGCTAATATTTCCAGTGACTGCATGCTAAACAAAGATTAAGTGTTCCTTTCCCCCTGTTGTGTAAGCTGCTTTTTGTGAGCTTTTCTCTGCAATGTCTGACATCATTTTGCTGTGACTACATTACAGCTTCAGAATCCAAAGGCAATGAAACAAGCCAAGATTTGCCCTCTAGGGATATAAAGAGAACTTGACTTCTATCGTCCTCTCAATCTTAGAATGACTCAAACCCATTTCTAAATATATGTATTTGATTTAAGCTGGTATCAAGTGAAGATGGGGAAAAAAAGAAATTGGCTTTTGTTTTGGAGATCTTTCAGTCAGAGCCAAAATTCAGGACAGGTATAAAATAAAATGCTGGCAGAGGGGAAAATAACAAAGATTAGGCTTCTGAAGAGCTTTTATGTCCAGATTATCAAAGGAACAAAAAGTTAAACTGAGAGATTCTTTGACTGATCAGTGGAGGTACTCTGATGGGCTGCCCTGGCTTTTCAGTTCAATCACACAACTGATGGTTAATTGAATGGCCCAACTGTTTGAGTAAAACTACCTTGAAAAAGCTGGAGATGTATCAGCTAATGATTCTTTGGACGACAGTTATTCTTAGGAGGAGACTGATTCTCTTTTCCACAAAGTAGGAATGTGTTAGTGATCGACCCATAGAGATCAGAAAGGTTTAGGGCCTCAAACAACCTGGAACACCCTGTCAAAAATCTCTTCTAAGGGTAATGATTTTATTTACAACTTGAATTACATCAACGGTTCTCTTATGTCCCTTGCACTAGGATATTATGGGAGGCCCTGCTGAAGTGTTTTTTTCTTTCATTTTTTAGGATCCATGAGTAAATTTTATTTGCAGTTTAACAATGTAAGCAACACAAAATTTAGTTCTACCATTCCAAATTTATTGGAGTTTTCCCATAGGTTCTAATGATTTGTTTTTGTTTGCTGGTAAAAAAGATTCTTTTTCTGAAGTGTTTGAGTTTGAGACAATCCAGCAGATACTCACTGCTTAGGGAGAAATAACAGAAGTAATACTAGTTTACTAGAGTGCTTACTATGCTTCAGACACTGTTCTAAATGCTCTAAAGTCTTCTTGTTGTTGTTGGTTAGTTGCTAAGTCGTATCTGACTCTTTTGTGACCCCATAGACTGTATAGCCTGCCAGGCTCCTCCGTCCATGGGATTTCCCAGGCAAGAACACTGGAGTGGGTTGCCATTTCCTTTTTCCGGGGATCTTCCCGACCCAGGGATCAAACATGAATCTCCTGCATTGCAGGCAGATTCTTTACTGCAGAGCCACCAGGGAACCCTTCACAAGTCTGCATTCATTTAAATTTCACAACAACTCATTGCACAGGTAAGAAAACTAAGGTTTGGAGAGATTAAGGGAAATGTCCAAACACACAGGTAGTGAGCAGGGAATCTGAAAGTTTTGTTTAATATTTCATCGTTGGGAAGAATTGCTCACAAAGAGGGACCAGAAGTTCCTTCAGGTGAGGGTTAAGTCCTACTGTTAATGAGCATGTGCTCTTTTTTTTCTGCCTTAGAATTTCTACTTATATTCATAGTCTCCATTTCAAAGCAAAATAAGAATTAGGGGAAATGTAATTGTACCAGAAAATCTTCTTTTTCCTTTATTTTCTCCAAGTTAGTGGGAAGGAGTTATGAAGGGAAATGCAGAGAGGAAAAAAAAAAAAAGAAACCCTTCCTACTTAGGGGATGAGAGGCAGTATAAAGGGAGACAGGCTTGGTTTAGTGGATTTTATTGGTGACACAGAAGCCAAAGCAGGCAGCTGATGGATGCTGTTGTCAGCAGAATAAGGGATGCATTAGCATCGTTCTTCGCTGTAACTCAGAATAATTAATCCAAGTGAGCTTAACCACAGCTCAATCTATCATTTATGGATGTCTGGCTTGTTGTTTTCATGATTTTATAAAAATGTGAACCCGTATTTCTTTAATTTTCTTGACAAAGACAAAAGAAGTTGCAACACTGAGCAACTCTCATGCATCCATTTAGTGGTTGATTTATATTCTGAGTTGCTGCAGGAAATTTAATTACTAGGAGCTCTAACTCAATTTTTGTTTCTGCCCTCAAGGTGAAATTTTTGTTACTGAGGATGGAAAATAAAGAATTGAGTCTTAGCAGCTCAAGATAGCCTCCTGCTCAGAAATGTGCTCTTTGGCCCATACACTTCCACAGTGGGTGGTCCATACCACTTAACTTCCTGATGTCTTGTTTTCTTTGTTACCAAGTGGGAATAAAAATGCTTGCCAGTAGGAAAGCGACTAATTGCAAAAAGGAGAATGTAAAAACCTTAGAGAACAGCTAGTTCAACCTTGTTTCAAAATTAAGGAAACTGAGATCCCTAAAGGGGAATTGATTTGCAAGATGACAGAATAACTTCCTCTGACTTCAGTCCTGGCTCTTTCTCCCGACATCGCTGTGCAGATACCTCACAATATTCCTTCATAGTGTGGACGAAGAATACTGTCTGCCGCGTAAGGAAACCAAGGATGCTACTTTCCAAAGTACCACTATTCATTTGCCATCTTTGACTTTTGGCTATAAGGAACTCACACATCAATTTCTTGTCTGCAGTCATCCCAGACTGTTTACCTCAAGGGGTTTCCGCCTGGAGAAAAACAGGATACTGGCCCTAGATAGTTACGGTGCCTATCAAAGGAATCATTTCAATAAGACCGAAGCATTTCAATCTTTCCACACATAGGAAAGCACCAACCTCATTAACTTGAGACGTTTGTTTTTTCTTTAGTTAGCATAAATCTTTTGATGTAAAACTACCTGGCTTGTTTTTGCAAAACTCCTATATATCCTGGCTCCTCCCTTACATCTCAGAGCTATCTGAGAGCCTGCCTCCCAGGCTCGAGTCTTCAGTATGTCCATCTACTAAAACGTAATTCTCAACTTCTAGGGTGTGTATTTTTGGTCCCCCAATAGTAGGATGAATAAAGGGTTTTGCTTTTTCCTTTCCTTCCCTCCCATTTCTCCCTCCCTCCCTTCCTTCTTTCTGTCAATGCATCATCTTTTAAAAGAGTCTGAATACTTTCCAAAGTACCACTATTCTTTTGGCATCTTTAACTTATGTCTGTAAGGAATTCACACATCAATTTCTTGGCTTTATCTGGTCAAAGGAAAATCAATAGATAAAACAGTGACCAGAGAATGCTAATAATGGGATGAATTTTAAAAGAATGGGGTTAAGAGTGGAATAGGAGGAAACAAATTGGAAACACATTTCAGTTATTCTTTGGAGTACTTTAATTTTATCCTGCTTCTTTAGAAGAGTTGAAAAATGATTCCAAAATGTTACCACAGCTTCTCCTATCATTCCTGTTTTTTCTCTTCTCTTCTTAGTGAGCAGTGAGGAAGCTGAGATCATGCCACTTTCAGTTCATTTTGTTCGATCCCTTTTTCATATGTTGGGCCAGATCCGAGTGACTATATTTGCCTTTCAGGCTTGTACAATGAACATCTGGCCACACATATGTACCAGGATGTTAATTAACATCAATGCGAATTTCACCCATTACCTTCTTATTCATGCAAAGATGAAATACTTAAGCAAACTGTAGATGGAGAGAAACTCTTTTTTAAAAAACCAGAAACCCCACCAAATGTATAAATCTCATGGTACTCTTTTGCAACCAAGTCATCTAATTGTGGGAAAAAGGGGCAAGTGGACAGTTCTTAGTGGGTTTCATTTTTATATTATAATCTAACAAACTCTTTTAGTACTCACAGTCTGCTTTAAGACCTTGAAGTTTAGAAAAGCTCTGAAATTTTTCAAAACAAAAAAAGGATTCCCCTCTCATTCCAGAGAGATGTTTTTGCCTCCATTCTGTTCCCTTCCTCCTGATTCATTTCTTGGCAGCTCAGAGCACAGTTCTTCGGGTTCCTCCCATTAAGTAATTCCTTCATGGGCGGCACTGTGACATTTTACTAACACCAAAGTGGCGGAGCAGCCAGGGTGGGAGGCTGCCTAGCTTTTAAATGAAATGCTGTACCTATATACTTAACCCCAGTGGTTCTCATCTCTTCTCTGTCCGTAGAGCTCTAGAAACATCTCAGAATGGTAAAAAGAGTCTGTTGTACCCTAGTCAGGGCCACCATTGGGCTGGCTGACAACCCTGAGTACAATGGCCGGCCAGTCAGGGTGATTGTTGCGTTAGTGTGTAGAGCAAGGACTTGGGCTCGGATTCTGGTTCTCACAACCTTCTTCACTGTGACTCAGGGCAAGTTCCTTAACCTTTTGTGTCTGTAAGCTCACCCATTCCTTAATCTCTCTGTCAAGTGGGAATAATAATAATGCTCATAAGATTGCTGCAATGATTAAACAAACACACATAATCTGTTTAGGACAATGTCCACCACACAAAATAACACAAGTGGGAGAACAGAAGGACCTGATCAACCATGAACGTGCCCTGCAAGCATGTTAAAAAGATGCAGCAGAGCCCCTGGCACTCCAAATACCAACGGCAGATAAAACTGGTCAGTAAGAGTGGTCTGATGTAAACAAATGAAAGTTATGTCACTGAAAATAGATAGGTAGATAAATAAATAAAAATTTAAAAGGTCAGATGTTTTGTTTTCCAAATTCAAAATTCTTATTTGGACCTAAAATGAAAGCTAAATTACTCAATTCTTTCCACATGTTTTTGGGTTACTAAGACATGGCTGTCATAAATAACTCAAAAGAAATAAATGTCCAAGGGCAATTATAGCAGAGAAAACAGTGTGGCAACCAAACATTACCAGAAAGGTGTGTTTGTCCCTTGTATAATATAAAATAATAAATTTCTCTGATCTTACAAGCAATGCAATTTTTATAAAATAGTGACTGCTTAGTCAGTTCACAGACTGGTATCCAGACTTTATAAATAATTCAGTTCAATTCAGTAATTAAAAACCAAGCATGTTTGATGATAACTGTGTGCATGGGTGGGCTGCGGTGTGAAGGAGTGGTGGTAGTTAGGAGAGCACAAAAACAAGCTATAAATCAATGTAGAATCTGCAAACTGCTTAAGGGAAATATCACCCACATTGGAAGATTCATATGAGAGAGAGAGAGATTGCATTTAGAAGGGATTTTTAACCTCTGGATCAAGAGGGAGTTCAGCAGGTGTGAAGCCTGCATATCTGCAGGTTTATAAGGAGAATTTTCATAGGTTTTGGCCAAATCCTCTGTGATTAAATAGCTAATAGCTTGAGCAGCAGATGACTGCCAAATTAGATGGATGTGAAATGGCCTCATGGGGGTAGAGAATTGGAAAAAGATCTTGAAACAACAGTTTCAACAAGCAGAGTTGGGAGGACAAACCTGGCAGAATAGAGGGCGTGAACAAAGGCAGGGAGGTAAGAAATGTCAGGAGCATAAGCTTAGAGAGAATGAGTGGTGGGAGGGGAAGTTCTGGTAAGTGAAAAGCTGGTATATTACGGAGTGTGGGCCTATCACCCTTCATGTTAGAGGTCAGAAACCCAACTGCCTGGGCATCAGAACAAACGTGATGTAAATGCGTGTAAAGCCTTATGAATAGAGGAGATTGAAGCTGACCTAGGGAGTGTATGCCTTGCATGATGACATCAAATTTTATTTTTTAATATTTCTGGCTAGCCCCAAAATATTAGCCTGCTGAGTTGGCCCTCTGGCCACCAGTTTGGAAATTGTACTTGGAATGTTAATGAAGTGAAGTGTCATTACCCAGTTCCTCTGACACTGAATAGGTGGGAAAGAAACAAAGAAACAAGAAGCAGGGCCTGGAAGAGATGCTGAAATCCCGAACCACAGAAATAGGAGGTCACTGTTGCAGGACCTGAGAGGATGGTTTATTAAATGTGTGGGGATAGGGAATGGAAAGAGACAGAGATGACGCCTGGGTTTCTAAAGTGGGTGACTAGAAAGAACAATAAACAGAGCAAATCTGACTGCAGACCTTGTGAGTTTGAAGTTCATTTGTGAAATTCAATTGGTGAAAATAGTTAACATTTATTGAGGTCTTACTGCTTTATAAACTTTATATTTATTAACTCCCTTAGTCTTCAGAACAACCAAGTCAGGTGAGCACTATCGTTGTCTCCTTTAACACACAGGGGGACTGAGGCACAGAACAATTAAGGCCAAGCACTTAGTAAGGAGTGTAATCAGAATCGGGGCACAATCAGCGCAGCTCCAGGATCCACACTCTAAATCACGATGCTCTGGATGGTGGTTCAGTGGGTTGGTAACTCTGAATCTGAGCCGGTGGCATAAATGGGTGAACCAACATCACAGAAATGTGGATGCCACTACAAAAGCAGATGATTATTGCAGGAAGAATAGGTGGGCTGTTCAGAATGGATTATGAGTGCATTTGTATTTTACACTGTCCCTTTTCAAGAGCAACGTTGACTGCTGTATTTGCAGTGCCTAGTACATAACAGATTTTTGATAAGTATTTCTAAAATGAATGAATGGATGAATGAAATCACAGGGAACACCATTAATTAAGGAAGGAACTCAGTACTTAGGAACCCCTAACAAGAGACAACAAAGGACAAGTCAAAAAGGCAGGAGAGGAACTGAAAGAGTTCAGTGTCACAGAAGAAAAATTTTTGAAAAACTAAAAAACTGAGGGGGATTTCAAGGAGGAAGAAATGAACAAGGTCCATGAGCAAAGAGGTGCACTGAAGCATTTCTTTTGTTGATGTTGGCAGTTAGAAAATCTTTCCCCTTAGACCTTTGCCCATTTCTTAAGTGTGTTTAGGAAAGTTTTCTGTTTCTCTGTCTTTCTTAAAGGAAGTTGGGCAGGAGATAGTTCAGCAGGGAGTGGATAGGAAGTAAAGAGTCTTCGATGAATTTCTCAGTGAAGCCAGGACTCAACTAGCATTCTCAGTGCTGCTTACTAAGCCCAGGAGTGGGCAACGAGGCTGGAAGTGTGTGTGAGAAAGGAAAGAAATAGCTTCTCCTTTGTGCCTTGTTTCTCTTTCTTCACACTTCAGTTTTTTTTTCTTCTTCCTGCCATTAAACATTTCTATTCACTCAGTTTTTAACAGTTCAATAGATTTCACTTTTTGATTCCAAATGACCTTTTTACTTGTAAATTAGAATTAACATTAATAAAAAGGTAATACAACTAGTATATGCCTGAACATTAAATGAAAGAGTAATTTTTCTATTTTTGATACATTGTATTCATGCAAATACAGACAATATAATAGTGAATAAATCCATTTCTTCATTATTTAAAAATCCTACTTTGATTTTTATAGGAGAAATGGCTTCAATTTCTTCTCAGATAATTTTAGATTTTTTTTCTACAACATGCACTCAAATTTTTTTGGAATGCAGCAATTTTATAAGCATTAAGAGGAACACAAGATTTTTTTCTCTAGTTTTCTTTGTGATACAGAAAAATAGTGATCCTACATATGTATTAAAAGGCTCCTACGTTAAAATGACAGCATGAAACATAGAACATAATTTTTGGGTAAGAAACATACAGCATCATTTATACAAGCAGCTCATCAATATTCACTGAGGTGACTCAAGCTTAGCACATGTACAACAGAATGTTGAAAAACAGCCATGCTTTATCCTATTACTGGTTTTGTTTTCTCCATAGGAATCATGGATCTACAAGAAGTCTGTTCTAAAATCTTATGCTTGACTATCCAAAACAATCAGACTACACTGCATTACTAAATATTTACTGATAGTTTTTGAAGACAATACTATTATGAAATCACAGGTTTTTAAAAAATTTATTTTCCAGACTTCCCTGGTGGTACAGTGGATAAGAATCTGCCTACCAATACAGGAGACACAGGTTTGATTCCTGGTCCAGGAAGATTCCACATGCCACAGAACAACTAAACCCATGTTCCACAACTACTGAGCCTGTGTACCACAAGTACTGAAGCCTGTATGCCCACAGCCTGTGCTCCACACAAGAGAAGCCACTGCAATGAGAAACTCGCGGACCACAATGACGAGTAGCTCCCACTTGCCACAGCTAGAGAAAACTTGCACACAGCAGGGAAGACCCAGCACAGCCAATAAATAAATATCTTAAAAATTAGTTTTCATTTTCATTAATGTACTGTGTACCTATAGTAAAATTCACCTCTTTAAGCATAGAGCTCTTTTTTTAAAATTCAAGTATAGTTGCTTTACAATGTTTTGTTAATTTCTGCTGTACAGCAAAGTGATTCAGTTCTCTCTATATATACACACACACACATACATTCTAATATTTTTTCTATTATGGTTTATCACAAGATATTGAATATAGTTCCCTGTGCTATACAGTAGAACCTTGCTGTTTATCCATTCTATATATACTATTATAGTTTGCATCTGCTAATCCCAAACTGCCACTCCATCCCTCCCCCACTCCCCCTTCCCCTTGGCAATAAGTCTGCTCTCTATGTCCAAGAGTCTATTTTCTGTTTTGTAGACAGGTTCATTTGTGTCCTATTTTAGATTCCACATATAAGTGATATCACATGATATTTTTCTTTCTCTTTCTGACTTACTTCACTTCGTGTAATAATCTTTAGGTCCATCCATGTTTCCGTGCTGAGAAGGCACTGGCACCCCACTCCAGTACTCTTGCCTGAAAAATCCCATGGATGGAGGAGTCTAGTAGCCTGCAGTCCGTGGGGTCGCTAAGAGTCGTATCACTTTCCCTTTTCCCTTTCATGCATTGGAGAAGGAAATGGCAACCCACTCCACTGTTCTTGCCTGGAGAATCCCAGGGACGGAGGAGCCTGGTGGGCTGCCGTCTGTGGGGTCGCACAGAGTCGGACACGACTGAAGCCACTTAGCAGCATGTTTCCACGAGTAGTATCATTTCATTCTTTTATGGCTGAGCAGTACTTCATTGTGTATATGTGGGCTTGTCTGGTGGCTCTTGTCTGGTAAAGAATCTGGCTGCAATGCAGAAGATTGGGGTTCGATCCCTGGATTGGGAAGATCTCCTGGAGAAGGGAATGGCAACTCCTTCTAGTATTCTTGCCTGGAGAATTCCAAGGACAGAGGAGCCTGGCAGTCCATGGGGCCACAAAGAGTTGGACATAACTGAGCAACTAATGCTTCCATTTCCTTCCTCGTGTATATGCACCACATCCTCTTCATCCATTCCTCTGTCAATGGACATTTAGGTTGTTTCCATGTCTTGGCTATTATGAATAGTGCAGCTCTGAACAGAGCGGTGAATACATCTTTTTGAATTATAGCTTTGTCCAGATACATGCTCAGGAGTAGAATTGCTGATGGCACCCCTCTCCAGTACTCTTGCCTGGAAAATCCCATGGATGGAGGAGCCTAGTAGGCTGCAGTCCATGGGGTCGCTAAGAGTCAGACACGACTGAGCGACTTCACTTTCACTTTTCACTTTCATGCATTGGAGAAGGAAATGGCAACCCACTCCAGTGTTCTTGCCTGGAGAATCCCAGGGACGGGGGAGCCTGGTGGGCTCCTGTTTGTGGGGTCGCACAGAGTCGGACACGACTGAAGTGACTTAGCAGCAGCAGGATTGCTGAATTCACTCTATTTTTAGTTTTTTGAGGAAGCTCCAAACTGTTTTCCATAGTGGCTGCAACCAACTTATATTCCCACCAACAGTGTGGGAGTGTTCCCTTTTCTTCACATTCTCTTGAGCATTTGTTATTTGTAAACTTTATAAAGATGGCCATTGTGACCAGGGTGAGGTGGTACTTCATTGCTGGTTTGATTTGCATTTTCTAATAATTAGTGATAGTGAACATCTTTTCATGTGCCTGTTGGCCATCTGTATGTCTTCTTTGGAGAAATGTCTATTTAGGTTTTCTGCCTGGTTTTCTATTGAGTTGTTTGTTTTTTTTGTTGTTGTTGAATTGTATTTTTGGAAATTAAGCCCTTGTCAGTTACATCATTTGTAAATATTTCCTCCCAGTCTGTAAGTTGTCTTTTCATTTTGTTTATGGTTTCCCTTGCTGTACAAAAGCTTATAAGTTTGATTAGGTCCCATTTGCTTATTTTTTTATTTTATTTCTATTGTCTTAGGAGACTGACCTACAAAAACATTGGTGTGATTTATAGCACATAGCTCTTAGAATTTTGATATACAGTCTGTAACCACCATCATGATCAGTGTATAGGACAGTATCATCACCCACAAAAGTTCCCCCTGGCCTCTTCGTAGTCAACCTCTCTTCAAACCTCAGTCTTTAGCAAGCACTGGGCCTGGTGTTTTCTTTATGGAAAGTATTTACTACATATTCAATTCTTTAATAGATCAAGTATTATTAATGTTACATTTTTCTTATTGATTGAGCTTTATAGTTGGTATTTTTTGAAGGAATTTATCCATTTCACCTAACTCATCAAACTTATGGCCATAGAGTTGATTATAGTATTTTGTTATTATCTTTTTAATGTCTATGAAATCTGTAGTTATGTTCCCCTCTTGAATTCCTGATATTTATAGTTTATGTCATCTCTCTATTTTCCTTGGTTGGTTAAGCTATATGTTTATCAATTTTGCTAATTTGTTCAAAGAACCAGTTTTTTATTTCATTCATCGGAAATCTTTTTTCTAAACAAGTATTTTGTGTTTTAAATTTCCCTTGAGTCACTGTTTTAGTTGCATCCACAAATTTTGATATATTGCATTTTCATTTTCATTCAGTTCAAAGTATTGTCCAATTTCCTTGTGATCTCCTCTTGATCTATGGGATATTTTCCAGATACTTTTTTTTCAAATTGATTTTACTCTTTTCATAGATTTCACTGTGATATGAGATCATATTTTGTATAATTCTAACTTATGAAAGGTTCAAGTTTTGTTTTACAGCTGATGATTTGAGATATCTTGGTAATTGTTTCATACACACTTGAAAATAATATCAATTCTACTGTTTTGGGATAAAATATTCTACAAATGTCAATTTGGACAAGTTGATAGTGGTTTTCAAATTTTCCATATCCTTACTGATTTTCTCTGTACTTACTCTATCAATTACTGCAAATTGAATACAAAGTGAATGTTGAAGTCTTCATTTATAATTGTGGATTTGTTTATTTCTCTGACAATCTTGCAAGTGGTATATTTAGACCAATTATATTGAATGTAATTGATAATACTGTTGTATTAAAATATACCATCTTTGTAGCTCTTTTCTATTTTCGTGTTTAAAATTTTTTCTTCCTTCTTTGAATTAATTGAGTATCATTCAATATTCCATTTTTATCCCCAGCCTCTCATCTTATTATCTATGCATTGGTTCAAACAGGTTTAAGTAGGCTTAGAATTATTGCCCTACATTTTAAAATATACTTTTATTTACTTACTTTTAAACAAGAGTTTTGATATTTATTGCCTAATTTGTCCCATAAAAATTGTAGGGGTTATTAAACTACTTAAAAATTTAGTCAGCAGGATTTTATGGCATTTTATATGTAAGTACCTTGTAACAATATATTCTCAATTTATCCTTCCCATCTTTTGCGCTATTGTCATAAATTTTACTTTTACATATGGCAAAACACAAAGTACCTTGCTATTTTTCTTTATAGACATCAGTTATTTTTTAAAACAATTAAAGTGAGGAAAATTTATATATGTATATTTTTTTCCTAGTGTTCATATCTTGGTATAAATTCCAATTAATTTTATTATACTTCTTCCTGAAGAGCTTCTTTTAACACTTCTTGTTCAGTTCTCATGGTAAGGACTTTTCTCAATTTTGTTTGTCAGAGAAAGTCTTTATTTCTTCTTCACTACTGCTTTTTAATTTTGAAAGGCATTTTCACTAATTATAAAATTCTGGATTGACAGCTTTTCCCCCCAGCATTTAAAAAAATGTTACTTCATTGTTTTCTGGTTTGCATAGCATTTGACAAGAAGTCTTCTTTAATTCCTGTTGCTGTTCCCATATGTAATATATCTTTTCTATTTTCTTTTTGTCTTTGAATCTTTATTATTCAGCAGTTTGAATATATTATGCCTAATTTCTATTTGATTTTTAAAAGCAAGTTTCCTTATTAACTACTTGAAACCTCTCATTTTAAAAATTTAGAGGTCAAGACCTACAGAGATCATATCCCTAATTCAACAGTTATTGAGTTGTTCAGCATAGCATTGATGAAATAATAGGTACATGTTAGAAAAAAAGAAAATCAGCAGTAATCTAAATGGCCACTAGGATATTGGTTAAATAAATTACAAATACTTATATATGTGAATATACTTTGATTATTTCATGGTATTGTAGATATGTACTTCGATACTAGACAATGTTCATTTCATGGTTAAAGTAAAAACAACATACTACAAAATACTGTAAATAGTATGATTGCTTTTCATTGTAATAAAAATGCAAACTGCAAATATGGGGGCTTATGGTTTCTATTTTATCAGTATTTTTATTAATATTTTAAATTTGGTATAATAACATTTGTTGTATTTTCAATGAGAGAATAGTTAAATATATATTTTTGTGCATTTTAGATATGCACTATTTGCAACCAAATTAAAATATTAATACATGTACCTGTGGACATAGATCGGTGGGAACAGAAAATACTAGTATTAAAGTGGTGAGATTTTGGATGTATTTTTCCCTTTGGTGGTTTCCCATATATGAACATTATTTTGGGGTAATAGCCACTGGGCATATTTAAGATGTCTTCCATAAGGTTTACCCAGAGGTCTCGAGGTAGGTGAAATGAGATGATAACACGTACTGCAGATAGAGTTAATGCACATACAATCAGCGTAGTTGACTCTTAGGAAGAGTTCACCCTCTGGTTATCCTTCCCCTTTGTTGTCTTTTCTCACTTTAGTGATGAGGGTCTCTTCTAGAAGCAATATACATAAAAGAAGAAGTTATACATGTCTATCAAGGGCTCTTAGAAATACACTTGGGGCCTTGATGATTCTCAAAAAGATGACACTGAGGTGCAACCACATGGAGAAATCAGAGCTGTCATGCAAAGAAGGAAGAGACCTTCCTCCTCTGGTTCATGCCTTGGGTCCTCGCTGGCTGAACATCTCAGGACAACATACACAGCAGCTCAACCCTGGCCATGGAACAAACACTGTCATCTTCTGCATGTTTCAAGTATTTTGTATAATTAAAAAATACATATAAAATGAATTTCCACAAAGAGAAAGACAACATTTATTTTACTAACAAGTTGAGATTGGAAGTTAAATTCTTCTCTGAATCTAACACAAAATTACATTTCAAATTAAAATTTCCAAAGATTGACATCACTGAATGAAAAAGCAGGGAACACAGGCACAGGAACCTTTGTTTTTCACTCAATAGGAAGGAGCATTTCTTTCTCCTCTGAATAAACTGAATGCTTTTTGCTGAGTATTGTCGCTACTAAAGTGCTTTTTCATTGTTACACTCTATAAATCATTTTCCTCAGCAGGGCACTAATTTATTAGTTGAAAGCTGCTTTGCAATGATTGCAACCACTACCTTGGAAGCAGGTCAATATGATTGCTGTCGCTTTGAAACTGAGAAAGCTAAAATGCAAAGAAAATTGTCTAGCCCTGAGGCCCAGGAATGCAGTCTGTGTTTATTTCTCAGGCTTTAGGTATTTCTTTTTTTCAGTCCTATGACACCACCTTAATGGCAGAAAGTGAAAAGGAACTAAAGAGCCTCTTGATGAGGGTGAAAGAGGAGAGTGAAAAAGCTGGCTTAAAACTCATCATTCAAAAACTGAAGATCATGGAAAATAGACGGGAAAAAAATGGAAACAGTGGGGAAATGGGGAAAATTTTATTTTCTTGGGCTCCAAAATCACTGTGGATGGTGACTGCAGCCATGAAATTAAAAGATGCTTGCTCCTTGGAAGAAAAGCTGTGACCAATCTAGACAGCATATTAAAAAGTAGAGACATCACTTTGCTGACAAAGGACCATATAGTCAAACCTATGGTTTTTCCAGTAGCCATGTATGGATGTGACAGTTAGACCATAAAGAAGGCTTAGCGCCAAAGAATTGATGCTTTCAAACTGTGATGCTGGAGAAGATATGAGCATTTCTTAGACAGCAAAAAGATCAAACCAGTCAATCCTAAAGGAAATCAAGCCTGAAAATTCATTGGAAAGACTGATGCTAAAGCCAAAGCTCCAATACTCTGGCCATCTGATATGAAGAGCCAACTCACTGGAAAAGACTCTGATGCTGGGAAAGATTGAAGGCAGGAGGAGAAGAGGACAAGAGAGGATGAGATGGTTGGATGACATCACCAACTCAGTGGACATGAGTTTGAGCAAACTCTAAGAGATAATGAAGGTCAGAGAAGCCTGGAGTGCTGCAGTCCATGGGGTCGCAGAGTCAGAAATGACTGAGTGAACAACAATAGGCAACTTTAAAGTATTAAAAAACTGCCTGAGGATGAGAGTCCAGCAATTAATTATACAGAATGTTACTGTTTGTTTATTTGAATATTTAATTTATTTAATTAATTTTTGATTATGCTATGTCTTTGTTGTTGCATGAGAGCTTTCTCCAGTTGCAGTGAATGGGCTTTTCATTGTGGTGGCTTCTCTTGTTGCTGAGCAAAGGTTCTTGCTGTATGGGCTTCAGAAGTTGTGGTGCGGGGGCTCAGTTGCTCTGTGTCATATGGAATATTCCCGGACCAGGAATTGGAACTGTGTCCCCTGCATTGGCATGGGGACTCCCATCCACTGTACTACCAGGGAAGTCCCATTTAAATATTTCTAACAACATTTAGTTCTACTTTCTCTTTTGGGATCAAGATTGTGGCACCAAAAAGCTACATGGAGCTTTGCTCTGGCTCACTTAAAATAATGAACCTTTCAAAACAGTTTTCTGCTAATTGAGGAAGAATAAACAATTTAAGTCATACTGGAATCATAAAGCATATGTGTTATTTTTCGGTTAGAAATAATTGCGAGGAAGGAGGAGATAGTAAGTATATGTGAAAGCTGTTATTTACCCTTTTTTCCCGCGCCCCCCCCCCCCCCACTCCAGCATTCCTCCTTTATTCTTCTGTCTCAATGCTTGGGCCAGGTTGAATTTGCATTCTCCACTGCTTCCCTGGTGGGGGTTCAGATGGTAAAGAATCTGCCTGCAACGCAGGAGACCGGGGTTCAATCCCTGGGTCGGGAAGATCTCCTGGTTGCAATGGCAACCCACTCCAGTATTTGTATCTGGAGAATCCCATGGACAGAGGAGCCTGGTGGGCTGCTGTCCATGGACTTGCAAAGAGTTGAACATGGCTGAATGACTAACACTTTCACTTCACCACTCAGCAAGGGGAGGAAAGGAAGAAAAAGGTGAAAGAAGATGAGGTTTAAGAAAAGGCTGAGGAAAGAAGTAGAAGAGAGGATGAGGAAAGAATAGGAAGAACAGGGAAATTAGAACAGCAAAGGACATTCTCTTCATCTGAAAAAAAGGAATAATATCCTTTATTTGTTTTGGGGGGACCCTCTAAAGAAAACTGTAATGGAGTATAGCCAGAAAAGAATCTGCCTGCAATGTGGGAGACTGGGTTTGATCCCTGGAGAGGTGAATGATAACACACTCCAGTATTCTTGCCTGGAGAATTCCATGGACAGAGGAATCTGGCAGGCTACAGTCCTGCCAGACTGTAGATTGCAGAGTTGGACACAACTGAGCAACTACTGAGAGAGAGGCACACATTCCAGATGTGACTAAATCTCCAAGTGTCTATAGGTAATTTCATCATTTAACTCATTAATGCTGGCAATGTTTGAGGGCTTTTAGGGAGTCAATTTAGAAGACCATACTCATGAAAGGGATAAGTAATTGTCTGCAAGAGTCATTATCTTTTAGAAAAAAGAGGTATTTGGACAAAGGAGGTAAAACCTATACAAAACCATGCAGTTATACATGATTATTCAAAGTACAGAAAAATCATCAGTTCTTAGAAATTAAATTCTCTCAACCCCACTGATATCAAAAAATCCAAGTGAATGTTGGGGAGGAAGTGAAAAAAATCTATAGGCAAGTGAAGCTGTATATACCTCTGGAAAGTGAAAGTCAAGTCGCTCAGTCATGTCCGACTCTTTGCGACCCTGTGGACTGTAGCCCATCAGGCTCCTCTGTCCGTGGGATTCTCCAGGCAAGAATACTGGAGTGGGTTGCCATTTCCTTCTCCAGGGGATCTTCCTGACCCAGGGATCAAAACCAGGTCTCCCACATTGCGGGCAGACACTTTACCCTCTGAGCCACAAGGGAAGCCCATAAAGTCTCTTTCAAATTTATCCAGTGAATTACCAAATATTCTAGAAATTTAAAAATGCTCTCCAACATTGTTTTTGAGGCACATCTACATCACAGATTCATTGATGTCTTACAAACACTGAGCCATATTAGTTATCAGTATGTGGGTAGTTCACCTGCAAATAGAATTCGTGCAAGAGAAATAGAGCAGAAGAACAGAAAGGAAGTTTTTGAAATGGCTATCTTAAGAACCCAAACTCAATTTATTTGTCTGTTTTTATATGCAGAAGCAAACCAAGCATTCGGTGAGTTAATATATCTATTTGACAGCTATGACAGGCTTATGATATGTGTGATAAAAAGGTACCGCCCATCTCTACATTACTTCAGGTTTTCATTTTCAAAGCTTCATTACTTTTGGTAAGCCTTGCTTAAGTTATCTCACTTGAGCTCCAATTTCTTCTGCAATCTATTTTATATAGCTGCTAGTGCTTCTATACTTGGTTGATACATCATTAATTTACAAGTATTTATATGTTTACTTGTAAATCTTTGAAGACACTTTTCTTTTATGGATTTTATGCTCAGTCTAAAATGCAAATTCTGTCTATATCCTTCCACAGATCAAATGTTTGATTGTTTTCTTATCTGCCAGTATGTACCCAGCTTCAAGAGAAAACTTACCATCCTACAAAGAGCTTTTCCCTAAGGAGGAGGAAAACCTATAGGGGAGCATATACTATAGGTGAGAGGTCTTTCTCAGTTGAAATAGCTTCCCACCTCCTCCTCTTCTCATTCTTCTTTTTACTTATATTTCTTTCACAGAAGCAAAATGTTCATTTTTTAGAGGGAACAAGAATAGGCCTTGATATTTTACTTAATGGGCTTCTCTGGTGGCACAGAGGTAAAGAATCCACCTGCCCATGCTGGTGACATAGGTTTGATGCCTGGGTCAGGAAGATCCCCTGGAGAAGGAAATGGTAACCCACTCTAGTATTCTTGCCTGGGAAATCCCATGGACAGAGGAGCCTGGTGGGCTATAGTCCATGGGGTCACAAAGGAGTCAGATACAACTTAGTAATTAAATATCAAACATACATATATATATATATATATATATATACACACACACACATACATATATGTGTATGTCGGACACAACTGAGTGACTGAACAACAACAATAATTTTACTTAAACAAGAAAAACAAGTGATTTCAGTCTGAACAGTGTTTACCACATGCAGCAATCTTTCTCTGACAGGTTGCTTGAACTACCTTGAGGTTTTAATGTCCTTTTGCAAGATGGTGTCTTCTCCAGTACAAGTTATAACTTTTATTTATGGAAAATTAAAGCCTTTTCCATCCTTAGTCTAATACATAGGCTGTGCATGGCCTTAAAGAAAATAAATGCCTGCCAGCAACCAGCTGGAAATGAAATATAGACTATGGAAAAAAAAAAAAAGCATTTTTCACATCTTTACAACAGTAAACACTTGGAAGCCAACAAGAACCCCTGAGATCCTTGCCTGAGTGATGTGTGTAATTAAGGATAAGATGAAAGCTGATGCTATTCTAAAATACACATGCCTCTATTCACATATGCCCATTCACCCATGTGCACATACTCCTTCACACAGGTCCTGGTAGCCACTGAATACCATCAGGCTTTTCCCTTTGGCACAAAGGCAACATTAATTTCCCAAGCCCCCACAACTTGCAAGATCTACTGAAAATGGATGGCATGTCAGGTGAGACACTGATTTTATTCAGCAAGTGATCTTCTACCTCTTTGGTTATTAAAGGTTTCTTGAAATCCTTCCCTATTTTCTTTTCTAATGGAGAGAGAAAATTTAATAATTTTTCCTAAAAAAAAATTGACTAAATTTTACTTGAAGTTATTGACTAAATAGGTGTTGGGTAATAACAATCATTCAGGAAGGAAGCCACCTTGGGGAAAAAGGAAGAATTCACCCTTCTTGATGATTAATAGACTGCTGCTGCTGCTAAGTCGCTTCAGTCGTGTCCGACTCTGTGCGACCCCAGAGACAGCAGCCCACCAGGCTCCCCCATCCCTGGGATTCTCCAGGCAAGAACACTGGAGTGGGTTGCCATTTCCTTCTCCAATGCACGAAAGTGAAAAGTGAAAGGGAAGTCACTCAGTCGTGTCTGACTCTTGGCGACCCAATGGACTGCAGCCTACCAGGCTCCTCCGTCCATGGGATTTTCCAGGCAAGAGTACTGGAGTGGGGTGCCATTGCCTTCTCCGGATTAATAGACTAATGATGTATTTTATGGGCTCTTGTGGCCCGTGTCATGATATGCTTCCATGTCTCGTTGAATTGTTAGTTGTACATAAAACTCTATTATTGATAAAATAAAGGAACCAAAGACTGAAACATATTTTGCCTTAAGACAAACGAATTAAGAGTGAATCTGAGGTTACCTTTATCGTAAAGTCACTGTCACTCGCTTGCTTCCTGGCAGCCTTTCTGGAGTGGCATGCAGAAAGAGGTGGCCTTACAGTTGTTGGCTTGAGTAGGCCCTGGATCACAGTGGTGACAATAGGTGTAGCACTCTCAGGGCAACAGTAATAGCTAACATCAATGCAACCTTCAATGATGCTGATAAAGCTCTTAACAGAGTTGTAAAACCTCACAATACTCAGTTTTTTAATCCCCATTTTACAGATGATGAAATCAAGACAAAGATAGCTGCAGGGACTTATCAAAAACCACACTTCTAGTAAATAAACTCATGGCATGCATTGCCTACATGAATGCAATCTGTAAAGAATATCATGGAGTCATTTGGCATATATTAGACTTCCCCTTGTGCAAAGATTTAGGTTGTGTTTGGTAATTTGCTCATACTTGTCTGCTGATTTGCTATTTGCCTTTGGAATATTTCAGTAATTGCTTACACAGTCGCTATTGAAGATAAAGATGTGAAATTCACACTGTATATGCTGCTACATATAAACACTTACATAGCAGAATATACTGGGAAAGTATGTATGTATATGCTAAGGTGCAACATCAAATCTATAGAAACAGGATACCCAGCACTTGCAAAAGCAATCAAATAAAAACCCAAGTGAAAATAATATAATTAATTAAGAACAGCTGATATTTTAATAACCTTACAGACGTTTGTTTGTTCATCCATCTTATTATCATGAATAACTGAACAACAGCTTTTAAAGAAAGCCTTTGGCTGAACACAAAGAATAAATGAATTCGGCCAACAAATCAAATATGCATGTCTTTATAATACCAGAGTAATATAAACATGTCACAGATGAAAAAAATCTTCAAATTCTGTTTTTGACTTAATAAACATTTTTTGCTTAGAATATAGTATGGTAACTATCAGTGAATCAAAGCTGATGGGAAAAGATACATTTGAAACTATAACAATTCCACTGCTATCTGCATAGAGGGGAGATGACAGAAATGGTTGGCCAAAACAGTCTTAGGAAAGGGAGTTTTTCCCATGTCCAATTTGCATGAGAAGTGGAATATATACAATAAATCCTTATCCATTTTAAACACACAAATTTAAGGTTATAATTGTATTAAAACTACAGTATCCTTTCCCACTATTTATTAGCCAAGAGGATTTTAAAGGTTTTTAGGAGCATCATTTTAACTTGTTTAAATGTAAAAACTTATTTTGAGTTCCACTGTGTAATTCATGCTAGTTAAAAATAAGTTATCTTCTCATTAAAGCAACAACTGAGGCTAAACATCTGCTTGAAAATTACATCTATAGCTGGTTTGATGTGTTATATATGCATTTAATAAAATACTTTAAATGAGACTTCACACTTACACTGAGTTTACATGTATTCATTTTGAATTAATGAAGCTTTATAGAATAAACTTCTGGACCTCTGCTACTTATTTTAAAGCCAAAAGAAAAGAAAGAGAAGATAGATTATGAATTTAGGCCCACAATGTAAGTAATAAAGAATTTCAAATCACTTCAGATGGCTTGGCGTGCTTTAATTCTCTCACAAACAATACAGATTAATACTGGAAAGACTGCCCTAATACACACTAAAGCTCCCAGTCTTGTCCAACCATTTGTAGCTCCAAAAACACAGAATACAATTCCAACTAAATGGTTTTAAATTAGAGCAGGTCAACCTAACTGCTTTCTCCTTTTCAGTCTGGAAACTTTTCTTCCATAAATCTATGAATATACTTTCCTCTTTAAAGAATAGGCCATTTCCACATAAATTTATGGTCCCTACAGATACTTGTAGCATAATCTAAATGATTAGTATTATATAGAATATGTTATCATTATTTGAAAAATAATTTTATTTATTTATTTTTGGCTGTGCTGGGTCTTCATTGCTCTTCAGGCTTTTATCCAGTTGTGGTGAGAGAGGGCTACTCTTGAGAAGCGGTGAACAGGCTTCTCATTGCAGTGGCTTCTCTTGCTGTGGAGAGTCTCTTGGACATCAGCAGTTGCGGCTCCTGGGCTCTAGAGCACAGGCTCAGTAGTGGTGGCACACAGGCTTAGGTGCTCGGCAGCATGCGGGATTCTCCCAGATCGGGGATCTAACATATCTCCTGCATTGGCAGGTGGATTCTTTACCTCTGAGCCACCAGGGAAGCCCCAGGATATGTTCTTATTGATCATAGACAGCCCGTTAAGTCAAATCATTTCCAGGCAACATGCTTGTCATAATCAAAGACCAGTACTTAATCATCAGGCCTCTAGAAACCAGCAACCAGTCCACAAATGTGCTCCTTTTCTCACTCTGAGACCATAACATATGGTTATGGTCTGAGACCATAACAATGAACTATTAATATATCTGGCACCTGGTTCTTACTTCAGGACCATCTCACCTAAAACCGCCCACTGTTTCCTCTTAAATAAGACATTTTGCTGAACTAATAATGACTAATCAGCCCCATGCTCACATGTAACTATGCTGTCATATATTTAGTATTTTTATATTTGGGAGGATACTGTGACTCAGCTATAGCCATCCAAGGATTCAAAACAGTCAAGCAACTTGTTTAGCTGAGCATATATTGAATATTATTCACCACCAGTTGCTGAGCTCAAGGTTCCAGTTGCTGAGGCCTTGAGACAGAGGACTCCAGTGAAAAACCAACATATGGATGTCCACTAATCCCTATCACTACAGATAAAAGGTATATTTGGGCAGAGGAGTATCACACAACCTTCCAAAGGGTCTACAAACCTGTTACATAACAGGGACCAACATGTAGAGTCTGGTTCAGAAGAAGATTCAGGCTTTGACACTGAGGAATCAAACAGGATTTAACTACCTGGACCCTTACCACTGAGTTTGTTCTCACTTCTTGAGATAGGTATTAATCAATAGTGTGTTAATTGCTCAGTTGTGTCTGACTCTTTGTGATCCCATGGACTGTAGCCCACCAGGCTCCTCTGTCCATGGAATCCTCCAGGCAAGAATACTGGAGTAGGTAGCCATTCCCTTCTCCAGGGGATCTTCCTGACCCAAGGATTGAACCCAGGTCTCCCGCATTGCAGGCAGATTCTTTACCATCTGAGCCACCAGGGAAGCCCTTAATTAATTGTCCGCATGCAAATAAAATGGGTTAATTGAGGACAAATGTTATCCCTGAGCCCTCCTCCGTGTTGACCAATGCTTTAAACCAGCCTTCCAAATTAAAGCCTATCTAGCTTCTAAAACCAACTCTTCATCCAGTCTCTACATACTGAAATGCTTCTGAGATTGCCCACATCATAGATCTGCCATATATGTTTATTATAAACCCTCAACTATTCTACTTTTGTGTAAACATTATTGGTGCCCTAATCTAACCTATGTTCCACCTTCCAGTGTCCTGCTCAAGTCGGAGTGGAGCCTCTTTCCCATTCATCACAACTCTAAAGGTCCTAACTCATGCAACTGAGTATCTTATTTAGTTGAAACTAAACATTCCACTTGCTTTTTCTCTTACCTATGAGGTCTATCCCTCTGTCTTGTAGAAAAAAAACCCAGTAAAGTCAGAGTTTTTCTTCATAAACCCATGATAGGGCCATCTTTTTCTTCCTAGGTACTTTCCAGTTACTATTCTGGTGCTGAGTTTCCTAAGCTATTTCCAAGCACATGTTTTAAAGCAAGACAAGATGTCATTTCAGTGATTCTCCCCGCTTACAGAGTAGGATGTTCATAATACACTGTCAGCTATGAGAGCATTAATTAACACTCAAATCACAATGTAACCTCCCCAGGCTTACAAACTGCTGCCATGTTGCAGAATCTGTGTTATTGTAGAATGAAACATACATGATAAATGACTTTGGAAAATGAGTACTAAATATGACCCTATCAAGAAGACACTGATCTCTACATATGTATAGCAAGGACATAAACATTCTATTATTCAGGAGTATAGCTTTCATATTCCATTTCAGTGCAAATAAGCTTTGCTGGGGGACTGAAAATTTGAAACTAATTGTTAGAATTCTCTTCAGTACTGTAAGACATCCAGACATTACCCAGAAAATAAACAGACCGCTTCTTATGGGAAGCCAGGTATTCAGGGGAGAATATATGAATTGTATACAATCGTTGACATAATCATTTTATAATTATAAACGGCCTTCAGGAAAGCCCTCACACAGGGCTGTGTGGGTGTGATAGAGAGGCTTGTGGGGGATTCTCTTCCCTCTTGAAGATTTTCAGAGTATATTTCTTATGTCTTGGTCAGCAGAACATCCCACACCCTGGGAAAGCACCAGGAATGTCACATTATTATCTGAGGCAGTGAAACAGCAAGGGAGAATGAGTAGTGGGGAAAAAAAAAATCTACCTGGGGTAGGCAATAGGGGATGTACAGAGAATCTGAAAACAGTAAGAAAACTGACAAAATGTCAGTTTGGTTCACCTTGTTCCAGCAGTTTTAAACAAATTCCATGATCATCCCTCTACAGAAGGAAGGTCTCATCTGTGCTTCCTCTCCCCATTTCATTCCCTTATGCCCCTGCACTGCGCCACTGCTGCCTGCTCTGAGGATGTTGAATGCTGTGTTACCCTGTCTTCCTGGGATCTATGTTTGTGCTGCCCTGGGCTGTAGTTTCTAAACAAGTAGGTAGAACAAGTAAGTAGGTGGAACTGAGTGTTGTGTGTGTGCGTAGAAGCAGAGCAGTTCGTAGTTAACCTATGAGTTTATTTCAGCGTGTCACATATCACACATTCAGAGTTCTGAGCGGACTCACTAAAATCTAAAGTTCTGTTGCTTTCCGCTGAAAATATTTAAACTTAGCAGGGTAATGCTAAGGCAGGGAGGTAAGTGGTACGCACAATGGGGTTTGGTGTCAGACTGACTTGGGTTGGGTCCTGGCTCTGATCAGATGCAGGCCCTGGGAGATGTGGATATTCAGGCCTATTTTGCAGACGGTTGAAAGAGGATAAGAGAAAATATATGTAAAATACCTAATATAGGGTCTAAGATGGGCTTCCCTGGTGGCTCAGTGGTAAAGAATCTGCCTGCAGTGCGGGAGACCTGGGTTTGATCCCTGGGAAGATCCCCTGGAGGAGAGCATAGTTATCCATTCCAATACTCTTGCCTACAGAATTCCATGGACAGAGGAGCCTGGTGGGCTACAGTCCATGGGGTCACAAAGAGTTGGACACGACTGAAGCGACTAAGCAGCAGCAGCAAGGTCTAAGACATGGAATATGCTCAGCTTTTACTGTATACTGACCAAAAGTTCTTTCAGAAAGTTACTTATTTATTTCTAAATTTTATATATATATATATATATATATATATATATATATATAGCTTCATAGTGGACTATACTGGTTCCTTAACAAGTGGATTTTATTAGGGAAAAATTCTCTCAAAATATAAGGCCCATGTGGAAAAATATAATGACATCTTTGCTAGAGAAAGATATTCTAGTATAATAGTGCTTAAACCTGAGTGTGTATCAGAATCACCTAGATATCATGCCCCAGAGTTTCTAATTCAGTGGGTCTGTGTTGCAGTCCAACAATTTCTCAAGAGATACCGATGCTGCTGGTACTGGTGCTGGCCCAAAAATCACATGTTGAGAACCACTGTTCTAGAAGACAGTGATTTTCAAACTTTAACATGCACACAAATCACATGGGGCATCGTGGGGCATGGAAATTCTGCATTTCTAATAAGCTCCCGAGTGATATTAATATTTCTGGTCTGCAGATCAGACATGGAATGACAAGGCTTTTGGGCTGCCTTGCCCAAAAAGGCAGGTGATAACCACATGTGGCTACTGAGCACTTAAAATGCTGCTAGTCCAAACTGAGAAGTGCTTATACGTATAAATTACACTCTGGGTTTAGAAGGTTTATCATAAAAATGTAAAATATTTCAATAATTTTTCATATTGGTTATTTATCAAAATGCTAATATTTTAGATGTGTTTGTGTGTGCTAGGTCACTTCAGTCATGTCCAACTCTTTGCGACCCTATGGACTGTAGACTGCCAGGCTCCTCTGTCTGTGGGATTCTCCAGGCAAGAATACTGGAGTGGGTTGCCAAGCCCTCCTCCAGGGAATCTTCCCAATCCAGGGATCAAACCCATGTCTCTTCTGTCTCCTGCATTGGCAGGCAGGTTCTTTACCACTAGAGCCACCATCAGGTTAAAATAAAATATTAATATTTTTACATTAAAAACTTTTTTAATGTGTATAAAATTTTAAATAACATAAGTGCACCTAATTACATTTCTGTTGGATAGCACTGCTATGCTGCTGCTGCTGCTGCTGCTAAGTCAGTTTAGTTGTGTCCGACTCTGTGCGGCCCCATAGACAGCAGCCCACCAGGCTCCCCCATCCCTGGGATTCTCCAGGCAAGAATACTGGAGTGGGTTGCCATTTCCTTCTCCAATGCATGAAAGTGAAAAGTGAAAGTGAAGTCGCTCAGTTGTGTCCGACTCTTAGCGACCCCATGGACTGCAGCCTACCAGGCTCCTCCGTCCATGGGATTTTCCAGGCAAGAGTACTATAGAGAACATTAATTTATCCTCGCCTCCTATGCTTAGTCGCTCAGTCATGTTTGACTCTTTGTAACCCCATGGACTGTAGCCTGCCAGGCTCCTCTGTTTGTGGGATTCTCCAGGCAAGAATACTGGAGTGGGTTACCATGCCCCCCTCAGTGACCAACAACATTCTTGAAGCAGCTCCACTGAAAGGCTTTAAAGCACTACTCACTTTATGTATTAAGATCTCCTCTAGGCTGTTTTTAACTTCATCCCTCTAAAGTTATTCTTTCATTAAATCAGGGTAAAAAAACCTTCAATGGCCTTCTACTTGTTAAAAGATAAACTCCAAACTTTTAAAATTAGCATTCTAAATTATCCACAGTCTATCCAATTTCCTTTTCCAACTTAACTGCTTCCCTAAGCATAAGACTCAAAAGTGTGTCCATCGACAGATGAACGGATAAAGAAGTTGTGGTACATATACTGTTGTTTAGTTGCTCAGTCGTGTCCGACACTTTGTGACCTCATAGACTGCAGCCTGTCATGCTCCTCTGTCCATGGGATTTCCCAGTCAAGAATCCTGGCATGGGTTGCCATTTTCTTCTCTAAGGACTCTTCCTGACCCTGGCCTTGAACCTGCATCTCCTGCATTGGCAGATGAGTTCTTTACCACTGTGCCACCAGGGAAGTCTGGTACATACATACAATGGAACATTACTAAGCCATAAAAAGGAACAGATTTGAGTCAACTGAACTGAAGTGGATGAACCTAGAGCCTGTTATACAGAGTGAAGTAAATCAGAAAGAGAAAAACAAATATCACATATTAATGCATATATATGAAATCTAGAAAAATGGTCCTGATGAATCTATTTGCAAGGCAGGAATAGAGACACGGACATAGAGAATGGAATTATGGACACAGAGGGGGAAGGAGAGAGTGGGACAAATTGAGAGAGTAGCGTTGAAAAACATCTATTACCCTATGTAAAATAGATAGCTAGTGGGAAGTTACTGAATAACACATGACGTTCAGGCTGGTGTTCTGTGACAACCTAGAGGGGTAGGATGGGGGAGATGGGAGGGAGGCTCAAGAGGGAGAGGATATATTTACACTTATGGATCATTAATGTTGTACAGCAGAAACTAATACAACACTGTAAGGCAACTATACTCCAATAAAAAATAAATCTAAAAAAAGTATTTGCTGATTGTTTGATTAAGGATGATTTTGTTCAGTATTAAAAAAGTAGATTTCTCAACTGGTCTTGCTTAACATTGGTCCTTTAGGGTAAGTTCTTTGATCTCTCAGATCAGATCAGATCAGTCGCTCAGTCGTGTCCGACTCTTTGCAACCCCATGAATCGCAGCATGCCAGGCCTCCCCATCCATCACCAACTCCTGGAGTTCACTCAGACTCACGTCCATCGAGTCAGTGATGCCATCCAGCCATCTCATCTTCTGTCGTCCCCTTCTCCTCCTGCCCCCAATCCCTCCCAGCATCAGAGTCTTTTCCAATGAGTCAACTCTTCACATGAGGTGGCCAAAGTACTGGAGTTTCAGCTTTAGCATCATTCCTTCCAAAGAAATCCCAGGGCTGATCTCCTTCAGAATGGACTGGTTGGATCTCCTTGCAGTCCAAGGGACTCTCAAGAGTCTTCTCCAACACCACAGTTCAAAAGCATCAATTCTTCGGTGCTCAGCCTTCTTCACAGTCCAACTCTCACATCCATACATGACCACAGGAAAAACCATAGCTTTGACTAGATGGACCTTTGTTGGCAAAGTAATGTCTCTGCTTTTGAATATGCTATCTAGGTTGGTCATAACTTTCCTTCCAAGGAGTAAGTGTCCTTTAATTTCATGGCTGCAGTCACCATCTGCAGTGATTTTGGAGCCCAGAAAAATAAAGTCTGCCACTGTTTCCACTGTTTCCCCATCTATTTCCATGATGTGATGGGACCGGATGCCATGATCTTCGTTTTCTGAATGTTGAGCTTTAAGCCAACTTTTTCACTCTCTACTTTCACTTTCATCAAGAGGCTTTTTAGTTCCTCTTCACTTTCTGCCATAAGGGTGGTGTCATCTGCATATCTGAGGTTATTGATATTTCTCCCGGCAGTCTTGATTCCAGCTTGTGTTTCTTCCAGTCCAGCGTTTCTCATGATGTACTCTGCATAGAAGTTAAATACACAGGGTGACAATATACAGCCTTGATGTACTCCTTTTCCTATTTGGAACCAGTCTGTTGTTCCATGTCCAGTTCTAACTGTTGCTTCCTGACCTGCATACAAATTTTTCAAGAGGCAGGTCAGGTGGTCTGGTATTCCCATCTCTTTCAGAATTTTCCACAGTTTTTGTGATCCACACAGTCAAAGGCTTTGGCATAGTCAATAAAGCAGAAATAGATGTTTTTGTGGAACTCTCTTGCTTTTTCCATGATCCAGTGGATGTTGGCAATTTGATCTCTGGTTCCTCTGCCTTTTCTAAAACCAGCTTGAACATCAGGAAGTTCACGGTTCTCATATTGCTGAAGCCTGGCTTGGAGAATTTTGAGCATTACTTTACTAGCGTGTGAGATGAGTGCAATTGTGCGGTAGTTTGAGCATTCTTTGGTATTGCCTTTCTTTGGGATTGGAATGAAAACTGACCTACTTGGTGGTAAAAGTCAAGATGGTAATTTCTACCTTCAAGGGTTGATGTAAGGATTTAATGACACACACACACACACACACACACACATACATATATGGGCTTCCTTGGTGGCTCAGTGGTAAAGAATCTGCCTGCCAGGAGACATGGATTCAATACCTGATCTGGGAAGATCTCCTGGAGAAGGAAATGATAAGCTGCTCTAGTATTCTTGCCTGGTAAATCCCATGGACAGAGGAGTCTGGCAGGCTAGTCCATGAGGTTGTAAAGGTCTGGCAGGCTAGTCCATGAGGTTGTAAAGAGTTGGACATGACCTAGTGACTGAACAGCAACAACAATAAATATAAATATAAATATAAATATATATATATATATATATATATATATATATACGTGTGCTAAGTCACTTCAGTCATGGCCGACTCTTTGCGACCCTATGGACTGTAGTGCACTGGGCTTCTCTGACCACCCTATTCTCCAGGAATACTGAAGTGGGTTGCCATGCCCTCCTTCAGGGGATCTTCCCAATCCATGGCTTGAACCCACGTCTTTTATGTCTCCTCATTGGAGGCAGATATTTTTTACTGCTGAGCCACTGGGGAAGCCCATTAATGAGGGTAGTTGGTTATAAACTGTAGTATGTTTTGCTTTACTCTGGTTTAAATATTTTATTAAAACATCATTGTCAATGTCAACAAATAGGTGTCTACACGAGTTGGACTAACTGACCACTAGGGCAGAGGTTTGCAAACTCTCTCAGATCACAGCATACTTAGTGAGTGTCTTGACAACTGTTGCATACCATACCTAGTACCAAAGAAACACCTAAGATTTGGATTTATTAAGTAGTTAAGTCCAAATGACTTCATTTTTCCTTATTTCCTGACAACTTAATAGCCTATTAAATATTATACACATAAAGAAAAAACATTATTTTTTCAGTCTCAAATAACTATCATTACTTATGAATGAGACATGTGTGCTTGTTTGGCACAATTTCTCAAACCTTGGAATCAGATTGGATATTGCCTCATTTCCTTCTCCACAAAGGTTTATGCCCCACAAAAAAATCGAGTTTCACAAAGGATGTTAAATTATGGACTATTTCAAGATAGTAAATTTTTGATGATCAGATCAACAATTTTGTTGTGTTTCCCTTGAAAATTTAAACTAATATGTAACAACTCTAGGAATTTACAGCAGTGTTCCAGGGTGCCTTGTCTCACAGTTTGGGAACCACAGCTCCAAGCTCTTTTCTGATTAAGAAATTATGATTCAAAGGATTTAAAAACTTGAAGTTTGAAACTCCTTGCTTCCCTCCTGTTGAGGTTTAAATCTCATTACAGAGTCAAAAAAAAAAAAAAAAAAAAAGCAAGCATGTCAGAACAGCTTGGGACAGTGTACAGAAGGGCAGGGAGCATTGGAATATTTGCTCTTTTTCATATGGGGTAGGAGAAATAGATTCTTGACATGAAAGGTAATCAACAGATGTGATCCAGTGGTCACCCTGGGGTGGGCCACTAGAACTTCCTTACCAAGCCCAAAGACTCCCTCTCCTAATTTCCACTTATTTTCCTCCAGCAGGCTTATTAAGCAAAAGTAGTTTGGTTGACTTAGCACCATAGTGTATGAAACAGTGTCTGAAGCTTTAGGCAATGGAACTCACTAAGATAGCTAGCTGTCCCTATTTATGTCATGTGGAATCCATCTGGGGACACACACAGTGGTCACGGTGTGTTCCTGAGATGAATGAGGCTGCTACCTAACTGGTCCCAGATAGTCAAAGCAGTCCAGTTCCACACTGCTACCATATGAGTGATGTTTCATTTGCCAAATGCAATGAAAGCCTTCTGAAAGACAGTAAGGGAGAAAAAAGCTGGGTAAAAGGAATTATCAATATATCAGACCCTAAACTTCTAACTGAACAATTAGATGCGTGTATCATTTAGGAGAATTATGACCAGGAATATTAATAAAACAATCTGTGAATACTGCATGTCCTTTGTATAATTTTGATTTGGGGGTAGGAGGACAAAAAAATAACTGCAGCTATTTTTTAGATAGCCATAAACAAGATTTTGATTTTATTTTCAGATAAGACAAAAGCAATGAGAAGACAGCTCCACAAGGCTTGCCTGGGGCAGAGAGATATTATGGGAGGGAAAATGTTTATTTGTCAGAGAATCATTCTCAAGATCCCCTTAAGGGTCTCTAGTTAGAGCTTTGATGCATCTCTCTTTTTACTTTCTAACATGAAGTTACATTGGCTATATCACTGAAATGAAATTAAAAGAATGCTCTCTGCTTTTTTTCTAATGATAAAAATGTAAATTTAACTGGAGATTCTTTTACAGTTTTTCCTGGAAAGGATGGAAAAGCTGCGCAGCATGTGCTGTTGACAGTATGCCAGAAGACCCTAGACCCCTGTGGTTTCTTGATGACAATTGTGGAGCCACCAACTGTCTTCACAACTCAGAGTGATTACCCATACACAGGTGCTTGGCGACGGTTCCAGTTCATTACCCACATCAGAACCGAGAGTGCAGAGGAGAAAGTGATATGACTGGTTTCTTGGCAGTTATCCTGGGATGGATAATTTGAGTATTGTTAATAAAATATGAACTCAATTTTAAAATACTGGTTGATTATATTTTACGTGGTAGGCAATGTTCTATATCCTGTAAGGAATTTTTTAAAAAATTAGGTATATAGTCACTGCCCTTCATTAAGGGAAAACTGGGAAATGGAAAAACACACAACAGCTTTTCAGAAGGCAAAACAGAGGTAACATGAGAAACACAGCATTTTATGAATTTTCAGGAGAAAGAGCACTAATTACTGAAAAGCTATTCAGTCCTATATTTTCTCGTATAATTTCATGTCATCTTCACAAAAGTCCCATAAAATAGTATAATTATAATTTTGTAGATTAGGTAACTGAGATTTCAGTGATTATACAGTTTAGTCATGGACACATACGCAATTTGAATTCATGGTTTTCCAACTCTGAAGTCTATCATCTTTCTACATTCTACTTTGAAATAAAAAAACCCAAACATATCATCCAGTTCACAAGATGAAGGCTTTAAAGAGGAGATGGCATTTGGGATAAAATGTGAGGGGTAGAGTTTTTAATTAAATTTTTCACTAATATAAAAGTATATTTATATTCCTAGTAACAGAGGAAAATAAAATAAACCCTTAAATTAATCCCCCAGACACACCCACTATGGCAAGCCCTCTCAGCTGGTTGACTCAGCACAGTCTCACCTCCTTCTCCCCAGCCAGGGATGGCCAGGTGGCTACAGGAGATGCAAGTAAAGTACCTGGGTAGTACCTCCCTTCCTAAATATTAAGTCCCTAATAGGACAAACCTGCCTTGGCTACTACTGTCTTCTCCACTATATGCTTGCTGAAACTTCAAGTTTTCAGCTCCTTTTTGACCATGATGCAGCAAACAGGAGGATAAAAGCAGAAAGACTCAGGATCCTTGATGATATCACTGAGAACCACCACGTCAGCTTTGATCTGTTTTCTCGTGGGCATTTTGTTTTGTAAAACAACCTAACTGTGATGTATGCAAGCCACTGTGAATTTTCATTATTTGCAGCTGAACATATTCACAACTAATATAAATATATATATATACTATTAATACTATCTACATGTATATATATTTTTCTATATATAGAATTTTGAAGCTTGTTTTTTCATTAAATATCTCTTGAAGAAATAATATTTAATGCCTTCATGATATTTCATAAAGTGCATGTAGCATAATTTATTTACCATTCTTTTGTGAGATTCATAGGTTACTTTTTTCTTTTCTTTTTAGCCATTATAAGTAAACTTTCATATGTATTTGATGGTTTATATCTCTGAACATGTGATGGACAGAAATGGCCCCAGGAAGTATGAACAGGGAAAGCATTCCATACAGAGGAAGGAGTATGTGCAGACACAGAGGCAAGAAATATTAATATTGGCCAGGGAATAGTTTAGTAATATTATCTGGCTGGTGTGTAAGTCCATGGGTGTAATGGTTGGAAAGATAGGTGGGAATGAAACAGGAGAGCTTTGAATGTCAGACTGAGGAGAGTCACTGGGGGTTATGATTAATTTAGCAACATAAATCTGTGTGTAGGGTTTAGGACTGATGACAATGGGGAGAGGCCAGAAGCAGGAAGACATCACTGTGGGCTAGTCAGTCCCAGGATAGACTAATGAGGGCATGCTCCAGTGTACACATAACTAGAAAGATGGCTCTATTTGTGGGAGGCACAGTGAAGATTGAAGCTTCATCACTTAAAAATCAATTGGAGGCAGGGAATGGGAAGAGGGAGTGAAAAGTTAAAGATGATGGCAGTTTTGAGATGAACTGGCTTTAAAAAGTAAGTCAATGTACAGAAATAGTGATGACAATGAAAAAAGGAGCTGTGGGACTTCCCTGGTGGTCCAGTGGTTAAGAATCCACCTGCCAATGCAGGAGACAGGGGTTCGATCCCTGGTCTGTGAAGATCCCACGTGCTGCACAGCAGCTGCAGCTAAGCCTGTGCGGCACAACTACTGAGCCCATGCTCCAGGGTCTGCATGCTGCAACTACTGAAGTCTGGGTGCCTAGAGCCCGTGCTCCACAAGAGAAGTCACCGTCATAAGAATCTGGTAGACTGCAATGAAGGGTAGCTCCTGCTTGCCACAACTAGAGAAAGCCCACGGGCAGCGACGAAGACACAGTGCAGCCAAAAATATAAATAAATAATTTAAAAAAAAAAAGAAAAAAGGAGCTGTTAGGGTGGGGAAAATACAGTGGAGCCATGTTTATTTTTAAGACAGAGATAAGACTTCATGGTGGAGCATGCAGAGGGTACAAGTGTATGTTTGCAAACTGAATGGAGAATTGGGAATGAATTTAAAACTAGAGATGCTTAGATGTAAGACATCGTTGGCACAGAGATAAGACATCAAGTTGAAGCAGTGGGTTTGATCATCTAGATAAAACTTAAGGCAGAGAGAGGCCGAGGAATATAGCCCTGAGAGCAGTTAGGTAGGAGGACTGCTGTATACAGTTGGCTACAGTGGGGTGATCTCAGAAGATGAACACTGGTGGAAGCCTACACCATGCAGTGGCTTGAAGGGAACTTTGGGTTACTGGGTAAACAGTATCTAGCTATTTTGATATGAGGTTGTAGAAATACTTTATAATGCAAACTGACTGAAGGTGCCAGTGTGAACTATGAGAAGTTGTAAAGTAACTACTAGTTTGAAATTCTCAAGTACACAGAGAAACTGCAACTGACTGCAGAGTATTTCCAATAGAGATCCTGGCTAGATTGTCAAGTGAAAAGAGAAATGTCTTTTAAAATCAAAAGCATTAGTTGGTAAAAAAGAAAAGCATTAAGAAAAGCCCTGGGTTGGTCTGACATGGTCTGTAGTGAGTAGGCAGTGTAGGGCAGAAGACGTGGCTACAGGATTTCAGAGTTCTCTCCAGACTGGGCTGGGGTGTTTACTAGCCACTCAGTATGTACTTTTTTTTTAATTTAACCTTTTTGTTTAAACCAAATCCTACATAAATTAAAATGACATATTTGCAAGTTTATTTCTCTCAGTGGTAAAATCAAGAAGTCATATAACCATCTTTTAAGCTCCAGATTCAGCCTCCAAATTTAATTTATCAAAAGGTATGCTGTGACTAGGCATAAAAAATTAACTTTGATGAAATTTTAATTTCCTGGCTTTATTGAGTTGGTCAGAAAGTTTGTTCAGATATTTCCACGAGATGGTACAGAAAAACCCAAACTTTTTGGCTAACCCAATAGTTTATTTTCTAAATCAGCTAAAAATCTTAGAGAGAGGAGTTTCTTAGAATTTTGTTTATGACTATGAATTGTTGACCTGATGTTGACCCTCATATGTTCATTCTACGTCTTTTTTTAAAATTTAAATTTATTTATTTTTACTAGAGGCTAATTACTTTACAATATTGTATTGGTTTTGCCATACATCAACATGAATCCGCCACGGGTATACATGTGTTCCCGATCCTGAACCCCCCTCCCACCTCTCTCCCCATCCCATCCCTCTGGGTCATCCCAGTGCACCAGCCCCAAGCATCCTGTATCCTGCATTGAACCTGGACTGGCGATTCGTTTCATATATGATATTATACATGTTTCAATGCCATTCTCCCAAATCATGCCCCCCTTCCTCTCCCACAGAGTCCAAAAGACTGTTCTATACATCCATGTCTCTTTTGCTGTCTCGCATACAGGGTTATCATTACCATCTTTCTAAATTCCATATATATGCGTTAGTATACTGTATTGGTGTTTTTTCTTTCTGGCTTACTTCACTCTGTATAATCGGCTCCAGTTTCATCCACCTCATTAGAACTGATTCAAATGTATTCTTTATAATGGCTGAGTAGTACTCCATTATGTATATGTACCACAGCTTTCTTATCCATTCATCTGCTGATGGACATCTAGGTTGCTTCCATGTCCTGGCTATTATAAACAGTGCTGTGATGAACATTGGGGTACACGTGTCTCTTTCAATTGTGGTTTCCTCGGAGTATGTATTTATTGAACACCTTTTATTTATTTTTATTCTTTTGCATATTTAAAGAGCATATTTTTGTTTTATCATGTAAATAATTTTGGAAATATGACTACATTCAATATAAGCAATTTTAATACTGCCATCTTATATGTGAGAGAGGCAGTAGAAAAAAAGTCTCATGGGTATTTTTACTACAGAGAAATAGTCTAACACAGTCCTCAAGAAGGTACATGGGGAATCACCATGAGGAAAGAAGCTGGAAAAAAAAAGTCTCATTCTTGCACCTCTGATAGTCCTTGGGTAGGACCTGTGGAAGCAGGAGGTGGCTGTGGAGATTGGAAAACAGACTGCAAAGGTACACCACGGTCAGTTGCTGCCTCCTGGTTTTGGCCATATATCCACAATGCTTCCATGGTTCTCTCACGCTATGATACTCAAGAACATTCCAAGATTATAAGTGATACTCATTCAGTATGCTTTTAAATGCTTTAGCTTCTTTTAGCTTCTCTGAGAGTTTCTGTTTGGTGCTTCTATTACCTCCAGAGTTGAATGCCACTCCAAACTCACTGTCACATCTCTATCTGCATACTAGGGCCTCTCGTGGGTCCTGTGCTGTCATGGACCAGGGAGTCAGTAATGAAATGACACGGAGGCGCTGGGTGGCCAATGGCCACCCTAGTCCTACTGAGCACCTTTAAGGCGTCACTGATCTAGGTTCCTGTTTACATGCTATTAAACAGGAGAGAGAAAGAAAGTCACTGCCCTCAAGGAGTTTAATTCTAGAGGAGAAAGACAAGCAATAAATAACAGCATAAGATAACTTCAGGTGCTGCTCACTACACACAAAGAATATAAAATTAGATCATGTGTAGGGAGTGACTGTGTGAGCTGGGGAGGTGAGGGATGGCTGCTCTGAGGAGGTGGCTTGAGCACAGGATAAATGATGGAAGATACGGGAGAAGAACTGTGCCAGCAGGAGGAGCGGTAAACACCAGACACCAAGAAGAGAGCAAGCTTAGCAGGTTCAAGGAGCAGAGAAAAGGTCAGTGTCTCAGGAATATAGTAGATGAGGAAAATGGATCAGGTTGAGGTGTAAGAGACAGGTGAGGGGATGACAGACCAAAGCACACTGAGGGAGACAGCATTCAGGCTGGGCGACAGTGGAGGAGAGAGCCAGAGGGGAAAGCAGAGAGAATAAGTGAGACAGAAGGAGTCTCTCTCTGGCAACACCTCCACTGCAACAATGGTGAAGGGCAGCATGGCACTGCCAACCAGGACAGGGTACATCCACACGTGCCAGTTGCCTACAAGGCTGCACCAGTCACAGATTTAGAGCCTACCGAATTGACTTGCAGCTTCCTGGGTGGCTCAGCAGTAAAGAACCTGCCTGCCAATCCAGAGGACAAGGGTTTGAGCCCCTGGAGAAGGAAATGGCAACTCACTCCAATATTTTTGCCTGCGAAATCCCACGAACAGGGGAACCTGCCGGGCTACAGTCCATGGTGTCACAAAAGAGTTGGACATGAACGAGCAACTAAACAACAACAAAGTGACATTGTCTTTTGGATATTTTGCAGGTAGCTTAAAAGTACAATGTACAAAACTGTGCTTGCTACCCAGTTTTCTTATCACCATTGCCCATGGCTGTCAACACCTCTGTTTCCTCAGCCCAAGCAGCCCATTTCAGCAGGTCTCTTGAGGCAGGCTGCAAACCCATTCTCTTTTCCCACCTCCACTGTCACCATGCTAGTGAGTCTCTTTACTGGTCACACATTATTTCATTCTTGCTTCTTTCTCCATGTGGAGGCCAGAGGAATCTTCTTACAGGTAATTCAGTTCAGTTCAGTCACTCAGTCATGTCTGACTCTTTGCAACCCCATGGACTGCAGCATGCCAGGCTTCCCCATCCATCAGCAACTCCCAGTGCTTACTCAAACTCATGTGTATAGAGGTGGTGATGCCATCCAACCATCTCATCCTCTGTCGTCCCCTTCTCCTCCCTCCTTCAATCATTCCCAGCATCAAGGTCTTTTCCAATGAGTCAGTTCTTTGTATCAGGTGGCCAAATTATTGGAGTTTCAGCTTCAGCATCAGTCCTTCCAATGAACACTCAGGACTGATTTCCTTTAGGATGGACTGGTTGGATCTCCTTGCAGTCCAAGGGACTCTCAAGAGTCTTCTCCAACACCACAGTTCAAAAGCATCAATTCTTCGGCGCTCAGATTTCTTTATAGTCCAACTCTCACATCCATACATGATTACTGGAAAAACCATAGCCTTGACTAGATGGACCTTTTTCGGTAAAATAATGTCTCTGCTTTTTAATATACTGTCTAGGTTGGTCATAACTTTTCTTCCAAGGAGCAAGTGTCTTTGAATTTCATGGCTGCAGTCACCATCTGCAGTGATTTTGGAAGCCCCCAAAATAAAGTCTCTCACTGTTTCCATTGTTTCCCTATCTTTTTGCCACGAAATGATGGGACTTGATGCCATGATCTTAGTTTTCTGAATGTTGAGTTTTAAGCCAACTTTTTCACTCTTTTCTTTCACTTTCATCAAGAGGCTCATTAGTTCTTCTTTGCTTTCTGCCATAAGGGTGGTATCATCTGCATATCTGAGGTTATTAATATTTCTCCCAGCAATCTTGATTCCAGCTCGTGCTTCATCCAGCCCAGCAATTTTGCATGATGTACTCTGCATATAAGTTGAATAAGCAAGGTGACAATATATGGCCTTGACATACTCCTTTCCTGATTTGGAACAAGTCTATTGTTCCATGTCCAGTTCTAACTGTTGCTTCTTGACCTGCATACAGATTTCTCAGGACGCAGGTCAAGTGGTCTGGTATTCCCAATTTTTGAAGAATTTTCCACATTTGTTGTGATCCACACAGTCAAAGGCTTTGGCATAGTCAATAAATCAGAAATAGATGTTTTTCTGGAACTCTTTTGCTTTTTAGGAGATCCAGGGGATGTTGGCAATTTGATCTCTGGTTCCTCTGCCTTTTCTAAATCCAGCTTGAACATCTGGAACTTCATGGCTCACATACTGTTGAAGACTGGCTTGGAGAATGTTAGCATTACTTTGCTAGTATATGAGATGAATGCAATTGTGTGGTAGTTTGAACATTCTTTGGTATTGCCTTTTGGGATTGGAATGAAAACCGACCTTTTCCAGTCCTGTGGGCATTGCTGAGGTTTCCAAATTTGCAGGCATATTGAGTGAAGCACTTGAACAACATCATCTTTTAGGATTTGAAATAGCTTAACTGGAATTCCATCACCTCCACTAGCTTTGTTCGTAGTGATGCTTCCTAAGGTCCAGTTGACTTTGCATTCCAGGATGTCTGGCTCTAGGTGAGTGATCACATCATCATGGTTATCTGGATCATGAAGACCTTTTTTGTATAGTTCTTCTGTGTATTCTTGCCACCTCTACTTAATATCTTCTGCTTCTGTTAGGTCCATACCATTTCTGTCCTTTATTGTATACCCATCTTTGCACAAAATGTTCCCTTGGTATCTTTAATTTTCTTAAAGAGATCTCTAGTCTTTCCCATTCTATTTTTTCCCTCTATTTCTTTGCATTGATCACTGAGGAAGACTTTCTTATCTCTCCTTGCTATTCTTTGGAACTCTGCATTCAAATGGGTATATCTTTCCTTTTCTCCTTTGCCTTTTGCGTCTTTTCTTTTTTCAGCTATTTGTAAGGCCTCCTTAGACAACCATTTGCCTTTTTGCATTTCTTTTTCTTGAGGATGGTCTTGATCACTGCCTCCTGTACAATCTCACAAACTCCTGTTCATGACAGGTAATTCAGATACTTCATTATTTCAACTTAAACCCTTCATGGCACTTTCAACAACAGTTCTGAGAAGGATGCCTTCAGGATGAAAAATGAAACCAATAAATCTCTGTGGTGTCTGATCACATTTGGGGAAAAAGTTCTTGCCAAAAAACTTGTTGGGAAGTTTAAAAAATGGTTAAAAAAGTAAAAAAGTTAAAAAATGGTTAATAAAAGTTAAAAAAGTTTAAAAAGTGGTTAAAAAATTGTTCATAAGAATTAGGTAAGTGAGAAAGGATGGTAGTTTGAACTCTGGGCTCTATAATAAAAACAAGAATGGTTAGAGGACCAGAAGAGGCCATTAAGTGAGTTGCCTAAAGTGCTAAAGATGCTGAAGTCCTTGAGCAGGAAGGAAGGGGTGGGATAAAAACCACAGAATCTTGAGGAGGTAGAAGAAGTTAGAAGAGGGAGTCTTGAGATCCCTCCTACCTCTCTGGCCTGTTCTGTTGGTCTTAGTCACATGCATCTTGTATAAACCAAGCTAGAAAAGTTTTCCAGGCCTTCTGCAAATCATTTTTCTTTCTGGAATTCTCTCTCTCTCTCTGTCCCGGTATCTTCCCCTCCCATTACCATGTGCCACAAACTCTGTTCCTCTTTTAGCATCTATCACTCTACCTATTTTATTTCTTTGTTTATTTGATCTACAGTCTGACTCTCCCGTCAGATGGTAGGTTCACTGAAAGGGGAAATTGTTTTTTATTGATCTCTTTTTATCTCCAGTGTCTGGTATGATCTGGCTAGAGTGAATGATCGAATCCATTAAGGTAACGCAGAGAGAAGCAGACATAATTTTTCACTCCTTCTGCCTTCTGGATTCTCATAAAATATCACATTGCTTTGGGAGAGTTTGAGAATTCAGGGAGGCTTTTTTGGCTAGATCTCTAGGATGGTGAGAGGCAATCTGGAGGTTTAAAGTAACCACTGGAGAATGAGACAAAATCCCACCAAGGAGGGCAGCCACAGCCAAGGCAGTCTCCATGGAGGTGTTCACCTGGCTGACAGCATGAATCGGTAGCAGCTGCTGCACACACTGATGGCTTCTGCGAGTGGGACCAACAGAAGCATTTGCTTCATTGTTCATTCATTGTAGACAGTGTTTGAAAATCGGGACAGTAAACTGTTATTCGATAAGCTATTATTCTAAGGGCCACTCATCAGAGTGTCACCTGAGTGAGGAACATCAGTTTCCTTTTTGATAGAGGAGACGAGAACAGTTGTTTCAGGAGCTATCTTCTCACCATGTCTTCAGACTGCTCATTTAATGTTTCTGGATCTCAGTGCCACATTTGTGACCTCAGGGGAGACAACAGAGGCCTCTCTCTCCTTCAGCAGTTAAGGGAAAATCAGACAAATTAATGTGTAAGAAAGTGTTTTATAAACTAAGCGTAGACAACTGACAGGGATGATTATCCTTCCAAAGACTTCATTGTCATGGACTTCCCTGGTGCTCCAGTGGCTGGGAGTCCACCTGCCAATGCAGGGGACACCAGTTTGATCCCTGGTTGGGGAGGATCCCATGTGCATGCAAGGCAGCTGGGCCCGTTCACCACTGGCTGCTGATCCTGTGCTCTAGAGCCTGCATGTTGCAGCTGCTGAGCTCATTTCATGCACCTGTAAGTTTTGGGGATTTCTTTATTTAAAAAAATGGAACAATGTTATAGCCTTCCAAGCAGAAGGTTAAGTAGGCTGATATGACTCAGGATACCCTGAGTCACCCATGTCTTCTTTTGGGAGAAATTTGACAATGAAGAATCTAAAGCAGAGACAAGGAACGAGCCAGCCCAGAGGGCTCAGTCAGACCAGGAGAGACCCTCCTTTCCCACTCTTCCTCACTGCCATGGACTTAATTCAGGAACTTACCCTCTCCCATGCTCCCTGCTGACTCATTTCTGCAACATCTTTCTAAGCTGTACTCCAATCCAAACCATTTCTCTGGGCTTCGCTGGTGGCTCAGTAGTAAAGAACCTGCCTGTCAGTTCAGGAGACGTGGAATCTATCCTGGGTTGGGAAGATCCCCTGGAGAAGGTAATGGCAACCCATTCTAGTAATCTTGCTTGTGAAATCCTGTAGACAGAGGAGTCTGGTGGGCTACAGTCCATGGGTGTGCAAAAGAGTCAGATGTGACTTAGCGACTAAAGAGCAACAATAATCCATTTCTCCACAGTTGCAGCTCTTTTGCCTAAAACTCTTCAGAAGGTTCCCCCAAATTTTAGGCTAAATCCATGCTTCTTTGCATGATACCCAAGGCTTTAAGATCTTCCTGTCTCCTCCACTCATGGTGGAATTGTGTGTAACAGCCACTTGGGTGAGCACTTTTTCTCAGAATCAGCCATGTTGTTTTCCTTTCATCTCTGTGCAAAGGAAAACCTTTCTCCCTAGTTCATCTCTACTTATCCTTCAAGTTCAGCTCAGGTACCAGCTCCTCCACGGAACTGTCCCTGACCCTTCCCTTAGTCTGAGATAATTACACACATATCAAACTGTATTCTAAATGTTTACTCCTCTTCTTAAGGAAAGAGAGCTTGCTTCTTTATCTGTGTACTCCCTAGCACTTTCAGTAGATCTGGCCACAAAGTAGATGCTAAATAATGTTTGCCGAATGAATGAATAAATAAACACATGAAAATAACATAGCCAGGAAATGACGCTTGTTTGCAGCAGGCAAAGCATGTTTTAGAGATGTTCCCTGATGGAAGTTTTTGGCAGATAAAGATGATAGATATTTGACTTCTGAGAACAACATCAATATCATGTTAGAAAGAGACAGAGCCTAATCCATAAATCTGGAGGTAAAAATAAGCAGTTTACATCAGTGCCATGTGTTGAATGGCCTGCAAAACGCAAGTTCACAGCTTTCCAAATCCTGAAACTCTTATAGCTCCCTGGGCAACCTGACTTCTGGAGGTTCTAACACCATAAAGACCAGTTCTTCCAAGGGAAGTTGGTTTATTTGTCAGATATAAAACCAGCTTTTCTGAATAAAATCCTTAGTTCTTCAAGCTTGTGTGTTAACTTAGCAAAAAACATATTCTGCCTCCTAAAGAGTGAGAAAGAGACGCACTAGACCTGTGCAAGCAAGATGGTCACTAGTCAGACGTGGTTATCGAGCACTTGAAATGTGACTAGTCTGAACTGAGCTGTGCTTGAGTGTGAAATGCCCACTAGATTTTGAAGTCTTGCTATCAGAAAAAGGCAAAATATCTCATCATTAAATGTATTATATTGATGACATGTTGAAATGATAATATTTAGGATACCTAATATTATATAAAATATATGATTAAAATTAATTTGACCTTTTTCCTAGTTACATTTTTATGTGGCTACCAGAAAATTTTAAATCACATATGTGGCTCATGAGTGGCTTGCAGTACATTTCAATTGGACGGCACTGCTATAGAGGTTCAGACTACCCAGAGATGAGAGGTGCCTGCTTAGAGGACTAACCCTTCAGCTGTTCTGAGGGGCTCATCTCTCAAAAGTTTAAGCACAGTTCTTGTGTCCTGAACAGGAAGCAGTGAATGGACAGTTTTCCTTTTTCCTAAAGGGAAAGTCATAGTCATCCTGAAGGCTTGCTGGGAGGTAGAAAGGCTGGCTAATGCTGATTGGTTCACGATACTGGAATTCTAGAATTCGTGTGTTATTTTCAATGATCAGTGTCTACTCCTATGGACAGTTCTCACTTGTCTGGACTGTCAGTGTTCTTCTCTGACATGTGACTTCTTACTGGACATAGTTGGAAATTAATTAGACCCATGGTGAGCCTAAGAATAAATGGATTTTGAATAAAGCCCAACGAGGTGCTCCAATATGTAAAAGGCTATAGCTTTGGGGAGTTTTGCCTCTGCACAGTCTTTTTGCATCTTTTTTTGGTTCTTGGTTGTATTCCAGTTAGAGAAGCTGCTCTGCTTTCTCGATCTGCAGGATATCATTATAAATGTGGGACATCTGGAGCATTATTCAGGCACAGGGGAAAGAGTGTTGCATGAACACTGGGAATTTGTGTTTCATTCCTAACTCTGATGTTACCCAAAGAAATAATTCCAGGACATTCTTCAATTTCCTGATTTGCAAATTTAGAGCTTATCTCATATATTGATATCTAGAGCTTGTTTCATATATTAATACCTCACAGGGCTGCTGTGGGGATTAAATAAATCAATGTTCATGGGGAATTTCTAAAAAGAATAAAGTTCTTACTCAAAACTATGAACCTATTAGCATTTCTATATATTGTTTGGTTTATCTTAGTCTTGCTTTATTATAAAGCATGATTCTTCTGCAGGCTTCTGAGAATGAAATTCAGACTGCTACTTCTACAATCAACATTCCAGCACCACAGGCCAAGTTAGAAGTAGATGAATATTTTTAGGCAGTTCTTAAGGTCCAAATACGGTATATTCAACCTTGACTAATACAACACAGAAGTAATTTAGTAGTTTGTGAGTGGAGGTTAAGAAGGTCATGTTACAATGGTACAAGGCAATAGAGTTAATTTTCTATACACAGTTTGCTGAGACAATTAAGCTTCAGAAAGGGTTTTTTAAAAAAAAATGACAGTTAAATTTTGTTGAACTCAACAATAAAGGACTGAAGTGACAGCTAATTATAATAATAAATGCTTGAGCTGTAAACTTGAAGTATGCAGAATGATTTATGGGTACAAAAGTAGTATTTTAGCAAGTCACTGTATCAGGATAATACATTTCAATTTTTTTCTAATTAAAATATGAAAGCCATGAAGTAGGAAAAAATGGGGCAATAAAATTCACCTAAGTGAATCTTGGTTAATATATTTGTTAAATGAATTTCCTAGGTCTGACTGAGCTCTCAAAGAAATCCAGTGAAACATATTTAATAAACTTTTATTGAAGGAAACAAAATCCGTATGTATATATTCAGCAAGCTTTGGCAAATAGTTTACTTCAGTATTAAAAACAATGCAAAATAAAACTTCACGGTTAAAACTGGTATTTTTCTGCATATAAAAATAAATTTTCATAATGATAGCATATTCTTAACAATCATGAAGGTGATGTCAGAAATGTTACTAAGTTGGTGTGGACCAGCTTTTGGTGGAAGTCACTCGTCTGTCACTAAGCCCAACATACAAACTGAGTATGTGTGGCCAGGCTTTTGCTATGAATCATTTCTCCTATCATTTTCAAGTTTTGATTCCAGTTCTCTCATATGATATGGCTATCTTACATGGTTAGTAAGCACACTCTAGTTTGTTAATTCATGCATTCATTTGATAAATTTTTTTTAAGCATCTAACATCCGGATGCTGGAATTTTAGGTAATAACCCACAGGCAGGTGACTCCCCATCCCAGTTCTCAATATAGGCAGCCAGACACCTGTTTGGGATTCTAAAACCAGCCTTTGGGGAAGTGGATGGTAGGAGTCATGGGATTAAGAAGGTTTTGTTCATCCCTGAGAGGTTGAATATACAAATGGACAATGGCCAGACCATATATAAAAATACAACTCTGACCCACTACCTTCAGCAACCAGCCCAGAGAGCCAAATAATAACCCCTTGCAGCAACTGCCCCCATAAAATGGGCAGCATTTGATTAATAACTACCAGCTACCCTCATTTTTCCTGGTTTCCAATTTAGAACCACAACATAAAGGTAAATATGTACCCCTAATCAATTACATAGGATGCTGTGCTTAGTCACTCAGTTGTGTGTGACTCTTTGTGACCCCGTGGGCTGTAGCTCGCCGGGCTCCTCTGTCCATGGGGATTCTCCAGGCAAGAATACTGGAGGGGGTTGCCATGCCCTCCTCCAGGGGATCTTCCCAACCTAGGGATTGACCCCAGGTCTCCCACATTGCAGGCAGATTCTTTACCATCTGAGCCACTGGGGAAGCCCAAGAATACAGGAGTGGGTAGCCCATCTGTTCTCCAGAAGATCTTCCCGACCCAGGAATTGAACTGGGGTCTCCTGCATTGCAGGAGGATTCTTTACCAGCTGAGCTACCAGGGAAGCCCATTACATAGGATACCCTACTTTTTAGTTAATTCTCCTACAATTTCCCTATGCTAACAGCCTTCAATCAGCTTCGTCCCATTTTCCAGTACAAAGTTTTCCACTACAAAGTTTTCCACTCCTCTGTCCATCTTTGAGCCTCTGCCAAATGCAAGAGGTAGTGGTTGATTATCTTATTCTCACTTGGGTGGTCTTCATTTATTTCCATGCCCCTGTTCACTTTCCTCTTGTGAGTATTATTCAAATGAACTTGCTGAAATCTCTTGAAGTCTTGTTTCTGAAAACTGAGACTTTAACTATATCTCCCAGATTTGGGCTATTCTTAAATTTGGTCAGTTGCCTTCTAGGTATGACTGTTGATGATAACCTTGAACAGCATGAGATGTAGAATAAAGCTCTATGGTTAAGACATGTGAGATATCCCCTCAGAGGGACACAGCCCCCAGCTCATGTCCCTTCTGGGCTGCTGCCCACCATGCTATACCTTTAACCAGGCCATGAGTTAGAGAGATTTACAAAATCTTTGCCAAAAATAGCAAATAAATGCCAGCACCTCTAACATTCCCTTGATTTATTGATCTAGATAACTTATCAAAGAAAGAAAAAAGTTTCCTTGTCATCAGCTCTATTGGCTACAATTTACTGAGCAGCAGCTGGGCTGCAGGTCCAGTGCCAGGGTGTGAGATCCAATCTGATCTCTAACAACTGTAGGAGGTTGGTATCATTAATCAATAGTTGAGAGAAATTTAAGCCCAGGGAAATGAAAAAACACTTGCCTATGGTTACGTAATTATGAGAGATAGAAAAAAATTCAATTTTAGTTTTATTTGACTCCAACTATTATGCTATATTGCCAAGCAATGCTGTTAGTAACAACAAACGAAAAATAATGAGGCCGGCAAAACATTAAATTCAGGTTTAGCTTCTATTTTCATAAGTATAGGGCCCACGTGACTGCAAGCCAAAGTCTGCAGGGGAGGGCTACTTTTGAAGTTCCATATTGAATTTTGGGCATCATATTTTAAGAGGAACTTTAACCAAATGGATTATATTTAGAGAAAAAAAAAGTGGCCAGGATAGAGATCTTGAGACATCTTATCTAAGGAGCCATTACGGATACCTAGGATTCTCACATCACTTAGGACAGATTGAGGAGGTAAGTGTTGTTGGGACATATGAAGGAAAATATTTAGAAATAAATTTCACTTGAGAATGACCTACTAACTGAATTTCATCTTGGGAAAGGTGAACAGGAAAGAGCAAGTGATGTTCCTATTTACTTAATTGCACAAATTGAAAGTATTTTATAATAGTAAACTGGTTTTGTGAGAATGTATCTCAGGGGAGACTAGGAAAGAGGATTTCTTACTTATGCCTCTTTTGAACAATATTTCTGCCAAATTGTTACTTTGAAAATTGTAGAAAATAAGCATGGCTTTGTTACTGAAAATCTGTCTGCTAATACATTTCTTTTATATGAAATAGGGACGTCTAGCTCCTCATTTACTTTTGAATTCATATGCAAACAAAAAATGACCTTTTTGAGCAGCCCAGGTAATCTTCTGAATCAATACTGGAAGAATGAATCCTTTGTTTTCCTTCATTACATGTTGCCTAAGGAATATTAATTTTTTCTTTTTGCTATTGAATTGCTTTTTCCTTTGGTTAGTTTTCATTTTGGCTCTGATATCTATTTCCTTGCATTACCAATGCCCACTTCCATAGGAGCTAAAACAGGTCTTTAGAAAATCATAAATTGTGAAAACATCAGCTCAATGGTAGCACAGAACAGGGTGGCAGGATGTGATATAAAGCAATGCCCTCCTCTTGCCCATTGGCACATCCCCTCAGTCATCAAAACTCCACCTCAGTGCTTTGTTCTTTTAATTGAAAGAAAAAGGGACAAGAAGAGGGAATCAAAGACACTTTAAGTCTCAGCACCCTTCCTCATTGGTAACATCAGGCTGTGATTTCAACCCACAGAGACTAGGAAGAAGTGACCAGCTTGGCGATGCAGAAGGAGTACAATTCTTGTCACCATTCTACAAAATGGTTATTGTCAGAAATAGGAACTGTGATGAAATCAGTAGCTTTAGGGGTCAATCAAGAAACTATTATTATTCAGATGCCCAACTTGTTAGATAAAAAGCATCAATACTGGCCAATTTCTTTACTGTTTATCCAACTGCCCATTGGACATCAGAGCAGCCCCTACCCCCTGATATTCCGCATTTCTGTTGATGGTATGGTCCTTCTCCTTGTTGTCCCAGGTCCATCCAGATGCTGGAACAATATCCATTATTCTCTCTGGCTTGTTCCTTATAACTGATAAGTCCCTGTGACACAGCTTTACCATGTCTTTTCTGTTGCAGTACTTTCTAGTTCTCATAGTCTGAAATCTGTACAGCAGGTCAGAAATTCAGGTAGGATTTCTATGTTGCAGTTTTGAGATCAAATTCCTTCTGAAAACCTCAGTCTTTGCTCTTATGGTCTTCAGTTGACTGGATGAGGCCCTTCCACATAAGGGAGGATGATCTGTTTTACTCAGGTCTACCTATTTAAAAGTTGTTGCTAAGCTGTGTCTGACTCTTTGTGATCTCATGGACCGCAGCATGCCAGGCTCCTCTGTCCTCCATTATCTCCTAGAGTTTGCTAAAATTCACGTCTTTTGAGTCAGTGATGTTATCTAACCATCACATCTTTTGCCATCCTCTTCTCTTCCTGCCCTCAGTATTTCTCAGCATCAGGGTCTTTTCCAATGAGTCAGCTCTTTGCATCAGGTGGCCAAAATATTGGAACTTCAGCTTCAGCAACGGTCCTTCCAATGAATAATCAGGGTTTATTTCCTTTAGGATTGACTGGTTTGATCTCCTTGCAGTCCAAGGGACTCTCAAGAGTCTTTTCCAGTACGACAATTTGAAAGCATCAATTCTTCAGTGCTTAGCCTTCTTTATGATTCAAATCTCTCATCCGTACATGACTACTGGAAAAACCATAGCTTTGACTAGATGTATCTTTGTTGGCAAAGTGATGTCTAAAGGTTAATCACATCTAAAAAATACCTTCACAGCGACATCTAGACTGGTATTTGAATAAACAAGTAGGCATGACAGCTTAGCCAAGTTGATATATAAAATTAACCTTCACACCATCATAATTCAGTCCTGTCACTTTCCCCTTTAATCTTGGCCACAGAGTCTCTATTCATGCTTTCCTCACTCCTCAGCTTGAGCACTTTCTCTAGGTTTGTTCCAGGGTTGTCAGGTCCTGGCCTATCACAGATCTTCAGTGTTTCTCCCATAGCTTGTAGGATTGAATCCACATCCTACCCTGGGTTGTTTTGATTACCAACACAGTCAATGGAAGACCTCATCTTAGAGCTCCTATGTTCCCTGCTCCAACAGCTGGCTTGTTTTAAGATATACCTTTCAGGTCTTTTCAGAATAAAGATGGACTAAGATGGACAGAGGAGCCTGGCAGGCTACAGTCCTTGGGGTTGCAAAAGAGTCAGACACCACTTAGTGACTAAACAATAACAATAAGATTAAAATACACATTAACAGAGTCAAATAGGCCTATTCCTATTTGTTATAATTATATTTTAAAATGTTATATAAATATTTCCCCTATGCAGAATTGCCAGATTCACATGAGCAAGGAACCCACTGAATCTTGCCTCCAGTTCCAGGCTGTAGTTCATTTCAGAGGGTATATTTGAAAAATTATAAAAGTAACTTTTACTAAAAATATGATTTCACTTTTTCCTTTTCAGCTTCTTCTAGTTCAGCATCACGCCTCCAGAACCCTGTGGTTTGAAGACTTGTGCCCTTTTCCTTCTACTTCACACACTGGTTAGTCTTTTGTTTGCTTTGTTAGTGCTGCGTTTTTTGTTTCCTCCTTCGTGATTTTAGGAGCTCCCTTTTCCCTCCCACAGGACTCCCTGCGGCCACAGATTCTAGGGGAGCACCTTGAACCACTGTGGGAGAATATAGAAGCACACACACATTGACTTCTAGTCTTTGAAATTCAACTCAGATAATTAACTGAGTTTGCAGAACTTAAATACTGAATAACAGTAGACATCATTCTGTGGCCCTCATGTCATCATGGGTTTGCAATCAGAAGGATGTGAATGGAAAGACAAATATCACATGATGTTGCTTATATGTGGAATCCTAAAAAGGGTACAGATGAACTTATCTACAAAACAGAGTTACAGATGTAGAAAACACACTTATGGTTACCAGGGAAGTATGTTAGTTGCTCAGTTGTGTCCGACTCTACAGAAGGACTATAGCCTGCCAGGCTTCTCTGTCAATGGAATTTTTCAGAGAAGAACACTGGGGTGGGTAGCCATTCCCCTCTCCAGGGGATCTTCCCAACCCAGGGATTGAACCCAGGTCTCCTGCATTGCAGTTAGATTCTTTACTGTCTGAGCCACCAGGAAAGTACCATGGTTACCAGGAGGTAAGGGATAAATTCAAGATTAGGATTGACATATACACACTACTATATGTAAAACAAATAACTAATAAGGACCTGTATAGCACATAGAACTCTATTCAATATTTGGAAATGGCCTATGTGGGAAAATATGGCCTATGTGGGAAAATATGGCCTATGTGTGTATTGATGAATATGTATAACTGATTACTTTGCTACACACCTGAAACTAACTCAACATTGTAAATCAACTATACTCCAATAAAAATTTTTTTTTTAAGTGAAGGTATCTAGATGAATAGCGTTGTTAGCTATTCTTAAATTAAAAAGAGTTAGAGGAAATTTATTGTATAGCATGACAGAAAATCCTGAAAGAAAATGATTTTTCATAATGTAATTTATTTTTAAAAATTATTAGCATGAAGTAAGAGAGAAGGGTTTGGAACTAGATTGCCTTGGTTTTGAATTCTTGCTTTGCAGCTTCTTGGAAGGTGACTAATGTGTGTCTCAATTTCCTCCTTTGTAAAATAAAGTGATAATTGTAGTACTTAAAAGAAAGGATTATTGTGAAAATTGAATGAGTTCATATTCTTTAACGCCTAGAAGATTGCCTAGCATAGAGAAAACCTGCAATACACTGAAACTCTTATCATTAGTTTTATTATTTCTCTTAGTTACTATAGATTTAAAGCAGATTAAAAAGCAGAGACATCACTTTGCCAATAAAGGTCCATATAGTCCAAGCTATATTTTTCCAGTAGTCATGTTCAGATGTGAGAGTTGGCCCATAAAGAAGACTGAGCAGCGAAGAATTGAAGCTTTTGAACTGTGGTGCTAGAGAATTCTCTTGAGAGTCGTTGGACTGCAAGAAGATCAAATCAGTCAATGCTAGAGGAAATCAGTCCTGAATATTGATTGGAAGGACTGATGCTAAAGCTGAAGCTCCAATCCTTTGGCCACCTGATGCGAATAGCCAACTCAATGGAAAAGACACTGATGCTGGGAAAGATTGAGGGAAGGAGGAGAAGGGGACGACAGAGGTTGAAATGGTTGGATGGCATCACCAACTCTATGGAAATGAGTTTGAGCACACTCTGGGAGATAGTGAAGGCCAAGGAAGCCTGGCATGTTGCAGTTCATGGATGAGGTCATAAGGAGTTGGATAGAACTTAGCAACCAAACAACACTATAGACTTAAAGGTAATAATTGATAGTAGCAATCTGATTTCACTAGATAACTTCACAAAATATAAAGCTAATGGAATAGGTTGAGTTTGATACTTGGAAAATGTATTATAATTTTTCATGTAAATATTAGTCTCATACACATTTCTCAAATGAAAAAATCTGTTCTAACACATGAGCCCTGCTGTGCAATGTGTTATGTCTCATGAAGTAAACCAAGGAAAAAGCCCATATAACCAAGCACAGATGAAAGGAAAACATTTAAAATAGATGATACAAGTATAAAAACATGAATTCAAATAGCAAAAACTAAGGGGAAAAGGTGGACAAAGAGACAACATGCGTGCCTGTGTGTGGAGAGGAGGCAGAGAAATGGTGGCCATTGATGTAAGAGAAGTAGGTTAGCAGTTGACATATAGACTGTTGTTATTTAGTCACTAAGTTGTGTCTGACTCTTTGTGACCTCGTGGACTGTAGCCCACCCGGTTCCTCTGTCCATGGGATTTCCCCAGGCAACAATACTGGAGTGAGTTGCCATTTCCTTCTCCAGGGGATCTTCCTGACCCAGGGATCAAACCCACATCTCCTATGTCTCTCACACTGGCAGGAAGATTCTTTACCACTGAGCTACCTGGGGAGCCTGAGATTATGAATTATAAAATGAGTTATTTTAAAATTCTTAAAATACACTTATTCCATACTTAAGAAATAGCATGATAATTCACTTATGTTTTTAAAAGTATAACTTTGTTGGTATATTTGAGCTGAAGGAAAGAAATCTAAGAAGTCCACTCAGTTTACTCTCCCTCTCATTCTGGGTTTAGGCGGTGGTGGTCGCTCAGTCGCTAAGTCGTGTCTGACTCTTGTAACCCCATGGACCCCCTGCCAGGCTCCTCCGTCCAGGGGATTCTCCAGGCAAGAATACTGGAGTGGGTTGCCATTTCCTTCTCCCTCTGAGAACAAACCAGGATGACGTCAGAGGGACATATCTTCTAGACAGACTGGAGGGCTCAGTGCCACGCAGTGCCAACAGTGGAGATGTGATTCTCCGGTTCCTACTAAGAATGACATTAAGTGAAGCATAGGAATTGGCTTGTCTTTAAGAAAGAAACTTGATTAGCAATGATACAGAGAACCAGGTCCAGGTACTTGCCCACTTCTTCTTCTGGTCTTCTCTGTAACTTAAAGGAAACTAGCTATCACTTAGAAATGTGGAAATAAGGAAAATTCATAAAAGAGGTTCTGCTCTTCATATGAATAAGAAATAACTTGCACCTTATCTTCTCTCTGTATTTACTATGTTTAAAGTGGGGACGTTTTCATATTTTATAATGATGATACATTTAAAAAGGAAATAATATCTAAATGACTACACAGAGACTAAACATTTATAAGATCAACTTACTTTCCTACAAAGTAAACAACTAAAAGCAAAGACAAAGGAATAATCCTCAAGCAGAGAAACCAATGCTTGAATACATGTCTGTCTGTCTATATAAGGAAAGAAGCAGAAGGAAATAGAGAAAATATAGATTACTTGCTCAAAAATTTGGAGAAAAATGTCATTAAACTTCAATAATTCAAACCTCATTCAAATGGAATTAATAGAACTTTAAACTCTATCAGTTAATAACAAAAAAATAAAATAAAATTTAGGGGTAGGAAAACATACTTTCTTAAAAAAAAAAAAAAAAAAGCAAATGATGCTCAAGTTAAAAACCACTGAGCAGGGGAGAGGAGTCAAGATGGTGAAACAGGAGGATGTGGAGTTCACCTCTTCCCACAAATGCATCAAGAATACATCAGGGTTTCCCTGGTGTCTCAGTGGTAAAGAACCCACTTGCCAGTGCAGGAGACATGGGTTAGATCCTGGATCCAGGAAGATCCCACATGCTGTGGAGCAACTAAGCTTGTGTGCCACAACTATCGAGCCTGTGCTCTAGAGCCCGGGGGCCACAACTGCTGAAGCCCACGTGCCCTAGGGCCCGTGCTCCACAACAAGGGAAGCCGCTGCAATGAGTGGCCCATGCACTGCAACTAGACAGTAGCCCTCGCTCTCTGCAACTAGACTAAAGGTCGTGCAGCAATAAGACCCAGCACAGCCAAAACTTAATTAATAAAAAAAGAATACATCTACTAACAGAACAGTTCTCAGAGCACTTGCTGAACACTAGCAGAGGACCTTGGGCACCTGAAACAACAAGAAAAATCCCCACACAACCAGGTAGGACAAAAGGAAGGCAAATAGACACGAGCAAATGGGATAAAGTCTTGTACCTCTGGAGGGGAGCTGAAGGAAAGGAAAGGTTCCCGCAACTGGGGAAGCCCTCTCACCAGTGGGGAGATCAACTGGGACAGAAGAGGAGCTTTGGGGGCTCAGAGGAGAGGGCGGCAACCCGTCTACGGCAGGCAGGACAGCATAAGACCTACTTAGGTGGTAAGTGCCAGAGCCCTCTGGCCTCAGCCTGAGACGTGTGTTTGCTGGTGCAGAGGGAGGGTTGGGTGCTGGAATGTAGGGTTTGGAGAGCAGACCCAGTGAGGGGACAGCTGCTGGCTGTAAAGAGACAGCCTGAAGGAATGAGAGTAAGAAACTCCACAACTGGAAATGTTTGTGGAAGAAGCCTGGGCCACCAGAGCCACAGGGTGCCATTGTTGGATGGCCCGCAAGCGGTGGGGCCGCCACTGCAGCCCCCTTCCCCATGTGCTGCTCCCCGCCTCCACGGGCACCGGGAGGGGCACTCACCTGAGTAGCTCACACACCCCACCCATCGCTGCCTCTCTCTGCCCACCTGTGTGTTCCAAGGCAGCCTTGGGAGTAGATGCTGGTGGAAGACACATATGCAAAAGTGGGGCTGAAACCACAGCTGAGATCCAGGAGCCCTGTGACTAAGGAGGAAGAGCTGAAATCTCTCTGTGGACTTACACCCCCACTGCTGACTTTGGAAACTCAGCGACTGTGGGATATTTGAATAGATAAATGCTCCCATAGCTGAGACAGGTGTAGGTTTAGGGCCTATGGGCTTTGTGGGCATAGACATGCCAGGATTCTGTTCTCTGCTCAGACACTCAGTTATGTCTGACTTTCTGGGACCCTACTGGACCAGGCCAAAATCTAAGCTGCCTCCATAGCCCCCACAGTGGGTCCAGATGCATGGTTACTGCAGTCCTGGGACCTGACTGGTGGATACGCACAGACGGTCTGGTGAAAACAATGTCTGAGAGACACCAGGGCCAATTGCCAGCATACCCACAGTTACAGTAGGGCCGAGGGCAGTGCCACCAACAGTGTGATTTGTGAGCCAGCATGGGGTGTGAAAAGCGCCACAACAGAGCACACCCACAGGTGAGCAGCTCCAGAGGAGGAATACTCCGTGGCTTCCCTTCTAGGAGGAGTGTTGAATCCCAGTGACCTCACATCGCAGGTCAGAAACATGGCTAAGATACAGATCTGGAAGTCTCTACTCCAACCACTCGGAGCCAACCCCACCTCAGTGACAATCACAGGGCAGAGAGGAGGCCCTGCTCAATACCCAGTGCAGACTCTGGTCACCACAACATCAATCCCACTGTTATCAAGGGGATGAAGATCAGCATACATGAAGAAAAGAGGTGACGACATCCATTGTAAAAACAGCCATCACATAAAAAAATATCAAACCCATATAGGCTACACAGAGAAGGTTCCATACAAAAATAGCCCTCTAAGAGAATCTATTGCTATTGTTTAGTCACTGAGTTGTGATGACTCTTTGTAACCCCATGGACTGTATCCCGTCAGGTTGAGCTGTCCATGGGATTCTTCCCCACCCTGGGATCGAAGCCACATCTCCTGTGTCTCCTGTATTGGCAGGCAGATTCTTTACCACTGTACCATCATGGAAGTCCAGAGAGTCTGAGGGTCAAGCATCAGGAGGAAGAACCCCCAGAGGGAATGGCTACCCACTCCACTATTCTTGCCTGGAGAATCCCATGGACAGAGAAGCCTGGGGTCACAAAGAGTTGGACACGGCTGAGTGACTAAGTGCAGCATAGCGCATGCTCTAAAGAATGTGGGAATAGCATCTGAGTTATAAAAGCACTGAAGCAATGGCAGTTCTTTTGGTGAAATGATTCTGACAAGGAAAGGTTTATTATTTTGCTTTAATTGAGGGTAAAACTACTAAACCTGTGCAGTTAAAAATAATAAATGCTGTAGGTTTAAATTCTCTCCATCACAGTAGAGGTGACTGAGGGTTTTACGGAGGCGGTAGTTTTGATCCTGACAAAACTCTATATAATGAAAAGATTACCTGTCCCAGAGACCGCCAGTCCAAACCGGCACTGCCGATGTAAACATGCTGTTTGTCCACGATCCAGAAGGAGGACTGCAGTCGGCCCTTGTTGTAGGCAGTCATGTTCATGTAGGTCACCTCAGCTCCTAGGAGTTTAAGGAAATCCCAGTCAGCCTCTGTGTCAAGGCCCTGAACATGCAGTCACCTACCCGCAGCAATACTCATGGTCTGTGTCCACCACAGCTGGCACTCAGGGAAGCCACATATTTACATTAGTTTAGTTCATAGAGGACTCCTGAGGAGCTACTTTATTCCCAAAAAGAATACAAAGGAATAAAAGAGAATAAGTTTTCCCTATGATATGACAAGATCATGGCTTCTCAAGTCAGATCTGACTCAGATCCCTGCTCCTTGATTTATCACTCAGATGGTGAGATAGGTATGCCATGCTCTTCTTTTCTTTTACTTTTGGGATACTTTTCATACAGTTTTGCAATCAGTAAAAAGGTTGGTTTTTCTTAATAATATGGTTTTCCTCAACAAGGAACTGGCCTTCATTTTCTTTATTGATTTGTATATTGATTTATAATATTGCATTAGTTTCAGCTGTACAGCAAAGTGATCCAGTTACACACACACACACACACAGAGTTGTATCCGACTCTTTGTGACCCCATGGAATACATAGTCCATGGAATTCTCCAGGCCAGAATACTGGAGTGGGTAGCCTTTTCCTTCTCCAGGAGATCTTCCTGACCCAGGGATTGAACCCAGGTCTCCCACATTACAGGTGGATTCTTTACCAGCTGAGCCACAAGGGAAGCCCAAGAATACTGGAGTGGGTAGCCTATCCCTTCTCCAGCAGACCTTCCCAACCCAGGAATCAAACTGGGTTTGATTTACTAACTGAGCTATCAGGGAAGGCCTCCACCCCCTCCACCCATTCCCACCAAAACACACACATGGCTACATTTTAGGAAACAGAAAGGAAGAGTGATTTACACTATAAACTTAAGTTATAACTCTTGGGAAGATGTTAAGTATGCATCTGGGTTCTTGTGGCAGGAAGATAGAAAGAGAAACCAGGAAGCTGGGAGAGGATCTGAGGTGAAGAAAGCATCCAGGAAGACTTTCTCTGTGGGTGGAGCAAACTCATTATCCCAGATAAGTACAGGCACATGTTCCTTAGCCTTCAGCTGTCCTGGAATAGTAACATCCCAGAGGACGAACAGTTGGGAAAGGCGGAATCTGAATGTCCAAAGTGGGGAGTTACCATGGCAATCATGGAGAGACCCAAATCTGCATGGAGGGTGTGATACCCCCAGAGGCAGTTGCCAGTGCTCCTAAGTGGATGAAGAGCAGCATTTGTCTCTGGAGAGTGTTAGTTTCCTAGGGCTGCCATGACAAAGTACCACAAACTGAGTGGCTTAAAACAACAGAAATTTATTCTTCCTTAGTTCTGGAGATTAGAAGTTCAAGATGTCAGCAGGGCCATGCTCCCTCTGAAACTGGTAGAGGAGAATCCTTTCTTGCTTCTTCCCAGCTCCTTGTGGTGGCCATCAATCTTTGGCATTCCTTGGCTTACAGATGCATCACCCCAATCTTCCCACCTCTGTTGCCACATGACATATTCTCCCTATGTGTCTCTGTCTTCTCTTCTTATAGTGACACCAATTATGCTGGATTAAGGGCCCACCCTGCTACAGCATGACCCTATATTAATTAATTATATCTGCAAAACCCCTATTTCCAAAAAAGTTCATAACTGGAGGTACAGGTACCTACAGGGGTAGGTTTTCAAGTTGTTTTTGGGCAGACACAACTCAGTCCGTAACAGAGATCTTGGCCAGTTTAAATGGCTGTGCCCTTCAATAGCACTAGCCTGACCGGCACTAATGGAACCATTTTCTCATCTCTGGAGGAAGAGCATCAAGGTGACCTTGGGTTTGCTTCAGAAAAAAGAATAAGAATAAAAAGAATGGAGGACCATTTACAAGCCATCAAGGTCAACATCAAGTGTGCTAACAGTCATACAAAAGGGCTCCCATAGGAGGAGAGAGAGAGAGAAAGGGGAAGAGAACGTATTTCAAGATATAATAGCTGAAAACTTCCCTAACCTGGGGAAGGTAACAGATACCTAGGTCCAGGAAGCACAGAGAGTCCCAAACAGGATCAATGCTAAGAAGACCATACCAAGACAAGTTGTAATTAAAATGTCAAAAGTTAAAGATAGAATATTAAAAACAGCAAGGGAAAAGCAATGAGTTACCTACAAGGGAACTCCCATGAGGCTCTCAGCTGAATCTTCAGCAGAAATCTGCAGGCCAGAAGGGAACTGTACAATATATTTAAAGAGAAGAAAGAGGAAGAGCTACAACTAAGAGTACCGGACAAGTCTTTCATTCAGATTTGATGGAGAAATCAAAAGTTTTACAAACAAGCAAAAACTAGCATCACTAAAGCAGCTTTATAGTGAAATGTTAAAGGGCCCAGAAACATGAAAATTATGAAAGAAAAAAAAAAACTTCATTGGTAAAGGCAAATATATAGTAAAAGTAGTAAATCAGCAGTAAGAAGGATAAAAGACAAAAGCAGGGAGAATTGGATGAAGGCAACTGAAACGTACAAAGTTCCATTTATAAGATAAAGAAGCACTTTCATGTACAACATAATAAATATGATTAACAATACTGTATGTTAGCGGTGAAAGTTTTAAAAAGAGTAAATCCTTAGAGTTCTCATCACAATTTTTTTCTATTTATTTAATTTTGTTTCTATATGAGATGATAGACATTTAGGAAACTTACTGTGACATGGAACAACAGACTGGTTCCAAATAGGAAAAGGAGTACGTCAAGGCTGTATATTGTCACCCTGTTTATTTAACTTATATGCAGAGTACATCATGAGAAACGCTGGACTGGAAGAAACACAAGCTGGAATCAAGATTGCTGGGAGAAATATCAATAACCTCAGATATGCAGATGACACCACCCTTATGGCAGAAAGTGAAGAGGAACTCAAAAGCCTCTTGATGAAAGTGAAAGTGGAGAGTGAAAAAGTTGGCTTAAAGCTCAACATTCAGAAAACGAAGATCATGGCATCCGATCCCATCACTTCACGGGAAATAGATGGGGAAACAGTGGAAACAGTGTCAGACTTTATTTTTCTGGGCTCCAAAATCACTGCAGATGGTGACTGCAGCCATGAAATTAAAAGACGCTTCCTCCTTGGAAGGAAAGTTACGACCAACCTAGACAGCATATTCAAAAGCAGAGACATTACTTGGCCAACAAAGGTCTGTCTAGTCAAGGCTATGGTTTTTCCTGTGGTCATGTATGGATGTGAGAGTTGGACTGTGAAGAAGGCTGAGCGCTGAAGAATTGATGCTTTTGAACTGTGGTGTTGGAGAAGACTCTTGAGAGTCCCTTGGACTGCAAGGAGATCCAACCAGTCCATTCTGAAGGAGATCAGCCCTGGGTGTTCTTTGGAAGGAATGATGCTAAAGCTGAAACTCCAGGACTTTGGCCACCTCATGCAAAGAGTTGACTCATTGGAAAAGACTCTGATGCTGGGAGGGATTGGGGGCAAGAGGAGAAGGGGATGACAGAGGATGAGATGGCTGGATGGCATCACTGACTCGATGGACGTGAGTCTGAGTGAACTCTGGGAGTTGGTGATGGACAGGGAGGCCTGGCGTGCTGCGACTCATGGGGTCGCAAAGAGTCGGACATGACTGAGCCACTGATCTGATCTGATCTGATCTGATGAACATTTCATGATGTACGTAAGTCAAATCCACCTTAAACATATAGTACTGTATGTCGATATGTCAATAAAAATGGAAGAAATAAAAATAAATTCAAGCATATCAAATAAAGTGTAAAATTTAAAATGATCAGGATCTGCTTCATCCCTGCTGTTCAGATGGCAAGGGGGTACTGAATATCTGAAAGGTCAGAAAGGTGTGACCCCGCCACTCTACTAAGGAGCCCCAAGTGAAGGCTGAGAGCTTGGAAGACAGTGATGGCTCGCTAAGCCCACAGCTACAAGGCCAATGGAGCTGTGTGTAGAGATCAAGCAATATATGATAATAGTAACTTCCACTTACTGAACAGCTCTTTGCGAATAGGGTCGAGACAGCTGTTACAACACATGGTATATCATTTTTCCCTCTCCAAATGACTGGACTTGGTGTAAGAAAACCCACTGAAAATATTTGATGATATATCTGGAAAACTATTTGTCTACATATGGTTTTGAAATATCACTTTTTTATTAAGAACTATTTCTTTTTTCTATCTAAATCTAATTCCCATCTATTTTTGAAGATACATGCTTTAATTTGTACCTTAATTTGGATATTATATTTATATAATTTATATATTTACAAATATATATTTAGTTATATTCAACTCAGAAAACTAAGATCATGGCATCCAGTCCCATCACTTCATGACAAATAGATGGGGAAACAGTAGAAGACTTTATTTTTGGGGGCTCCAAAATCACTGCAGATAGTCACTGCAGCCATGAAATTAAAAGACGTTTGCTCCTTGGAAGAAAATTTATGACCAACCTAGACAGCATATTAAAAAGCAGAGACATTACTTTGCCAACAAAGGTCTGTCTAGTCAAGGCTATGGTTTTCCCAGTAGTCATGTATGGATATAAGAGTTGGACTACAAAGAAAGCTGAGCACCAAAGAATTGATGCTTTTGAACTGGTGTTGGAGAAGATCCTTGAGAGTCCCTTGGACTGCAAGGAGATCCAACCAGTCCATCCTAAAGGAAATCAGTCCTGAATAGTCATTGGAAAGACTGACTTTGAAGCTGAAACTCCAATACTTTGGCCACCTGATGCGAAGAATTGACTCACTTGAAAAGACCCTGATGCTGGGAAACATTGAGGGTGGGAGGAGAAGGGGACGACACAGGATGAGATGGTTGGATGGCATCACTGACTCAATGGATATGAGTTTGAGTAAGCTCCAGGAGTTGGTGGTGAACAGAGAGGCCTGGCGTGCTACAGTCCATGGGGTTGCAAAGAATCGGACGATACTGAGTGACTGAACTGAACTGAACTGACTGAACTGTTCCTCATTTTACTATGAACATATTATTCAATATTTTACTTACAAGAATTTATTTTACATGTACTTCTAAACTATCTTTTTAATTGGTTATGGAAATTATCCTCATCCTACTGTTTTTTTGGGCTACCCTGGTGGCTCAGTGGTAAAGAATCTGCCTGCCAAGCAAGAGACATCTCTGGGTCAGGAAGATCCCCTGAAGAAGGGCGTGGCTACCCACTCCAGTATTCTTGTCTGGAGGATCCCATGAATAGAGGAGCCTAGTGGGCTACAGCCCATAGACTTGCAAAGAGTCAGACATGACTGAAGTGACTGAGCATGCACGCACACATGCACATATCTTCTTTATACCTAGCATTTCTTTCTCTCTCTCTGTCTCTTTCATGAAAGGGAAACAAAATCTTCACAGGATATGTCTTTAGTTGATGCTACATGTGGTTGGGAGCTGCATCCTTTCTTCTTGGCCAATACCCTCTTCCTAGAGTGCTAAGTGCACCCACATGATGCAAAATGGAAAGGTCTAGGTACCGTGTAAACCAGTTTAGTCTCTATTTTGCCACAGCTGGTTGAACCAAATGCAGACACCTGAACTATGATGACAAATAAGATTTCTTCTTTTGAGAATCCAATATTGAGTCACAAAAATCAAAACAAAGAAGCTATGCTGGAGTCATGAACAGATAGAGGATGCCATGACTGTTCAAGTCCACATAAATGAAGGGTAGGAGAAGGCAAGCTTCAGAGAGAGTGTGAAAGAACCAGGTACATGGGGAAAAGAGATAAAAAGACAATGTGCTCCCAGGAGAGAAAAATGGAGAGGGGGTGCAGTCTTTGCCAGCCCTGTATCCTCAGACCAGTTAAGATTCAGACCTTGAGTTTCTCTAAATCTTTAGAATAAATTAATTGTTATTTAAACTGGGTTTGGAGGGGTTATGTTTCTTTACTAACTTATTCTTATGGTATGAATCAGATAAAACTGTACTTTATTTTGTGCATACAGAAGTCCTACAACCTCTATATGTACATTTTTAATATTAGACTAAAAATATTCAGTTCTGGGCTAAAAATCATGCAATTTTTAGCAACGAGCCAGTTGCACAAATTGCATGATTAAATATTTCAAATTTAAAATAAACATCCTGTCAAAATACTCTTCATGATGACACAAAAGGAAATATGCTAGTTCATTGTGATTACAAGTAGAAAATAGAGCTCTACGCTCCCTTTGGTGATCATGAAAGAAAATCAAATGAAGCTATCTCTAAGTTTACTTCTAGAAAGTCACCTGTTGAAAGCATATTACTACAGCTTTAGCAAATTTTATGATATATCATTTATATATTCAAGAGAAAATATGTAACTTATAAGAAAATTATGTAGCTCCATTACAAATGGACATTGGTGAATCCCCCTTCTTATTAAAAATAAAAACTAAAAGTTTATCAATCTGATTAAAGCAGTGCTTCCCACTCAGTGATGATTCTGATCCCTTTCCCCGATGAAACCTGTGGCAATAACTGGAGACATTTTGGGTTGTCAAAATTGGTTAGAGGAACACTATTAACTTCCAGTGGGGAGAGTTCAGAGATGTGGCTAAATACCTGGCAATACACTAGACAGTCTCCCAAAACAAAGACTTATCCTGCCCAAAATATTGACAGTCTCACAAGTGAGATATCCTGCATAAAGCTGTTTGTGTGTTTATGCTTGAACCCATATCCCCACCAGTTTTCTTTGATACAACTATGATTCTGAGTTTAGTGTGTACTGTTGTCTGATTTTTAAATATTTTATCCCATGTTAATGTATCCCTAATAGCATTATAAAAATGAGTTTATCACCAGCTTTTGAACACTGACAGTTAATGAACCTTAAGCATATATCAAAGGGAAATGTATCAGTAATTACAGATTTCTGGAAACGCTTCTAGATGTTTCCTGAAAGCAAAGTTTGCAGCAGAAATCTATCTTACCAACCAAGTGTCTCTTCTTCTGAATGTATTGATTTGTGTGAGCAATGAAAAAGGTCATAGCCTATTCTTGGGAGCTTTAATAAAACCAGTACAGTTTAATCAATTTAATCAGCAACATTTTGGAATCCATTGGCCTGAAGGTTAAAGGGAACACCGAAGGGTAAAAATCACCAGTCATGACGTATTTGTTTTCAAATCATTCAGTGAGTGATATTCGAAAAATTTTTTAGACAATCAGCTATATGTTTCAGTCATGGAAAAAGTGAATCTTAAGTGCACATTTCAGTTTTAGTTCTAACATATCTATTCAAATACTGTCAAAACTATGTTGTAGAATTTTTCACAGGTTGTCTTTGATACTTTGCTTTTAGTCTACAGATCTGGGCTCACAGGGACCATTTCCAGGGAAATGCCATGCTTTATTATTGCCTCATAGTTCAACAGTTATGCTATCTATAGGAATGCTTGATTTAAGGAACCATTAGGCTTTAAAATAAAATTATATTTAAAAACAAAATTTGCTTATAGTAAATGCTGGAGAGGGTGTAGAGAAAAAGGAACCCTCCTACGCTGATGGTGGGAATGAAAACTGGCACATTCACTGTGGAGAACAGTATAGAGGTTTCTTAAAAAAAACTAAAAATAGAGTTACCAGATGATCCTGCAATCCCATTTCTGGGCATATATCTGGAAGAAACTCTAATTCGAAAAGATATGTACCCCTATGTTCATAGCAGCACTATTTACAAAAGCCAAGTCATGGAAGCAACATGAAAAGCCATCAACAGATAAATGAATAAAGAAGATATGGTATATATACACAATAGAATATTAATCAGCCATACAAAAGAATGAAATAATGCCATTTGCAGCAACGTGGATGGACCTAGAGATTACCATATTAAGTGAAGTAAACTAAAGAAAAATATCATATATTACTTATATGTGGAATCTTAAAAAATGATATAAATGAATTTGTTCACAAGACAGAAATAAACTCACAGACACAGAAAACAAACCTATGGTTACCCAAGGGGATACCTGGGGATGTGGGAAATAAATTAGGAATTTGGGATTAACATACACACACTGCTGCTGCTACTGCTGCTGCTAAGTCGCCTCAGTCGTGTCCGACTCTGTGCGACCCCATAGACGGCAGCCCACTAGGCTCCTCTGTCCCTGGGATTCTCCAGGCAAGAATACTGGAGTGGGTTGCCATTTCCTTCTCCAGGGGATCTTCCCAATTCAGGGATCAAACCCATATCTCCTTCTACAATGCATGAAAGTGAAAAGTGAAAGTGAAGTCGCTCAGTCATGCCCGACTCTTAGCGTCCCCATGGACTGGAGCCTACCAGGCTCCTCTGTCCATGGGATTTTCCAGGCAAGAGTACTGGAGTGGGGTGCCATTGCCTTCTCCAATACACACACTATTATATGTTAATTCCAAATTTAAACAACAAGGATCTACTGTAAAGCACAGAGAGCTATATTCAATAATTTTATAAAGACCTATAATGCAAAAGAATCTGAAAAAGAATATATATAAACTGAAATGTATAGTTAATTTACAATGTTATGATATATAAAAATATATATAACATTTTGCTGTATACTCAAAACTAACAACACTGTAAATTAACTATAATTTTTTAAATGCTTAAAAATTAAAAAATCATTGCCAAGAAAAAAATTAAAATTTTCTTAAATTATACATAATAAACTATACAAAAAATTCCATATTCAAAACAGATAGGTGAAACATAATCTAAAATGGCTCATCAGTTGTAATAAAACATGATAAGGTCTGGGATGTTGGTGGCCAGAGCTCATACTTACTCTTACCTCTCTCTTCCTCCTCCCTCCTGGAGTCGCACAACTATTTACCTAGATAACAAGATGGGAGCAGAGAATGAAGAGCCCTCCTGAGGCTTCTGTCTCAGTGCCAGAGCTCAATGGAACGAGGCATCCTGCCAGAGCCCAGCGCTGCTGCAATGCCAGGGAGGATGGGGACCCAGAAGCATCATAGGTTTACTTTCTTGGCAAAGCCTACTCACTCTACCTTACCATTTTCTGTCCCAGTAGTTACAGAAGACTGCACAGCCAAACCTGCCAGGTTTCTAAGGTAGCAAGCCTGCCTACATTGAACATGGCAGTTCACCCAACACAAATCAACAGCCTAGAGGAGGCAAGTCAAATAGAAAAAGCACATGGCTACTGCTGAGGCAAATCAAACAGAGGAAACAGGAATTCTTAAGAACATTTGAGAAGATATTCCAAAAGAGTAATCTAAGCACAAGATGTTCATAGGAATTCAGTTCAGTTCAGTTCAGTTGCTCAGTCATGTCTGACTCTTTGCGACCCCATGAAGCACAGCACGCCAGGCCTCCCTGTCCATCACCAACTCTCGGAGTTCACTCAAACTCATGTGCATCGAGTCAGTGATGCCATCCAGTCATCTCATCCTCTGTCCTCCCCTTCTCCTCCTGACCCCAATCCCTTCCAGCATCAGAGTCTTTTCCAAGGAGTCAACTCTTCGCATGAGGTGGCCAAAGTAGTGGAGTTTCAGCTTTAGCATTATTCCTTCCAATGAATACCCAGGACTGATCTCCTTCAGAATGGACTGGTTGGATCTTCTTGCAGGCCAAGGGACTCTCAAGAGTCTTCTCCAACACCATAGTTCAAAAGCATCAATTCTTCAGTGCTTAGCTTTCTTTATAGTCCAACTCTCACATCCATACATGACCACTGGAAAAACCATAGCCTTGACTAGATGGACCTCTGTTGACAAAGTAATATCTCTGCTTTTCAATATGCTATCTAGGTCGGTCATAACTTTCCTTCCAAGGAGTAAGCGTCTTTTAATTTCATGACTGAAATCACCATCTGCAGTGATCTTGGAGCCCCCAAAAATAAAGTCTGACACTGTTTCCACTGTTTCCCCATCTATTTGCCATGAAGTGATGGGACCAGATGCCATGATCTTAGTTTTCCGAATGTTGAGCTTTAAGCCAACTTTTTCACTCTCCTCTTTCACTTTCATCAAGAGGCTTTTTAGTTCCTCTTCACTTTCTGCCAATATGCATACCTGAGGTTATTGATATTTCTCCCAGCAATCTTGATTCCAGCTTGTGCTTCTTCCAGATCAGCGTTTCTCATGATGTACTCTGCATACAAGTTAAATAAGCAGGGTGACAATACACAGCCTTGACGGACTCCTTTTCCTATTTGGAACCAGTCTCTTGTTCCATGTCCAGTTCTAACTGTTGCTTCCTCACCTGCATGTAGGTTTCTTAAGAGGCAGGTCAGGTGGTCTGGTATCCCCATCTGTTTCTTAATTTCATAGGAATTAAGAGGATCCAAAAACAAATTCAATCAAGTCAACTTAATATAAGACAAGCAGTGCTGACAAGCAAAATAGTGATCCAGAAGTTCAAATTCAATGTGATTTACAATACACAATGAACCTTAAGGAATGGAAATGATCATTGAAAAGCTGATGCATATAGGATACATTAGGGGAACTAGTAACTCAAGGTCTGCAAGTGAGAAAAAAAAGGTCTGCTTAAAAGAAGAAAGAAAGGCTGATAAATGTGACTTTTAAAAGTATGCAATTAAAGGATTTGAAAAATCTATTTATGTGTTCCAGAGAGAACCAAAATCAGAGCAAAAGAAATTATAAAAAGAGGCTAGTACCGTCTCCTAGCTGTAACTACCAAAAATGTCTCCAGACATTGCCTCAAAACCTGTCCCCTGGTTGCAGACAAAATCTCCCCTGGAGGAGAACCACTATCATAGGTGCAGGGCAGGAAGGTATTTATTAAGTCATTCTTATAACTTTTCTGTGAATTTGAATTCTTTTCCAAATAAAATTTTAAAAATAAAATAAATTATAAAGAAAATTTCTAAGAACTGAGGACATAAGTTTCTCAAATATAAAAGCCTCCACAAGAATATACAATGGAAATAAAAGGAATCCAAATTGGAAAAGAAGAAGTAAAACTCTCACTATTTGCAGATGACATGATCCTCTACATAGAAAACCCTAAAGACTCCACCAGAAAACTACTAGAACTAATCAATGACTATAGCAAAGTTGCAGGATATAAAATTAACACACAGAAATCCCTTGCATACCTATACACTAATAATGAGAAAACAGAAAGAGAAATTAAGGAAACAATTCTATTCACCATTGCAACAGAACAAATAAAATACTTAGGAATATATCTACCTAAAGAAACTAAAGACCTATAACACTGGTGAAAGAAATCAAAGAGGACACTAATAGATGGAGAAATATACCATGTTCATGGATTGGAAGAATCAATATAGTGAAAATGAGTATACTACCCAAAGCAATTTATAGATTCAATGCAATCCCTATCAAGCTACCAACAGTATTCTTCACAGAGCTAGAACAAATAATTTCACAATTTGTATGGAAATACAAAAAACCTCAAATAGCCAAAGCTATCTTGAGAAAGAAGAATGGAACTGGAGGAATCAACCTACCTGACTTCAGATTCTACTACAAAGCCACAGTTATCAAGACAGTATGGTACTGGCACAAAGACAGAAATATAGATCAATGGAACAAAATAGAAAGCCCAGAGATAAATCCATGCACATATGGACACCTTATCTTTGACAAAGGAGGCAAGAATATACAATGGATTAAAGACAATCTCTTTAACAAGTGGTGCTGGGAAATCTGGTCAACCACTTGTAAAAGAATGAAACTAGAACACTTTCTAACACCATACACAAAATAAACTCAAAATGGATTAAAGATCTCAACGTAAGACCAGAAACTATAAAACTCCTAGAGGAGAACATAGGCAAAACACTCTCTGACATACATCACAGCAGGATCCTCTATGACCCACCTCCCAGAGTAATGGAAATAAAAGCAAAAATAAACAAATGTGACCTAATTAACCTTAAAAGCTTCTGCACAACAAAGGAAACTGTAAGCAAGGTGAAAAAACAGCCTTCAGAATGGGATAAAATAATAGCAAATGAAGCAACTGACAAAGAATTAATCTCAAAAATATATGAACAACACATGCAGCTCAATACCAGAAAAATAAATGACCCAATCAAAAAATGGGCCAAAGAACTAAACAGACATTTCTCCAAAGAAGACATACACATGGCTAACAAACACATGAAAAGATGTTCAACATCACTCGTTATCAGAGAAATGCAAATCAAAACCACAATGAGGTACCATCTCACACCTGTCAGAATGGCTACTATCAAAAAGTCTACAAACAATAAATGCTGGAGAGGATATGGAGAAAAGGGAACCCTCTTACACTGTTGGTGGGAATGCAAACTAGTACAGCCACTATGGAGAACACTGTGGAGATTCCTTAAAAAACTGGAAATAGAACTGCCATACGACACAGCAATCCCACTGCTGGGCTTACACACTGAAGAAACCAGAAGGGAAAGAGACACGTGTACCCCAATGTTCATCGAGCACTGTTTACAATAGCCAGGACATGGAAGCAACCTAGATGTCCATCAGCAGATGAATGGATAAGAAAGCTGTGGTACATATACACAATGGAATATTTCTCAGTCATAAAAAAAATGTATTTAAATCAGTTCTAATGAGGTGGATGAAACCGGAGCCTATTATAGAGAGTGAAGTAAGTCAGAAAGTAAAACACCAATACAGTATATTAATGCATATATATGGAATTTAGAAATAAGGTAACAATGACCCTATATGCAAGCAAAAGAGACACAGATATAAAGAACAGACTTTTGGACTCTGTTGGAGAAGGCGAGGGTGGGATAATTTGAGAAAACAGCATTAAAACATATATATTATCATTGTAAAATAGATCACCAGTCCAAGTTCGATGCGTGAGACAGGACACTCAAAGCCAGTGCACTGGGACAACCCAGAAGGATGGGATGGGGAGGGAAGTGGGAGGGGGGTTCAGGATGAGGGACACATGGTCACCTGTGGCAGATTCATGTCAATATATGGCAAAAACCACTACCATACTGTAAAGTAATTAGCCTCCAATTCAAATAAATAAGTTAATTAATTCAAAAAATCAAAAGCTAAAAAAAGAAAAAAATTAAATGTTATTCCAAAAAAAAAAAATTAAAAAAGACCCACACACATATCATGATAAGCTTTCAGAACAGTGGAAATAAATAAGATTCTAAAAATTTTCAGAGAGAAAACAAACTTACAAAAATGATAACATGCAAAAGATTAGTAAATCTCAATCATACCAGGTAACAAAGGAACAAAGAAAACTAGAAAATAGTCTAAGGGGAAACAAATTGTATATCTAACAAAACCTGAAGAGAAAATAAAAACGTTTTCAGATATGAAAAGGTTTTAAGTGCAGCATTTCTCAGGAAGTTACTGAAGAAGGGGCTCCATCATAATGAGGGGGGAGGGGAAAGGGGAAAAAAACGTAGAAGACTCTACATAAGACAGAAGCGAACTGAATTCTTAGCATGATGGTGAAGATAAGTCCCTCTGTAACAGGCCCAGAAAGCTTGTGGAACGGTCTGTAGACTTGAAATGTGAAAGAGGGATCCAGAAAGGGTATTGCCAAGAAAAAGTAAATAAGATGGGTAGACTGATGTGCCAGACTATCTTAAGGTTGTAAGTTGTAGAGTTTTGAGGTAATGGCACCCCACTCCAGTGCTCTTGCCTGGAAAATCCCATGGGCGGAGGAGCCTGGTAGGCTGCCATCCATGGGGTTGCGAAGAGTCGGACACGACTGAGCGACTTCACTTTCACGCATTGGAGAAGGAAATGGCAACCCACTCCAGTATTCTTGCCTGGAGAATCCCAGGGATGGGGGAGCCTGGTGGGCTGCCGTCTATGGGGTCGCACAGAGTTGGACACGACAGAAGTGACTTAGCAGCAGCAGCAGCAGCAGCAGCAGCAGCAGAGAATCATTAACTAAAAGAGAAAAACTGGCTGTGCAAAAGGAGATGTGGTTGCTGTACCTGCGTGTGTGCACACTAAGTTGCTTCAGTTGTGTCTGACTCTTTTCAACCCTGTTGACTGTAGCCTGCCCGGCTCCTCTGATCTGGGATTTTCCAGGCAAGAATATTGGAGTGGGTTGTCATTCCCTCCTCCAAGTGATCTTCCCAACTCAGGGATCGAACCCGAGTCTCCTGCGTTTCCTGTATTGCAAGTGGATTCTTTACCACTGAGCCACCAGGGAAGCCCTTATCTTTTGCATGCGGCTGTCCGATTTTACCAACACCATTCATTGAAAAGGCTTTCTTCCCCACTGTATATTCTTGGCCTCCTTGACATAAATGAACTGACCGCCTATGTGTGAGCTTAGTTTTGAGTCTTCTACTCTGTTCCATTGATCTACATGGTAGTTTTTAGGCCAATAAAATGTGGTATTGATTATAATAGCTCTTCTTTCATTTCTGATTTTATTGAATCTCCCTTCACTCTCTTTTTTGGTGAGTTGAGCTAAATATTTGTCACCTTTGCATATCTTTTTGAAGAACCAGCTTTTAGTTCCATTATTTTCTATTGTCTTTTAACCCTCTATTTCATTTATTTCTGGTCTAGTATTTATTCCCTTTCTTCTACTAACTTTGGTCTTCATTGCTACTGCTAAGTCACTTCAGTCGTGTCCAGCTCTGTGCGACCCCATAGACGGCAGCCCACCAGGCTTCCCCGTCCCTGGGATTCTCCAGGCAAGAACACTGGAGTGGGTTGCCATTTCCTTCTCCAATGCATGAAAATGAAAAGTGAAACTGAAGTCGCTTAGTTGTGCCCGACTCTAGCGACCCCATGGACGGCAGCCTACCAGGCTCCTCTGTCCATGGGATTTTCTAGGCAAAAGTACTGGAGTGGGGTGCCATTGCCTTCTCCATTGGTCTTCATTAGTTCTTCTTTTTCTAGTTCCTTGAGATGTACAGTTAAGTTACTTGAGACATCTTTTTTCTTGATGTAGACATTTATTGCTATAAACTTCCCTCTTAGAACTGCTTTTGCAGCATTTTATAAATTTTGGTGTGTTACATTTCCATTTTTGTCTGTCTCGGTGTATTTAAAAGTTCTCTTAATTGCTCTATGATACATTCAAATAGCTTTCTTTTCTGTGATTGCATTTTTATCCATGTTTTATAATTCTCTGCAGTAAGAGAAGTCTGAAACAGGCCAGTCTCTCAAAGTCCTTCTCAGCAATTCTAAGGCAATTAATTCTTTTGCAGTCCCATTATTGGAAAGCTGTTTTATCTCTTGTATTTCCAGTACCTCAGGACTAGAAAGTGAAGTAGGTGTGCTCTTTACTCTCCTTTGTTACCTCCAAGCTATTTTTCTTTCATATTCCAATATCCAAGGCTATACTGAAATTCATGGTATTTGGCTATATCCCCCATTACCACTGCTTGCTATTTTCCTTTCTCAACTGCCTGCTTCTGTGATTCATTAAAGGCTTTAGTTAGTTGTTTTCTCTATTTCTGCAGTATTGTCACATATTTCAACAATCACAAGGTTAACTCATTCAATATTCAACTACTTCGCCCTCATACTTCCATTGATCTTTTCCTTTTTTTTCCCTCTAGTAACCCACGCCCCAAGACCTTATTATTACCAGTAACTGTGCATTTAAAATGATTTTCAGACTCAAGTTTCTGAATTCTTCTTCTTCTTTTCAGCTCATTTGCATAGCCCACCCTCCCCACTTCCTGCCACTGCTTTGCCCTCATCCAAATTTACAAGTCATTGCATGCGTGCATGCTGTCACGCAGTCATGTCTGATTCTTTGCGACCTACAGCCAGGCTCTTTGTCCATGGGATTTTCCAGGTAAGAATACTAGTGTGGGTTGCCATTTCCTCCTTCAGGGGATCTTCCTGACCCAGGGGCAGAAAGTGCGTCTCTTGCATTGCAGGCAGATTCTTCACCACTGAGCCACCAGGGAAGCCTGACAAGTCATTGACCTTACCACTTTTTCACTCTCCATCACACAACTCCTGTGTTACTTCCCTCTTTATCAAGCTTATCTTTCATGATCACCTCTCTTTTTGTAACATTTCCCTGGTAAAATCTCAGACTAAGATGAATTCAACTGTTTACCCTCCTTAAGCTTTCACCCGAACAGCCAAAGGTTGCTGGAAAAAAGAAAAAAAAATCTCACAATCATAGTGAGCCATTTAAATTTAAAATTATGATTACAAACATCTAACGGACACTGAACGCTACCAGACAATTCTTTCAGTTTCTCTGAAAAGTTTGGTTTCTATCTCCTCCTATAGTGCTCCATTTCTTTGATTCTCTTGTAGCAAAACGTTTGGAATGAGTTACCAATACTTGCTCTACCTCTTTGCCTGACCACTCATTTTTTTAAATACCCTTCAATCTGGCTTATCTTGCCCTTGTTAAATTCACCAAAGAACTATATGATGCCAAATCCAACAGCTCCTTCTGTATTCTTAGTTAACTTGGGTTCTCAGCAAGGTTGGGCAAAACCTTTCTCTCCTTCTTTCTCCTGCCTCACTCATTCCTCCTACTTGCTCCTTGGCCCCACTGTATAGCTATAGTCACTCTTGTTAAAAAAAAAACAAACAAACAAAAAAAACAACCTTTTCCAGCTCTGTGGCTATAGATATTATCTTTATGTGATGATTCCTCAAATCATATGTGTAGGTTTGACTCTTCTTTGAGCTTTAGACTCATAGGCGAGGTCAGACCTAAACTAATGTCTCTACTTGCATTTTAATAAGCATAAAACAGTTTGCTATGCCTCAAATAGAGCTCTTTATGTTCCCTAAATGCCATGCTTATTTCTTCTATTAGCTTTCTCATCTCATTAAACGATAATACCTTCCATTCAGTTTCTCAGACTAAAACCCTCAAGGTCATTCTTCATTTCTCTCTTTCCCTCAACTCCATTCTCACAGTTCAGTTCAGTCGCTTACTCATGCTGAATCTTTGTGACCCCATGGACTGCAGCACGCCAGGCTTCCCTGTCCATCACCAACTCCCGGAGTTTGCTCAAACTCGTGTCCATCGAGTCAATGATGCCATCCAACCATCTCATCCATTCCCACAGCCAATGCCTAATCAAGGTCTTCCAGTTGTATAGACAAAATAATACGTTGAATATGTTTATTTCTTTCTACATTCATTAGTCCAGACCATCTTTATCTCTTGCTGTGGGTAATCCAACAGCCCCACTAACTTGTTTCCCTGCCTCAACAACAGCCAAAATGATATTTTAAAAAATCCAAATCAGATCAAATCATATCCATCACTGTTTTATCAGTGGTACACTGTAAGAGCACAATAAATATTTGTTAAAAGAAGAAAAAATAAATAAATGGATGATGGAGAAAGCAACTTTCTGAAAGCCCTAGAGGTAGATTAAAATCTGTGTCTGTCTTTTTTCCTTATGACAAGCACTTGTACCTGGGATCCAGGAATGGTACCAGCCTTCATTGTTCAACTTGTCTTGTTATGAACAAACAATCATGCTTTGTCAAATTTCAAAAGATTATAGATATAATAAAATAGCTACATTTTATGCATTGTAGTACTGCAATCAGATTTCTTACATCTTTTTTCCATTTAACTTCATTTTATCTAATTTAGAAGGCATAGGAGCTAATAAACAGAAGAAGATGGATGTTTTTGTAATTTTTTAGGTCTCTGCCATATATGTAATTTATAAAGATCCAATAATATTAACTGAAATCATGTGCATGGAGCTTTCTGCCAAGAACAAGCACAATAAATATCTTTTATCACTGATGGAGTAGCCATCATGGTCAAGGAAAGAGTCCAAAATGCAGTATTTGGATGCAATCTCAAAAATGACAGAATGATCTGTTTGTTTCCAAGGCAGACCGTTCAATATGACGGTGATCCAAGCCTATGCCCCAACAAATAACACTGAAGAAGCTCTAGTTGAATGGTTCTATGAAGACCTACAAGACCTTTTAGAGCTAACACCCAAAAAAGATGTTCTTTTCATTATGGGGGATTGGAATGCAAAAGTAGGAAGTCAAGAAACACCTGGAGTAACAATAAAATTTGGCCTTGGAGTACAGAATGAAACAGGGCAAAGGCTAATAGAGTTCTGCCAAGAGAATGCACTGGTCATAGCAAACATCCTCTTCCTATAACACAAGAGAAGACTCTACACATGGACATCACCAGATGGTCAACACCAAAATCAGATTGATTATATTCTTTGTAGCCAAAGATGGAGAAGCTCTATACAGTCAGCAAAAACAAGACTGGGAGCTGACTGTGGCTCAGATCATGAACACTTTATTGCCAAATTCAGACTTAAATTGAAGAAAGTAGGGAAAACCACTAGACTATTCAGGTATGACCTAAATCAAATCCCTTATGATTATACAGTGGAAGTGACAAATAGATTTAAGGGACTAGCTCTGATAGACAGAGTGCTTGATGAACTATGGACAGAGGTTTGTGACATTGTACAGGAAACAGGGATCAAGACCATCCCCATGGAAAAGAAATGCAAAAAAGCAAAATGGTTGTCTGGGGAGGCCTTACAAATAGCTGTGAAAAGAAGAGAAGTGAAAAGCAAAGGAGAAAAGGAAAGATATAAGCATCTGAATGCAGTGTTCCAAAGAATAGCAAGGAGAGATAAGAAAGCCTTCCTCAGCGATCAATGCAAAGAAATAGAGGAAAACAACAGAATGGGAAAGACTAGAGATCTCTTCAAGAAAACTAGAGATACCAAGGGAACATTTCATGCAAAGATGGGCTCGATAAAGGATAGAAATGGTACAGACCTAACAGAAGCAGAAGATATTAAGAAGAGGTGGCAAGAATACACAGAAGAGCTGTACAAAAAAGATCTTCATGACCCAGATAATCACGATGGTGTGATCACTCACCTAGAGCCAGACATTGTGGAATATGAAGTCAAGTGGGCCTTAGGAAGCATCACTATGAACAAAGCTAGTGGAGGTGATGGAATTCCAGTTGAGCTATTTCAAATCCTGAAAGATGATGCTGTGAAAGTGCTGCACTCAATATGCCAGCAAATTTGGAAATCTCAGCAGTGGCCACAGAACTGGAAAAGGTCAGTTTTCATTCCAATACCAAAGAAGGGCAATGCCAAAGAACACTCAAACTACTGCACAATTGTACTCATCTCACATGCTAGTAAAGTAATGCTCAAAATTCTCCAAACCAGGCTTCAGCAATACATGAACCATGAACTTCCAGATGTTCAAGCTGGTTTTAGAAAAGGCAGAGGAACCAGAGATCAAATTGCCAACATCTGCTGGATCATTGAAGAAGCAAGAGAGTTCCGGAAAAACATCTATTTCTGCTTTATTGACTATGCCAAAGCCTTTGACTGTGTGGATCACAATAAACTGTGAAAAATTCTGAAAGAGATAGGCATACCAGACCTCCTGACCTGCCTCTTAAGAAACCTGTATACAGGTCAGGAAGCAACAGTTAGAACTGGACATGGAACAACAGACTGGTTCCAAATAGGAAAAGGAGTCCGTCAAGGCTGTATATTGTCACCCTGCTTATTTAACTTCTATGCAGAGTACATCATGAGAAACGCTGGACTGGAAGAAGCACAAGCTGGAATCAAGATTGCCGGGAGATAACCTCAGATATGCAGATGACACCACCCTTATGGCAGAAAGTGAAGAGGAACTAAAAAGCCTCTTGAGGAAAGTGAAAGAGGAGAGTGAAAAGGTTGGCTTAAAGCTCAACATTCAGAAAACGAAGATCATGGCATCTGGTCCCATCACTTCATGGCAAATAGATGGGGAAACAGTGTCAGACTTTCTTTTTGGGGGCTCCAAAATTACTGCAGATGGTGACTGCAGCCATGAAATTAAAGGACGCTTACTCTTTGGAAGGAAAGTTATGACAACCTAGATAGCATATTGAAAAGCAGAGACATTACTTTGCCAACAAAGGTCTGTCTAGTCAAGGCTATGGTTTTTCCAGTAGTCACGTATGGATGTGAGAGTTGGACTGTGAAGAAAGCTGAGTGCTGAAGAATTGATGCTTTTGAACTGTGGTGTTGGAGAAGACTCTTGAGAGTCTCTTGGACTGCAAGGAGATTCAACCAGTCCATCCTAAAGGAGGCCAGTCCTAGGTGTTCATTGGAAGGACTGATGCTGAGGTTGAAACTCCAGTACTTTGGCCACCTGATGTGAAGAGTTGACTCATTGGAAAAGACCCTAATGCTGGGAGGGATTGGGGGCAGGAGGAAAAGGGGACGACAGAGGATGAGATGGCTGGATGGGATCACCGACTTGATGCACATGTGTTTGGGTGAACTCCGGGAGTTGGTAATGGTCAGGGAGGGCTGGGGTGCTGTGATTCATAAGGTTGCAAAGAGTCGGACACGACTGAGGGACTGAAGTGAAGTGAACTGAACTGAACCTCAGAACTCAGGCACATTATTTTGCCTTTCCCTGTCACAGTTTCCTTATCTGCAAAGCGGCAGTAAAAACAGCATCTACATCTTGCTGCTGCTGCTGCTAAGTCGCTTCAGTCGTGTCCGACTCTGTGTGACCCCATAGGTAGCAGCCCACCAGGCTCCCCTGTCCCTGGGGTTCTCCAGGCAAGAACACTGGAGTGGGTTGCCATTTCCTTCTCCAATGCATGAAAGTGAAAAGTGAAAGTGAAGTCGCTCAGTCGTATCCAACTCTCAGTGACCCCATGGACTGTAGCCTACCAGACTCCTCCATCCATGGGGTTTTCCAGGCAAGAGTACTGGAGTGGGTTGCCATTGCCTTCTCTGATCTACATCTTAGGAATGCCTTAGGGTTAAATGAGAATACAGGTGAAGCACTTAGGACTTCCCAGGTGGCGCTATCATAAAGAACCTGCCTGCCAATGCAGGAAACATAAGAGATGCAGGTTTGATCCTCGGGTCGGTAAGATCCCCAGGAGGAGGTCATGACAACCTGCTCCAGAATCTTGCCTGGAGAATCCCCTGGACAGAGGAGCCTGGCTACAGTCCATAGGGTCACGAAAAGGCGGACATGACTGAAGCACTGTAACACACACAACACACACACTTAGAACAACTCCTGATTGTTAGTTGCAGCTACTATTAACCAGTGAGTTGGCCAAAAAGTTCATTCGAGTTTTTCTGTAAGAGCATGTGGAAAAACCCGAACAAAATTTTTTGCCAACCCAGTACAGTAGTATTGCAAATGTACCTAAGTACCTAAGGCTTTTTTTTTTAAGGTAAATGTTTTGATAAGTGAAGTGTCTTTTAATAAATCCTAGTATTACCTCTAATCTGGAGGTTTTCTAGCCATCAACAGTTTAATACATATCCCATCTCCTGGTGATTATAAGCAGCTTTGCATTATTGGTGAGTCTGTGTCTCATCACTTTTTCTTTAGCTCCTTAAAAGCTCACTTCCCACTCTTCCACTCAGCAAGGAATCGAAATGAATGTGACAAAAATGGCTTCTCAAGCAATGATCAGAGTAACTGAACAGAGTCCCAAAAGAGTAAAAACAAGGAAAGAAAGCCTCTGAGTCTGCCAGACAGCTTGCTGATAGAACTGCACACACTGAACACAAATGCCAGGTGCCTGCTGGTGAGTTACGAGACTGTCAAGACTCGGGGAAGGATGGAAGGGCTGGGTTAGGCTCACGCTGATAAAGGTGGGAAAAAGCGGTTTAAAGAGTTTGTGACCAAATCAGATGGAATCCAGAAATGGATGACATTCTGTTTCTCCTAAAGGGCAAATAAAATGAGGTGGATTTTAACTGCAGCCATGAAGACGAAGGGTATACACTAGAATGTAGAGTTTAGAGCTGAATTAGAGCGCAAAGAAATTCAGGAAGAGATGTTTATTATCACAGAAGCCCAGTCTCAGTTTAGGAGAGCTAAAATCCAGCCTTGTCTGTATACTCAAGTCAGTAAATATTTACTGAGCACTGGCAGTTCTACGTACACATCAGGGATTTCAACTCAGTTCACCAATCCAGTGCCTTCCAGGTCAGGGCACGGTGGAAAGGATGACAGAAGAAGGGCAAGGCGTTTTAGGAACTGTGGGCGGGTCGCCTTCTATCCATTCTGCGTCTTCTTCAGAAGGAGGCCTCTCTGCCAGCCACAAAGTCAAAAGGCAGGTGCAAATGTCACCGTTCTTTGGTTTCTCTGCCCAACGCATCTCTGACTAAAAAAGTATCCTAAAACTACTCTATTAAAGATTCAGTAGAGTTTTTGCTTTTTAAATGGAAACACTGAAATATCTATTCACAAACCGTGTACTTCTTGGATTGTAAAGCTAATATAAAAGTTCTTCCAAAACCATACTTTTTTTTGGACATCAGCTAGTATTTCCATTTTCTGATCATAATGTAATTGAGGAGGCACAGGAGGAGCTTTTCTCTATTCCTTAAAGCTTTCAAATTTTCTAGATCATTTTTCAAGTTTCACAACATATTTAGAATGAGTATGTTTTCCATTTGAGATTAAATATATGCACATTTTACTTGATATGGTGTCTCTGTGTCAGCCTCTGGTTGGGCATGGAATGTCTTGGGAGAGAGAAATGCTCACTGAAGCTATTCATTATGACAGTACGAGAAATAAGGGATAGGCTCAGCACCCCTAACCTGGAGTTTAACATGGTGATGTACCCGGCAGAGGAAGTCCATCAGTAGTCACTTAAGCTACTCCAGAGTACTCAGAATGTGGTAGAGGTGATCTGGGAAAGTTTGATTCCTGACCATGGAAACAGGAGACATACATGGAAATAACTAGGAGGTAGAACAGCAGCATCTAATTGAGTTGCAGAGGATGTGACAGGGATTAGACACTGATGAAAATTCAAACATGGGAAGAACTTACTGGATTCTTTTGCTAGCTAGAACAGATTCACCCTGCCAAGTGTTGGCTTTAAATGACTGCAGATATCCACATCTCTTACAGAATCATGGGTTTAAAGAACATTGAGAGGATAAGGAAAACCAGGGTGTGAATTCCATGCTAGTAGGGATTAAAGTATTGGAAGGGAGTGTCACTTCCTTCTGCAGAATGGGCTACTGAAAACTCAGCATGTTGTTGCTTAGTCTCTAAGTTGTGTCCAACTCTTTTGCGACTCCATGGACTGTAGCCTGAGAGGCTTCTCTAGCCATGGAATTTCGCAGGCAAGAAAGCTGGAGTGGTTTGCCATTTCCTTCTCCAGAAAATTCATCATAGCTCAACACTGTTCTGATATTTCAAGGGTCAAGACCTCAACTTCTGTTGATTCCTTAGTAGCAGTCAACCACTGCGTATTGACTGCATATAACTTTTGAGCTATGAGCAGTTCCAAAGAAAGATATTTTTCCCCAAAGTGTGGTCTCAGTAACAGCCAATCAGAAAATACATTTCTAGCCGAGTCTTCAAATAAGATGAATATCAAAACTCAGAAATTCAAATGAAACTCAGAAACTTAATTAGCCCCATATTAATTTCAAAATGTTATTGAGTTATTTTATAATCTTAAGACTAATCATGTAAAATTCTACTCAGTTTATGAATAAGTTTTGTCATTACTAATTATGCTAGAAGCCTCAAAAATTGTTCCAAGTAAGATTCCTTGGAACTTGCTGTGGTTTCCCAATAGCATATAGGACAGTCTGTTTTTCAAAACTGAACCACAGTAATGTTGACTTGTCTCAATAAGCAAAAGAAAAAAAGAAGTAGTCTTTTTAGAGAAGGTTAATTTCAAAGATAACATAATTTGCCTTCAAGGAAAAATAAAAACCAGAGTAAAGGTGCTATAAAGGCTTTTTCAATAAACTCTGTTCCCAAACTAAGGCGTGAGCCATCGTACTTAGGCACACTCACAGGAAAGACAGTTCAAGGAAAGAACTGTGTATAGGCGCTCCACTTTCACAGGTTGGTGCTTGCCTTCTCATCAGCTTTGCCTTGTGAATAATTAGATTCATTCCTCAGCCTCTTTGTTGAATGTAGCAGCTTCACATCAAGGGCTGCTGCTCCGTACAGTGTGTGGGGACTCACTGGTGTGAGCTCCTTGGGGAAAGCGTAGTCTGGCTTCATGTGGAAGCACAGGCCCATTTTCAAGCCTGTCAGGATGAGTTAGTTAAATCGTGTCTCTGAACACCTCCTTCTCAGAACCACAGGAGAGATTTAGCCCCTACTGGTAGCTTTAACTCATTCTCATCCAGTATTTATAAGCACTGGCATCGTCATCTGAGAAGCTCTTTAGGATATATATGAGGCAGTTTCCCTGGGAGACTAGGGGATGGAGAGGGGGGATTAGCACTTTAGGCCACATATCCCAAGCAGAAATCTGCTGAGGAGAGAAGTCTGCTCTGGCCCTGTGAGGTCCAACTCTGAGGCCCCCCCTCCACAAGGCCCCTCTGTTGACTAGGGTCTTAGGGCAGCTTTACAGAGTGAATTAGCTTCTCCTCTCCTTCCTTTCCCCCTCCTTCCTTTTTCCTCTCCCTCCTTTGACAGCATTTCCTCCTGCATAAAATATGATCAATTTTTTTTGAAAAATATTTTAAAATACTTATTGTGTGCCAGATACGCAATACCTCATGAACATTTGGAATAATTCTATGCTGTAGTTATTGTTATTGGCACATTATGGAAATCAGGAGAATGATGTTTGAGAGGTTAAATAACTCAGAAAAATTACCCAGTGGCAAAGCCAGGGATAAATTCCAAGTCTAAAATCTAAGCTTTAAGCCTATACCCTATAGTTATGTGGGAAAGACACAACACATACACACACACACACACACAGAACAAAACCACCCATAATCTCTTCATTCAAAGGTAACCCTGTTAGAATTCAAAATCTTTCCACAAATATAAAATTAGGTGACTCTTGAAGAGAAATAGAATAATTGAGCAACTTCTGTTTTGTAGACTGCTACTTTTTCCTGAGCAATATAGTCTGAACATTTTTCACATGTCAGTGGCTAGTCTTCCTCAACCTGATTTTTGGAGGATGACTGGCATTCTATCATGTGGGTATCTCTTTGTTAACTTACCCCAATCTTTTTCTAATTTTAGGAACTGTGCTGCAGTGTACATATTTGTACACAGTTTTATGAATCTACCTCTGAGCAGCCACTAGGGTAACCTGAGATGGCAGGGCTGGAGAACAGAAGTTTTTGGCTGAACCCAATCCCAAGTGAGTCCCATCTCTGCTGAGGCTGTGGTCACCCACTAGCACAAATCCCACTGTGACACAGAGTACCTCTGGTCTTGCTGCTTTGTATCAAGTTGTTAGAGACATTTAACAGTAGCTCTCAACAGCTATATAACAAAAAGCTCTTAGGAAACTAAGATACTGGGGGCAGGTGGACTTGGTTGAAAGATACCATGGTTTTCTCAGTTGAAAGAGACTGAGAGGTCTGGGCTGAGTGGGTAGGTAAGTGGCTGATCTGACACTTTCCCTTTATTTGGCTGCTTCAGCAGAATTTGTGGGGATAAAAAAAGATATTACATGACAGCTTTGCTCTGAAGAAGAGGGACAAGACTCCTCCAGGTTGGTTATGACTTTTACGGCAACTGAGAAATTTAAAACCACAGCTTTGACTATATGGATCTTTGTTGGCAAAGTGATGTCTCTGCTTTTTAATATGTTGTTTAGATTTGTCATAGCTTTCCTTCCAAGGAACAAGCGTCTTTTAATTTTCTGGCTACAGTCACCATCCACAGTCATTTTGGAGCCCAAGAAAATAAAATCTACCACGGCTTTCACTTTATGTTTCTACAAAGCATACTTGCCAGTGCCTACATAATAGAGAATTAAAGGAAAAATTTGCCCTCAAAATAGCCAAAATGGGCATTTTTATTGCATACACAGTCGTTAGAGAAAGTTAGCTTGAAAAAAAGGAATCTTCTCAGAATTCCGAAATAGAGGGAATAGATCTTTCTAGGAAAACTTGTCTTTTTCTCCCTGTGCCTTGAGACCAGCGCTGTCAGGAACACTTATCCATACCTTCCCTAATTCCTGAGAATGGGGTGGGGGGAGAGAAAGATCTTTTAAATTTAACTTATTCCAACTGTTATAAACTAGTGAGCTTTATTTTGTAATACCTTATTCATGACTAAGTTTAGAAAATGAAGCTATGAAATCTCTGGTTGTGTCTGTCTATATTTACATGTGCAACTATATGTCTTTACCTTTGGGTGCTATAATCAAATTTAATTTGTAAATGTGCTGTGCTATGCTAAGTCACTTTGGCTGTGTCCGACTCTGACCCTGTGGACTGTAGTGACCCCGGCCCCTCTGTCCACTGGAGTGGATTGCCATTTCCTCCTCCAGGGATCTTTCCGACCCAGGAATCAAATCCCCATCTTCTGGGGCTTCTGCATTGGCAGGTAGATTCTTTACCACTGAGGCACCTAGGAAGCCCCAATTTGTAAATAAGCTCCATTTAATTGGCTTAAAGGAAATCAAGTGTTTATATAAATTCTCAGAAATACAAAAGAAAAACTGGCCAGAATGAATTTCAGGTTCATGTGAACTGGGAAATAGTATTACATTAATACCTGGAGTTAAAGTTTATTAATTTAATTAATATAGACATGTCTTTAGAGTCAACATTAAGTATAACACCTTTATTGTACCTAGGTTTAATAGAAGTCAAATAAGATCTTTTGTTTGTTGCAAATTTGTAAGCAAGAAAAATGACTTGGAATGATGAAATTTTTATAACTAAATTAAATGTAAATGAAATAAGAGCTTTTGGGTGAACTCTTTGGGAATAACTATTTTAGGAATGTCTACTTAAGAATAATCTCTCCAGATACTTAGTAACTTAAAATTTTAGAGTTGTACTAAATTAAGTTATATAATGAAAGTTGACTGAATAACTGTGTCATTCCAGAACAAAATAAAATACTGAAACTAATTACTGAACATTGGTGTCTTTTTATAGAAAAAATAAAGGTATTTAGAACTATCAATAAATATGTTTGGTGCTATACTGAGATATTTTCTATATGAAAGCACATATTTTTAGAAATTGTTGTTGGTATTTATGATTGCCCATCTACAGAATGCAAATATAAAAGTTAATTAATAATTGGCTAATTCTTAGTCTTCACTAGAAATTAAGGTTTTTAAGAGTGGAGGATTCTAACTTAAAATATAATTAAAGCTACTAAAAATAATAAGGGAAGCATTTCATTATATAGTAGGAAAGTGAGATGTGTGTTTTCAGTAAAAGACAGTATGAGGAATGAAATTGTATTTTGTTAAGGGAAAAGAAAGCTATTTTTGTCCTAGAACTGATTGTTTCTAGATGGAAAAAATAAGGGACAAACCAACATGGATACCAAAAGTGATGAAGGATTGTGGAAAAGAAATTCTGAGAAAAGCGTTATGTGCATGGTCAGGATTGGCTAAGTTTAGAATAAATTTAGTTGAGTAAGTGAATTTTAAAAGTAAACTGATGAAAAACTTGAATTTAATTTTTCTCTCTGTTAAGACAACAAGGTTTCTTAAAACATTGGGCTGCTTTTGATAACAGATTTTTAGTTTCTTTACCTTTTAAGCAATCTGTTAAGTATTTGCCTTTGAAATATTTTATTGTCACCTTGGGCTTCCCTGGTGGCTCAGACAGTAAAAAATATCTGCCTGCATGTGTGAGACCTGGGTTTGATCCCTGGATTGGGAAGATCCCCTGGAGAAGGGAACGGCTACCCAGTCCAGGATTCTGGCCTGGAGAATTCGATGGACCGTATAGTCCATGGAGTCTCAAAGAGTTGGACACAACTGAGCAACTTTCACTTTCTTTACTTACTGTCACCTTGGTTAAGTGAACAAGCATTATTTCACTGTGATCTATGATACTATTTGACCAACTGTTTTAAAACCTTTTGATATTTTTTGCAAAACTTCCATATTAAATTCTAATGAAGTTTCTTTGATCTCTAGATAACTTTGGGATGTATCAGAGGCTCCCTGAAACATCCCAAAGAAAGATCCTAAACTAGGTCCATTTGGTATGTGAAATTACATAGGAAGTATTGTCACATGAGTAATAAATCTTCTCAGGTTATATTATATGAGTAAATGTTCTTAATGCTGATATTCTAGAAATTATGTGGAATCCCTAAAAATTTGGAAGGCCCTGGTAAATGTTATCAGTCATAATTCTAGTTAATATCTTTTTTTTTTTTTCCAGTTAGTAACTAAAATTGTGTGCATCACAGCAGGAACCAAGTTTCTTTGTCAACTGCATTGTAATCAGGTCTTTGTGCCTTTGTAAGTAAAACAGCTATGGTTTTACTCTGATGCTTTTGAAAAAATGTCTTCTTGTCAGGAAGATTTAAGGAAGGGCTTTTTCACAAGCACTGATTTCTAATAACTTTAATATCATACTGCATAACTGGGTAAGACATTAAAGAATTCTAATGAGAAACCTGATGGCTTTATAAAACTGTTAACAAAAAGGATTATTTATTTACATAGGACTGAATGAACTGGTTTAAATGGTTGTAATTTTTATGGTTTCTGTCTGAAACACTACTGGCTTCTAATCTGTATTTTCCAGATATCATAAAACTCTTCCCCTTAAGCTAATTATGAAAGCAGAATTGAAACATTTGTCTTTTCTCTCTACCTGATGGCTCTAAAGACTGGAAACTTTTAGGTTCTCAGCAACTTTATCAGATAAATTAGGGAAGCCTCTTCCTATCAGGTATAGGAATCTCAAGGTACTTTGGGGATCTTGAAAAGAGAAGAAAGGAGTTTGTTAGCAGAACAAGCCTTCACATACTTATTTTCAGGAGAAGATTTTATATAAGCCCAAATTCTTGCATCTCCTCATACCTATAAAAGCTCTAAAATCATTAATAGTGATATCTGCTCTCTATGGCTAGCAACAAGTCTCTGCAAAAATGTTTGCTTGGCTGCATGCACCCCCCTTCACTAAAATCATATATAGACTGACCTTCCCCATATCTCTTTGGAGCATTTCCTCAGAGTTATCTGAGATACTGTTTCCTAGCTATAGTTTTCATTTTGGCCCAAATAAAACTTAACTCACAACTCTCATTGTGCATTTTTTCAGTGGACATTATAGTTACATTTTTTTTAGTCAACATTATAGTTACTTTGCATGTACCCTTTCCTCCAGAGAAGCTATGATTTATTCAGCTCAGTTGAGTCCCTCAGTTGTGTCTGACTCTTTGTGACCCCATGGACAGCAGCATGCCAGGCTTCCCTGTTCATCACCAACTCCTGGAGTTTACTCAAACTCATGTCCATAGAGTCAGTGATGCCATCCAACCATCTCATCCTCTGTCATCCCCTTCTCCTCCCGCCTTCAATCTTTCCCAGCATCAGGGTCTTTCCCAATGAGTCAGTTGTTCACATCAGGTGGCCAAAGTATTGCAGTTTCAGCTTCAACATCAGTCCTTCCAATGAATATTCAGGACTGATTTCCTTTAGGATGGACTAGTTGGATCTTCTTGTAGTCCAAGGGACTCTCAAGAGTCTTCTCCAACACCACAGTTCAAAAGCAACAATTCTTCAGCACTCAGCTTTCTTTATAGTCTAACTTTCATATCCATACATGACTACTGGAAAAACCATAGCTTTGACCAGACAGACCTTTGTTGGCAAAGCAACCGCTCTGTCTAGCTTGGTTATAGTTTTTCTTCCAAGGAGCAAGTGTCTTTTAATTTCATGGCTGCAGTCACCATCTGCAGTGACTGTGGAGTCCCATAAAATAAAGTCTCTCACTGTTACCATTGTTTCCCCATTTATTTGCCATGAAGTCATGGGACCAGATGCCATGATCTTACTTTTCTGAATGTTGAGTTTTAAGACAACTTTTTCACTCTCCTCTTTCACTTTCATCAAGAGGCACTTTAGTTCTTTGCTTTCTGCCACAAGGGTGGTGTCATCTGCATATCTGAGGTTATTCATATTTCTCCCGGCAATCTTCATTCAAGTTTGTGCTTCATCCAGCCCAGCATTTCTCATGATGTACTCTGCATATAAGTTAAATAAGCAGGGTGACAATATACAGCCTTGATGTACTCCTTCCCTATTTGGAACCAGTCTGTTGTTCCATGTCCAGTTCTAACTGTTACTTCTTGACCTGCATACATATTTCTCAGAAGGCAGGTCAGGTGGTCTGGTATTCCTATCTCTTGAAGAATTTTCCACAGTTTGTTGTGATCCACACAGTCAAAGGCTTTGCCATAGTCAATAAAGCAGAAGTAGATGTTTTTCTGGAACTCTTTTGCTTTTTTGATGATCTAGGGGATGTTGGCAATTTGATCTCTGGTTCCTCTGCCTTTTCTAAATCCAGCTTGAACATCTGGAAGTTCACAGTTCACATACTATTGAAGCCTGGCTTAAAGAATTTTGAGCATTACTTTGTTGGCGTGTGAGATGAGTGCAATTGTGTGGTAGTTTGAGCATTCTTTGGTATTGTCCTTCTTTGGGATTGGAATGAAATCAGACCTTTTCCAGTCCTGTGGCCACTGCTGAGTTTTCCAAATTTGCTGGCATATTGAGTGCAGCACTTTCACAGAATCATCTTCTAGGATTTGAAATAGCTCCAGTGGAATTCCATCACCTCCACTAGCTTTGTTCGTAGTGATGCTTCCTAAGGCCCACTTGACTTCGTATTCCACAATGTCTGGCTCTAGGTGAGTGATCACACCATCGTGATTATCTGGGTCATGAAGATCTTTTTTGTAAAGTTCTGTGTATTCTTGCCACGTCTTAATATCTTCTGCTTCTGGTAGGTCCATACCATTCCTGTTGTTTATTGTGCACATCTTTGCATAAAATGTTCCCTTGGTATCTCTAACTTTCTTGAAGAGATCTCTAGTCTTTCCCATTCTATTGTTTTCCTCTATTTTTTTGTATTGATCACTTAGGAAGGCGTTCTTATCTCTCCTTGTTATTCTTTGGAACTCTGTATTTAAATGGATATATCTTTCCTTTTCTCCTTTGCCTTTGGGTCTTTTCTTTTTTCAGCTATTTGTAAGGCCTCCTCAGACAACTATTTTACCTTTTTGCATTTCTAATTTCTCCTTAATAATTATAGAATATCAAGTATCTCCACACTCCTTCAAGCCCTTTTCCAAAAGAGATGAAAAACAGTGAAAAACTATGAGCAAGGTCATCAAACATTAATAGCCAACTTTTTGTTGAGAAGAAATCACTTAATGCTTCTCCCTATGTATTATGGAATAAAAGAAGAACTCAGACATCCCAGCAAACCACACATGCTCTTCTGTGTCCCTACCCTATCCTCCAACTGATCAAATAGTAAAGAACATTCAAAACAGTGTTCCTATCTCTGATTTCCACATGAGCTTATTAAAGGAACAGACATGAAGTCAAAGTAGCTCAAATTTTATCAGTCCTTCAAATGTATCAATCTTCAAATAATAGAAAATTATTACTATTTTCTATCAGAAGAAAGGTACTATGCAAATTTCTATGAAAATTAACATTTACCTAGCATTTGTATTTTCAAAACGTTTGTACCATTATTTACTAGTTAGCATAACATTTGAGAACCATCATAAGCTTTAAATACAGGGAAATTCCTTTTTTAATATAGGTCCAGTAGTGACAGTGAAGGTTATCCCTTCACCTCCCAGCAGGTTTTAATCATGTGAGACAAAATTGTCAGCTCTTCTCAACCTTCTAATTTTGAATTTAGTAACTTGCCACATTACCTAGTCCTTTCCATAGAAAATTAGAATACTTAATATTACAAAAATCAAGACTCAATCTGAAATCTGGAAAATCTTTAAGCTGCTCTATATGATGCCTCACACACCCAAAGCAAGTGGTATTTATTCAACAAACATTTATTTATGGCCTACGTGTGTCAGGCATCAAGTCTCTGCCTTGTCTTTACTGAGCTTAAAGTCGGTAAGTAAAAACATGCATTACAGTGTGGTGAATGCTGGGGGAGTAACAAGCCCTGAGGGCTAAAGAAAGGAGGCATGGCTCAGGTTGAAGGGATGTAGAAGGAACTCAGATGGGGGATTTTTCTTCTAAGCTGCCATTTGATTTCCAGACTTTTTTTTTTTTTTTTAAACAAAACATAAACAAGTCAGTCTCTCACCTGTGCTATTATGTAAATTAACTATATTTAAATCAAATTTCAAGTCATTATTTTTTAACTTAGCTTTGTCTTAAGCATTGATAACCACAAAATAATGAGTCTAATGTACTCATTATTTTATCCTAACACACATTTAAAAAGTATATTAAAAAAAAGTCCAGGAAGACCTAAACTCATCTAACATACCATCAGTGGCATACAAGTCCTATGTTGGAACATGTTACAAAAGGTGATGACTAGTGCTGATAAATGTTAACTGAGGAAGGGGTGGGGCAATTTGCTGATTTTTAGGAGCATCATTCTGCTAAAATGATTAAACAAGGAGGCTATTAGACCAAGGCAGCTTTAATGCTGTGGTGGCTACAGAAGCAAGGAAAACCTAAGCCTGTAAAGGCCTAATGGTTATGAAATTAAGATGACAAGGACCACCAATCACAAGCAGCTAACTAGATTTTAAGCCAAAATCCATGAAATAATGTCCTTTCTTTGCTTCTGAACTTTCTCTCTTATCTATCCCCTGGCTAGAATTGGCAGAACACTCCTACCACTACCAGTCTGGTGCTGTTCAATTCCAATCAATATTTGTTCAATAACTCTAAAAATTTTTAATATGCCTCAATTTGTCTTTTAATAATTTTGTGTGGTGAATGATATATAGTAAGAATGGAGACAGGAAAAAACTGTTGCGTGTGTGTATGCTAAATCGCTTCAGTCATGTCTGACTCTTTGTGACCCTATGGACTAGTAGACTGCTAGTCTGCTAGACTCCTCTGTCCGTGGGATTCTCCAGGCAAGAATACTGGAGTGGGTTGCCATGCCCTCCTCCGGGGGTCTTCCTGACCTAGGGACAGAACCCACATCTCTTAGGTCTCCTGCATAGGCAGACAGATTCTTTACCATCAGCGCCACCTGGGAAGTCCAGGAGAAACTGTTAGAATGTCATTAGCAATCATTTCCGGAGAAGGCGATGGCACCCCACTCTAGTACTCTTGCCTGGAAAATCCCATGGATGGAGGAACCTGGTAGGCTGCAGTTCATGGGGTTGCGAAGAGTCGGACATGACTGAGCGACTTCACTTTCAATTTTCACTTTCATGCATTGGAGAAGGAAATGGCAACCCACTCCAGTGTTCTTGCCTGCAGAATCCCAGGGACGGGAGAGCCTGGTGAGCTGCCGTCTATGGGGTCGCACAGAGTCGGACACAACTGAAGTGACTTAGCAGCAGCAGCAGCAGCAGCAGCAATCATTTAAGAGGGAAATGACAAAGGCCTAAGTTAAAGCGGTAATTGTAGAGAGGGAAAAGGGAACAGCTTCCAGAGATGTAAGACTGTACACTAGTTTGATTTTACACTGGTACACACAGATTTGATTTTAGAGGTTAGTGAAAAAAGGAGTCAAAGATAAATTTAGGTTCCTAAAAGGACCAGTACAAGGAATGGTTATGCCATCTATAGAGATCCAATATAAAGGAAAAAGAAAATTAGGATCAGGGTAGGGGTGTCGCATCGATTTGATTTTGCATAAGTTGATTTTGAAATATTTTAAGAATATCCAAGTAGAAATGTTAACTTTGTAGCTAAAAATATGAAAATGGAGCTTAGGAGAAATAATCAGCTGCTATCAGCATATAGGTGATGAATGATGCCACAGATGAAGAAGCAATCAACACAGGAGGAATATGGAAATTGAATGGAAGAGAAGAGGATAAGAAAAAGAAGAGGCCAAAATTTAAGAACAAGATAGAGTATTCAAAGTCAGCGAAGGAGACTGAGAAGGAATAGTCAGAGACATAGCAGAGAAGAGTCATGAAAAGCAAGGGATTAGACGGGTCCAAGGAAGAGAAAAGAGTAGCATACAGTGTTCACAGCTACAGATAGGTCATGTAATGTCTAATATGGCTCCACAGGGACTAATAACCCAAAGTCCCTTGTAATTTTGACAAGGTAGCTTCAGTGGAGTTGGGGCAGAACCCAGACTGCTGTCATTTGAGGACTGCATGGGGTGGGGATAAAAAACTGGGGACAGCATGCAAAAGCCTGAACATGGAGAAAAGGGAAGGAGAGAGGAGACACAGCAGGCGGAGGGGTCTGGGTTAGATACTACTGAGTTCTTTTTTGTTTGCCCCCAGTCCACTTGAACATGTTTTTATGCCAAGGGGAGAGAACGACTTAAAAGGCAGAATGTAACTATAAAGGCAAGACAGAGGGAAAACAGATAGAAGGAAATCCCTGATAAAGTGGGACCAGATGCCAGATGACAGGGTTAATGTTGGAAGAGAAACAAAGAAACCCCTCTTTGGAGACTGAAGTAAAGGACGTGAAGATGAGCATGAATGTAGGTAAGTTTACTGGCACGAAGTACAGTGTTAAGAGATGCCCAATTTGGCAGCCTCCAGTTTGTTTGCTTGTTATGCTTAATTAAAAAAAAAAATTGGTTAGAAGACTTGAGAGGAGCTGTGAATATATGGAATAACCTGCTATAGATGAGAGAGGAGAAAGTTAGCAGACCCACCAAGGCATGAGGAAGGGCTGGGAGAAAAGTAATTTACAAAAAGATAAAACATGGTAGGAAAGAAGGGGCAGATAAATAGCAGGCAATTATAAAGGTTCATGCTGAGCAGAATGCTGGAAACAACAGAAATAGTGCTTTGCATCTTAACCCACACTACTTTTTACAGCATTAAAGCAGGACCTGGAGATTATCATACTAAGGGAAGTGAGTCAGAGAAAAACAAATATATGGTATTGCTTATATGCAGAATCTAAAAAATGATACACATGAACATATTTACAGAACAGAAAACAGACTCTCAGAGAATATACTTAACGGTTATCAGGGGGAAAGGGCTGCAAGGAGGGATAGACTGGGAGTTTGTGATTGACATATATACACTGCTATATTTAAAATAGGTAACCAGGACTTCCCTGGTGGTGCAGTGGAAAAAATCCACCTGCCAATGCAGGAGACATGGGTTTGATCCCTGGTCCTGGAAGATTCCGCATGCTGTGGAACAACGAAGTCTGGGAGCCACCACTACTGAGCCTGACCTCTGGAGCCCATGACCTACAACTACTGAGCCCACGTGCTGTAACCACTGAAGCTCACACACCTAGAGCCTGTGCTCCACAACAAGATAAGCCACTGCAATGAGAAGCCCGCACATCGCAACAGAGAAGACCCCGTTCGCCGCAAGAAAAAGCCTGTGCAAAGTGAACAAGACCCAGCACAGTCAAAGATAAACAAATAGAATTTTTAAAATTCTTTAAATAAAATAAAATATATAACCAACAAAGACCTACTATATAGCATAGGGAACACTGCTCAATATTCTGTAATAATCTAGATGGGAAACGAATTACATGTATAATGTATAACTGAAAAGACTCTTGAGAGTCCCTTGGACTGCAAGGAGATCCAACCAGTCCATTCTAAAGGAGATCAGCCCTGGGTGTTCTTTGGAAGGAATGATGCTAAAGCTGAAACTCCAGTATTTTGGCCACCTCATGCAAAGAGTTGACTCATTGGAAAAGACTCTGATGCTGGGAGGGATTGGGGGCAGGAGGAGAAGGGGACGACAGAGGATGAGATGGCTGGATGGCATCACTGACTCGATGGACGTGAGTTTGAGTGAACTCCAGGAGTTGGTGATGGACAGGGAGGCCTGGCGTGCTGCGATTCCTGGGGTTGCAAAGAGTCGGACACGACTGAGCGACTGAACTGAACTGAACTGAACTGAATCACTTTGCTGTACACCTGAAACAATACAACATGGTTAACCAACTATGCTCCAACATAATTTTTTTTTAAAGTAAGTGTATTTAGGATGTTAAGATTGAACACAGAAACAAAGTCACAGAAGTAAAAGACATCATTCACTTGTGTATGCAATGACTATTCTCTACATGGCTACTTGAAGCACAGCAGGTACTGCTCAAAGTCAGTGAGTAGCAGACCGAAGAGGAAAACCTGTGTTTTGGTTTCCTTCGGAGAACTGATACACGAATGACTAGAGATGATGGTCACAGGATCCCTAGGAGTCAGATGGCTTTCAGGAACTTTTAAATTTATTGCTTTGTTTATACTTATATAAATTCCTGTGTTTTTTTTTTAATGTCTCTTAAAGGATATCCTCTCCAAATTCTAGTATCTATTGAATAGAAATGCATAAACTCATCACTAGATTGAATAGATACAATCTTCATTCTTTTATAACATCAAAAGGCTCAATATGCATAAAACTTCCCTTAAAAATGCTGTATCTGTCAACATTCTTACGTATTAGAAATAAAAGTTTCAGCACAAGTTTTTATATTTTGGAGCAAATGTATGACAGATACAATTATATTATATGCGTCAGATGACCCCTTCTTAAAGTTTAAACACATGGAATTGCAACCTATCTGAGTAGATTGAAAAGAGACTAAAAATACAGATGGGGTGGGTTTGGTGTTATCAGCTGAAAAATGTCTATTACAAACTGAGTTACTGCACAGGCATAAAGGCAAATACATCAGCTGCATTCCCAAGGATGATTGCATCATGTGATAAGAACAAGGTCTTCCTATCAGAAAAATCATAGTGCTGGGTATGTGCTTTAGGAAAGTGAATGAATTCTGTCTGTCTGAACTTAGGGGCTCACAGGTCAAACACATACACACACAAAACATACCTGGGTAAGAGACAGAGGCTAGAGTTGGACGTCATTGATTAACTGTTTACTATGAGCTATATACCTGCCTCTGATGCTTTTTATCTAATTTATTTCTCCTGATGAGTTAGCAGGTAAGGAATATGCCTTTAACACAGGAGACAAGGGAGATGCAGGTTCAATCTCTGGGTCAGGAAGATCCCCTAAAGGAGGAAATGGCAACCCACTCCAGTATTCTTGCCTGGAAAATTCCATGGACAGAGGAGCCCGATATGGAGAAGAAAATCCTGCCAGAAAATCTCTGGCAGAGGAGCCATGGGGTCGCAGAGTTGGACATGACCGAAGCAGCTGAGAACACAGCACAGAGCCCTCAAAAAGTTAACATTATCCTAATTTTATAGAAACAGACATTGAGGTTCAGAGAAAGTGAGCAATTTGGCCAATGTTACATAACACAGTAAATGCTATTGTTCAGTCGCTCAGTAATGTCTGAATCTTTGAGACCCAAAGGACTGCATCACGCCAGGCTTCCCTGTCCTTCACCAACTCTCAGAGCTTGCTCAAACTCATGCCCATTGAGTCAGTGATGCCATCCAAACATCCTGTCCTCTGTCACCCCTTCTCCTCCTGCCTTCAATCTTTTCCAGCATCAGGATCTTTTCTAATGAGCTGGATCTTCACATCAGGTGGCCAAAGTATTGGAGTTTCACCTTCAGCAATAGTCCTTCCAACGAATATTCAGGACTGATTTCCTTAAGGATGGACTGGTTTGATCTCCTTGCAGTCCAAGGGACTCTCACGAGTCTTCTCCAACACCACAGTTCAAAAGCATCAATTCTTTGGTGCTCAGCCTTATTTATGGTCCAACTCTCACATCCATACATGATTACTGGAAAAACCGTAGCTTTGACTAGATGGACCTTTGTTGACAAAGTAATGTCTCTGCTTTTTAATAAGCTATCTAGGTTGGCACAGCGTTTCTTCCAAGGAGCAAGTGTCTTTTAATTTTATGGCTGCAGTCACCATCTGCAGTGATTTTGGAGCCCAAGAAAATAAAGTCTCTCACTGTTTCCATTGTTTCTCCATCTATTTGTCATGAAGTGATGGGGCCAGGGACTAGAATGCAAAAGTAGGAAGTCAAGAAACACCTGGAGTAACAAGAATATTTGGCCTTGGAGTACAGAATGAAGCAGGGCAAAGGCTAATAGAGTTTTGCCAAGAGAACGCACTGGTCATAGAAAACACCCTCTTCCAACAACACACGAAAAGACTACACAGGGACATCACCAGATGGCTGACACCGAAATCAAATTGATTATATTCTTTGCAGCCAAAGATGGAGAAGCTCTATACAGTCAGCAAAAACAAGACCAGGAGCTGACTGTGGCTCAGATCATGAACTCCTTATTGCCAAATTCAGACTGAAATTGAATAAAGTGGGGAAAACCACTAGACCATTTAGGTATGACCTAAATCAAATCCCTTATGATTATACAGTGGAAGTGAGAAATAGATTTAAGGGACTAGATCTGATAGAGTGCCTGATGAACTATGGAATGAGGTTTGTGACATTGCACAGGAGACAGGGATCAAGACCATCCCCATGGAAAAGAAATGCAAAAAAAACCAAAATGGCTGTCTGGGGAGGCCTTACAAATAGCTGTGAAAAGAAGTGAAGCGGAAAGCAAAGGAGAAAAGGAAAGATATAAGCATCTGAATGCAGAGTTCCAAAGAATAGCAAGGAGAGATAAGAAATCCTTTCTCAGTGATCAATGCAAAGAAATAGAGGAAAACAACAGAATGGGAAAGACTAGAGATCTCTTCAAGAAAATTAGAGATACCAAGGGAACAATTCATGCAAAAATGGGCTCAAGAAAGACAGAAATGGTATGGACCTAACAGAAGCAGAAGATATTAAGAAGAGGTGGCAAGAATACACAGAAGAACTGTGCAAAAAAGATCTTCATGAACCAAATAATCACGATGTTGTGATTACTCACCTAGAGCCAAACATTCTGAAATGTGAAGTCAAGTGGGCCTTAGGAAGCATCACTACGAACAAAGCTAGTGGAGGTGATGAGCTATTTCAAATCCTAAAAGATGATGTTGTTCAAGTACTGCAGACAGTATGCCAGCAAATTTGGAAAACTCAGCAGTGGCCACAGGACTGGAATAGTCAGTTTTCTTTCCAATCCCACGTGAATTCACGTGAATTCCAAGTTCACGTGAATTCCAAGTTCACGTGAACTGTGAACTTCCAGATGTTCAAGCTGGTTTTAGAAAAGGCAGAGGAACCAGAGATCCAATTGCCAACATCCGCTGGATGATCGAAAAAGCAAGAGAGTTCCAGAAAAACATCTATTTCTGCTTTATTGACTATGCCAAAGCCTTTGACTGTGTGGATCACAATAAACTGTGGAAAATTCTGAAAGAGATGGGACTACAAGACCAGCACCTGCCTCCTGAGAAATCTGTATGCAGGTCAGGAAGCAACAGTTAGAACTGGACATGGAACAACAGACTGGTTCCAAATAGGAAAAGGAGTATGTCAAGGCTGTATATTGTCACCCTGATTATTTAACTTATATGCAGAGTACATCATGAGAAATGTTGGGCTGGATGAAGCACAAGCTGGAATCAAGATTGCTGGGAGAAATATCATTAACATCAGATATGCATATGAGATCACCATTATGGCAGAAAGTGAAGAAGAACTAAAGAGCTTCTGGATAAAAGTGAAAGAGGTGAATGAAAAAGTTGTCTTAAAACTCAACATCCAGAAAACAAAGATCAAGGCATCTAGTCCCATCACTTTATGCAAATAGATGGAGAAGCAGTGGAAACAGTAGCAGACTTTATTTTATTTTATTTTATTATTTTATTTTATATATATATTTTTTTTCACTTTTTTTAAATTTTATTTTATTTTTAAACTTTACATAACTGTATTAGTTTTGCCAAATATCAAAATGAATCCACCCAGAGATAAATCCACGCACATATGGACACCTTATCTTTGACAAAGGAGGCAAGAATATACAATGGATTAAAGACAATCTCTTTAACAAGTGGTGCTGGGAACTCTGGTCAACCACTTGTAAAAGAATGAAACTAGAACACTTTCTAACACCATACACAAAATAAACTCAAAATGGATTAAAGATCTCAACGTAAGACCAGAAACTATAAAACTCCTAGAGGAGAACATAGGCAAAACACTCTCTGACATACATCACAGCAGGATCCTCTATGACCCACCTCCCAGAATATTGGAAATAAAAGCAAAAATAAACAAAGGGGACCTAATTAACCTTAAAAGCTTCTGCACATCAAAGGAAACTATTAGCAAGGTGAAAAGACAGCCTTCAGAATGGGAGAAGATAATAGCAAATGAAGCAACTGACAAACAACTGATCTCGAGAATATACAAGCAACTCCTACAGCTCAACTCAAGAAAAATAAATGACCCAATCAAAAAATGGGCCAAAGAACTAAATAGACATTTCTCCAAAGAAGACATACAGATGGCTAACAAACACATGAAAAGATGCTCAACATCACTCATTATCAGAGAAATGCAAATCAAAACCACTATGAGGTACCATTTCACACCAGTCAGAATGGCTGCGATCCAAAAGTCTACAAGTAATAAATGCTGGAGAGGGTGTGGAGAAAAGGGAACCCTCTTACACTGTTGGTGGGAATGCAAACTAGTACAGCCACTATGGAGAACAGTGTGGAGATTCCTTAAAAAACTGGAAATAGACCTGCCTTATGATCCAGCAATCCCACTGCTGGGCATACACACTGAGGAAACCAGAAGGGAAAGAGACACGTGTACCCCAATGTTCATCGCAGACTTTATTTTTTTGAGCTCCAAAATCACTGAGGATGGTTACTGCAGCCATGAAATTAAAAGACGCTTGTTCCTTGGGAGAAAAGTTATGATTAACCTAGACAGCATATTGAAAAGCAGAGAGGTTACTCTGCCAACGGAGATCCATCTAGTCATGGCTATGGTTTTTCCAGTAGTCATGTATGGATGTGAGAGTTGGACTATAAAGAAAGCTGAGCACTGCATAATTGATGCTTTTGAACTGTGGTGTTGGAGAAGACTCTTGAGAGTCCCTTGGACTGCAAGGAGATCCAACCAGTCCATCCTAAAGGAAATCAGTCCTGAATATTCGTTGGAAGGACTGTTCCTGAAGGTGATACTCCAGTACTTTGGCCACCTGATGCGAAAGAACTGACTCATTTGAAAAGACCCTGATGCTGGGAAAGACTGAAGGCAGGAGGAGAAGGGGACGACAGAGGATGAGATGGTTGGATGGCATCACCGAGTTAATGGAGATGAGTTTGAGTAAACTCCAGAAGTTGGTGATGGACAGGGAGGCCTGCATGCTGCAGTCCATGTGGTCACAAAGAGTCGGACATGACTGAGTGACTGAACTGAACTGAACTCATGTGACCCGATGCCATTGTCTTCGTTTTTTGAATGTTAGGTTTTAAGCCAACTTTTCCACTCTTCTTTTACCTTCTTCAAGAGGATCTTTAGTTCCTCTTCACTTTCTGCCATAAGAGTGGTGTCATCTGCATATCTGAGGTTATTGATATTTCTCCAAGCAATCTTGATCCCAGCTTGTGTTTCTTCCACAAGCACTTCACATGATGTACTCTGCATATAAGTTAAATAAGCAGGGTGACAATATACAGCCTTGATGTTTTCCTTTCCCAATCTGGAACCGGTCTGTTGTTCCATGTCTGTTTCTAACTGTTGCTTCTTGACCTGCATATAGATGCCTCAGGAGGCAGATCAGGTAGTCTGGTATTCCCATCTCTTGAAGAATTTTCCACAGTTTGTTGTGATCCACACAAAAGCTTTAGTGTAATCAATGAAGCAGAAGTAGATGTTTTCCTGGAACTGTCTTGCTTTTTAGAAGATCAAATGGATGTTGGCAATTTGATCTCTGGTTCCTCTGCCTTTTCTAAATCCAGCTTGAACATCTGTAATTTCTCAGTTCACATACTTTTGAAGCCTAGGTTGGAGAATTTTGAGCATTACTTTGCTAGCGTGTTAGATGAGTGCCATTGTGTGGCAGTTTGAACATTCTTTGGCATTGCCTTTTGGGATTGGAATGAAAACTGGCATTTTCCAGTCTTGTGGCCACTGCTGAGTTTTCCAAATTCGCTGGCATATTAACTGCAGTACTTGCACAGCATCATCTTAGGATCTGAAATAGCTCAACTGGAATTCTATCACCTCCACTAGCTTTATTCGTAGTGATGCTTCCTAAGCCCCACTTGACTTCATAGTCCAGGATGTCTGAATCTAGATGAGTGATCAGACCATCGTGGCTATCTGGATCATTAAGTTCTCTTCTGTACAGTTCTTCTGTGTATTCTTGCCACCTCTTCTTAATATCTTCTACTTTTGTTAGGTTCATACCATTTCTGTCTTTTATTGTGCCCATCTTTGCATGAAATGTTCCCTTGGTATCTCTAATTTTCTTGAAGAGCTCTCTAGTCTTTCCCATTCTATGGCTTTCCTCTATTCTTTACATTAATCACTTAGGAAGGCTTTCTTATCTCTCCTTGCCAATCTTTGGAACTCTGCATTCAAATGGTATATCTTTCCTTTACCCCTTTTCCTTTCACTTCTGTTCTTTTCTCAGATATTTGTAAGGCCTCCTCAGACAACCAATAAATGACAAGTCCAGATTTCTAGCACAAGTCTATATGGCACCAAAGTATAAGCTCCTAAATGCTATGCTAATTACTATTCTAATTATCATTAAGGAGCAATGCATTCAAAGAAGCTCCTGCCTTGCTTGTATTCTGTAAACTAAGGTAGAAGACAGATTCTGTACAATGAATTTTGTCAGCTGTAAATAAAACAAAGGCACCAGTCTTTACGCACCCAAGCATAAGCAAAACTGGTAACCACGTTGAGAAGGTGTGACATGAAAACATACCTGGGTGACAGCAAGGGCACCTTGACTTTTATCTCAGTTATTACCAGATCAGCTTAACCTGCTCTTCTACGGAAAGGACCCCACCCTGAAGTATTCACTAGGACAGTCCTTCACTTTGGCAACAAAAGACCTTACAAACTTTGAGGTTTTTCAATATTGGCAGCCTCTCAAAGGGTGGAAATGAAAGCCAGAATAATATAAAGTTTTCTTTGGAGAAGTTAATAAAATACACTTGTTAAGGTTACCTGAAATTAACAGATACAACCATACCTACTTGTACAACTAGGCTTTGGAATAATTATAAACCAGAAAACCTAAGAAAAAAAGCCTCAATAAGCATAAAAATCTCAAATTATTTTTGAGATCTCTAATTAAGGAGCAAGCAGTTAAAAAAATTACTGTGTAAAATTTCCAAGTTGGAATGGGAGCAGCCTGTATTAACTTTAAAATTTACAAATGCCCCTATTCTCATAGTTAGGCACGTATATTCCTTTTAAGTTTTGGAAACCTAACCCATGAATGTGAGAATAGAAACACGGATTATCTATGATGAATGAATATAGCTTTCTTGAATTCAAATAACTGTTGGTAAGAATCACACTTAGAATGTGATAAAATGAACACAGCATCCCCTCCTTCTTTTTTAATAATCTGGCTAAAAGAAAATCAGAACATAAAATTAAAAATAGAGGTATTATCAAAAGAATGAAACTGGACTTCTATCGTACACCAGTCACAAAAATTAACTCAAAATGGATTAGAGACCTAAATGTAAGATCTGCAACTGTCAAACTCTCTGGAGATAACATAGAAAAAATCATCCTGACATTGGTCTGGCCAATGATTTTTTTTTAATATGACACCAAAAGCCAGGCAACAGAAACAAAAATAAATAAGTGGGTAAGCATCAAACTTAAAAGCTTCCTTTCACAAAGAAAACAATCATGAAAATGGAAAGGAAACCTAAAGAATGGGAGAGAATATCTACAAACCATATATCCAATAAAATACATAAATAAGAAACTCACACAACTCAGTTAAAAAAAAAAAAAAACTAATAACCTGAATAAAAAATAGGCAAAAGACCTGAATAGAGATTTCTGCAAAGAAGACATATAAATTGTTAACAGGTACCAATCAAGATCGCTTGGAGAAATATCAATAACCTCAGATATGCAGATGACACCACCCTTATGGCAGAAAGTGAAGAAGAACTAAAGCGCCTCTTGATGAAAGTGAAAGAGGAGAGTGAAAAAGTTGGCTTAAAGCTCAACATTCTGAAAACGAAGATCATGGCATCCAGTCCCATCACTTTATGGCAAATAGATGGGGGAACAGTGGAAACAGTGAGAGACTATTTTTTTTTGGTTCCAAAATCACTGCAGATGGTGACTGGAGCCATAAAATTAAAAGACACTTGCTCCTTGGAAGAAAAGCTATGATCAACCTAGACAGCATATTAAAAAGCAGAGACATTATTTTGCCAACAAAGGTCCATCTGGTCAAAGCTATGGTTTTTCCAGTAGTCATGTATGGATGTGAGAGTTGGACTATAAAGAAAACTGATGGACAAAGAATTGATGCTTTTGAACTGTGGTGTTGGAGAAGACTCTTGAGAGTCCCTTGGACTGCAAGGAGATCCAACTAGTCCATCCTAAAGGAAATCAGTCCTGAATATTCATTGGAAGGAGTGATGCTGAAGGTGAAACTCTAACCCTTTGGGCATCTGATACAAAGAACTGACTCATTTGAAAAGACCCTAATGCTGGGAAAGATTAAAGGCAGGAGGAAAAGGGGACAACAGAGGGTGAGATGATAGAATGGCATCACTGACTCTATGCACATGAGTTTGAGTAAGCTCTGGGAATTGGTGATGGACAGGGAAGCCTGGCATGCTGCAATCCATGGGGTCACAAAAAGTCAGACATGACTCAGTCACTGAACTGAACTGAAGTGAACCTGAAAAGGTGCTCAACACTGCTAATCATGAAGGAAATGAAAATCAAAACCATAAGAAGATGTCACTTCATGCATTAAGATGGCTCTTATAAAAAAGCTAAGAGATAGGTGTTGGTGAGGATGTAGAGAAAGGGGAACCCTTTTTGTACTGTTGGTTGGACTGTAAATTGGTACAACCACTATGGAAAACAGTATGGAGGTTTCTAAAAATAAACATAAAATAAAGCCAACATATGATTCAGTAGTCCCACTTCTGGGTACACATCCAAAAGAAACAAAAATCAATATCTTGAAGAGAGGTCTGCACTTCCATGTTCATTGTTGCATTATTCACGTTAACAAAGATATATCAAACCTAAGAGTCTGTTAATGGATGACTGGATAAAGAAGATGTGTGCATGCATACATACACAAACAAACACACAATGGAATATGTTACTCAGCCATGAGTAACTGTTACTCAGTCTGCTGAGTAACAGCAGACTGCTACTTGCAACCACACAGATGAACCTAGAGGACATTATTCTGACTGAAATAAGCCAGAGTGAGAAAGACAAATACTATGTTGGCTCACTTAACTCTGGAACCTAAAAAAAAAAAAATAAATAAATAAATAAAAAGTCAAATTCATAGAAACAGAGAGTAGAACAATAGGTACCAGGGACTGGGGGAGTGTGTTTGGGAGAAATAGGGAGATGGTGGTCAAAGGGTGCAACCTTTCAGTTATAAGATGCGTCCATGCGTGCTAAGTCACTTCAGTTGTGTCTGACTCTTTGTGACCCTATGGACTGTAGCCATCCAGGCTCCTCTGTCCATGGGATTTTCCAGGCAAGAATACTGGAGTAGGTTGCCATGCCCTCCTCCTGGGGATCTTCTGGAATCAGGGATTCAAACCTTGTTTCTTACGTCTCCTGCATTGGCATGCAGGTTCTTTACCCCTATCGCCACCTGGGAAGTCCTCGGTGATGGGTAAGTTCTAAAGCAGGAGGCAGAACCCTCTCACACTTCAGACAATGCTGTTAAATACAATGATATAGTAATCAAAATGGTGTGGTACTGGCACAAAAACAGAGAACTCAGAAATAAACCCACACACCTATAGTCAATTAATCTTTGACAAAGGAGGTAAGTATATACAATGGGAAAACGTCTCTTCAGCAAGTGATGTTGGGCAAATTGGACAGGTACTTGTGAATCAAAACACAAAAATCACACCATACACAAAAATAAACTCAAAAGGGCTTAACAACGTAAATATGACATGGTACCATTAAACTCCTAGAAGAAATCATAGGCAAAACATTCTCTGAGATAAATTATACCAATGTTTTCTTAGGTCAGTCTCCCAAAGCAGTGGAAATAAAAGCAAAAATTAAAAAATGGGACCTAATCAAATTTACAAGCTTTTGCACAGTAAAGAAAACCATAAACAAGATGAAAAGAATGAGAGAAAATATTGGCAAATGATGCAACCAACAAGAACTTAATCTCCAAAATATAGCTCATAAAACTTTATAGCTCATAAAACTTTATTTCCAAAATAAATAGCTCATAAAACTCAATAACAACAGCAATGAAAAAAAAAAACAATTGAAAAATGGGTAGAAGACCTAAATATACATTTCTCCAAAAAGAAATTCGGATGGCCAATGAAGAGATGCTCAACATGACTAATTACTAGAGAGTTCAAATCAAAACTACATTTGAGGTACCACCTCACACCACTCAGAGTGGACATCATTAAAACATCTATAAATAACAAATGCTGGAAAGGGTATGGAGCAAAGGGAATCCTCCTATACTGTTCACAGGATATATGAACTGTAATGTATGAATGTAAGCTGGTGCAGCCACTGTGGAAAACAGTATGGACGTTCCTCAGAAAACTAAAAATAGAATTGCCATATGATCCAGAAATCCCACTCCTGGGCATATATACCCAGACAAAACAATAATTCAAAAAATGGCATGCATTCCTCTGCTCATAGCAGCACTGTTCACAATAGACAAAACATGAAAACAACCTAATGCCCACCAATAGATGAGTGGATAAAGAAGATGTGGTACATATATACAAAGGAACAGTACTCAGCCATGAAAAAGAATGACATAATGCCATTTGCAGCAACCATGGATGCAACTAGATATTATCAACTAAGTGAAGTCAGAAAGAAAAAGACGAATACTATATGATATCACTTGTATGTGGAATCTCAAGAATGACACGAATGATCCTGTCTACGAAACAGAAATAGACTCAGTCATACAGAACAGAGTTATGGTTGCCAAGGGGGAAGTGGGGCTGGGACAGGGATGGAGTGGAGCAGATGTAAGCTATTATATATAGAATGGATAAACAAGGTTCTACTATATATCACAGGAAACTATATTCAATACCCTATGATAAATCATAATAGAAAAGAATACAAAAAGAATGTACATATATGCATAACTGAATCACTTTGTTGTACAGCAGAAATTAACACAACATTGTAAATCAACCAGACTTCAATTAAAAAATATGAGTAAGTTCTATAGATCTAATGTACAGCATAGTGACTACAGGTAATAATACTGTATTGCACACTTGAAATTTGGTAAAGACAGTAAATCTTAAGAGTTCTCACCACAAAATAGAAAAAAAAGGTAATTGTGTAAGGTGATTAATTAACCTTAATGTGGTCATAATTTCAGAGCATCAATGTGTCAAATCACCACATTGTACCATTTAAATATATATAATTTTATTTGTTGATTGCATGCATGTGCATTCATGTTAAGTCACTTCAGTCATGTCCGACTCTGTGTGACCCTATAGATGCAGCCTGCCAGGCTCCTCTGTCCATGGGATTCTCCAGGCAAGAATACTGGAGTGGGTTGCCATGCCCTCCTCCAGGGGACCTTCCTGACCCAAATTTGTTGCTTATATCTCAGTAAAGCTGGAGGAAAAAAAGAAACAGCTTTCACTGACAAATAGAAAAGTTTGCATATTTTTCTCTATCATTCTCTATAGGTCAAGTTTTGCATTATGAAGTATTCTGTGAACACACTGATTAGTAATGAGAAATTGGTACTACTCGTGCAATACATAAAATGTGCAGATTGCATTGCTATGAGATAGCTAGCATTTGTGGCGCTAGAAAAAGAGCATGACCCAGATGTAGCTCTATCAACTATTAAACTATTCTATGGTAATCTTTTTTCTAAAACTCTGAGCAGATAGTTGGAAATTAAAATTAGGAATTAAGGGATAGCATGTCCAATTTCAAAGCTGTTGCCCCTCTGATATGAAACAACCTCTACCTTTTATATGCTGCTGCTGCGGCGGCTAAGTCACTTCAGTCGTGTCCGACTCTGTGCGACCCCATAGACGGCAGCCCACCAGGCTGCCCCGTCCCTGGGATTCTCCAGGCAAGAACACTGGAGTGGGTTGCCATTTCCTTCTCCAATGCATGAAAGTGAAAAGTGAAAGTGAAGTTGCTCAGTCGTGTCTGACTCTTAGCAACCCCATGGACTGCAGCCTACCAGGCTCCTCCATCCATGGGATTTTCCAGGCAAGAGTACTGGAGTGGAGTGGAGTGGGGTGCCATTGCCTTCTCCAACTAATTCACTAGTTTAGTATGCAATAAAATAACAGAGGCTTTGAATAAATTAAACTGGCTAGTAACAGCTAATCAGTTTTCTTCAGTGGTTACTGTTCTTCTATATAGGCAGGATAATTAATTCATGGATGGTCTTTCCGGTCTATCTTCAACTATTCTTACACTACATAATCAATTAGGGACATCTTTTTATAGATATATGAAGAGAACACAGGTAGCTTTACATAAATTGAGTTTGTTAAATCTATTTGTTATGACAGGGGATTTCTGACAAAAAAATTGCTCACTGCACACTGAACCCCAGAGAAGTGATGAAATATATATATATTTTTTATATGCTTGTAAACCTGAATTCAAAATATTTTATCCTAGTTAAAGCCGTATTTTCTTTTTCAAGTAATATTTTAGAGTTTTATCAAACTAGTTACTATGAAAAGCTTCAGATCAGATCAGATCAGTCGCTCAGTCGTGTCCGACTCTTTGCGACCCCATGAATCGCAGCACGCCAGGCCTCCCTGTCCATCACCAACTCCCGGAGTTCACTCAGACTCACGTCCATCGAGTCAGTGATGCCATCCAGCCATCTCATCCTCTGTCGTCCCCTTCTCCTCCTGCCCCCAATCCCTCCCAGCATCAGAGTCTTTTCCAATGAGTCAACTCTTCGTATGAGGTGGCCAAAGTACTGGAGTTTCAGCTTTAGCATCATTCCTTCCAAAGAAATCCCAGGGCTGATCTCCTTCAGAATGGACTGGTTGGATCTCCTTGCAGTCCATCCAAGGGACTCTCAAGAGTCTTCTCCAACACCACAGTTCAAAAGCATCAATTCTTCGGCGCTCAGCCTTCTTCACAGTCCAACTCTCACATCCATACATGACCACAGGAAAAACCATAGCCTTGACTAGACGAACCTTTATTGGCAAAGTAATGTCTCTGCTTTTGAATATGCTATCTAGGTTGGTCATAACTTTCCTTCTGATCCCCAAATCTGAACTGTTTTGAAAAGTATAAATGATATGTTTAATACACATAATTGTGGATTTTCATTTCTTGTTTTACAACAGGTTATTAAACAATCATGGAGAAATAAAATATAATTAATGTTTTATTTTTAAAATAGTTATTAAGGAAAATGAAAGTGCAATATTCTTATTTCAGATATTAAAGTTCTGACTTCGATGAGTAAGATTTAATCACAAGGAAATGCCAATTAAATATTTACTGTTTGGCAAATTCTTTGTGGTGAGGAAGCCAAAATGATCAGAAAATGCCAAAAGAATGCTCATTAGGATTCCTGGATGCAACTACAGATTATCATATTAAGTGAAGGAAGTCAGAAAGAAAAAGACAAATAGCACACGATATCACTCTCATGCAGAATCTGGACTATGATGCAAACGACCCTATCTATGCAATGGACACCTACCGCCGCAGAGAACAGGCCTGCGGTTGCCGAGGCAAGGGCAGGGGAGGGGAGGAAGGATGGATTCAATTAACTTCCAACCTCAGAAACTCCTTCACAGCTGAAGTTGCTCATGGCTAGTCTTATATTGACCTGTCTTTTGTGAACTATTCAGGACAAACCTTCCTGGAACTTGACCAAAAGCCTAGGAACTCTCCCTAAAAAAATAAAAGATAACCCAAAGCAAAGTATTCCAACACAGATTTCAAATGGTTCATCAAAATATTTCTGTTATTAATAATTTCTGTTAATAATAAATTTCTGACATTTATTATATGTCATTCACAGGCTTACAGTCTGCATAGCAAATTCAGAATATATATATATATATATATGTATTTTTTTATAAATCAGTAAAAACTCTTTATAAGTGAGAGTTCAGTTAGTAAAGATACAGCAAAATGAAGAAATTTATTTCATAATTATCCTCAGTGTTCAGAAAGTGTGAAGCAAATTGTAAAGTGACCAAACAAATGATGGTCTCCTGCAGAATTACCTTAAAAGTCGTGAATAAGGCAGTGACTCATAGACTCCTACCTCTGACTATATTATTTCAAACAATATATGTAGCACAAAGGAATGTCCATCTAATGGTCAAGAGAAAACCAGAAATCCAATGTTTGTTCTGATAAGAAGTGGCTCTTCTCTCTAATCATATCACTGAAGTGTTTACAGAGGGAAAGATTCTTCTTTCTAGTTAATTATCATCTAATGGCCAGTAGAGTACTTTGCATAAGCTAATATGCAACAACACTATTTTAAAAATCCCAGTAGAATTGATTAATTAGTTCTCTCATTTAAAGGCTTTAATCAGTCTGTTTTTCAAAGGACAAACAAGAAGTGTACTAAGTGTGTTGATTATAAATAAATTGTGTATAAAGAAATCATGTACTACTCTAAATAGAATTGAATGTACTGGAACAGAACACCCAGAGGTACAGTACCATGTCAACCTTGGCCTTACCCTTTGATTTCAAGGCTTCTAATACCTTTGAATCAGCTGTTACATCACTCACTAGCTTGATTTCAATACTTTGAGAAGTCAGTTGGAGCAACTTTTCGAAAAGACGTTGACCCTAGAAAAAACATTCAGAACCAAAGTCAGAAAACCTAAAATTATGCTGTTTTAAATAGGAATAAATAAACATTGAAAATTAAAACCATTCATTCAAATTTTAAAAGGCAAGCACTTCAGCACTTGGTATTCATGGAAATTTTTTTCAAAAGAGTTTATAGAAATAGAGAGTAGCACAAACACAGATTACATTGTTTTTTTTGAGTACTGTGCAACTCAATTATTGCAATAATCATTTCAATGCTACAATGCAAATCTATTCTTTTTTTTACTTTTTCATGAACTCTTAAGTATCTACACATGAAGAGGCAGAGAATATTAAACAGTTGTGACTGGGCCCAGAAAGACCCAGATTCCAGCTGATTTTCCAATTTACAAATTGTTTCTTAATTCACTTTCTTCCTTAGTGAAATGTTGATAATATTAATATTTACTTTAAAGTGTCTTTGTGAGGATTAAGGGTTAGTAGTAGGTAAGTGTTAGCCATTATGGGGGGAATCATGACTACTTATCCAGTGTTAGTCGCTCAGTCATGTTCGACTCTTTGTGACCCCACGGACTGGAGCCTGCCAGGTTTCTCTTGGGGCTCAGCTGGTAAAGAACCCGCCTGTAATGTGGGAGACCTGGGTTCAATCCCTGGGTTGAGAAGATTCGCTGGAGAAGGTAAAGGCTACCCACTCCAGTATTCTGGTCTGGAGAATTCCATGGACTGTATAGTCCATGGGGTCACAAAAAGTTGGACACAACTGAGTGACTTTCACTTTCACTACTTGTCAGGGATTTACCTAAATTCACTTTCTCATTTCAAATTTATGTTTTATTGAATTCAACTAGAAATCTATAATTATTACCCTAGCCTAAAAAAAAGTGAAAAAAATAAAGGTTTTCTTTATTAGATTTCACACACATAATTTTTATAGTAAAAAATAAATTTTTTTAAAATCAATCTCAGGGAGACTCTGCATAGTGGTGGGTTCATTACATCATCGCAGGTGAGTGGATTGCAACATTATCCTGCTTATTTTCTCTTTTCATAGACTCCAAAGTGTTTTCATAGACTCCTTCTCCTTGTCATAAGAGGGAACTGGTATTCCTTTATTGGTTTTTCAGGTTTGTGTTATTCGGCCACAAACTCAAATGCCCTCATAGGCTAAACAGGCAACAAGGCTTTGGTCTTAGTGGCCCCCAAGTGGTAAAGTTTTATCTTACTTTGATTAGAATAGAGTATTGATAATGATTATGGAGAAAGAATTTGAAGACTGAGAAGGTAAATGGGTGGAATGTAAATGCAGAGCGGTGATTCTTGAAATTGGGACTTAGAAAAGAAAGAGACCAAAGATCAAAACCCTAAAGCTTTGGAATGTCTTCCAAGGCATACCAGCAAAGGACTGGTATGCCTGTGCTAGGGTGCCAGCTGACCGCCAGGAGGAGTGTCTGGCATAATCCAGCCATCTCCTGCCTGGAGCTGGTGCAGTATAGCCTAAGATCCGAAATCCCCAGATGTTAGAGGATGGAGGAGTTGCACCCTGTGCCAGGCATGGAAGTTTCCTTTTTTGTCTAACCATGCTGGTAAAGGTCACTCCAAGTGTAACTCATCAAAAGTGACCAACTTTGGGCTTCCCTGGTAGCTCAGTGGTAAAGAATCCACCCGCCAATGTAGGAGACACGACTTTGATCCCTGGTCGGGAAAGATCACCACAGAATGAGCCTTGTTTGAGAGCCCGGGAACCACAACTATTGAACCCACGTGCCACAGCTACTGAAGCCTGCATGCCCTGGAGCCCATCCTCTTCAACAAGAGAAGCTACTGCAATCAGAAGCCTGCACACAGCAACTAGAGAGTAGCCTTCATTTCCCTCAAGTGGATAAAAGCCTGCATGCAGCAATGAAGACTCAGCACAGCCAAAAATAAATAAATAAATAAAATTATGAGAAACAAATAAGCCTGAAAAAAAAGTGACCGGATTACTCTACATGCAGAACCTGGAGGCAGCCTCCCCACAAAGTGGGTCTTCCTATAAGGGATGTCGAATGAGGGCATTAGGTAGTTGCAAATTGCTTTTTAAATAAAGAAGTAAGAGGGGAGAGGGAGAGAGAGAGAAAGAGATATAAGGAGGCAGAGGGAGACGGATAGGGAAGAAAGAGTTGCTGATTTGCTGATTTCAGGGTCTATATAAATTTCAAATTCCCTATGGAGAAGTGAGGGCTTGGCAGTGAGAGGCTCCGACACTGGATGTAAGGGAAGATGCCCTTGGTGGGACTTTGTGGGGCTTTCTGCTGAGCTGCTTGCCACCAGCATGACCTCCTCTGTTAGCTATGTCACTCTGCCAAGTTGCTATACTCTTGTCACACACCCTTGAAGGCTGGCTGATGTCTGCAGAGCCCAGATTTCTAGAGCCTAGACCCACGGTCATCTCACAGCCAGATAAATGTTTGTATTTTTCACTTTCACACGGGGAAAGGGCATATGTACTTTGTGTGTTCTGTGAGTCCCCATGGTTAGTGAGCCAGTATTTTTAAACAAACTTTTTTTGTTGTTGTTGTTCTTAGTTAACAATATATTTAGCAAAAACAAAACACAGGAGATCTTCTAACCTATCTGTATTTCTGGCTGTGTGTCTTAAAATGATTCCCACTGTGTGATTTTTGTGAGATTTAAAATGAAGACCAGAACTCTCAAACATGAATGAAAATTGAAACTCCAAAAGCTACAGATAGTGGCAGACTATCATTAAATAAACCTTATTTTTACTTCCCTGATAACTCAGGGAAGCCCTTTTCCCTCAGCCGTGTCTGACTCTTTGCGACCCCATGGATAATACAGTCCATGGAATTCTCCAGGCCAGAATATTTGATGGGATAGCTTTTCCCTTCTCCAGGGGCTCTTCCCAACCCAGGGATTGAACCCGTTACCATATGAGCCACCAGAGAAGCCCAAGAATACTGGAGTGGGTAGCCTATCATATGTGCTGATTACTTACACCAAGGATTCTTAAAATTTTTAATTATAGTGCTCACTTGTAATGAACTTGTGCTGGGGTAGAATTTCTATACCTGGGCTTGAGGCAGAACTTCTATTAAATTTCTCCTGTTTTCAGTGTCTTACCTCCCAGTCCACATGTTTTTGCTAAGACATTCAAAATATAATTACTTCAAAAGGTATTAAACACTTATTCTATGCTGAGATCTGCAGTAAGGACTATTGCTTTCTGAGTTAAATTTATTCACCATGTTTTCATAAAGAAATAACAAAAGCCCCTTTGGCTTTTAAACATCAGTAGTTTAAAGACTTTCTCTTTCTGGTGAGAAACATCAGCCAACATTTTAAACTCGAATAAATCATCTTGAAGATAGCTAGTGGCTCAGGCACACTGACCTACTTTAAGCCTTTTTTTTTTTTTTTTTTTTTTAATATCTGCTAAAACCTTATGATAGACAGTACGGTCCTGGAGAGGGAGGGAGAGGTACCCCAAGGACAGAGATCCAGTTCAGCCCCTCTGTGACTCTGAAGAGACTGCTTAACCCAAGAGAATAGAAGTTATAAATCCTGCCATTTCTGTTGACCCAAAACAACTCATGGGCAGGATAAAATTCCACAATAAAATGTGAAGGGGAAAAAACAAAAATACCGAAGAGAAATCAGAATAAAGTCATGCTCTGTAAGATTAATTCTGGAGATAATATAGAATATGGCGATGGTTTTCAAATTTGTTTTAACAGTTAAACTTTTCATTTAAATGAAAACTTAAGCTAAGCATCTCCATCAATCCGTCTCTGTCCTCTTGTGCACTTCCCCAGGGATCCACAGAAAACAACTGTAAAAAAACCACTGAACTTTACCCATTTATCATACTGAGGTATGATGCAGAATCATTAGAATACTGAAATTGAGAATGTCAGAGCTGGAAGATACCTTTGAGATCAATGATCTACCTATCTCCTCACTTTATAGATAAGGATACTCAGGCCCAAGAAATTTAAGTGATATGCTGATTTACTATAATTTTCTCTACATGACCATTTAATGTTAAAGAGGTATTCTTTCTTTCAGAAGGGGTATTCTGAAAGAAAGTTACATCCAAGTCTCTTCCTCTCCTTTCCCTCCCAGCTCCAGTATATCTAACTCCTCTGAATTAAGCAGTTCTGGGGCTGGAAGGCATTTAATAATCAGCAGAGTCAGGTTCTGGATACCAACATGCCGGCAGAGTCAGTCCCTGTCTAACATGAGTGACCGAGTGCTCCTGTTCTCCAGGAGACTACACAGGAGCTGGGGCAAGTCTCAAGGCCTGGGGCTGGGAATGTGAAGTATTACAGGGGGTGGCGGCGGGGAGGGAAGATGTTCTTCAATTGACCTGTGATAGACAGGTTAACCATCTAATACAGCCCCTCCTTCACCTGAAAGAAAGCCATTAATAAGCTGATAAAATCAAACACCAACACACTTAACAGGATCCATCAAGAGAGATGCTTGGACACAATGGGCACTGGCCACTCAGGAAGACAGGAGGTGGAGCTAAGACACAATATGAGCACTCAAAGACAGTCAGACATGGCTGGACTAACACTCTACAATTTTAGAGCTAAATTAGAAAAGTAATTAAAGAATACTGTTGAGACCCAAATCAGTGGCCCAAAGATGAAATGGAGGAAATATATCAAAGCACAGACAAGCAGGCACACACACATACATGGAAACATATGGTGACAAGGGGAGAAAAGGGAGATGGATAAATTGAAGATATATATCATGTGGCTAGGGCTTCCCAGGTGGTGCTAGTGGTAAAGAACCCACCTGCCAATGCAGGAGACATGAGAGGTGCAGGTTCAATCCCTAGATCGGGAAGATCCCCTGGAGGAGGGCATGGCAACCCACTCCAGTATTCTTGCCTGGAGAATCCTATGGACACAGGAGCCTGGCAGGCTACAGTCCATAGGGTCACAGAGAGTCAAACACAACTGAAGTGACTGGCTCACACACACGCATCATGTAGCTAATAGGTGTATTGGAAGAGAAAAAGAGACAAAAAAGAGGGGTTTGCAATAAAAGAAGAAAAAATGTGTCTAACTTGAGAAAAGAAATAGACTTATGTGTCAAAAAGATAATTGAAGACAGAGGCAAATATAATGTGGAAAGTCACATACAGGCACATTCTGTAAAATTAATCAACACCAAGGAAAGAGAGGAATTCTTACAAACTCCTGGCCAAAAACAAAACAAAACAAAAAGGTAACTATTAAGGAAAATGGATCAGATTAGCATGGAGCTAAATGTTGGCAACACTAAACCAGCATTTGGTGGTGAGAGACTATGGAAGAAAAAGAGTGACGCCCAGGAGTGTTTTACCTAGTCAAGAATTTTACTGCCAACATGAAGGAAAAAAATATTTTCAGATATATACAGGTTTAGAGACTGTATTACTATATAACCCATATGAAGAACATATGCAATGAAGGGCTCTAACCAAATAGTAAATAACACTAAAAGCCAAGAAGGAAGATGATGGGAAGAAATAATTGGTTAGCAGTGTGATATGGATATGTGTTTGATGTATTTGCTAATTAAGAATTCTTAGAAGAGACACATTTTAGGAGAAGGCCTACTAAGAATCTATTACATGTATTCCCTGTAGGGGTGTTATTACCCTAAAGGGGCTAACAATTGATTCTTTCCTGTGTGAGAGTAGAGATGTATGTGAAAATGAAAGTTACACTTTTTTTATTAATAAAACACAGATACACATACAGTAAATATGTAATATATCTGTGGTATTAAAGTTCTTGGTGGGAAGGATTAGGAAAAAAAAGTCTAAGAAGAACAAGCCTACCTGGCTAGCAAACATAAAGAGATGCTTTATGTCAACAAGCAAAGCACAATGCAAAGCAATAAGGAGATCTCTCTTTGTACTCAAAGAGATTGAGAAGTAATTTATGAGGGGCAGCATATTCTCTTGTCACCAATTTTGGGAAAGAGTACTCTAACATACTGCTTTTCTTCCACTCAGGAATCTCATATCTAGAGGCCCATCCCAAAGAAACAAAGGCACCAAAACGTGTGTGTGTTTACTTACGATTATATAAGTACAAACACACACACAAGATAAAAAGTTTAAATCAGGACTTTCCTGGTCATCCAGTGGTAAAGAGTCTGCCTGCCAATACAGGAGACACAGGTTTGAGCCCTGGTCCAGGGAGATTCTGTATGCCTTGGAGCAACAAAGCCCATGCATCACAATTACTGAACCAAGCCTTAGAGCCCGTGTTTTGCAACTACTGAAGCCCATGTGCCCTAGAGTCTGTGCTCCACAGCAAGAGAAGCCACCACAAGGAGAAGCCTGTGCACCCCAACTAGAGAGTAGCCCCATTCACTGCGACTAGAAAAAGCCCACATGCAGTGCAACGAAGACTCAGTGCAATCAAAAATTTTTGGTACTACATTTACTGAAAAAAAGTTGTTTACAGTTTAGAGCACTTACTAAATTTTCTTATTTATCTATTATATTTACTGAAATATACAAAGTCTGCCAGAGGTCTGAACACAGATATGTGACTGACATATATTTGTTAGTGTGAACTTTTACTTTCAAATACTCTCAAGTAGGCCTTAGAAAGCATCACTATGAACAAAGCTAGTGGAGATGATGGAATTCCAGTTGAGCTATTTTAAATCCTGAAAGATGATGCTGTGGAAGTGCTGCACTCAATATGCCAGCAAATTTGGAAAACTCAGCAGTGGCCACAGGACTGGAAAAGGTCAGTTTTCATTCCCATCCCAAAGAAAGGCAATGCCAAAGAATGCTCAAATTGCTGCACAATTGTACTCATCTCACACGCTAGTAAAGTAATGCTCAAAATTCTCCAAGCCAGGCTTCAGCAATATGTGAACTGTGAACTTCCAGATGTTCAAGCTGGTATTAGAAAAGGCAGAGGAACCAGAGATCAAATTGTTAACATCCGCTGCATCTTCAAATAAGCCAGACAGTTCCAGAAAAACATCTATTTCTTCTTTATTGACTATGCCAAAGCCTTTGACTGTGTGGATCACAATAAACTGTGCAAAATTCTGAAAGAGATAGGAATACCATACCACCTGACCTGCCTCCTGAGAAATTTGTATGCAGGTCAGGAAGCAACAGTTAGAACTGGACATGGAACAACAGACTGGTTCCAAATAGGAAAAGGAGTCCATCAAGGCTGTATATTGTCACCCTGCTTATTTAACTTCTATGCAGAGTACATCATGAGAAATGCTGAGCTGGAAGAAGCACAAGCTGGAATTAAGATTGCCGGGAGAAATCTCAATAACCTCAGATATGCAGATGACACCACCCTTATGGCAGAAAGTGAAGAGGAACTAAAAAGCCTCTTGATGAAAGTGAAAGAGGAGAGTGAAAAAGTTGGCTTAAAGCTCAACATTCAGAAAACGAAGATCATGGCATCTGGTCCCATCACTTCATGGCAAATAGACGGGGAAACAGTGTCAGACTTTATTTTTTGGGGCTCCAAAATCACTGCAGATGGTGACTGCAGCCATGAAATTAAAAGAGGCTTACTCCTTGGAAGGAAAGTTATGACCAACCTAGATAGCATATTCAAAAGCAGAGACATTACTTTGCCAACAAAGGTCCATCTAGTCAAAGCTATGGTTTTTCCTGTGATCATGTATGGATGTGAGAGTTGGACTGTGAAGAAAGCTGAGTGCTGAAGAATTGATGCTTTTGAACTGTGGTGTTGGAGAAGACTCTTGAGAGTCCCTTGGACTGCAAAGAGATCCAACCAGTCCATTCTGAAGGAGATCAGCCCTGGGTGTTCTTTGGAAGGAATGATGCTAAAGCTGAAACTTGGGTACTGTGGCCACCTCATGCGAAGAGTTGACTCATTGGAAAAGACTCTGATGCTGGGAGGGATTGGGGGCAGGAGGAGAAGGGGACGACAGAGGATGAGATGGCTGGATGGCATCACTGACTCGATGGACGTGAGTCTGAGTGATCTCCGGGAGGTGGTGATGGACAGGGAGGCCTGGTGTGCTGCGATTCATGGGGTCGCAAAGAGTTGGACACGACTGAGCGACTGAACTACTCTCAAGACAAAGCAGAGTGTCTTTTGAGCAAACTCATTTACTGGATGTATGCTATGTACCAGGGACCTTAATATGTGTTGGAGATACATGATAAAAAGAAAATACAGCCCAATGTGTCAGATGGTAGGTGGACAAGGTACAGGCCTAGAGGAAATACAGTAAGAACACTAATAACCCAGTCTGAGACATGCAAGGAAAGTTCCCTCAAAAGGAGGAAGAAATAAAAAATATTCTGGGTGGAGGTCTGTGGCAGGGACCTAAGTAGGAGCACATCACGAAGGGTCTTGTAAGCCTGGGCAGAGCATCTACACATCATCTGAAAAGAAGTGTGGACCCCTGCAGAATTTTACCTAGAGAAGGGCATAGTCAAATTTTTGTTCTGAAAGAAAACTCTTGACTCTAAACTGGAGAAGGACTGGTACAGGGCAAGCCTGAAGGCTGAAAGGGAAAATTAGAAGGTTAGTGTGAGATAATGTGACCTGAGCTACAGCAGAGTTAAAGTCAAAAAAGGAAAAAAAAAAGGGGGGGGGGAATGATCTCACGTAGTATGAGACAGCACAGCAATGAACTGGATGGTTAGGTGTGGGCTGAAGAAAAGAGTAGAGTTGGGGATGGTGGCCAGAGACTTTGGCTGCTCTCAGAACATGCCAATGGAATATAGAATTCCTTATGTGAAGCCACAAGATGTTGGCCATTACATCAGTTCACAAATGTCTGTGGTCATGGATCAATCATAGCTTTGGGAACTCAGTGTCACAGATCCAACAACTTAGCTGAGAATGCCCACTTTTTGGGTGATGAGCAACAACGATTACCTGCTTGATAACAGCAAAGAGTATCTGCTATGTAGGCATGCTGGCTGCCAGTCCAGGATCCATCCCATTAAGAGATTTAATTATTCAGAAGAGCTAATCATTAAGACCTTGCCTAATGATGGTTATTTACAATTATGCACCCTTTAGATATGAACAAAGCCATCCCCGTCAGGGACAGATGAAGAGAGATGAATAGGCTCATCATACCAGTAAAGGGCCAGGAAATTGCAAGGAATTAGTATCAGGAGAATAATACTTATTACAGGGACCTGAGCAGCTGGATTCCTACAGTACTAGGAAGTAGCTTTAAGGCTGCTCCAGAGTCCAGTCTGGCTGCAAAAGGTGGGTGGACAACGTGAAATCTTGGCAGAGCATTCAGCAGTATGGGCAAGAGTGTGGATGGCACTGCAGGAGACGGTGGCCTGTGATGTGACTGGGGCGAGGGAGGAATATCAAGATGTGCCCAACACTGCAGCTCTTCCACAGTCACTTCTTGTCAGCCAGCAGAGAGCCCTGCAGAGAATGGAAGCAAAATTCTTTCAAATCCTCTCTCCCAGTGGTCCCAGCTAAACTAGGTAGCAAGCATGAGAGTTTTCTACATGTTCCCTCAAAACCCCATTGTTTTAAGAAACCAGTTCAGACTCTTTAGCCCTGTAACCCCATTTCTAAGAATGGATACCGAGTGAATGAGCAAAAAGAAAACAATGGTTTGCACAGAAATATTAACTGCAGGAGAATTCATTTCCAAAAAAAGAAATATCTTAAATGTTTAATAATAGAGAAATAGTTATATATGTTTAATCTGGTATGTATTTGTATATTATCTGGAATTTGTATATTAGGCAGCCAATTTAAAACAATGTTTACCAGGGTTTCTAACAGCATGGAAAGATATTTATGGTATGACATTAAGTTCAAAATTAAGATACAAATTTCTTTATATGAGCCCATGTATATAATTATGCATAAAATAACCATTACAAAATGTTTGCTGATGATCACATGGATGATTTTGTTCTCTTTCATTTCTCTGTAATTTCCAGGTTTTTTTTTTTATAGTAAGGAACTATTAGTATTCCATGGGGTCACAAAGAGGTGGACATGACTGAGCGATTGAACAACAACAAAATTAATATTCTAATGGGAAAAAAAATCCAACCTATTCTTTTTTAAAAGAAATTTCCAAAAACATAAATTGACCTTAGGAAAGTGAAAGTCTAGAGAGAAAACAGCATATAGGCAAACAAAACTAAGATAAGACAATTTAAAAGAAAAGTTATTATTTAATGAAAACATTAATAATTGAGAAGAATCTCTCTGGATTCATGATTTATTCATGTCTCTTTGATTGGATTCTAAAAGAATCAAAGAGGTTAAACTCTTGCTAATCATAGTGTTTATGAGTTTATATCTGAATGATGATTTCCCTTGGAAATATACTGGAAAGCAAGCAAGAATATAATTAGAATTATTCAACAGATGGGGAAGCAAAAGCACAGAGAAGCAGCAGGAATTCACTAAGAAACAGAGAGGACCAGAATGAGTCCCACATTTGTAGAAATTAAATTCCTCTTTTAATTTTACATTGGATTCTAGCATAGTATAAAGCACCCAGTGAGAACTCATTATTTGTTACTATAATTAAACTGACTTGAACCAGATTTGTAGTGTGTACCCAAATAAGTCATTGTGAACAACATTCATGAATTTAGTAATAAACACTAACATAGGCAATAAATGGTCAAAGACTAGTCTATTCCCTTTATGCATATTAACTAATTTAATCTACACAACCACTTATGAGGTGGGTTCTGTTATCACCTTGATTTTGCTGATGAGAAAACTGAGGCACAGAGAGTTCAGCATCTAACTCAAAGTCACACAGCCAATAAGTGGACAAAAAGAAATATAAGCTGTACTCTGGACTCTACAATCTGTCTACCACTGATAACTGCCTATCACTCATTGTCTAGAGACAGAATTCTGACTTATGCATTTCAAAACAACCTCCTGGATCATTAAACTTTCAAACATGCTACTTCCTAAATTGAGCAAATACTGTTATATTTTTAAAATCATAGTTTTTCAAAATTAAACATCATGGTTCACTGTAGACCAGTAACTAATTGATTTCATATAAATACATCTCTTTAAGAAAGCCCAGAGATAAATTCATCCACCTATGGACACCTTATCTTTGACAAAGGAGACAAAAATATACAGTGGAGAAAAGACAATCTCTTTAACAAGTGGTGCTTGGAAAACTGGTCAACCACTTGTAAAGAATGAAACTAGAAAACTTTAACACCATACATAAAAATAAACTCAAAATGGATTAAAGATCTAAATGTAAGACCAGAAACTATAAAACTTCTAGAGGAAAACATAGGCAAAACACTCTCTGACATAAATCACAGCAAGATCCTCTATGACCCACCTCCCAGAGTAATGGAAATAAAATAAAAAATAAACAAATGGGGCCTAATTAAACTTAAAAGCTTTTGCACAACGAAAGAAAGTATAAGCAAGGTGAAAAGACAGCCTTGAGAGTGGGAGAAAATAATAGCAAATGAAGCAACTGACAAACAACTAATCTCAAAAATATACAAACAGCTCATGCAGCTCAATACCAGAAAAATAAATGACCCAATCAAAAAATGGGCCAAAGAACTAAATAGACATTTCTCCAAAGAAGACATACACATGGCTAACAAAAACATGTAAAGATGCTCAACATCACTCATTATCAGAGAAATGCAAATCAAAATCACAACGAGGTACCATCTCATGCCGGTCAGAATGACTGCTATCAAAAAGTCTACAAACAATAAATGCTGGAAAGGGTGTGGAGAGAAGGGAACCCTCTTATATTGTTGGTGGGAATGCAAACTAGTAGAGCCACTATGGAGAACAGTGCAGAGATTCCTTAAAAAACTGGAAATAGAACTACCATACGGCCCAGCAATCCCACTGCTGGACATACGCACTGAGGAAACCAGAATTGAAAGAGACAGGTGTACCCCAGTGTTCATCACAGCACTGTTTACAACAGCTAGGACATGGAAGAAACCTAGATGTCCATCAGTAGACAAATGGATAAAAAGGTTGTGGTACATATACACAATAGAATATTACTCAGCCATTAAAAAGAACACATTTGAATAAGTTCTAACTCAGTTCAGTTCAGTTCAGTCGCTCAGTCGTGTCCGACTCTTTGCGATCCCATGAACCACAGCACACCAGGCCTCCCTGTCCATCACCAACTCCCAGAGTCCACCCAAACCCATGTCCACTGAGTCAGTGATGCCATCTAACCGTCTCATCCTATGTTGTCCCCTTCTCCTCCTGCCCTCAATCTTTCCCAGCATCAGTGTCTTTTCAAATGAGTCAGCTCTTCGCATCAGGTGGCCTAAGTATTGGAGTTTCAGCTTCAACATCAGTCCTTCCAATGAACACCCAGGACTGATCTTTAGGATGGACTGGTTGGATCTCCTTGCAGTCCAAGGGACTCTCAAGAGTCTTCTCCAACACCACAGTTCAAAAGCATCAATTCTTCGGCACTCAGCTTTCTTTATAGTCCAACTCTCACATCCATACACGACCACTGGAAAAACCGTAGCCTTGACTAGATGGACCTTTGTTGACAAAGTAATGTCTCTGCTTTTTAATATGCTGTCTAGGTTGGTTATAACTTTCCTTCCAAGGAGTAAGTGTCTTTTAATTTCATGGCTGCAATCACCATCTGCAGTGATTTTGGAGCCCAGAAAAATAAAGTCAGCCACTGTTTCCACTGCTTCCCCATCTATTAGCCCTGAAGGGATGGGACCGGATGCCATGATCTTAGTTTTCTGAATGTTGAGCTTTAAGCCAACTTTTTCACTCTCCTCTTTCACTTTCTTCAAGAGGCTCTTTAGTTCCTCTTCACTTTCTGCCATAAGGATGGTGTCATCTGCATATCTGAGGTTATTGATATTTCTCCCGGCAATCTTGATTCCAGTTTGTGCTTCTTCCAGCCCAGCGTTTCTCATGACGTACTCTGCATATAAGTTAAATAAGCAGGGTGACAATATACAGCCTTGACGTACTCCTTTGGAGAAGACCCTTAAGAGTCCCTTGGACTGCAAGGAGATCCAACCAGTCCATCCTAAAGGAAATCAGTCCTGAATATTCACTGGAAGGACTGATGTTGAAGCTGAAAGTCCAATCCTTTGGCCACCTGATGCAAAGAAATGACTCATTGGGAAAGACCCTGATGCTGGGAAAGTTTGAAGGTGGGAGGAGAAGGGGACGACAGAGGATGAGATGGTTGGATGGCACCACCCACTCAATGGACATAAGTTTGTGTAAGCTCTGGGAGTTGGTAATGGACAGGGAGGCCTGGCATGCTGCAGTTCATGGGGTCACAAAGAGTCAGTCATGACTGAGTGGCTGAACTGAATGAGGTAGATGAAACTGGAGCCTATTAAATAGCATGGAGTAAGTCAGAAAGAAAAAACCAATACAGCATATCAACGCATATATACTGGAATTTAGAAAGATTGTAATGATGACCCTATATGCGAGACAGTAAAAGAGACACAGATATAAAGAACAGAGTTTTGGACTCTGTGGGAGAAGGTGAGGGTGGGATGATTTGAGAGAATAGCATTAAAACATGTATATTGTCATATATAAAATAGATGACCACTCCAAGTTCGAAGCATGAAATAGGACAGTCAAAGCCAGTGCACTGGGACAACCCCGAGGGATGTGATGGGGAGCGAAGTGGGAAGGGGGTTCGGGATGGTGGGGCACATATACATCCATGGCTGAGTCATGTCAGTGTATAGCAAGAACCACCACAATATTGTAAAGTAATTAGCTTCCAATTAAAATAAATTTATTAATTTTAAAAAAGAATAAAAGGGGGAAAAAGATTCAGTCATAGCTCATTAATTAGTTTTTTGGTTTCCTCCAGCAAACTCATAGAGAATAGGATTTTTTTGATCAATGAATTTGGTAGCTCTACTAATAAGCCTTTGCTAAATCATATTTTCTGGCTTTTCCTAAACAGTCTTGATTTCATAAAACTCCATCATTTTATCCCATAAATTAGCAATCAAGTTGTCCTAGAAATTCAATATTTCAGTGTCTAAACTCATCACCTAGACAGAAAGAAACAAAACCCTTAGCTTAACCATGTATTTTGATCAAATATGAAAATATGATTTTCATGGAACTGTAGACCACACTAGCCCTTAACATGACTGTAATGCAGAGGGAGGTCACTGCCCAGTTTCTTTTAGCACAGAAGCAAACAACCTCCAAAAGATTAACAATACCCAGTGCAAGGTAGAAAAGACAAAATGAGTTTTTCAGGGTGGGAATTAAACTAGCAACCCTCTGGTGACACAGATTAAAATGCATTTTTAATGAGTGCTTCTGTTTCCAGGCAAATGAAAAAAAGGAAAAAAGACAGGCTTTCATCATTCTGTTAGTAATGACCATAGCTCACTCTTGGGTTTCCCAGGTGGTGCTAGTGATAAAGAACCTGCCTGCCACTTCAGAAGATGTAAGAGACATGGGTTCAATCCCTGGGTCAGGAAGATCCCCTGGAGGAAAGCACTGCAACCCACTTCAGTATTCTTACCTGGAGAATCCCATGGACAGAGGAGCCTGGGGGGCTACTGTCCACAGGGTCGCAAAGAGCCGGACACAACTGAAGCGACTTAGCACACACACATAGCTCGCTCTTGTGACATGGCAGGCAGAGAGGACACAGACGTCCAGAGAACACACACACATCGTGTGCCATGTGTATCTGTGTCCCTTTTCTGCTGAACGTGGCCTGCCTGCCACTGGCTATACCATTGCTTGGTGTATTTTGCTTACGGCTGCAGGATGATACGTAGATGGGCTGCTTTTCAATTATAGTTCCTACTTAGTTACCATTTATGGTTGCCACTTAGGAATTTTCAGACTCTGTTGGTTTAGAAGTAAATATTGTGTTCCTTGAAATAAGAATATTTTCTTTTAAAAATATATTAGTGGAAAAAAGTTTCAAAACTGAGCCAATGTTCATGATACTGGATCATCTGAAAAAATTTTACTTCACTTGAGTAATTAAGGGGTGGATTTCTTTTTTTAGCTCAATAAGAAATTGTCTTCTGTGTGCAGTAAGCCAATCAATAACTATATCCCAGTAATTATGAGGGCATGGTAAAACTAAAAGGCCCAAAGGTTAGCCACCTCAAATCTGAAATGTTGGGTAAAATCTTGAATTTTCTATTTCCATTTGAAGGATAAAATCAGGTAGAATTTAAATCAAATGGTCTTTCAGTCAGTACCTTGCTTTGTAGAAATGGTAAAACTTGATGGCCTGGAGAGAACAGGATATGGATCCTTTAAGAACACCCGAAAAGAAAAAGTTGGCAGCAAGGACCTTTCTTTTTTCCATTTCTTATCTCTGTACAATTACCCCTATGGTGTGGTGAGAGGGTAGGAAGGAGTGAGCCAGGCTCTAAAAATAATCTCTGAAAGCCCAAGGCATATGGTATTTGGACAAGTTCTTCTGGGCCTTTGTATCCTAAGTGCTTCTGTGAACACTGCTCTAGGACTTGAGGGTCAGATGAGGGGAGATGGGAAATGGAGCAAACTGGGGAGCAAGCACTCTATTCCAAGCAAGGAAAGCTTGTTCTTTCTCTCAAGACTGCAGTCCATGCCTGGTGTTTGACCAGTGGCAGTCCCTTGGCCACCAATGGACCAGAGGAAGAGGAGAGAAGCCACTGTCTTGTTGCCATAGTGAGGCAGAAGATAGATGAGATCCAAGTTAGGTATTTACAACTGGCCCCCTGTTTACATTTCATGGGGCAGGGAAAAGGTGGGCTTCAGGCTAGACCCTTACAACTAGCTTCCTGTCTGCATTTCCTGAGACAAGAGATAGGTGGGTTCCAGGTTAGGCACTTACGATCACCCTCCTGTTTATTCCCCAAAACAGAAATAACAACAGAAACAGGGTAAATAGCTAGGCTTTGTCTCGTGTGGACACCTGAAGATAACAGTCATGGAAAGCACAAACAGGTACTAAACTCCGTCTAAGAAAAGGATCAGGACACGGTGTATTTTTTGTCCTTGGCGCAAGGGAGATACTACACATGCACAGAAGGACTTCTTGGGAATCAAAAGGCAGGGGACGGCCATCAGGCCATACATCTTGCAAGTTTCCCTCCCAGACACCTTGAGCTGGACTCCAACTTGGCAGAGGGGTACATGCACATTTTGGGGAGGGTTGTTAGACAAATTAATCAGAGGCGCAAAACAAGATGATGGCCAGAGGGTGGACAAAGACCCAGTAAGGGTAGAAAAAGACAAAGTGCCCCCTTACAAAGGATTTAAATTTTTCAAAGGTGCAGCTCTCTTCCAGAGTTTGCTCATGCTTCTTTCCGTGTTGTACTTTGATTTTCTCTTTTTCCTTCCACCTCCTTGTCAGAATTTTCTTTTCAAGACAGGTAAGGACTGGGGATTTAGGCCCTAGCTCCTGGCCTTCGTGGCCTAGTGGATAGGAATTCTGGTTTACACCTGGGTGACCAGGGATCCATTCTCGGTCAGGGAACTAAGATCTCACTTCCAGCTACTGCTCACTGCTGCATGCGTCCATAGTAGGAACCCTGTGAACGCTGCTATCAACCTCCCCTCTTTCTCCTGTTCACCACTTCTCACAGGGCATGGTACTCGGGGCCAGGAGCAGGCAGGACTAGGGAGAGTTGTTTATGCAATCCGTCTCACGCTCTGCTTGAATCCATTTAATTTCCAAAGCAGGGAAAGCCCCTCTATTCCTCATGTCTGCAAATGCAGCCTTATCCTTGTAAAGGGGCAAAGTGAAATTAGCTCAAAACTCTGCAGAAAACCAGTTGATATTAAACTGTAAAGGAGCCTGGGGCTGTTAGGGGAATGAGAGGCAGTCAAGAGGCATCTCTGGCGGGAGTAGGGTGACTCCACCGGAAGATACCAGTTCATACCCGGGGCCTCCTCCTAAAGGTTTGCCGGGTGAGCTCAATAACAACCAGGTTGTTGTTACTGTTGTTCTTTAGTCGCTCCATCGTGTCTGACTCTTTGAGACCCCATGGACTGCAGTTGGCCTGGCTCCTCTGTCCATGGAATTCTCCAAGCAAGAATACTGGAGTGGGTTGCCATTTTCTTCTTCAGGGGATCTTTCTGATCTAGGGATCAAACCTGCGTTTGCATTGGCAGGTGGGTTCTTTACCCCTGAGCCACTGGGGAAGCCCTTACTTAATATTTACTACTTAACAAATATTTACTGAACACTTAGTATGCATCAAGCACCATGCTAGGCACCATTAAGCAAAACAGATTGGGAGCCTCACTCATCCATTTCATCACTGCCCTGTGAGCAGTGCTGAATACTAACCATAATGTAACTTTACGAGCCGTGACACAGAAAGGCCATGGCATTCTCTAATGACCCATCTTCTCCCAGAGTCTGAACACTGAAAGGGCTTGCTGGGCTCACAGAACAAGAGGTTGGAATGATATAGCTCAACTCTTTTCCAAGGTTTGCGAGCATGGGAATTTGGCTGCCAACAGTTCCTCCCATTCCTATACATGCATACTCCTCCTGGAGTCTCTTGTCCCTCCAGTGTTCATGGCCTGGCCATGTGACTGTTTTGGATTAAGAGAATGTAGTAAAGTTCTGAAAGCCCAAGCTTTAAGAGGTCTTATAGTTTTCATTTGTATTCTCCTGGGATCCAACTGCCCTATAAAAACCTTGGTTTAGATTACTGAATGATGAGTATCCACATGTAAAGAATGAGCCTGTCTGGCCCTCGGTCAGCCCAGGCTCAGCTACCCTCCTACCTCCACACAACTGTATAAGTAATCCCAGCCAGCACTACTGGAGCCAAAGAACTGTCAGCCAACTCATAGAATCATAGGAAATAATAATGAGTAAGTTTTGGAGTTGTTTGTGAAACCACAATAGAAAATTAAATAGAAACTACTGCTGAGAAAACTTAAAGCATGTGGCATTGGCTATGGGACTGGGTGGTGAGATGGATTGGAATCTCATTCTGTTGCTCAAGGCTGGAAGAACAGGAAAGAAATTGCTTTCGAGTCCTTGAGAAAGTAATGGTAGAAAGTTTGTCAAAGCTACTGCCTGCTGTAAAGTAGGAGACAGAAAATGTGATGAATGGGTTGGGAGATCCGGCTAAGGTGATTGTTTAGGCAGGTTATCAAAGCTTTGGTAGTACATGATAAGAAGGAACTAGTTCGTTTCCATGCAGAACTTTGAGAGAAATGCAGAAAATATAGGACAGTCTCTCAAGTTAGCAAAACATTCTCAGTGAGAAATGGCCTCAGGGTAAAGAGCAAATCAAAGTTGTGGCTGTTAAGAGTCCACATTGAGTCCTCTGATGGATTAAAAGTGGGAGGTAACAGACCGTCTCAGACAAAAGGACTCCTGGAAGTGAGAAGCGTGAGGTTCTGAAGAATCTTGAATCACCATCGGCGGTAGAAAAAGACCCACCTGTGAGTTATTAGCTTTTTGCTGATAGAGTGGATTATCACTGAATACATAGAAAGTCTACAAAAGTTTTTAGGGGGCTGTTCCATTTTGAACTACTTAAAAAAGGGACATTGATGGTTTAAAATAAAAAGAGGTCTCTTGGGCCTCAGATTTCTACTGGCAGAAAGTCAACTAAGAAAATAAGTCTGAAGCAAACACAGACTTATTTTCTTATGAAAAAGAAAGAAAAGCACAGGGGGTGGAGCAATGAGTTTCTGAGAACAGTAGATTAGGAAAGCACTCCTACGAAGCAGAACTAGGTCCCAATCTACAAACATTCCCTATTCTCCAAGTTCGGAAAACTGGTGATGTGTCGGGCTGGCTTTCAAAACTGCTGTGGACTCACGGGGCTTCCTAGGTGGGGCTAGTGGTAAAGAACACACCTGCCAACGCAGGAGACATAAGAGGTGAGGGTTCCATCCCTGGGTTAGGAAGATCCCTTGGAGGAGGGCGTGGCAACCCACTTCACTATCCTTGTTTGGAGAATCCCATGGACAGAGGAACCTGACGGGCTACAGTCCATAGAATCGCAAAGATTTGGACATGACTGAACTCCGGGAGTTGGTGATGGACAAGGAGGCCTGGCGTGCTGCGATTCATGGGGTCGCAAAGAGTCGGACACGACTGAGCGACTGAACTGAACTGAATCAACTTAGCACATACACATGTGGACTCATGACTAATTTAAATCTAGGCCAATGGTCATACACTTGATAGCTCAGTGCTATCAAGGTTGTACTGACAAAAGGAAACACACGAATGATTACCAGGATTATTTTCATATCTCCAGGATAGCATTTCATTCAGAAATCATTTCAATCATTTAGTCAGTTTTCTAAAGGTTGTTCCTATAACTAGTAAAGTTCTTTTTCCTATTCACCCAAATACAACAGTCAAGAATATACAGCTATACTGGAAAGTGTGACTCCACTATTTAAAAAGTTGGCTCTGTGCCACAAAGACAAATTAAGACACCAATGAACCAAATAAATGCCTCAGCAAGCAGTTACAGAATTACAACTGAAAACATGCAGGTTGTGCAAAGTAGAATTCTGCAGTATGCCATAAACAGATACCACAACGGGAAGACACCCCTGAAGTTGTCCGATACAGCATAAACAGCCTCTTCTTTGCAAAGATGAGATGTGATTTTTGCCCCTGAAAACCTGGCATTCTAGTAGAAACTGAGCAGCTGTTGATTAACAAGGGCACATATGTATAACTGTAATAATGAACATGAACTATGGGTATAGATAGGAAAAACGAACTTGAACTGGAGGAGTGGAAGCAAGAATACTGCAGGGTATAAAATGCACAAAAGTCAAATCATCACGCACATTAGAGGATGCAGCTTACCTGACATGCTGATGGATGACTGTGGTTGAGATCCCAATGGGAAGATACTATGTCAACAGACTTTTTGGCCATGCTGAGTAAATTCATCCAGCCTTGGAAAAGTGATAAGTGAAATGGTGCATTTTCTGAATAGTTAAGGCCTTCAGGAATATTTTCCACCAGGGCAATTCTTAGAAAAGATTTTGAAAAACAAACAAACAAAATCTAGTCAAATTTGAAGCCACAGATCTTTACACACACATACAGAGACATCTGAAAAATATTCTTTACTCTTTCTGAAAGTATATGTTCCTCATAATTTACATTTTTCACCAAAGGACTGTAATATTTCCCCTATACTAATCTACTGTGTTCTGAGTTTATGCTCTGTTTCTCCCCAGTTAGCAATCATATTTCAGAAAATCATGGTATATATCCCTAATGTCCAGTGTCCAACTAGCCTTGAGAAAAAATCCAGAGTATCCTACACAAGCATCTTCCTATAGTAATATTTCTTTTTTCCCCTTACAGTAATGCAATTTTTTAAAAAGATACTACTTCTGTGAGCTACTGAAGACCATAAATTAATTTGGCATATCTCTAGTTTCTAGTATAATGTTGAACATATAATAGAACTACTTCAGAAACAAAAACATTGTTAGGTTTATTACTACTAGAAAACAAAAATAGTAAATGCTATTACTATTGCTTAGAACCTCTGTTAATGCTTCGCAGCCTAAGACATAAAATGATACTAAGAAGGAAATTTTAAAACTTGCCTGTTGCAAGGGTTTATTAAAGTTGGAAATAGGGAATGTATAAAATAATAGCAATAACCAAGCCCTAAATAAACTTCAGGGGCTTCCCTGGTGGCTCAGTGGTAAAGAATCTGCTTGCCGATGCAGAAGATCGAGTTTGATCCCTGGATGGGGAAGATCCCCTGGAGAAGGAAATGGCAACCCACTACAGTGTTCTTGCCTGGAAAATTCCATGGCCAGAGGAGACTTGTGGGCTACAGTCCATGGGATCCCAAAGAGTCACCCGCAACTGAGCAGCTGAGCACTACAACCATTGCAGAATGGGCTTCCAGAGACGAAACAACAAGTAAATTACAACCAGTAATATCAGAATAAATGTTCCTTGGCTTTTTATATCGCTACTTCCTAATTTTTTTCCAGTTTAAGAAATGTAAATTCTCCTGCAACTCTTGATAGGAAGCTCCAAACCTCTTATGAAGATATCTGTAAGCCCTTCCAGACAAAGATCTTTTTTATTCAAAGCTAGCTATCCCCCTAGAGCTGGATACATAATTAGGGCTCAAGAAATACTTATAGAATGAATTTCAGCTTCCAATATAGAATCCAAAACTTCTCAATAAAACTGTTAACTGTGTCTCTTAATAAGACTTGTTCCAGTTAGCCAGTTTTAGAAACAAAAATAATACTCATAGTAAAATGTCTATGTATTTGATGAATATCAAGCCCAAATAAGGTTTAGGTATATGTCTTGCAGACATCCACAAATTTAGGGTCCAATCACCCAACCACTACCCACAATTGAATTAAAAAAATTCTGAAGCCCTTAGGAGCAGCAAAAGCAAGTCACTCACTGTACACAACACAGAAAGGACTACAGCAAAACTCTTTAGTTCTCTGGAATTTATAATCCAGTGAAAGAGCTTGTCTCATATGTAATGGCTTAAACAGGAAGTAGATTTTAAGAAATGGCAAAACAAGAGTAAGGATTAATTAGATGGATAATGCACCATCTAAAGTTCCACTGGAGCATGAGAAGAAAGGAAAAAATAATTAAGTTAGGAGCATCTGGAACTGAAGAAAGTGGGACTTGAGTTTGCAAAGGTAGAATTATTTTTATAGGTGAGCTGGAAGAGAAAGATATTCTAGGAAGAAGGAGGACCTTTTAAAACATGGTGTGTTTGAATACTTGAGAGTCGGGTGGCCAAGGGGAGTGTGAGGTGGAAGAGTTGTGGCAGGGGCTTGCCATGGTGAAGAAGACTGGCAATGTCTGTAGGGATCACACTATAGAGGTTGTGAACCAAGAAGAGAAGCTTGGACTTAACTGTGATGCTTTTGAGAGTGACCAAGTACACTTTAGGGGTCTAACTCTGATAGTACACCTGTATACCATTGAAAGAAGATGACAATCAGTAAAAGGTCCATTGAAACTGACAAGGAACATGATTGAGAGAGATTATCAAGGCGAAAAAGAAGAGAAAACTAGCTCATGACCTAATGTGGGAGGAATACCTACATTTTTCTGGTTAGTAAGGTGTGAAACAGATGAGAAGATTCAGAAGTGACCAAAAGAATCAGGAAGACAAGAGAGGTCCAGGAGAATGCAGGGTTTGGGAAGCCAAAGTGACAGTGGGTGAAAAAGGTGGAGATAGGATATTTTTATCCACGTCAAAGCCTTTGAAGTCAAGATGTTGAAGTTGGATATTTTAATTCTATCCACACTTATAGTCCAATTATCTATATTAACAGTAGCTAGACATAGCATGAAGAAATGATCCCAGTTAGTCAGCAATTTCAGTCCCCCCTACAACAAAGGAATATATTTTAAAATCAAACAAAAAAAGAATCCCAATAACCAAAATAAAAATAAAACATCATTTAACAAATAGAACTAGGTAGTTTCAATTTTACTTCAATATAAAAGTCATGCTGAGAAAGACAAAGAGTCAAGAAGCCCTGATAAACCACACACACACAACAATGGACATAGAGTAACTGTACAGTTGTAAGTGGTTCTGCACCACCCCTCTCTTCATACCACACATATGGTTTCTGGTAGGCATACAATACAGATTCCCAATTTCTTTTAGAAATCTTTAGACCAGATATTCTTAGTCTTGGATGCATGAATAGAATTTAGGATGACCTGTGAGCTTGATCTTTATTTTCCTTCATCTCTAACTGAAATTTAACATTCCCCACAGTTACAGACATAGGCAAGAAATGACAGGAACATTAAAAGAACCTGTGATTCTGTTATCCTGAAAAATTTTCATACCATGGTGCTATTACTACTACTGATATCTCCAAGTATTAATATTTATCACTACTTTGAAATTATGGGAATCATCAGATCTTATTATTTCTTGAATACGTAGTATAGAATATTGGAGAAGGCAATGGCACCCTACTCCAGTATTTTTGCCTGGAGAGTCCAATGGACAGAGAAGCCTGGGTGGGCTGCAGTCCATGAGGTCGTTAAGAGTCGGACACGACTGAGCGACTTCACTTTCACTTTTCACTTTCATGCATTGGAGAAGGAAATGGCAACCCACTCCAGTGTTCTTGCCTGGAGAATCCCAGGGACAGGGGAGCCTGGTGGGCTGCCGTCTATGGGGTTGCACAGAGTCAGACACGACTGAAGCGACTTAGCAGCAGCAGCAGCAGTATAGAATATACATTACTATACCACATTTAAAAAATATTTTGGATAAATTTATTTTAATGTTACTGGTTTTCTTTGGAATCCTATGTATTTCAATCTATGCATTTAAAACATTATTCATGAAAGGAGTCCATTGGCTTCAGCAGACTACTAAAATCATTAACTGCGGTATCTGTTCCTCATGACTAGCAGCAACCTTCTATCGAGATGTATGCTGGATGACATGTATTCCTTAGCCAAAATCACACATATACTGGCCTCTTCCCTACCTCTTTGGAGCATTTTCTCAGAGCTATCTGAGAGGCTGTCTCCTGGGCTATAGTCCTCAATAAGTCTGTGAAAACAAATGAAACTCACAGCTCTCACATTGTGCATTTTTTATTTCAGTTGACATTTCATTTTTTTCCAAGAATTAGGTCAAGGTGAGTTTACTTGAGAAAGACGGCAGAAAGGATACCAGATAGGCCTGGCTGACTAACAGGATCCAAATCATTCTTAATCTGGAATAGGGAAGAACATAGCTGAATATTAAAGTAATTAGGGATTTGCCTTAACAATTTTTAGCCAATTTTGAAAAATTTGAAGTCCACAAAAAAGTTGCAAGAATAGTACAGTGAATACTATATTTCAAGAAAGAAGATTATATATGCTATACATATACATATACAATTTTTAATAAACCATTTGAGAGTAATGTTACAGACAGTGAGATAATTCTCTCAATCTTGAGTATGCATTTTTAACAAGGAGGCCAAGTTTCTAAACGAAATACAATTATCATACAACAACCACAACATTGTGTGCGTGCTCAGTCACTCACATGTGTCTGACTCTTTGTGACCACCATGGACTGTAGCCCTCCAGGCTCCTTCCTCCATGGGACTTTTCTGGCAAGAATATTAAAGCAGGTTGCTATTTCTGACTCCAGAAGATCTTCCTGACCCAGGGATCAAACCCACATCTCCTGCATTGGTAGGCAGATTCTCTAACACTGTGCCACTTTTATAGTCCTATTGTCTAATATTTAAAATTCCACAAATGTTCCAATAATGTCTTCTATTTCTTTTTTTTGGATCCAAGATCCAATCAATGTTTACTCATTGCACTTAGTTGTCATGTCTCTTTAGTTTAGGAGAGTTCCCAAGCCTATTCCTGTTTTGTTTACCATGATGTTCACAATTCAGAAGAGCCCAGGTCAGTTGTTTTGCTAAATACTCCTAGATTTGATTTGCTTGGTTGTTGCCTCATAAGTATATTTAGGATAAGTATTTTTTGTAGGAATGGTACATACATAATGTGTCCTTCTAAGTGCATCATATGAGGTAGCACATGATATTGGGCTGTCCCACTACTGGTGATGTTAAGTTTGATCACTTGATCAAGGGGGTGTCTGTTAGATTTTTCAGTTTGAGCAGGATCATCCTTCCTCTATAGTTAATAAGTGATTTGTGCAGAGATGCCTTCAGATGGCACAAATATTTTCTTTCCCAACATTTTACTCACTGATTTGGCTTCCATCCATTTATGATTTCTTTCTGAATCTATTTTTATTATCAGGTCAGTTTCAGTTCAGTTCAGTAGTTCAGTCATGTCCGACTCTTTGCGACCCCATGAATCACAGCATGCCAGGCCTCCCTGTCCATCACCAACTCCCAGAGTTCACTCAAACTCATGTCCATCGAATCAGTGATGCTATCCAGCCACCTCATCCTCTGTCGTCCCCTTCTCCTCCTGCCCCCAATTCCTCCCAGAATCAGGGTCATTTCCAATGAGTCAACTCTTCTCATGAGGTAGCCAAAGTACTGGAGTTTCAGCTTTAGCATCAGTCTTTCCAATGAACACCCAGGACTGATCTCCTTTAGGATGGACTTGTTGGATCTCCTTGTAGTCCAAGGGACTCTCAAGAGTCTTCTCCAACACCACAGTTCAAAAGCATCAATTCTTCAGCGCTCAGCTTTCTTCAGAGTACAACTCTCGCATCCATACATGACCACTGGAAAAACCATAGCCTTGACTAGATGGACCTGAGAGGGTAACAGGCAGGAAGGCCAGGGGTCTCCAAATGGAGGAAATAGCCTGCAAGTGTCAGACATTTTTACCTCTCTTAAGCGGCAGGAGGAAACAAACTAGCAATATTTTTTTCCTTCTCTATACAAATTTAAAGAGAGGTTTCTCTTAAAATACTGTGTTGCCATAATGACACCTGGTTTCACCTGAAGTTAGCTATTCTTGAGCCTAGAGATAACCAATGCCTTTTTCTTATGGAAATGTTTGTCTTAAGCTATGCTAATGTACTACGCCTTTACCCCAAACTCGGTCTCCAAGTCGGTTCCGCCTCTGGGCCCAAAACCTACTTGACAAACCAGTATGTTATACTCAGATATTGTTCCCCTAATCTATGTAAATGAAACTATTTGTATGGTGGTCTGCTCTTCTTTAAGATTCAAGTTAATTATTTTATGGCCCAAGATAAACCATTTGGTGCCATTCTAAATTTTAAGACATTCCTTTCTTTCATTAACAGACTGCTAGTGACTATATAACATCCAGCTGAAGACTAGCAAGGGGGGTACTCTTTCTGCCCCCTTCTGATGCCTATGTCAGAAGCTTTCTCTATCTCCTTTAAACTTTAATAAAACTTTATTACACAAAAGCTCTGAGCGATCAAGCCTCGTCTCTGGCCCCGGATTGAATTCTTCTCCTCTGGGGGCCAAGAATCCCGGTGTATTCGTGTGATTCAACAACAACCTTTCAGACCTTTGTTGGCAAAGTAATATCTCTGCTTTTGAATATGCTATCTAGGTTGGTCATAACTTTCCTTCCAAGGAGTAAGCATCTTTTAATTTCATGGCTGCAGTCACCATCTGCAGTGATTTTAGAGTCCAAAAAGATAAAGTCAGCCACTGTTTCCAAATCTATTTCCCATGAAGTGATGGGACCAGATGCCATGATCTTAGTTTTCTGAATGTTGAGCTATAAGCCAACTTTTTCACTCTCCACTTTCACTTTCATCAAGAGGTTTTTTAGTTCCTCTTCACTTTCTGCCATAAGGGTGGTGTCATCTGCATATCTGAGGTTATTGATATTTCTCCCGGCAATCTTGATTCCAGCTTGTGCTTCTTCCAGCCCAGCATTTCTCATGATGTACTCTGCATATAAGTTAAATAAGCAGGGTGACAATATACAGCCTTGACGTACTCCTTTTCCTATTTGGAACCAGTCTGTTGTTCCATGTCAAGTTCTAACTGTTGCTTCCTGATCTGCATACAGGTTTCTCAAGAGGCAGGTCAGGTGGTCTGGTATTCCCATCTCCTTCAGATTTTCCACAGTTTATTGTGATCCACACAGTCAAAGGCATTGGCATAGTCAATAAAGCAGAAATAGATGTTTTTCTGGAACTCTCTTGCTTCTTCAATGATCCAGCAGATGTTGACAATTTGATCTCTGGTTCCTCTGCCTTTTCTAAAACCAGCTTGAACATCTGTACGTTCATGGTTCACGTACTGCTGAAGCCTGGCTTGGAGAATTTTGAGCATTACTTTACTAGCATGTGAGATGAGTGCAATTGTGTGGTAGTTTGAGCATTCTTTGGCATTGTCCTTCTTTGGGATTGGAATGAAATCAGACCTTTTCCAGTCCTGTGGCCACTGCTGAGTTTTCCAAATTTGCTGGAATATTGAGTGCAGCACTTTCACAGCATCATCTTTCAGGATTTGAAATAGCTCAACTGGAATTCCATCACCTCCACTAGCTTTGTTCATAGTGATGCTTTCTAAGGCCCACTTGACTTCACATTCCAGGATGTCTGGCTCTGGGTGAGTGATCACACCATCATGATTATCTGGGTCATGAAGCTCTTTTTTGTACAGTTCTTCGTGTATTCTTGCCACCTCTTCTTAATATCTTCTGCTTCTGTTAGGTCCATACCATTTCTGTCCTTTATTGAGCCCATTTTTGCATAAATTGTTCCCTTGATATCTCTCATTTTCTTGAAGAGATCTCTAGTCTTTCCCATTCTATTGTTTTCCTCTATTTATTTGCATTGATCACTGAGGAAGGCTTTCTTATCTCTTCTTGCTATTCTTTGGAACTCTGCATTCAGATGCTTATGTCTTTCCTTTGCTCCTTTGCTTTTCGCTTCTCTTCTTTTCACAGCTATTTGTAAGGCCTCCTCAGACAACCATTTTGCTTTTTTGCATTTCTTTTCCATGGGAATGGTCTTGATCCCTGTCTCCTGTACAATATCATGAACCTCATTCCATAGTTCATCAGGCACTCTGTCTATCAGATCTAGTCCCTTAAATCTATTTCTCACTTCCACTGTATAATCATAAGGGATTTGATTTGGGTTGTACCTGAATGGTCTAGTGTCTTTCCCCACTTTCTTCAATTTAAGTCTGTATTTGGCAATAAGGAGTTCATGATCTGAGCCACAGTCTGCTCCTGGTCTTGTTTTTGCTGACCGTATAGAGCATCTCCATCTTTGGCTGCAAAGAATGTAATCAATCTGATTTCGGTGTTGACCATCTGGTGATGTCCATGTGTAGAGTCTTCACTTGTGTTGTTGGAAGAGAGTGTTATGACCAGTGCGTTCTCTTGGCAAAACTCTATCAGCCTTTGCCCTGCTTCATTCTGTACTTCATGGCCAAATTTGCCTGTTACTCCCGGTGTTTCTTGACTTCCTACTTTTGCATTCCAGTCCCCTATAATGAAAAGGACATCTTTTTTTGGGTGTTAATTCTAAAAGGTCTTGTAGGTCTTCTGTTAATAATTGTCTATCATTTTTATATATATTGGTTGGAAGTATTTTGTAAGGAAAATTTTTTTCATGTCCCATCACATCTTAAAAAGATATTCACTTTATCAGTATGCAATTATGGATTCTTTTCTTAAAATTCAAAGTGTCATAGTCTATTACTGCCCTTACTCACTGAGATGCTCAAATTGTTGTATATATTGCCAACGGAGGCCCCTGGAAGCTGTCTCTTTTGTCTTTTTGATGTTGCTTTCAGTTTTTGAATACTTTCTTATTTTTTGTCACCAGGTGTTTTAATTACACTAATTTAAAAAATACATATTTTATTTTAATTATTCATTTATTTAGTCTATTTCTTTTTGGTTGCACTGGGTCTTCACTGCTGCACACAGGCTTTGTCTGGTTGTGGTGAGTGAGGACTTCTCATCGCAGTGACTTCTCTTGTGGAATATGGCTCTGGCTGTGGGCTTCAGTAGTTGTGACACATGGGCCCTAGATCATGTGGGCTTCAGTAGTGGAGGTGCGAGTGCTTAGTTGCCCCTCAGCATATGGGATCTTCCTGGACCAGGGATCTAACCTGTGTCCCCCGCACTGGCAGGTGGATTCTTAACCACTGGACCACCAGGAAAGCCCTACATTAACTTTTCAATCAACTTTACAAGACAACAACTGCAGAGACTGTGATGATGAGTTTGAGTTGACAGTAGCAGATCCCTGTTTGTGTAAATCTAGAAAGTTCAGATTAAAGCCTCATTAATTCCTGGTCTATAATTGTATTAAGCAAAGGACAACTATGCTTTTCTTTATGGAGAGTGGCAGTATAGCATTAGAAAGGTTATTATTGTAGCAATTATCCTTTCTTTGTATATTAAAGTTTAAAAGTATGTTCACAGGTAATATTATGCATCATTATCACAAAGAGACACTAAGACAGGCATGATCCGAATTTTGGAGATGAAGAGAGCCAGGCTCCTAGTGGCCAGATGTCACCCAGGTGGACAGAATGCTACACAGAAGGGATTTAAACTCAGGTCTGTCTGAGCTCATGTGCATTGCACAACACTAGGTTAGGTCCTGGTCTTATTTGAGAAGGTTCTCCACAGCCTTTGGGTCTATGGAAGCAACAAGTAGAGTGATGCTGAAAAACAGAAGCTGCTGCACTAGAGGGAAGGTCAGCTTGGCCTGAGATCTGAACTTTGTCTGGAGAAGAGGTGAAGATGCTCTTCGCTCTACGCTCCACTCTGGCCATGTCAGCAAGACACTTACAGGACAGAAAGGCACAGTTGTCCATGGCTCAATATGTCTTGATACTGGCCTAGAAAGGAAGAAACCATCAGAGAAGAAAGGAGCCAGAGTGCATGAAGGCGAAAAAGAAAAGGAAAGGTACAACACATGCATCTACCTCTTGATATTTTACCAACATAAGATGTGAACGAAGAAGCAGGGAGCTCATGGATGAAAAGACCCTGACACTGTCCTCCAAAACACACAGTAGGAAGTCAGATGTTCGAAAATGAAATGGCTAAAATGCAAAGGCCTAATGGAAAAATAGATTTGCATTCAAGTCAGTTATTACCCTTTGACATCTGTCAATACAGTAATTATACTACTGCCATTAATACTTTAACGGAACAATATTCAATTGAGGGCTTATTTTGTGTCCAGCACTAGGCTAAGATTTACTGCATTAATTAATGTTCACAAGAATTTGTAGAAGCAGGTACTGTAATTATTCCCATCTGGGGGATGAAGAAACTGAGACATAAAGAAGTTTAAGTAATGTGTCCAAGGGTTAGTGAGTGATGGAGCCTGGGTAGGATGATTGCTGACTATATCCTCTTAACTTTATGCTCTGCTGTCACTTCCAATTTTCAAAGAAAAAAAAAAAAAAAAACCAGGCAGAGGTACAAAATGCAATTTACTTCCCACATTCTCAATGTATCTTCAATGAATCACATCCATAAATACCCTGGGGGATGTATTCATGACAGCAAATGCTAGAGAGACAAGCAGAGTCCTTTTCTGTTAGGATTGATTCTCTCACAGTCTGCTTTTTAATTTCTGTGTTTTTGTTTTCTTTTGTTTATTTTACAAAAGACACAATCTTCAACCATATATCTTTTTTAATTTTTATTGTATATTGGAGTATAGTTGATATAGTTGGTATCAGCAACTCATAGATATGAGTTTGCACAAATTCCAGGAGATGGTGAAGGACAGGGAAGCCTGGTGTGCTGCGGTACATGGTGTCGCAGAGAGTCAGACATGACTTAGCAACTGAACAAGAGCAACAATAATTGACTTACAATCTGTGTTAGCTTGAAAATGAAACTATTACAGCAAAATGATTCAGTTACACATATTCATATATCTATTATTTTCCAAATTCTTTTCCATTTAAGATATTACAGAATATTGAGCAGAGTTCCCTGTGCTATACAGTAAGCATTTGTTGGTTATCATTTAAAACATAGTAGTGTAAATATGTTAATCCTAATTTATCCCTCCCCCCCATCTTTCCCCTATGGTAACCATAAGTTTGTTTTCTAAGTCTCTGAGTCTATTTCTGTTCTGTAAATACGTTCCTTTATATCATGTTTTAGATTCCACATCTAAGCACAATCATATGATATTTATCTTTCTCTGTCTGACTTACTTCAAACTTAGTATGATAATCTCTAGGTATATCCATGTTGCTGCAAATGGCATTGTTTCATGATTTTAATATCTGAATAATATTCCATTGTATATGTGTGCCATATCTTCATTATCCATTCCTCTATCAATTGGATTTAAGTTGCTTCCATGTCCTGGCTATTGTAAGCAGTGCTGCAATGAACACTGGGACATGTATCTTTTTGAATTATGATTTTCTCCATATATACGCCCAGAAGTGGAATTGTGGGATGAAATGGTAGCTCCATTTTTAGTTTTTTAAGGAACCTCCATACTGTTCTCCATAGTGGTTGCACCAATTTACATGCTCACCAACAGGGTAGTTGCTTTAGTGGTAAGGTTAGGTTGTTTGAGATTTTTCTTGTTACCTGAGGTAAGACTGTATTGCTAACAACTTCCCTCTCATAACTGTTTCTGCTGCATCCCATAGGTTTGGGATCATTATGCTTTCATTTTCATTTATCTCTAGGTTTTTTTTTTTCTTTTAATTTCTTCAGTGATCCATTGGTTATTTAGTAGCATATTGTTTAGCCTACATGCGTTTGGGTTTCTTACAGTTTTTTTTCTTGTAGTTGATTTCTAGTCTCAGCATTATGGTTGGAAAAGATGCTTGATGTAATTTCAATTTTTTAAAACTTCTTAAGGCTCACTTTGTGGCCCTTCATGGGGTCAATTCTGGAGAATATTCAATGTGCACTTGAAAAGAATGTGTATTCTGCTGCTTTTTGCTCTACAAATCTCAATTAAATCCATCTGTCTAATGTATTATTTAAGGCCCATGTTTCCTTATTGATTTTCTGTCCAGAAGATCTGTCCATTGAAGAAAGTGGGGTGTTAAAGGCCCTACTATTGTCTAACTGTTGATTTTTCCTTTTATGGCTGTTAATATTTGCCTTATGTATTAAGGTGCTCCAATGTTGGGTATATAAATATTTACAATTGTTATATCTTCTTCTTGGATTGACCCCTTGATCATTACATACTGTCCTACCTCATCTCTCATAACAGTCTTTATTTTAAAGTGGATTTTGTCAGATATGAGTATTGGTACTACAGCTTTCTTTTGATTTCCATTTGCATGGAACAACTTGCTCCATCCCCACATGTCCAGTCTGTATGTGTCCCTAGAGCTGAAGTGGGTCTCTTGTAGACAACATATAGATGGGTCTTGTTTTTGTATCCATTCAGCCAATCTATGTCTTTTGTTTGGAGCATTTGATCTGTTTTTGTTTAAGGTAATTATTGATATGTATGTTCTATTTCCATTTTGTTCATTGTTTTGGGTTTGCTTTTGTAGCTTTTCTTCTCTTCCTCTTTTGATCTCTTGTGATTTGATGACTATCTTTAGTGTTGTGTTTGCATTCCTGCTTTTCTTTTGTGTGTGTGTATCTATTGTAGCTTTTTGGGCTGCGGTTACCATGAGGTTTTGATACAGCAGTCAATATATAGACAAGATTGTTTCAAGTTGCTGGTTTCTTAATTTCAAATGCATTTCCAATATTCTGCATTTGCAATCTCCTCTTTTCATGATTGCTGGTTTTGTGATTATGTTTGTGTATGGATAATTTCCTACATTTATTGTATGCTTGCCTTTATCTGTGAGCTATCCCATTGGTAATTTTGTTTCTAGTTGTGACCTTTCTTTTCCCCTTCCTAGAGAAGCATCTGAATGCCGAGTTCCAAAGAATGGCAAGAAGAGATAAGAAAGCCTTCCTCAGCGATCAATGCAAAGAAATAGAGGAAAACAATAGAATGGGAAAGACTAGAGATCTCTTCAAGAAAATTAGAGATACCAAGGGAACATTTCATGCAAAGATGGGCTCAATAAAGGACAGAAATGGTATGGACCTAACAGAAGCATCTTCACGACCCAGATAATCACAATGGTGTGATCACTCACCCAGAGCCAGACATCCTGGAATGTGAAGTCAAGTGGGCCTTAGAAAGCATCACTACGAACAAAGCTAGTGGAGGTGATGGAATTCCAGTTGAGCTATTCCAAATCCTGAAAGATGATGCTGTGAAAGTGCTGCACTCAATATTCCAGCAAATTTGGAAAACTCAGCAGAGGCCACAGGACTGAAAAAGGTCAGTTTTCATTCCAATCCCAAAGAAAGGCAATGCCAAAGAATGCTCAAACTACCGCACAATTGCACTCATCTCACATGCTAGTAAAGTAATGCTCAAAATTCTCCAAGCCAGGCTTCAGCAATATGTGAACCGTGAACTTCCTGATGTTCAAGCTAGTTTTAGAAAAGGCAGAGGAACCAGAGATCAAATTGCCAACATCCCCTAGATCATCAAAAAAGCAAAAGAGTTCCAGAAAAACATCTATTTCTGCTTTATTGACTATGCCAAAGCCTTTGACTGTGTGGATCACCATAAACTGTGGAAAATTCTGAAAGAGATGGGAATACCAGACCACCTGACCTGCCTCTTGAGAAATCTGTATTCAGGTCAGGAAGCAACAGTTAGAACTGGATGTGGAACAACAGACTGGTTCCAAATAGGAAAGGAGTACGTCAAGGCTGTATATTGTCACCCTCCCTATTTAACTTCTATGCAGAGTACATCATGAGAAACGCTGGGCTGGAAGAAACACAAACTGGAATCAAGATTGCCAGGAGAAATATCAATAACCTCAGATATGCAGATGACACCACCCTTATGGCAGAAAGTGAAGAGGAACTCAAAAGCCTCTTGATGAAAGTGAAAGTGGAGAGTGAAAAAATTGGCTTAAAGCTCAACATTCAGAAAACGAAGATCATGGCATCTGGTCCCATCACTTCATGGGAAGTAGATGGGGAAACAGTGGAAAAAGTGTCAGACTTTATTTTTTGGGGGCTCCAAAATCACTGCAGATGGTGACTGCAGCCATGAAATTAAAAGATGCTTACTCCTTGGAAGGAAAATTATGACCAACCTAGATAGCATATTAAAAAGCAGAGACATTACTTGGCCAACAAAGGTCCGTCTAGTCAAGGCTATGGTTTTTCCTGTGATCATGTATGGATGTGAGAGTTGGACTGTAAAGAAGGCTGAGTGCTGAAGAATTGATGCTTTTGAACTGTGGTGTTGGAGAAGACTCTTGAGAGTCCCTTGGACTGCAAGGAGATCCAACCAGTCCATTCTAAAGGAGATCAGCCCTGGGTGTTCTTTTGAAGGAATGATGCTAAAGCTGAAACTCCAGTACTTTGGCCACCTCATGCGAAGAGTTGACTCATTGGAAAAGACTCTGATGCTGGGAGGGATTGGGGGCAGGAGGAGAAGGGGATGACAGAGGATGAGATGGCTGGATGGCATCACTGACTTGATAGACGTGAGTCTGAATGAACTCTGGGAGTTGGTGATGGACAGGGAGGCCTGGCGTGCTGCGATTCATGGGGTCGCAAGGAGTTGGACACGACTGAGCGACTGAACTGAACTGAACTGAACTGAGAGAAGTTCCCTTAGTATTTGTTTTAAAGCTGGTTTGGTAGTGCTGAATTCTCTTAGCTTTTGCTTGTCTGTAAAGCTTTTGATTTCTGCATTGAATCTGAACAAGAGTCTTGCTATATTCTTGGTTGAAGTTTTTTCCCTTTCATCATTTAAGATATATCATGTTACTGCATTCTGACTGAAAAAAAATCTGCTGATAATCTTATGGGAATTCCCTACTATATTATTTGTTGCTTTGCTCTTGTTGCTTTTAATATTTTCTCTGTTTAATTTTTGTCAGTATGATTACTATGTGTCTCAGCATGCTTCTCCTTGGGTTTATCCTGCCAGGGCCTCTCTGTGCTTCCTGGATTTGGGTTACTCTTTCCTTTCCTTTTTCTTTTGTCCTTCTGGGACTCCAGTAATGTGAAAGTTGGTACATTTAATGTCGTACCAGAGATCTGTATGCAGGTAAAGAAGCAACAGTCAGAACCAGACATGGAACAATGGACTAGAAAGGAGTATTGTCAAGGCTGTATATGTCACCTTACTTATTTAACTTATATGTAGAATTCATCATGAGAAATGCCAGGCTATATGAAGCACAAGCTGGAATCAAGATTGCTCGGATAAACACTAATAACCTCAGATATGCAGATGACACCACCCTAATGGCAGAAGATAAAGAGGAACTAAAGAGCCTTTTGATGAAAGTGAAAGAAAAGAGTAAAAAAGCTGGCTTAAAACTCAACATTCAAAAACCTAAGATCATGGCATCTGGTCCCATCACTTCATGGAAAATAGATGGGTAAAAATGCAAACAGTGGCAGATTTTATTTTCTTGGGCTCCAAACTCACTATGGACAGTGACTGTACCCCTGAAATTAAAAGATGCTTGCTCCTTGGAAGAAAAGCTATGACAAACCTAGATCACATATTCAAAAGCAGAGACATCACTTTGCTGACAAAGGTCCATATAATCAAAGCTATGGTTTTCCCAGTAGTCATGTATGGATGGGAGAGTTGGATCATAAAGAAAGCTGAGTGTCAAAGAATTGTTGCTTTTGAACTGTGGTGTTGGAGAAGACTCTTGAGAATCCCTTGGATAGCAAGGAGATCAAACCAGTCAATCCTAAAGGAAATCAACCCTGAATATTCATTGAAAGGACTGTTGCTGAAGCTGAAGCTCCAATACTTTTGCCACCTGATGCAAAGAGCTGACTCACTGGAAAAGACTCTGATGCTGGGAAAGATTGAAGGCAATAGGAGAAGAGGGTGGTAGAAAATTGAGATGGTTAGATAGTACCCCCACACAAATGTGGCATTTGATCTTCTTACAATGGACCAGACAGATACTACTATCCTGAACCATGTCCATCCTACAAAGCTTACATTCAAGGAATTCCCTGTGGTTCATATGGAACATCCTTTCGCTACAATTGGCTCATTCTGGCAGGGGTAAGGGGGCCAAGCTGTGAAACTGCTCTGGAAGCAAGAAGTGGCAGCTTCTATGCAGTGTTAGTTTGAATGGAGCCTACGCCTCACTGCCTGCATAAACAAGCATTTATCCCTCAAAAAGAAGAACATACAAATTAAAATTCAAATGCTATGCTATGCTAAGTCATTTCAGTTGTGTCCAACTCTGTGTGACCCCATAGACAGCAGCCCACCAGGCTTCCCCGTCCCTGGGATTCTCCAGGCAAGAACACTGGAGTGGGTTGCCATTTCCTTCTCCAATGCATGAAAGTGAAAAGTGAAAGTGAAGTCGCTCAGTCGTGTCTTACCCTCAGCGACCCCATGGACTGCAGCCTTCCAGTCTCCTCCATCCATGGGATTTTCCAGGCAAGAGTACTGGAGTGGGGTGCCATTGCCTTCTCCAAAATTCAAATATGTTCCCTAAACAAACTAACTCACCCACTATGTAACAAACAGAAAACCTTACTCATACCAAGGGAAATGCAAGTTTGTTAACATACATAAATTTAGGTACACAAACATGAATACCTAAAGGTACAGACTGAAAACATTAAGTTTCAGTAAAACTTAACTCATCCCATGAAATCTTTTTATGACATCTACACATATCCACTCCTTGGTCAGGAAATGGCATTTTCCATAATTTTTGATAGAGAAATCATATCAAGCTTTTCAGAGGAGGAATCAAGGAGTTATGAGATGTGGGCTCCTGACTGCTGCTGCTAAGTCGCTTCAGTCATGTCCGACTCTGTGCGACCCCAGAGACGGCAGCCCACCAGGCTCCCCCGTCCCTGGGATTCTCCAGGCAAGAATACTGGAGTGGGTTGCCATTTCCTCCTCCAATGCATGAAAGTGAAAAGTGAAAGTGAAGTCACTCAGTTGTGTCCGACTCTTAGGGACTCCATGGACTTCAGCCTACCAGGCTCCTCTGTCCATGGGATTTTCCAGGCAAGAGTACTGGAGTGGGGTGCCATTGCTTTCTCTGGGGCTCTTGACTAACTTTCACCATTATCAGTTCATAGGGCAAAGTTAAGTTGCCTGGCTGATTTACTCCAGGTGAGAGATTAAAATGTCACTAAAAGGATACCCCAGGTGCTAACAGTGCATGTGCTCTGGAGACAGAATATTAAGCCAAATCTTCCTATGTTTTAATTATTTTAGCAGTACACAGCACCGTGTGGGCCTAAACGAACTTCTTTGTGTAGCTGATCTCTATCTGCCAAAAAGATGTGGTCAACTCAGAAAAATGTGAAATTAGGAAATGGGCAAAATCATAAACATTAGAAACTCTGCTAATATACACATGAATATCCATATATCTGCTGTAAAATCACAGAAAAAATGCATGTATAGAGAGAGCACTGCCCCAGCTTTTGACACAGAGCTCCCAACCCTTGGAAGGAGATAAGATGAGTGACAGTAGTGTCTTTTGCTCTAGGTGACTCCTGGTGAGTGTCTGGACAAGGCGTGGTCACTAGAAAGACTCAGGCATGAGCAGAAGCTTGGAATTTTCACCCTTGCCCTCCATTCTCTTGAGAAGGAATAAGGACTGAAAATAGAGCTAATGATTGGTCAAGTCTATGTGATGAAACCTCTAATAAAAACACCAATAGTGTGGAGTTCGAGTTTTCAGCTGGGTGTATGGGGAGAGTAGCCCAACCCAACCACACCTGGACAGAAGCTCCTGTACTTGGGACCCCTCCAGACTTCACTGTATGTATCTTTTTACCTGGCTGTTCATCTGTATCCTTGACCACACGCTTTAATAAACTGGGAAACATAAGTGTTTCCATGTGTATTGTGGGCTGCTCTAGCAAGTAACAGAATCCAAGGGGAAGAGGTCATGGGAACCTCTGATTTGTAGTCAAGTTGGACAAAAGTTGTGGCTAAGCCTGGGCACCTACTACTTGTTATTGGCGTCTTAAATAAGGAGCAGTCTTGCGGGACAGAGTTCACCTGTGGGACCTGATGCCATATCCAGGTAGACAGTGTCAGAATTGAGTTAAATTGTAGGACACTCACCTGGTGTTGCACAGAATTGCTGGGTGTGGAAAACCCCCACACAATTGGTGACCTAAAGTGAAGTGTTCTGTATGATAGACATATTGGAGGGACTATTTTCTTTCCTAACATATCTGTATATTGAAAAATGGCAAAAATGATGATGATGATAGTAAAACTGCCATTTATTACGTCCATGTGCTATAAGTACTGTGCAGACCTGATCATATTATACTACCTTGTGACACAGGTATTGCTATTCCTGTGTTTTAAGATGAAGACAATGAGGCTTGGGGAAACAGTGTAAAAAGCCCAAACAGTAGTAGAAGAAGCAGTTTTCAAATCTTGTTTCCTCTGGTGCTGAAATCTGCCCCCTCAACATGTACCCCTTGGAAACCCCTCTCTTGTGTTATGCATATGACCTTGCAAGGACAAGAGTGTAAATCCAGCCTTGGTGCTGACTGGGTCAGGGTAAGAGTGAAGTACCATCACCAGTGAACACTGGTGAACTGGGTTTCTCCTCCATCTTTCTTTACTAAACATATATTTACTACTCCCACTGACGACTGTCTATACTCCATCAATACTCTGATGGATTTTCAATCCTGAAACGGTCACATTAATAAGCCAAATCTATCTTAAGTTTTCTCCAGCAGCTGTTATCAATCCTGTAAGAGTGTTCAATGCTCCAAGGTACATAATGTCTCTACTTGAACTCCTGATGATTTTAGATATATTTTAAAACATATGAGCTCTATTATAAAGTATGATAGACTTATTAGGTGTTATAGACTCAAGGAAAATGAACATCAAAGTGCTATTTTCTTATTAATATGTAAGCATTTAAATAATGAGAAATAAACCTTTCACTAATATCCACAGTATAATTAACTTTTTAATTTAAGTAGTATCCTAGAAGCTATAAATTTGGGTTCCAATCACCTTATATATTATATTTGTTCTCATTACAACTAGTCTATGAAAAACTTCAATCTTCAAATTCTCTAATATTGGAAATTTAATTTATAAGGTATAACTAGAACCTGCACAGTAGACATTAGTGTTTAAGAAGAAGAATGCTTAACTAAGAGCCACAGGAACTTGGTTCTAGGCCAGAGTCTGTTTCTACTCAAATTGTTTCTTTGAAAACAATTTCACTCATCAACAAACTGACAAGGATCTTAGAGATACAAAGTAAGGTCCCTTCCCAAGTTAAAATTCTAAATTATACATTTTAAAACTCAGAAAACCATTTAAACTCACTAATCTTATTACAAGTTGTATGTATGTATATACATAGATATTATATGTAATATATAGTAATTTGCTATTATAATGAAATCACAGTTAAATGTAAGCAATATACTTTCAGTTTAAAGCATGTCAAATGAGAGGTAAAAACATGAAATTCTAAACATCTTAATGTTTTCACACTATTATTATTAGAAATAACTTAAGAAATTAGTTATTTTTGAGTATTTAAAACCTTTCAACATACTTCCTAATCTTTATCTTGTAGGAAAACAGTAATAGCCTAATCACTCAAGTTCAGGAAAATAAACGAAACTTTGACTTTCCTTGAAACTACCTAAAATATTTTAGATAGAGGGCTTGTTACCAAAATAGAGCTATCACTAGAGAAATCTACAAAGGATATGGGGTAGGTGTGGTGGGAGGACCCAGAGATCAGAGTCCACTCTGTTATCCCATTGTGTCTGCATGGCACAGCCAATATTATTTACCAAACTTTGCTCTTCCATCTCCATGTAAAATGACTTCCTCCATTTTGAAGTTTCAAATCCCAACATCCTCTTTTGTCCCTGGAGTAGAAAATGGCAACCCACTCTGGTATTCTTGCCTGGGAAATCCCGTGGGCAGAGGAGCCTGGTGAGCCACAGTCCACAGGGTCACAAAGGTTTGGACACCACTGAGCATACACACACAGATGGAATTTAAGGGGAAGACTTCAGCCATTTTTGGCGAGTTACTCAGTTTTTCTGGGTTTCTCCTCTGTATCCATGTTATTAAACTTTTGTTTGACTTTTCTTGTTAATCTGTCTGTCAACTTAATTCTTAGACCAGTCAGAAAAACCTAAAAGGGTAGAGGATAAATTTCTTCCTCTCTGACACTGGTCAAGTTTAAGGATAAAAATGGAAATTTCCAAGGTTTTTATTATTATTTAATATGGTATTTTAAGCAAGGTCCTCTCTGAGTGGAATAAATAATTTATTGGGTTTTTTTATTCTTATAGTGTGGAAAAATATTTTACCTGGAGAAGGTCAAAGAGAACATCTTGCTATGCAAAATCTGAATCAGGATAATGGCAGTCTCAACGGTTCTTTTGGTGTCCACACTTAAATGTCAAAGCTTACTTGGTTATAGGATTGATTTTTTTTTCTGAAAAAGTCACCCTCAGCAGGGGCTCTAAATCCAAAGCATTCACATATGGCTGGGGCATAAGTCAGCAGCAATAATGATAGCAAAATGTTGTCAAGTATTAGAGTCTCCATTGCAGCAAGATTGTCAGCGCCATCTCATGTTCCCTAAACAGATAGTCCATAATTTTGATACTTGTCTTATCCTTTTTCTTCTACAACTGGTGTACAGACATGTGATGCCTATCTCTTGAAATTTTCCCAGAGAGACCAATGAGATTCTTTCACTTCTCTTTTAGCTTACTTAATAAAACCAAATCCTCCTGCATTTAATGGTTGTTAACAGGGCCTTAAAAAAAAAAAGTCACATCTGTTTCTTAGCCCTCCCTCTCCCATGACATAAACAATGATGACTGCTTCTCTAGGGAAGCAAAGAGTTTCCTTTTTTCAATTCGCACAAATGGATGTGGTCAGAACACTTAGCTTCTGTGCACCAAGAAGAGGCAGGTGGCTAGCCTTTTGGTATTCAATCAAGATTGCTGGGAAAAATATCAATAACCTCAGATATGCAGATGAAACCACCCTTATGGCAGAAAGTGAAGAGGAACTAAAAAGCCTCTTGATGAAAGTGAAAGAGGAGACTGAAAATTTTGGCTTAAAGCTCAACATTCAGAAAACTAAGATCCTGGTATCTGGTCCTATCACTTCATGGCAAATAGATGGGGAAACAGTGGAAACAGTGGCAGACTTTATTTTTGGGGCTCTAAAATAACTGCAGATGGTGACTGCAGCCATGAAATTAAAAGACGCTTACTCCTTGGAAGGAAAGTTATGACCAACCTAGATAGCATATTCAAAAGCAGAGACATTACTTTGCCAACAAAGGTCCATCTAGTCAAGGCTATGGTTTTTCCAGTAGTCATGTATGGATGTGAGAGTTGGACTGTGAAGAAAGCTGAGTGCCAAAGAATTGATGCTTTTGAACTGTGGTGTTGGAGAAGACTCTTGAGGGTCCCTTGGACTGCAAGGAGATCCAACCAGTCCATTCTGAAGGAGATCAGCCCTGGGTGTTCTTTGGAAGGAATGATGCTGAAGCTGAAACTCCAGTACTTTGGCCACCTCATGCGAAGAGTTGACTCGTTGGAAAAGACTCTGATGATGGGAGGGATTGGGGGCAGGAGGAGAAGGGGACGACAAAGGATGAGATGGCTGGATGGCATCACCAACTCGATGGACGTGAGTTTGCGTGAACTCCGGAAGCTGGTGATGGACAGGGAGGCCTGGCGTGCTGCAATTCATGGGGTTGCAGAGACGGACACGACTGAGCGACTGGACTAAACTGAACTGAAAGAGTAATTTGCAACTGAAATATCAGGATCAAGAGAACATCACAATCTGTGTTCAGTGTATATTGCCCCCATGGAGAGCTAGTGATGGAAGAAATTGTGAGATTCACTACTTTGATCCTTAGTTTAAGAGGAAAGAAACTGAGGTAGAGAGAGAGAGCATTGGTTTTCAAGGTAGCAGGGCAAGCCTGAGGCAGACCTGGGGCTGGTTAGAACTCAGGCTTCCAGAACTGCTGCCAAGTGCTCTTTATTCACCAAACTGATCCATAACCTTTATTTGAAACTTCTAGGTCCAAGTCTGTCTATAATGTATTTACTATAAACAAATAATCAAACACACTCCTATCCTTACTGTGAAAATATGAATATTTACTCTAAGCAGGATAAAGACCTTCAGTAGCCAAATGCTAGCTTAGGTAAGATTTTGGCACCACAAGTTATTAAGGAAATTTTATTTCTGTATTTAAGGTTTTTCCTTTCTTTTTTTTTTAGATTTTACTTTTTTATTTTAAAAAAAAAACTTATTGAGGGCATAGTTAATTTATAATGTTTTGTTAGTTTCCGGTGCACAGCCAAGTGAATCTGTTATACATAAACATATATCCACGCTTCTTTATATTCTTCTCCCACGTAGGCCATTGCAGAGTATTCAGAGTTCCCTTACTATACGTTAGGTCATTACTGCAGGCATGCTCAGTCGCTAAGTCACGTCTAACTCTTTGTGACCCTATGGAGTGTAGCCCACCAGGCCCTCTGTCCACAGGATTTCCCAGGCAAGAATATGGAGTGGGGTGCCATTCCCTCCTCCAGGGTGTCTTCCCCATCCAGGGATCAAACCCAGGTCTCCTGCATTGCAGGCTGATTCTTTACCACCAAGCCACCAGGGAAGCTCACCCTGACACACACATATTACTATACATAAAATAGATAACTAACAATGACCTGGGCTGCCCAGGTGGCTCAGGGATAAAGAATCTGCCTGCCAATGCAGGAGACCCAGGTTTGATCCCTGGGTTGGGAAGATCCCCTGGAGGAAGGCATGGCAACCCACTCCAGTACTCTTGCCTCGAGAAGTCCATGGACAAAGGAGCCCAGCAGGCTAAAGTCCATAGGGTTGCACAGAGTCGGACACAACTGAAGCGGCTAAGCAGCAGCAGCATGTAGGAGTCAATCCCAATCTTCAATTTATTCTCCCCCATTATTCCCCAGGAACCCTAAGTTTGTTTTCTACATCTATAACTGTATTTCTGTTTTATAGATAAGTTCATTTGTAGCCCTTTTTTAGTTTTCAAAATTGCAGATGACATTACATCATACAACTATGCTTCTGTTATAAGGAGAGGTCCTATACAACTACGCTTCCATTATAAGGAGAGGGAAAAATCTTCAAGCATTTTAAACCAGCACATGCATTATAACACAATGGTTAACAGCAGTTCAAACATCTAGAGGCCTAATTAAAAGACAGATTGCTGCATTCTACTCCCATAGTTTCTGATTCAGGAAGTCTGGGGTGAGGCAGAGAAATTTCACTTCTAACCAGTTTATAAAGATTTGTTTTGTTCCTTGGGCCTTTTCTGAGTGATGCTGATACTTCTGGCCCAGGATCATACTTTGATAACCACTGGTAAAGAGAACAAGACTTACACTGATGGACCTGTGTTCAAGTCTACCATCTCATAGCCGTTTATAGACAAATTACATAATGCCTGCTGAGAAATCCACTGATAATCTTATGGAGGCTCCTTTGTATGTGATAAGTTACTCTTCTCTTGTTACTTTCAAGATTATATGTCCTTGGCTTTCAGTTGTTTTTTTAAAAATAATTTTATTTATTTACTTATTTATTGATTTCTGGTTGTGCTGGGTCTGTGTTTCTGTGTGGGCTCTCTCTAGTTGCAGTGAGTGGCGGCTACTCTCCTGCTGTGATGCATGAGTTTCTCACTGCAGTGGCTTCTCCTGTGGTGGAGAACAGGCTCTAGGGCACGTGGACTTCAGTAGTTGCAGCACATGAGCTCAGTAGTGTGGCTCACAGGCTCTAGAGAACAGGCTCAATAACTGTGGCACACAAGCTCAGTTGCTCCATGGCATGCAGAATCTTCCCCGATCAGGGAATGAACCTGTGTCTCCTCATTAGGAGGCAAATTCCTTAATACTGAGCCACCAGGGAAGCCCTCAGCTGTTTTGAGTCTCTGAGTTTATTTTATCCTGCTTGGAGTTCACTGGACATCTTGTATTTGTATATCCACATCTTCCCTCAAATTTGGGACATTTTCAGTCACTATTTCTTCAAATAATCTCAAATAATCTTCAAGTCCCTGTCTTTCTCTCTTCTCCTTCTGAGATGCCCATAATGCACACCTTGGTCCATTTGATGGTGTCCTACAAGTCTTTCTGGTTCTGTTCACTTCTCCTCATTCTTATTTTCTGCTCCTTAGCCTTGATAATTTCCAATGACCTGTCTTTAAATTCACTGATTGTTTCTTCTGCCTGATGAAGCCTGCTGCTGAATCCCTCTAGTGAATTTTTCAACTCAGTTATTGTATTTTTCAGCTCCAGAATTTATTTCTCTTTTATATTTTTTCTCTTTGTTGATATTCTCAATTTGTTCATGTATCATTTTTCTGATTTCCATTAGTTCTTTGAGCATATTTAATAGAGTTTTTTTAAATGTCTTTGTCTAATGACTATTTTTCTTCAGGGATAGTTTCATCTGACCCTCTAAATGAACACTGTTGTCCTGTTTCTTTGTATGCTTTGAGATATTTTGCTGAAAACTGGACGTTTGAAAAAACAGTCACCTCTGCCAATCTTTGCAGATTGGCTCCAGGAAGGGAAGGACTTTACAAATGAGTTCAGGATTAAGATACATTTTCTCAGAGCTTTTCTGGAATGCATCTTCTCTGGGCCTGTGTATTCACCCCCCCCACCCCCTTTTTTTTTCCTGTTTCCCCTTTATCAATGGTTGGTTTTAAATGTCTCAACTTCCCTAAAGGTCTCTCAACCCTGCTTTTTCTTATTGTATTCCTCAATCAATAATCTCTTGCCTCAGGCCTCTGCAGTTTCCCTGTGGTTCTCATGAGCCACATCTACTGTTTGCTCTGGTTTTCTCTAACCTGAAATCTGAGTGGTACCATATTTCAGCTTGCTGAGCTTCTAGTTAAGCAAAACAAACCAGTCCTGCAGGCAGCCCTCAGATAGCTTGCTGCTGCTGCTTCGCTTCAGTCATGTCAGACTCTGTGCGACCCCATAGACGGCAGCCCACCAGGCTCCCCCATCCCTGGGATTCTCCAGGCAAGAACACTGGAGTGGGTTGCCATTTCCTTCTCCAATGCATGAAAGTGGAAAGTGGAAAGTGAAAGTGAAGCCGCTCAGTAGTGTCCGACTCTCAACGACCCCATGGACTTGAGCCTACCAGGCTCCTCCGTCCATGGGATTTTCCAGGCAAGAGTACTGGAGTGCGGTGCCATTGCCTTCTCCATCAGATAGCTTAGAACATTGCAAATTCAGTCCACTGCAGCCTCTCTAGTTTGTGAAAGGGAATGGTAACTGGACTATTACTCCCTCAAAACTACACCATGTTACACCGGGGGCAGGGTGGGGCAAGGGTGACTTATGTGGCAGATTCATTTTGATATTTGGCAAAACTAATACAATTATGTAAAGTTTAAAAATAAAATAAAAAAAAAAATAATACATTATTAAAAAAAAAAAAAAATACCACAAGTGTTAGGGGAAGCACACTGACTGAAACCACCCACCCTGGCCAGGCACCATAGTAACCATTTGCATGAGTTGTTTTATGACAGGAGATCCTGGTAAGGAATACGGAACTAATAAGCCACCACTAACCAGAGTTCGGGTTAGTGTCTTCTTTAGACAGGAATCCCTCTCGCTAACATTCATCTTGGCTGAGTGATGAGTGCGCCACCAGGAAAGACTCTGAATTAGAATGATTGGCCAAAGACCACCCGGAAACTAATCCCATCACCATAAAACCCGAGACTGCGAGCCACGCGGCAGAACAGCTTTCCTGGGTTCCCTTACCCTACTGCTCTCCACCCGGGTGCCCTTTCCCAATAAAATCTCTTGCTTTGTCAGCACATGTGTCTCCTCGGATAATTCATTTCTGAGTGTTAGACAAGAACCCAGTTTTGGGCCCTGGAAGGGGTCCGTCTTACTGCAACACAAGCACCCAACTATTCTGCATGTCGGTAATACTTGGCTGCTATAGATTTTTGATTTCGAGAATTCATTTCCGAGTGCTAGACAAGAACCCAGTTTTGGGCCCTGGAAGGGGTCCGTCTTCCTGCAACACAAGCACCCAACTATTCTGCATGTCGGTAATACTTGGCTGCTATAGATTTTTGATTTCGAGAATTCCTATAAAATTATTTTAGCCAGTCTCTAGTTATTTATTTGATGTTTCCATGAGAGCTTCCTATGCAAACTGGAGGGTGTGGATGAAGTTGCTTAGTCTGCCACTTTGCTGATGTTCTTATTACATAATTCCTTAAGCCCCAGTTCCTTATAGAGACTACTCCACAAAGGTTGTTAAGATGATTAAATGAGATGATGTACAGAAATATTTAGCACAAAACTCTGCATATAGTAAAAGTTCAATAAATTTTGACCCACTATCATTGTCATAAAAAACAGTCTAATCACAGACTACATTCCTTATTTACATTGTTGAAAGACTTCAAGGTGAGTGACAGAGTGCTGTGCTTTGTACAACATGAACCTCCCCAGCAGTCCTACAAATATCAGTTGCCTAATCCATGCCTATCTTCTATAATGCTATTTTGTATCCATTATCCATTGAAAGTAGATGTCAATGAATATCTAAAGCAGATTTTTTTTTTATTATCATGTTTCAGGTTTTCTACATCTTGCTTATTCATGACTTTTAACAGAAGTTTTCATTCCCATCACCTATCTGAAGGTCTAGAGAACTTTCTCTAGTGGCAATGTGAGAAAGCTGCATGTAGACGTAAGTTTCATTTTTAATGTGGGTCTGGTCAGTTTTATACTTTAAAAATGAAACTTATTATATTCTCAGTGGTAAAGAATCTGTCTGCCAGTGCAAGGACATTATGGGTTCAATCTCTGGGTCAGGAAAATCCCTTGGAGGAGGAAAGACCAACCCACTCCAGTATTCTTGCCTGGAGAATCCCATGGACAGAGGATCCTGGTGGGCTACAGTCCATAGGGTCACAAAGAGTCAGACAAGACTGAGCAACTAAGCACACACATGTACTAAACAGTTTTAATTTTAACACACTCATGCATTAAAAAAAAAAAAAAAAAAAGCAGAAGTTCTTTCTAGAGAACATCAGTTCACACTGGTCTTATGCTATGAAGACATTGCTAAGCCAGTGGATTGCCAAGCTATCTTTGAAAATCACCTTGGGATAATATAACCTTCGGGCAGGACAGGATGGTAAGATGTGTAACTTGGAGAAATTGTCCAAGCCAAATGTCAAAAGCTTATTTCAAAGAATTAGTAATGACCTGGTAGTGAAGAAGCAAGCAGCAGGAGAACAAGGAAGACGAGCCTTTTGGCCTAGGCTGCTGCAATTGCTCAAAGGAGACCCACACTTCAGAGGAAGTCAACTGACTTTTGAAGCAGCCCAACCAGTGTCACAAGAATTACTGAATTCACTGCCTCAGGGACTGGTTTTGGGATGTGCATCCCAGAAACCTGATCTGGTCAGCACATTGAAATTTGGATGCTTTCCAATATGGAACTGCATTAGCCAAACTCAAAGAGATTCAAGACAGATAACCTTGTGTTAATCTCCCATTGCCTGGAATGAACAGGTAGTTCTGGCAAATGTATATCCTCACTGGTGACAAGCTACAGAGAAGTTCAAAGAGTGAACATCTTTTGTAAGAATGTGAAAGTTTGTTAGTTGCTCAGTCATGTCTGACTCTGCAACCCCGTGGACTGTAGCCCACCAGGCTCCTCTATCCATGGAATTCTCCAGCCAAGAAAACTAGAGTGGATAGCCATTCCCCTTCTCCAGGGGATCTTCTTGACTCAAGAATCAAACCCAGGTCTCCTGCTTTGCAGGCAGATTCTTTAACATCTGAGCCACCAGGGAATGGAGTCAATAAAAAGTAAAGATCATTGTTGTTGTTCAATCTCTAAGTCATGTCTGACTCTTTGTGATCCCATGGACTGCAGCACACCAGGCTCCCCTGTCCTTCACTATCTCCTGAAGTTTGCTCAAATTCAGGTCCATTCAGTTGATGATGCTATCAAACCATCTCATCCTCTGCTTCCCCCTTTTTCTTTTGCTCTCAATCTTTCCCAGAATCAGGGTCTTTACCAATGCTCTTTGCATCAGGTGGCCAAAGAACTTCAGCTTCAGCATCAGTCCTTCCAATGAATATTCAGGATTAATTTCCTTTAGGATCAACTGGCTTGATCTCCTTGCTGTCCATGGGAATTTCACGAGTCTTCTCCAGCACCACAATTTGAAAGCCCAATTGGAAATATCATTAGTTTTCAGAAATATCTCTCATTTCTTGAATCATCTCACCCAGTACAGGAACAAATTTGCCAAAGAGGTTTCTAGTTTCCTGGACTTATCTGTTCCCTCCCATCCAGGGCTTCCCTTTGTGCCCCTTCTGTTTCCACTGCAGATTGACTTCCTTCCTATTCCTTCTCTTACTTTTCCTTCAGAAGAATACAATTTCCTACTTGAAATTCTAATCACACAATAGGTCTGCTCTGCTGAAAATACATCCAGATCACCTTGATTGGAGTTTTTGGATGTCTAGTCCTATAGCTATATATAACCTATAACTATTCAGTTATGTAATATTTGCAGATAGGTCTCTTGACACCCTCCAACAGATGGCCCCTAATTTTGATTGCTTTACTAATTTATCTTATCTTCACAAACATTTTTTGGAAGTTGAGAGAGTAAGTTCATTAAGCCCTTCTTGCATGCCAACAGATACAAAAACCACATTATAAAGTCTAATCATTTAAAAAATTAAAACATCGAGATTTCTCTGCAGAAATACTGCATAATTTCTCTAAATTAAATGCAACCCCAAACAACACATAGAAAAGCTGAGAATTCTCCTTATTATGATATGTGTGATTTGGTCCGGCATTTAGTTACCTACTTGAGGATTTACATATGCTAATATGCAGCTAGCATAGCTATGACTGCTGTGAATGAAAATCCCATGGGATGGGGCTTTTCCCCTGCTCACAGTCAACAACTTTAATCTGGACACTATGCTGCTATGGTTTTCTTACAGAAAAAATAGAAGACTGTAAGGTAGGCACCAAAGCTTAAATAACTAGTTGAAACCAGTGATTCAAATAAAAATCATATTGGAAAGGATGGCACTTTAAGTTCCTTTTGGAAATAGATGGAACTTAACAAATAATATTGGAAAAAACAATTGCCTAATAAATTCTACATTTTTGGTAGATACATTTGTTGAGTCAACAAACATTTAGTAAGTACCTACAATGGATCGAGAACTATACTAGACTGGGGAAATGCAGATGAAACCGCAGTTCTGCTCTTCAGGCTGACTCACCTACCTAGTATATGGACAGTCTTCAGCACTCCTTGTAGCTCTAGGATTCATACTTCTAATTTGAAATAATGGATTTCTAATGGGTACTGCAGAGAAGGCAATGGCACCCCACTCCAGTACTCTTGCCTGGAAAATCCCATGGGCAGAGGAGCCTGGTAGGCTGCAGTCCATGGGGTTGCTAGGAGTCGGACATGACTGAGCAACTTCACTTTCACTTTTCACTTTCATGCATTGGAGAAGGAAATGGCAACCCACTCCAGTGTTCTTGCCTGGAGAATCCCAGGGACGGGGGAGCCTGGTGAGCTTCCGTCTATGGGGTTGCACAGAGTCAGACTCAACTGAAGCGACTTAGCAGCAGCAGCAGCAGCAATGGGTACTGAGGTACTCAGGTACTCAGCTCCAGCTGCACTGACAATTTTTTGCATGTATTATTCAACCTTTTCATTCTCTTTGATTCTCTCTGCTGATTTCATGTTGAATTACTCTGGTGTTTTAAAGTGTAAGCTTTAGAATCAGAAGGACCTGCTTTAAAATTCTACTTACCCTGGGAAAATTACTTAGACAAGTGAGCCTCAGTTCTTCTTTGCAAATTGGAATTCAACACATGGTTAATAGGTCTGAAGTGAGAAGGACAACCAATGGCTAAGTCACAGTCACTTTCCACTCGGGTTATTTTGGTAAAGTACTTACCTCCTCCAGGTCTATGATTATTTCCTTACGTGTGAAAAGGGGAAAGAATCATCTTCCATAGGACCCATGCAAGGTGTAAATAACATAATGCATGGAAAATGTTTATACAGTGTCTAGTATAGAAGACTCATGCAATAAATACCAGTTATAATTATATTATTTGATCATTAAATGACTTACTACATTTTTAAGCACTTAGCGCACTTATTTTAGGGAAGCAAATTCCAAAGATAGCATTTTGTTTCCAATATAGTTTATAACAGAGGCATCCATCAGTAGAGCTGCCTACCTCAGGAAACAGTGTGTTCTATCACTATAAACAGCCAAAGAGATGTTCATGGTTTTCAGCTAAAGCTGGGAATTAGGGTCTCTTGTACTGGAAAGACCCTGCATGTGATGATATTTAAGCTTCTCAACTTTAGTTTTCCTCATTCTATGACTTATATTTGTCTTTGGTTAGAAATGCTACTGTTAATAGCATTGAAGTAACATTAAAAACATTATTTTTACAAAGAACCTATAATTGGGAAATATAATTTATCTAATTTTTCTTCTAGAAAAATTTAAGCCCACCTTCCTTCCTGCTTCTCTTATTTTAACAGTTATAAAGAAAAGCTCAAAACAAAGTCAGTTACCTCATTTCAGGATATACTGTGATTTTTCTTTAAATATTTGTGTCCTGTTCATTTTTCAATTTTGTGATGTAAGAATCATGTTCTTGGTTAGCTCTGATTCTGGTGATAATATTATGAACTAGGTCAGAAGTTAGTTAAAAAAAAACAAAAAACGTGTCCACAGCTAAGACTCTCATATCAAAAAAAGAAAAAAAACTTGGCCATGTTTGTGTTCAAAATACACTTTTTCCTCTATTCTGGGGCAATCATGAGATGTTTCTGAGAAAAGTGGCACCATGAATACTAGCCAAGGAAAAGCACCATGGAGAGAATAAGAGTCAAGGGCCTGACCACCTGACTGTTATGCCATCCCCGTTGATAGAGGATAATTGACAGATCACTTTCCACTTGTTTCTCAATGCCTGTGGTAAGCTGTTACTGGGAAAGGGGTCCTGGGTACCTGGTCAAGGAAATATTTAAAAGCATGCTTTGACTGATGCTTTTATCTGTAGCTTGAAAAGGGCGGTTTGGGGATATGGGTATCAGTATATTCTTGAAGAGTGGCTTACCTAAGAAGAAGAAACACTTAGAAAGGAATAATATTGGCACCATCTGGGACAAAAGGATATGAAGAAAAGTGTGACAAAGGAAGCCTGGGTCCAAACCGCCTTCAGCACCAGATTGAAGAGGTCAGGGAAGGTGACTCACAAGGAGCGTATTCACTGCAATACTGGGACCTTGAGTGTTCCTTTGTGGGGAGAAGAGGTTTGCAAGGTGTTTTTCAGATGCCTCTGTTGTCCTGCCAAATGCTGCCAGTGAGCACTGCCAAGACCTGGACACTCTTGGTCCTGTTCCCAAACAAAGTATGCGGAGAGGCAGAAAGAAAGTCAGCTCAGTGACCAGATGGCCCGTATGCTTTGCTAGGCAAGCTGTTTATTTTTGCATTTATTTATATGGAACTACTTTTGTACACTGAAAATCCCTAAGTAGGATTGTGGGGTACCTGCCCTAGGGAAGTGTTAAATTCACTGGTACAGAAAAAGGAGATTCTCTCTCTTGTTTTTTTTTTTTTTTTTTTGGTAACAGCGGGAATACTGGTTTTAATTAGAAAATGGGGGGAAAGGTGTCAAAAAGAGAAAAAGGAAGGAAATGATAGAGAAAAGTAATGTTTTCTGCACAGCATTAGGAGAGATTAAAAAGCAAAATCACCTAGTCTTGGGACATAATTGGGGGTGGATGTGAAAGCAAATGAGTCTATTTTGTTGAGCTGAGTCCCTGGGTAGAGGTGGGGGAGAGGCTCCAAAGAAACCCTCCCGGAATACAGACGTCTTCAGCACTAATTTGGAGTTATCAAGTTTTAAGAGCATGCACAGTGAAATTAAAGAAAAATAACCCCGGGACAATACTGAATTGCCCATTTTTATTTTGTCAAGGAAAAAAAAAAGCTTACAATTTCAATCTAACATCATTTTTAACATCCCGCTTCCCCAATAAAAAACATCCCATCCCAGGATAAAAATAGTCTTTCTCAAGAAAGCTCAGACTCATTTCTATCTGCAATGATTATATATAATTTCTATAAATATACACTAATACCAATAAATGCATATATATGTGTGTATGTATATATATATGTGTTATATATATATGTCTATGTGGTATATATTTATAAACATGTGTATGCACACACACTGATATACATGGATATGCTTGAGATGTAAGTACAAAAAATTTAATACACCCTTTATTCACGGTATTACATGGTAGGTGATAATTTTTTCAAGTGGGCCAACTGGGGGGCTCATGCTGAACAGTGTTACTTGAAATAAAGCTCTAATAGATAACTTGTGGACAATTTTAAAGCATGTTCTAAATATATACTTATACATAGACTTGCTGAATGAAAATGGAAGCATTACGCCTAACTACTGTGAAGGAAGTGGTGGAGGCAGTGAGGTAGAGCTGGCGGAGACTTCAGGAGTGAGACAGCTGATAGACACACACCATGCTCAGTGGCCAGTCACACTGACATCTCAAAGGTTGTCTCCCAACCTGAGAATCTGAGAAAATGATGCTACAGACAGATGAAAGCTTGGTCATGAACCAGCTCTGGCTCTGAACCAGAAGTCTACAACCCAGTCATAAATTAAGCTGGGATGAGAAGGCTGAGGCGAGTTGTGGGTATTAAGTTTTCAAGGTCTTCTGACCTTGGGAGGCAGGATAATACAAGGAGGCAAAAGCCAACATATCATAAGACAAAAATAAATATACTTGGTACCTGAGCAAGAGTTCCTGCCCTGAGTAGCCCATGAGAGTCACCTAGGGAGCTTAAAATAAAAACTCCTTTGGGATTTAATTGGCTTGGGGAGGAGTCTGAGTAGTGGTTATTTATTTATGTTTTCCAGATGATTCCAGTGTTGAGAACTAAGCTAAGTGGAGAACCACTGCTTAGAAGGCTGGTAAAAGGCAGCAGGAAAAATTCTCTCTCATTAGAGATTCTCAAAGTGATTCATTTTCAGTGCTTGGAGTATGACAAAATATCCCACAGTCAGATATTTAGGGGCTCTGCTTTGTCACTATAAAATCTCATTGGGGTTAACAGGCAGAAGGATACTCTTCTCATCACAATTTCAGTGAGATCGCCTGTGCAGTGAAAAGCGACCAAACGCAGAACTGTCATGAAAAATGCTAGTGTCACAAAGAGGGCAGGAACCACCTAGAAAATCAACAAAGCACCTGGATCACCTTTGGAAGCGCCGACACTTACTCTGAGCGGGAGCAGGGCGAGAGCTGGCTGAAGGCACAGTGGAGTTTTCCCAGCCCTGGAACCTTGATTATGCGCCAGGGACTGCCACAAGCTTAGTGTAAATGATCTCATTTAATGGACGTGTTTCTTCACCCAGTTCTGGCCACACAATCCTGCTACTACTCCTCAAACATGTCAGGTGTGTTTCCACCCTCTCCTTCCACCTAGAACTCTCTTCCTCCAGGTATCTACCTTTCAGGTCTTTGTCCAACATTCATCAACGCCATGAGGGCTGCTTGGGAAAAGCTGTCACCAGCATCTTCCTCTCCCTGTTCTCCATTGCTCTTAATCTGCTGTGTTCTTTTCTTGCCAGGCATTCTTTCTAACAATTATCTATTCTATCTATCTATCTATCTATGCAGCTGTCTTCTAGAATCTGAGCTCCACTAGGGCAAGTCTTTCCCTCTGTCTCTCCCACTGAACAATGCCTAACCATCCCTGACATTGAATATAGAATTGTTGAATAAGTAAAAGATTTGCTATTATAGTAAATTAATATTATTATTTTGATTAACAAAATATTACTTCTCTGCTAAAAATAGCTACTTTATTCTTCATTTAATAAACAAAACTTTTGATAAAGGAGGAAACAAAAAAGGAAGAAGGAAAAAAACTTTAGTTGGCTATTGATGACACTGGTACTTTCACAAAATGATGGATTTTTCAATTCCTTAAAGTATAAAATATATTCAGCTTACAATGCCGAAGCTGGTTGATTTATACTTTAAGTTATCTCCATTCAGTTCAGTTCAATTCAGTTCAGTCGATCAGTCATGTCCGACTCTTTGCGACCCCATGAATCACAGCACGCCAGGCCTCCCTGTCCATCACCATCTCCTGGAGTTCACTCAGACTCACATCCATCGAGTCGGTGATGCCATCCAGCCATCTCATCCTCTGTCGTCCCCTTCTCCTCCTGCCCCCAATCCCTCCCAGCATCAGGGTCTTTTCCAATGAGTCAACTCTTTGCATGAGGTGGCCAAAGTACTGGAGTTTCAGCTTTAGCATCATTCCTTCCAAAGAACACCCAGGGCTGATCTCCTTCAGAATGGACTGGTTGGATCTCCTTGTAGTCCAAGGGACTCTCAAGAGTCTTCTCCAACACCACAGTTCAAAAACATCAATTCTTCGGCACTCAGCTTTCTTCACAGTACAACTCTCGCATCCATACATAACCACTGGAAAAACCATAGCCTTGAATAAACAGACCTTTGTTGGCAAAGTAATGTCACTGCTTTTCAATATAATTTTCCTTCCAAGGAGTAAGCGTCTTTTAATTTCCTGGCTGCAATCACCATCTGCAGTGATTTTGGAGCCCCCCCCCAAAATAAAATCTGACACTGTTTCCATCGTTTCCCCTCTATTTCCCATGAAGTGATGGGACCAGATGCCATGATCTTCGTTTTCTGAATGTTGAGTTTTAAGCCAACTTTTTCACTCTCCTCTTTCACCTTCATCAAGAGGCTTTTTAGTTCCTCTTCACTTTCTGCCATAAGGGTGGTGTCATCTGCATATCTGAGGTTATTGATATTTCTCCCAGCAATCTTGATTCCAGCTTGTGCTTCTTCCAGCCCAGTGTTTCTCATGATGTACTCTGCATATAAATTAAATAAGCAGGGTGACAATATACAGCCTTGACGTACTCCTTTTCCTATTTGGAACCAGTCTGTTGTTCCATGTCCAGTTCTAACTGTTGCTTCCTGACCTGCATACAGGTTTCTCAAGAGGCAGGTCAGGTGGTCTGGTATTCCTATCTCTTTCAGAATTTTGCACAGTTTATTGTGATCCACACAGTCAAAGGCGTTGGCATAATCAATAAAGCAGAAATAGATGTTTTTCTGGAACTCTCTTGCTTTTTTGATGATATAGGGGATGTTGGCAATTTGATCTCTGGTTCCTCTGCCTTTTCTAAAACCAGCTTGAACATCTGGAAGTTCATGGTTCACGTATTGCTGAAGCCTGGCTTGGAGAATTTTGAGCATTACTTTACTAGCATGTGAGATGAGTGCAATTGTGCAGTAGTCTGAGCATTCTTTGGCATTGCCTTTCTTTGGCATTGGAATGAAAACTGACATTTTCCAGTCCTGTGGCCACTGCTGAGTTTTCCAAATTTCCCTTTAATTTAGTCTTCTTTTGCAATTTTCAAAATTGGCACCTGATAGTCACCTCCCCCAATTTACCCATGGGATCTGACTTCTCAAGGCTAATGACACATCTTTAAAACAGAAACCCACTCCAAGGGTTGCTGAATGAACACCAGCAGGGCTTTCTGCTCCCTGGGAGAGTTACAGTGCCTTCCTGATCTCCACCAGAGCTGTTGGATAATGAAGGGTAAGAGAACACACAGAGTGTTCTTGACCCTTTTGCTGAAAACGCCTGCAGCCTTTCTGGAATTCCTCGTAGGTGTATTGGTGCTGCTATCTCCATTCAGAATTCTCTATGCAAGTCTGTTAACTCTAAAATCCTAACTCAGCAGGGAAACACTTTAAAACATTTCTCTTTGTTCCCAGTGTAATAGTACAAAAAATTTACATTTTTACAAGGTTTCTATTCTTCTAGCACTAAAATATTTAAATGGACTCTACACTTAGGATCAGACACTTCCCAGATGTCAGAAATTGATGATGGCAGGTGAGGAGGAGGCACAAAAGCCAGAGGATTTGAAAAGAAGTTGACAAGTGCAGTGCTCAAGGCAGGATACTGTGAAATCATTATATTTCAACAAAGAGAGTAAGTACACCCCCGCAGAGTCAGATCTTTGACTCTTTGCACTCAAGCATTAAAATCTTTATCTTTACCAGATGCATAAAAGGAAAAATAAAATCTGAAAGCGAGAGAAGGAACCATGACCGATTTCAATTCCGCCCTCTCCTTCTCAAAGCAATTCATTGTAGATGCATTTGAAGCAGCAGCCTTCACCATTACTATCAGGCACATAAGAACATAAAAAGAGCTCTCAGTCCAAAACCAATATGTGGGAATAAATCTAGATAATGTCAGATCAGATAAGTAAAAAACAAGATGGTTTCATTACAATGATCAAATCCAGTATTCAGTTCAGTTCCGTCCCTCAGTTGTGTCTGACTCTTTGCAACCCCATGAACCACAGCTCACCAGGCCTCCCTGTCCATCACCAACTCCCAGAGTCCACCCAAACTCATGTCTATTGATTTGGTGATGCCATCCAACCATCTCATCCTCTGTTGTCCCCTTCTCCTCCTGCTTTCAATCTTTCCCAGCATCAGGGTCTTTTCAAACGAGTCGGGTCTTTGAATATTTCTACTGTTCAGTTCAGTTCAGTTCAGTCGCTCAGTTGTGTCCGACTCTTTGCGACTCCATGAACCGCAGCACGCCAGGTCTCCCTGTCCATCACCAATTCCCGGAATGGAAATGTAGCTTTTTAATGGAAATGTAGTACTGGATTGTGGTTTCACGCACACACACACCACAATCCACAATCCAGTACTACATTTCCATTAAAAGCTAACTTGCATGCTAAGCCAAAAGGATTCAATGATTCTTTGCTTAAAACAAAGCATAGTCCTTCCAGGTCCTGTCTGGTACCAAAAATCTGTGGATGCTCAAGTCTCATATATAAAATGGTATAGTATGTGCATATAACCTACATATATTCCCCCCATATAGTCTAAATAAACACTTAATACAATAGAAATATTATATAAATAGCTATAAATACTTGTAAATGCTGTGTAAATAGTTGCCATTGTGCTGCTAAGTCCAGGTTCAATTTTTGGAACTTTCTGGAACTTTTTTCCCCTTTATGAATATTTTCAACCCTCCGTTTATTAAATCTGCAGATGCAGAAATCTTGGATATGGAGGGCCGAATTTAAGTGCATTTGTGGAGTACATCCTTAGTGGTAATAAAATATTTATTGAGCATAAAGCTAGAAAACATTTTATACATCCAAAGTCAGGTCCTCTCAATTCTTCATAAAACAAGCACAAACTCTATTATTTCCCAACCTCATCTACATTCTGAATTGACTTCCTTTACATACCAGCTTGCTCTAACTGGAAGCAGGAATCCAAGGAATGCTATGAGGCTGACTCCATACTGAAGAGTAGAATGTGTTGTTTTTTTTTTTTAATAGTGAGGTTCATGACATTGTACAAGAGACAGGGATCAAGACCATCCCCATGGAAAAGATATGCAAAAAAGCAAAATGGCTGTCTGGGGAGGCCTTACAAATAGCTATGAAAAGAAGAGAAGCGAAAAGCAAAGGAGAAAAGGAAAGATATAAGCATCTGAATGCAGAGTTCCAAAGAATAGCAAGAAGAGATAAGAAAGCCTTCTTCAGCGATCAATGCAAAGAAATAGAGGAAAACAATACAATGGGAAAGACTAGAGATCTCTTCAAGAAAATCAGAGATACCAAAGGAATATTTCATGCAAAGATGGGCTCGATAAAGGACAGAAATGGTATAGAGCTAACAGAAGCAGAAGATATTAAGAAGAGATGGCAGGAATACACAGAAGAACTCTACAAAAAAGAACTTGACGACCCAGATAATCACGATGGTGTGATCACTGACCTAGAGCCAGACATCCTGGAATGTGAAGTCAAGTGGGCCTTAGAAAGCATCACTACGAACAAAGCTAGTGGAGGTGATGGAATTCCAGTTGAGCTATTCCAAATCCTGAAAGATGGTGCTGTGAAAGTGCTGCACTCAATATGTCAGCAAATTTGGAAAACTCAGCAGTGGCCACAGGACTGGAAAAGGTCGGTTTCATTCCAATCCCAAAGAAAGGCAATGCCAAAGAATGCTCAAACTACTGCACAATTGCACTCATCTCACATGCTAGTAAAGTAATGCTTAAAATTCTCCAAGCCAGGCTTCAGCAATATGTGAACTGTGAACTTCCTGATGTTCAAGCTGGTTTTAGAAAAGGCAGAGGAACCAGAGATCAGATTGCCAACATCCACTGGATCATGGAAAAAGCAAGAGAGTTCCAGAAAAACATCTATTTCTGCTTTATTGATTATGCCAACGCCTTTGACTGTGTGGATCACAATAAACTGTGGAAAATTCTTCAGGAGATGGGAATACCAGACCACCTGACCTGCCTCTTGAGAAACCTGTATGCAGGTCAGGAAGCAACAGTTAGAACTGGACATGGAACAACAGACTGGTTCCAAATAGGAAAAGGAGTACGTCAAGGCTGTATATTGTCACCCTGTTTATTTAACTTATATGCAGAGTACATCATGAGAAATGCTGGACTGGAAGAAGCACAACCTGGAATCAAGATTGCTGGGAGAAATATCAATAACCTCAGATATGCAGATGACACCACCCTTATGGCAGAAAGTGAAGAGGAACTAAAAAGCCTCTTGATGAAAGTGAAAGAGGAGAGTGAAAAAGTTGGCTTAAAGCTCAACATTCAGAAAACGAAGATCATGGCATCTGGTCCCATCACTTCATGGGAAATAGATGGGGAAACAGTGGAAACTGTGTCAGACTTTATTTTTCTGGGCTCCAAAATCACTACAGATGGTTACTGCAGCCATGAAATTAAAAGATGCTTACTCCTTGGAAGGAAAGTTATGACCAACGTAGATAGCATATTCAAAAGCAGAGACATTACTTTGCCATCAAAGGTTCATCTAGTCAAGGCTATGGTTTTTCCTGTGGTCATGTATGGATGTGAGAGTTGGACTGTGAAGAAGGCTGAGTGACGAAGAATTGATCCTTTTGAACTGTGGTGTTGGAGAAGACTCTTGAGAGTCCCTTGGACTGCAAGGAGATCCAACCAGTCCATTCTGAAGGAGATCAGCCCTGGGATTTCTTTGGAAGGAATGATGCTAAAGCTGAAACTCCAGTACTTTGGCCACCTCATGCGAAGAACTGACTGATTGGAAAAGACCCTGATGCTGGGAGGGATTGGGGGCAGGAGGAGAAGGGGACGACAGAGGATAAGATGGCTGGATGGCATCACTGACTCGATAGACATGAGTCTGAGTGAACTCTGGGAGTTGGTGATGGACAGGAAGGCCTGGCATGCTGCAATTCATGGGGTCGCAAAGAGCCGGACACGACTGAGTGACTGATCTGATCTGATCTGATCTTGCATCCTTTCCTGCTGGCAAGTATGGACTCTGGTTCTACACTAACTCCACCCTTTTCTAGCATTTATACATTTCCTCAGGCCATGACTTGAGGCTCCTGTGACCTGGAATTGACAGGGGAATGACTGACTAAAATTGCCTGCCCTGGTCAGGCACAGTAGTAACCATTTGCATGAGTTATCTTACAACTCATGAGTTATCTTACAACTCATGAGTTATCCTGCTAAGGAATGTGGAACTAACAAGCTACCACCAGCAGGAAGAACCTGGAAAAGATCAAAAGGAGAGAGGATTCTACAGTCCATGTGTCCTACCAATCTCCCACAATCCCTCTTGCTGGAATCCGTCTTGACTGAGCAATGTGGAAGGATCCAGAGTCAGAATGATTAGCCAAAGACAACCAGGAAACCAACTCCATTACCATAAAACCTGAGATTGCAAGCCATGTGGCAAAGCAGTTCTCTGGGTTCCCTTTCTCTGCTGCTCTCTACCTGGGCTCTCTTTTCCAATAAAATGTCTTTCTTTGTCTCCTTGGACAATTTATTTCCAACTCTGTGTTAGACACAAGTTCACTCTTGGGCCCTGGAGGGGGCCCCCTTCCTGCAACAGAATAACGAGAGTGACACAGAGACCAACAGGCAGAATACATGCGCACAACTACACTCTGGGGAGCTGCAGCCCTTACCTGTCCACCCTGTAACTCTCAGAACTTTCTGGGAACTCTTTTGAAATCATCTCAAGAGCCAAACGCAACCCAGAAAAGTCATTATAGTCATAAAGCATTTTTGACCAGAAACCAAATTACTCATGTAATTTAAACTAATGTTCATGAACTCATGTTCATACCCTGCTCTTTCAAAAGTGTTTGCTGGAATAGGTTTCACCTGTTTCTGAAAGTCAAAACCATCTACTAGGTCTTTGTAGACTACGCATAAGATTGTGGTAGTTCAAAATTGTTCTTCCTTAAGGTGGAAACATGGGGTGGTGCTAAGGGCCAGGGACTGGATTCCTATTTGGCAGCTATCCCCTGTTTGTGTGTGGGTAAGTTACTTGACTTCTCTCAGCCCAATCCAGTCATGAAATATCCTGTTTATTTACAGCCCCTGACATACACCAATGTTAATGTTAGATCTTTCCCCATCCCTTATCCTGGCTTGGGGGGGAAATACCAAAAGTAAAAATATGGCTCATCCTTTGCTTAAAATTTCATACAATTAAAAGTGGCATTTACTTATATTCACTTCTGGTTATTAGATATCTCTTTCCATCTTTAATATGTTTTTTAAATAGAAAATGTTCCCACATTTAATCTTTTTTATTGAAATACAGTTGGGTTACAACACTGTGTTAATTTCAGGTATATAGCACAGTGATTCAGATATACATATATATTTCTTTTAAGATTCTTTTCTCCTATAGGTTATTACAAAATACTGAGTATTATTTCCTATGTTATATAGTAGGTTCTTGTTGGTTATCTATTTTATATATAGTAATGCATATACGTTAATCCCAATCTCCTACTTTATCACTCTCCTACACCCTACTGCTGCTGCTAAGTCACTTCAGTCGTGTCCGACTCTGTGCGACCCCATAGACGGCAGCCCACCAGGCTCCCCCGTCCCTGGGATTCTCCAGGAAAGAACACTGGAGTGGGTTGCCATTTCCTTCTCCAATGCATGAAAGTGAAAAGTGAAAGTGAAGTCGCTCAGTAGTGTCCTACTCCTAGCGACCCCATGGACTGCAGCCTACCAGGCTCCTCCATCCATGGGATTTTCCAGGCAAAAGTACTGGAGTGGGGTGCCATTAACTGCACATAACTCATTTGCAGAAAACAAAGATCATGGCATCTGGTCCCATCACTTCATGGGAAATAGATGGGGAAACAGTGGAAACAGTGTCAGACTTTATTTTTGGGGGCTCCAAAATCACTGCAGATGGTGACTGCAGCCATGAAATTAAAAGACGCTTACTCCTTGGAAGGAAAGTTATGACCAACCTAGATAGCATATTCAAAAGCAGAGACATTACTTTGCCAACAAAGGTCTGTCTAGTCAAGGCTATGGTTTTTCCAGTGGTCATGTATGGATGTGAGAGTTGGACTGTGAAGAAAGCTGAGCGCCGAAGAATTGATCCTTTTGAACTGTGGTGTTGGAGAGGACTCTTGAGAGTCCCTTGGACTGCAAGGAGATTCAACCAGTCCATTCTAAAGGAGATCAGCCCTGGGATTTCTTTGGAAGGAATGATGCTAAAGCTGAAACTTGGGTACTGTGGCTACCTCATGCAAAGAGTTGACTCATTGGAAAAGACTCTGATGCTGGGAGGGATTGGGGGCAGGAGGAGAAGGGGACGACAGAGGATGAGATGGCTGGATGGCATCACCGACTTGATGGATGTGAGTCTGAGTGAACTCCGGGAGTTGGTGATGGACAGGGAGGCCTGGAGTGCTGAGATTCATGGGGTCGCAAAGAGTCAGACACAAATGAGCGACTGAACTGAACTGAACTGAACTCATTTGCTTTATAAGTAGTTATTAAGTAAGTAAGTGAGTGAATCAAATAATCTCTTGACAATATATGTTACACTTCTTTAATACCTACTATTTCAAACTTGAAATATAGTGAGTTATAATTCTTTGTATTAGCACTTGAACCGCACAATGTTCTAACAATCTCTCAGTATTTATTAACAGTTTTAAATGTATTAACTCAGAATAATAAAACTCAAGACAGGGAATTTCAAATGTGCTGACTCATTGAAAATCTTCATTAAAACTATGCATTTCAAATTTAATAGGAGTCAAAAGCGCATCATCCTTAAAATTACAAAGTGATGAGTTTTGACATGCATTACAACTGTTATAAACCACTATATGGAATTCAGTATACGCAGGCTTTTAACTTTCCTAATGTGAATTCCTTTATCCCCAAGTGTTTTTATTCCATAGAAGGATGCCTTCCCTCAGTAAAAACTCTATCAAGGAATAAAGATTTAAGTAAATAGTCAATGATTAATAACCAACTGAAGAGGGTATCATTAGGAAAGAGTCTTGTTTTTGTAGTAAAAACAGTAATTTTGATTCTCCAGAGGACACAGACTTCTCTAGATTACCAATATCAATTCTTTGTATAAAATAGTTCTTGAGAACAAGAGGGGCTTGGGAGTATTTGTCCCATTCAAGGAGCAATAAACAAGCACTTTCTGCCTCTGAAGCTTCATGCGGTATTTCAGGTTCAAGTATAAATTCAAAGACACCAAGGTTTCTAGCCAATCAATGCACTAAGTGACCAACTACCATGACTTGAGCTCCCGGTATTGGTAAGACAAGGTTCTTGCTGTAAAGAAACTTCCAGTGTTACTTGATTTCACCGTGGGGTGGTCTCTCTTTTGTTTGTTTCTAAAATGAAACCCTCTCCTGTTTCTCTTTCTCCTCTCATTTCTTTTAAGTTTTGTTAACTTGATATTTTCCTGAAAATGGATGTTGACATGGAGGCGATGAGGCCCCTCTTTATTCTCCATCCCATCCCTGGGGGTCATGACTGCTTTTTATTACCTTTCCAGGCTTTTCTCTGAGGTTAGGGTTGAGCACCAGCTTCTAAAGATCTCCACTTAGATGGCCCATAGACCCCACCATATTCAATACAGAACTACATTCTCCAGCTATGTTTGGGCAAACCAACACACAAACAAAAAACTTAAAAATGACTTAGACAATTCCTGAGTCCTGGATATCATCTCTTCAAAAAATCTCTTGAATTTTCCCATTTTTATACCCTCACTGTTACCACCTTAGGGAAAGGAGAGCTGATATATTCTGTGTGATTCCTACTAGTTACTAACCAAAATCATCTGTGGAATTTCTTGAATCCTTTATAACCCATTCCAGAACCTTAGGGAGCACAGAGTTTGAACAACTTCTCCAGGTGATTCCATATGTATTCCAACAAATGTTTTCTCAGCTGAAACCCTACGAGGTAGGTACTTTTAAACCCACTTATGGAAGGAAAAAAATCTCAGCCTCAGAGATGCTAAGTAACTTGGCTGTGATAAGACAGCTACCAAGTGACAGAGCTGAGATTCAGTGTTTACCTGACTCCAGAATCGGTGTTCTTCTGAGTTCCCTGCCATTTACTCTCCATTTACTTGGCCAGTGATTTCCACACTTAAAGCTATATAAGCTGTAAAAGGGTTTTTTTCTTTAAATGTCAGTTTCCAAGTCAAACCCACAGAAATTCTGATTCTATAGGATTAGATTCCAACCTAGGAATAAGCATTTTAACAAGCAACCAAAAGATTCTAAAATAGGCATCTAGGATCATGCTTTGAGTAAAATCTGATTTTCATTAGACATAGTAAACATTTTTCCCCAGAATGCAAATCAAGTCATGTCTATTTTCTTGTTAACCATTAAATGGATTCCAATTAGCTTCATAATAAATCCAAATTTCTAGTCATGGTGCTCATGACCTCCACATGGTGGTCACAGTCTTATTTGTCTCATTCCCACCTCTCCCTTGCTTTCATTCTGTACTCTAGTCATATGGAACCAAATGTTTGTTCTTCAGTGACAAAGCCATGTCTTCTTAAAAAAAATTATTTTATATTGGAGCATAGTTGATTAACATTGTTAGTTTCAGGTATACAACAGAGTGATTCAGGTATACAAATAATATATCTATTCTTCCTCAAATTCTTTTTCCCACTTAGTTTATTACAGAATATTGAGCAGCACTTCCTGTGCTATACAGTAGGTCCTTGTTGGTTATCTACTTTAAATATAGTAGTGTGTACATGTCAATCTCAGACTCCCAATCTATCCCTGCTCCCACTCCTCCCCCTTTGTAAACATAAGTTTGTTCTCTGTGAGTTGCTTCTGCTTTGTAAGTTCATTTGTATCATTTTGATTTCACATATAAGTGATATCATATGATATTTATCTTTGTTTTTCTTACTTCACTTAGTATGATAACCTTCAGGTCCATCCATCTTGCTGCAAATGGCATTGTTTCATTCTTCTTAATGACTGAGTAATATTCCATTATATATATATGTATATATAAGAATGTATATAATATTCCATTTTATATGTGTATATATATATATGCTTACTCCTTGGAAGGAAAGTTATGACCAACCTAGATAGCATATTCAAAAGCAGAGACATTACTTTGCCAACAAAGGTCCGTCTAGTCAAGGCTATGGTTTTTCCAGTGGTCTTGTATGGATGTGAGAGTTGGACTGTGAAGAAGGCTGAGTGGCGAAGAATTGATGCTTTTGAACTGTGGTGTTGGAGAAGACTCTTGAGAGTCCCTTGGACTGCAAGGAGATCCAACCAGTCCATTCTGAAGGAGATCAGCCCTGGGTGTTCTTTGGAAGGAATGATGCTAAAGCTGAAACTCCAGTACTTTGGCCACGTCATGCGAAGAGTTGACTCATTGGAAAAGACTCTGATGCTGGGAGGGATTGGGGGCAGGAGGAGAAGGGGATGACAGAGGATGAGATGGCTGGATGGCATCACTGACTCGATGGCCGTGAGTCTGAGTGAACTCCGGGAGTTGGTGATGGACAGGGAGGCCTGGCGTGCTGCGATTCATGGGGTCGCAAAGAGTCGGACACGACTGAGAGACTGAACCGAACTGATATATATATACCACATCTTCTTTATTCATTCATCTGTCAATGGGCTTTTAGGTTTTTAACTTCAAATTTTTGCACATGCTATATGTGCACCTTATTTGGAAAACCCGGGAATTGTTCAAATCCAGTTTTACCTGCTCTGTCATTCCTCCAGTGAGCTGCTCCTTTCTATGACTTCTTAACAGGAAGGGCATCACTCATGTTAGCATTTTTATGCTTCAAAGCACTTATTTCTCAACTTTTGTAATTCTTACCATACTCGGTATAAAAACTGACAATTCTTTGTACCTTCAGTGTTAGCACAGTCTTTACACAAAATAGGACATTAAATATTTGCTCAATTAAAAAAATAACTTGGCAGATAATCCAAAAAGTTTAAAAATTTTATAGCTATATTTGGGCAGTTTTTGTATCCAAATTTCATATCCATAATGAAATTTTCATTTCATTAATGAAATATATGGTCAACTATATCAATCTTTTGGCATTTTATAGGCTCATATAATTGCTAGAGGAAGAGGGGATTTGGGAAGTCATGTTAGGTGATATCCCCATTTTTACAGATGGAAAAACAGAAACCTGAAAGAATTAAGTGACTTTCTCAAGTTTATTCAGCAAGCTCAGTAGAGACTGAAAGCTTATCTTTCCCTGATCTAGTTCTCCTTTTGCTCTGCCATATTGCTTGTTTTTTCTTCTTTTCCTTCCATTATTCTACTTTACCAGGACTTAAACCACTCCAGTACTCTTGCCTGGCAAATCCCATGGACGGAGGAGCCTGGTAGGCTGTAGTCCATGGGTCGCTAAGAGTTGGACACGACTGAGCGACTTCACTTTCACTTTTCACTTTCATGCACTGGAGAAGGAAGTGGCAACCCACTCCAGTGTTCTTGCCTGGAGAATCTCAGGGATGGGGCAGCCTGGTGGGCTGCCGTCTATGGGATTGCACAGAGTCGGACACGACTGAAGTGACTTAGCAGCAGCAGCGACAACACTTATTTGACCACCACTCTGTCTGTGGCACTGAGCCAGATATGTTATCTCAGCTCAGCATTTTTTTCCCTCTCCTTCCATCCCCAGAACTTGGACGTTTGATAGGTACCAGCATAGTGCCAGTTGCCAAAAATGTAACTATTCGGGAGACATAGTTCCCACTCCAACAAGCTTACAGTCTAGAAGAGAAGACAGACAAGTATACAGTGACTTAAGACATGGTTCCTGAAGTGGGCACTCCATGACATGCTTGGGATTAAACATGGAATGAAAATTTGGTGACTATGTATTCAAAGGACAAATGTCACTGCTCCTTTCTTTACCAGATCTGTAATAAAGACAAAAAACACCAATCAGGAAAAAAAAAAAAATTAAGCACACATTTGAGAAGTCTCATCCTAACTCACCTATCTATCATAGAATTGCCAAAAAAAGAGAGTATTCTCTGAAGGGGACCTTTTCATATTCCCTGACTCCTGAGAGAGTAAAAATTGAGACCTCTGAGACTATAGTTATCAATGCCTGAATCTGAAAAGAGACACAATAGACATGAAGCAATGTAATCATCTTTTAACATCACACTTTCAGGCTAGATTGATTTACACATAAATCGAAACTGTCTTACATTTTTAAAAACACCCTTTGACTCAACTTTCATTAATTTTCTATCTTGAACCAAAGTCTAAAGTCAACATTCATTCATGTAAGAATAGTTAGAGAGATACATGATACTTGGTGTTAATACTTTTGGAACTCCAAATACTTTCGGAACGCACTGTGTTCCATATTCTCAGTATATTTAAACCTCGTGGGGTTGGGTGTGAGGGGAGTTAGGGAAACAGTCCCTCTCAAAGCTATGGCTCCTAATTCTTTTAAAAAATATAACAATAAAAAAGAAAAGATAAAGTCACAAAAGCCTTTATATACAATAGCACAACACTACGGATTAACTTAAATTTATGCTTATAGTTCACATAGCTAATAGGGATTCTCAACGACTTTGAGATGTCAATTTTGTGGAAAAAAAACCAAAAAACCTCTTTTGGAGACTAGATGAATTAATACTTAGTATTCACCAGTAGATAATGAGTATTATGTAGGAGCAGTCAGCTCAGGCGTTGTAGGCCCACTCAGGATGTAATATAGCAGACCTAGGAGGCCAGGGCAAACCTGCAGGAGGGGTGGCCTTAGATGAAACCCAAGAAATAGAGACAAGAAGGAAAGCTGTGTCCAAGAAAGGAAGCAAAACATAGAAAGGCCCTGAGGCCCAGGGAAGTGTGGTGCTTTTAGATCCCAGGTAGACATTTAGACTGACCTCGCAGCATGGAAGCTGGTAAAGGATGGATGTCAAGAGATGGCAGGAAGGGGCTTGAATCTCATGCATATCAGAATTTTATACAGAACTCCCTCAGGTCCTCAAGAGAGTTAGTCTCTATTTTATGAGGAAAAACAATCTTCTGATCCAAGCCTGAATTTGAGGCTAAAAAAATTCAGTACAAGGATTTATACCTTAAAGTCCTGCAAAATTCAGAAGCAGATTTTTTTTTTTAGGAGTGAAATCAAAGGGGAGGTTTCAGCAGGCAGCAATATGTTCACTGAAAATGCCCCTCCTCTATGCAAAGCTTACTATGAGTCCTGGAGGAAGCATGCTGAGACCTCAGGACAGGGTCTGCTGGCAGAAAGGGGGCAGGAGGAGGCCAAGGCCCACCTAGGGGATAGTTCTGAGGTGGGGAAATCCAGAGAAGCCCAGAGCTATGGGCTGGGACACTATGAGGCGGACAAGCTTTGTGAGAGATTGCAGTGATTCAGAATTTACAGGTCCTCTTAGGGTTCATTTCTAGGGCACAAGATACTTTGTCTGTTGTCATAAATCTTTTTTTTGTTTGTTTTAGAGGAAAATAACTTTACTTTTTATTTTTTAAAACCCTTTTTATTTTGTACTGGAGTATAGCCAGTTAATAAACAACGCTGTGATAGTTTCAGGTGAACAGCAAAGGGACTCAGCCATGCATATACAGGTATCCGTTTCCCCCCCAACTTCCCTCCCATCCAGACTGCCACATAACATTGAGCAGAGTTCCCTGTGCTCGACAGTGGTCCTTCTTGGTTATCCACTTTAAATATGGCAGTGTGTACTTGTCCATCCCAAACTTCCTAGCTATCCCTTTCACCCCTCCTTCGCCCCTGGCAACCATAAATCTGTTCTCTAAGCCTGTGAGTCTCTTTCTGTTTTGTAAATTCATTTGTATAATTTCTTTTTAGATTCCACATATTGTTGTCATAAATCTTAATCTGAACATTTCCACCCCAACTCAGTATGTACAGGAAATAAAGGTAGGTCTGTTTCATCAGCTGAAGTCTTGTGATGGAAGATATTCACATTATTGGATAAAATAAACATGAAGTATGGAGGTAGAGGCTGAGAGCTAGCTGGAGGAAACAGTTCCACAGCTCACCCGTACTGTGGAAGGGCTGGGGTGTTGGACAATGTATGTGAATGTCATGGACTACTCCCTACATGGGTGGGCAGCCCTTACCATTGCAGCCCCCTGAAGTATCAGGAAAAAAAAAAAAAGAGTAAGCAAGACCTGGATTTGCACCCAGCTTGACTCGTTATTAGGTAGGCAGATTATTTAATAACTTTGAACCTGTCATTTCTTTGGTAAAAGAAGGATAGTAACATCTGCTTTATTGTAAGAATCAATGAGATAACATTAAGTACCTTACATAGTAGCTGACATATTTTGATATACAAGAAGTGATGATTGCAATAACAAAGCCAGATAATATCTAAAACTGGTCATTTGTGGAGGGTCACAGACCACTGCCACCTGGGAATGTAGTTTTAAGTCCTTTCTGTGACAAGGACTCTCTACCAGGATAATGTGACAATCAAATGAAAATGGAATAGTTGACTCTACCCTCAGTTACTAGTAAATAGCATTACTGAGAATTGCATGCTAAAGACAAGACAGCATCTGCATAACAGCTAGATAACTTAATATCCCAGCCTGCAATATTTCTAAAAGAGTGCTCAGAATAAAGTAGTTGATTTATAACAAGGGACAAGTCTGGCTCATCTCATGTAGTAAATGTCACAGTTATTGAAGCAAAGAGATCACAGTGAAAGTTCACCTTATTGATGCACACAAGATCAATTTTCATTGTTCTACAAAAATAAAACACAATAATTTTTTGTAAATATCTCCTACAACTTGTTATTTCTAATTTAAAAGAAAGGATCAGAAAGCTTATTATACCTCTCCAATAAAATACATTTGCTCCATATGTTATGTCATTTATTTTGTTACTATTACTATTATGATGATGATTATTGTATTGGTCTTAGATATTTTGCTGTGTTCTACTAGGTTCTCTACCAAACCACACTTTTCCATGTCCTCTACCAAACCACATGTTATTCAAAAAATCATGAACAGTTGAGTCACAGATGAAGAAACAGACATGGCTCATAAACATGGGTAAAGATTTTCAACCTAAATCATAATTTTAAAAAAGATAATAAATATAAATTTTTAAGATTTATCAGATTGGCAAAGATAAAGAATGTGATAATACACAATGTTGGCAAGAGTAGGTGAAACAAGTAATTTTACATCTTAATGATACAGAACCTTTGTAATACAATTTATACTAACAATCCAAATTTAAAATGCATATATGTACCTTGTAACCTAGCAATTCCATTTCTAGGAATTTAAAGATAACTTCTTAGATATGCTTAAATGTGTGTGTGTATAGCTCCATCCATTGTGGCACTTCTTGATAAAACAGCAACAACAAAATCCCCAAAGAACATAAATGTTCACTAAATCAATAAAGAACTGATTAAATGAACTGTATAGCCATATAATGAATGCTATGCAGCCACGGGTCATGTGTGTGTGCTTAACCGCTTCAGTCGTATTTGAATCTTTGTGACCCCATGGCTCCTCTGTCTGTGTGATTTCCCAAGCAAGAATACGGGAGTGGGTTACCATGCCCTCCTCCAGGGGATCTTCCTGACCCAGAGAGTGAACCTGTGCCTCCTGCATTGCAGGCAGATTCTTTACCACTCAGCCACTTGGGAAGCCACATCTGAATATTTAAAGATGTCCAGAAAAAAACTAAAGCACAAAAACAAGATGCAAACCCATTTCTATCTGCTCCCATATGTGAGAAAAAGGGACAGATATACATAATATTATAAATATATGTATGTATATAAATATATACAAATACACACAGGCATATATAAAATCATAATTCCAGAAAGATATACAGAATCATGGCAGCAGTGTTTGCCCCTGGGCAAGGAGATCCAGGGTCTGCAATAAGAGGGAGATTATGTTTCATTGTAAGACTGTGCATTTGTATATTTTCGTCATCTGTATATATTAGTTTTCCAATTGTATAACGTTGCTTATAAAAGCAAGAGTCTAATGGAATCACTTGGAGATATGGGAGGAATAAAGCAAGCAAAGTTGCCTGAGGTAAATCTAAGATGATGAGTTTTGTAGATTAACCTTGAAAGAAGTGATCTCCAACCCACTATAGAGGTTTCTTCCAGTTAGTCATCCAAGTCACTCATTTTAATTCACTTACTTTTTATAAAACTCTATGGTTCAAGAGGGAGGGGACATATGTATACCTATGGCTGATTCATGTTGATGTTTGACAGAAAACAACAAAATTCTGTAAAGCAATTATCCTTCAATTAAAAAATAAATTAATTAAAAAAAAAAAAAGCAAAACTACGGCATATGTACCATCACCATCATTTTACAGCTGACACAAGTAGGTTAAATGACCAAGTTGGCACAGTGGGTGGCCAAATGGAGATACATATAAAGATTTCTTGGATGTCAAACCCACACATGCTCTTGGGCATCACACACACACACACACTGTACTTTGACCTCTGCTACCAGGTGTCCGAAACCTCTCAATGGCTTATATGGCTTTGGCAAACTACAATTCCTATTTTTATAAAAGTCAAAGCCTCACCAGATGTGGTTTATACCAAAAAATGTATTTCTGGGTACTATTTGTCTTTGTGAATGTGATTCAAAAAACAAGTGAATGATATGATGCTTCACTTGGTAAAGCAGCTAGACATTTTCTACATATACATTAACTGACTTCCATGTCACAACAGCCCGGAAGAATAGTCATCCTCAATTTATAAATGAGAATACTGTGGCTTCATTTAGGGACCTTCTCTCTTTGAAGGGGCAGAAATGGGACTGACCCCAGGTCTTCTAAACTTAAATTTAGTGGTCCAAACACACTGCCACATCAAGGGTGAATACCAAATGAAAACTAGCTTTTGGTGTGTGAGGTTCAATTGCAGACTCTGATTGTACGCAGCCATGTCTTTTAGACCCACAATTCAAAGTTCCTACTGTAATGTGAAACCATTCTTCACTGATGCTTTCTAAATATGCAAGCTGTTCTAAATTTCAAGTTTTGCAATTTTGGAAGCTGAGTTCCAGTGAATTCTTCAGCAGATTTTTCTTTTAAAACTTTGTCTCAATATACTCTTTATAATCAAGGCAATTACTTTAATCGAAAGTTCCAATTACAAAGTTTTTCTAATTACAGGTCTATAAACAAAACATAAAAATCTCCATTAGGCACACCCAGCTACGTTTTCTTTTTGTTTATCTCCCCTCTTCTTTTGTCAGTGTTTCTCTTCCCCAGGTTAAGGGCTGGGCTCTTCACTGTTGCTATGAGATTCCCTGGTGGCTCAGTGGTAAAGAACCCACCTGCCAATGCCGGAGATGTGGGTTTGATCTCTGGGTCAGGAAGATTTCCTGGAGGAGGAAATGGCAACCCACTGTAGTATTCCTGCCTGGGAAATCTCATGAACAGGGGAGCCTGGTGGGCTACAGTCCATGTGGTCACAAAAAAGTTGAACACGACTTAGTACACATGCACATCCTTTCTGCATAGGCAACTGAACTAGGCCATCCGGGGAAAAGACAGCTGTGCTTTTCGTGCCTGACACCACTCTCGATCAGATATGACTGTGCTTATAAGGGTTCAATGAACTTTTTGAAAAATACATACCACATTCAAATAATCTTTTTTGCAAAACAAACCTGGCAACAGGAAATGTCAAAATCATTAATCATATATTAAGTTTCATTAAAATTAAAACTTTGAAATAATTAGCTTCTGCTGCTTCCCAAGTGGTAATTATAGACCATCAGGAAGTATCACACTCTCTAGAATTTCCTCCTTTAAACATTAGATGCTAAATATAAAACATTATAGTAAAAATAATTTTTGAGATTTTAACTATGGGGATATAAACAATACTTCCTGGGCACTGGGCTAAGCAAATCTCTCACAATTCAGGAAATCTGAATTTTACTTGACTCGGTGGTGAAATTAAAATGTTAATGAGTGACATTTCAAATGAAAACAGGGCTTGGGGTCAGGAAGATCCCCTGGAGAAGGGAATGGTTATCCACTCCAGTATTCTTGCCTGTAGAATGCCATGGACAGAGGAGCTTGGTGGGCTACATTCCATGGGGTCACAAAGAGTCGGACACCACTGAACGACTATCACTTTCACTTTTTTCCCCAAATGAAAGTAGATTACAGAAGCATAAAAATACCTATATTTAAATATTTGAAGACTTCTCTCTCTTTTCTTTCATTTAAAACTAAGAATTTATCTTCCATTCTCAATATTAAATGTTATTTATTCAGTGATAGTTATAAAAAAGTATGTGTTAGATTACTCTATTACATATTAGCAATTTCTCAGCAGATTTCTTTTTCTAACCAACTTCCACACGAGAGCCTTTAAGTATATAATCTATAATCTTCAGTTCCTCCTCTCATAATCCCATTATTTTCCCAAAATGAATTCCACCATGGAGGGATAAGAAACTTATCTAGATAATACATATTATCTAAACAAACAATATTGTTAAACAATACTAAACAGTATTATAACAGTATTAAAAACAACATTGTTTTTACATGGAAATTATTGCCCATTAAACAAGATTAGCTGCTCAGTCCTGATGTGTGAGACACTCTAAGACACCAAGAGAGAGAAACAGACAGGGACCCTTGTTCTCAGGGAGTTTTGATCTTAGATGATGAGACAACATAAAAATAGAAATGTTTACAGTACCTGTAGAAGGCCACATCTGCTATTCCAGAAATGAAATGGCCTTGAATTTGTGGAAAGGGGGCAAAGGAGTGAGATGCAGGTGGAGTACCTTGGCCCAGGTCCCGAGGAGAATGCAAATACCCTCACAGAGTGAGGCTCCAAACAGAAAGAAATAACATATAGTGAGTACCTAACTCAAGCAGGGTTCTAAGTGCTCTACATTAATATCGCGTGGGCAGAAAGAGATAGTCTAGTTGGTGCACAAGGAGAGAAGACAAGAGAGGAATCACTAGCCTGAGCTAGGGATTTTGGAACTACTTGATAAGAAGTAGAGGTGAAATCACAGGAATGACTCTGCCAAAGCAGAGAATAGGAAATGAGAATGAACAAGACTTTAATATTGGCTGTGTTTGTAAGTGGGCAATGAAAAGGCTATAAGAAATTGAACACACAAATGGACAAAACTCAGATTATATATAAAAACAGAATTCAGACCCACATATACAGCAACCTAACCAAGAAACCAGCATCTTATCCACAATAAGTAGCCTAGGAAGCCAGGCCATATAGGTCAGACATGTAGAAAGTCAGACTATCAGACTACTATCTCTGGTAACAATCCACAGAGCCAAACAATAGTTTTTGCAACTGAAATAACCAGGATTTTCTCATTTGATTAATAACTGATAACTTCTGTAATTTTTGTCCATGCTTCCAAATCAGAAACAACCAGAGAGAGAAATATGCTCCCTTACTCCATCACATAGGATGGCTCGTTTTAATTAAGTTGGAACCTAACCTAATGCACCTCCAGTATCCCAAGGCCAACAGCTTCCAATAAGTGCACACATGAAGGTTTCCTTTTTCCAACTATAAAGTGTCCCCCCTTCTCTGCTTGACTCTGAGTCTCTACCAAATGCAACTGATGGCGACTGACTCCCTTACTATAGCAAGCTCTGAATAGTCTTTAATTTTTTCATTTGCTTGTTCTTAATTTATTTCCACAGGATTATTGGCATAGAGATGGTTATCTTTGGAAAGGGCAAGAAAAATCTCTTCCTCTGAATAAAAATGGGAGGAGGGAAGGATGAGTAAAGACACTTGGGGATTCTAAGGTGGCAAGAAAGCTGAAGTAAAAAATTATACCACATAGATGCCATTTCTCAAAGTAATCTCTAAACAGAGACTCAGGAGATGTAAGGTTGGGGCTGTAGGAAAGTAAAAGGAGTTTAGAACTGGAGAAAGAAAACAGGGAGCCAATAATAAATGGGTAAAATGCCCAGAGCAATCTAAAGATTTAATGCAATCCCTATCAAAATAACCATAGTATTTTTCACAGAACAATAACAAATAACCTTCACATTTGTATGAAATCAAAAAAGGCCATGAATAGTCCAAGTAATCTTGAGAACAGAGAACAAAGCTGTAGGTGTAATGCTTCCAGACTTCAGACTAAAGCTATAGTAGTCAGAACAGTATGGTATTGGCCAAAAACAGGTACATAGATCAGTGGACCAGAATAGAGAGCCAAGAAATTCACCCATACATTTGTGGTTGATTAATCTATGACATTCAGGTATGACCTAAATCAAATCAAATCCCTTAATGTTATATAGTGGAGGTGATGAATAGATTCAAGATATTAAATCTGATAGACAGAGACCCTGAAGAACTATGGATGGAGATTCATAACATTGTATGGGAAACAATGACCAAAACCATTCCAAAGAAAAATAAATGCAAGACAGCAAAGGGGTTATCTAAGGAGGCCTTACAAATAGTTGAGGAGAGAAGATGAGTGAAAGGCAAAGGATAAAGGGAAAGATATACCCAACTTAATGCCAAGTTCCAGAGAATAGCATGGAGAGATAATAAGCCTTCTTAAGTGAATAATATAAGAAATAGAGGAAAAGAATAGAATTACAAAGACTAGACATCTATTCAAGAAAATTGGAGATATCAAGAGAACATTTCATGCAAGGATGGACATGATAGTGGGAAGGAGCTGACCGAAGCAGAAGAGATTAAGAAGAGGTGGCAAGAATACATAAAAGAACTATACAAGAAAGGTCTTCATGGCCTGGATAACTATGATGCTGTGGTCACACATCTAGAGCTGGATATCCTGAGGTCAAATGGGTCTTAGGAAGCATTATTATGAACAAAGGTAGTGGAGGTGATGGCATTCCCGCTGAGCTATTTCAAATCCTAAAAGATGATGCTGTACAGTGCTACACTCAATATGTCAGTTTTTTGGAAATTTTTTGGAAATTTGGAAAACTCAACAGTGGCCACAAGACTGGAAAAGATTAGTTTTCATTCCAATTCTAAAGCAGGGTAATGCCAAAGAACGTTCAAACTACTGTACAACTGTGCTCATTTCACATGCTAGCAAGGTTATGCTCAACAGCCTTCAAGTTAGGCTTCAGCAGTATGAGAACTGAGAACTTTCAAATGTATAAGCTGGCTTAGAAAAGGCAGAGGAACCAGAGATCAAATTGCCAGTATTCACTGGATCATGGAGGAAGCAAGAGAATTCCAGAAAAACATCTAGTACTGCTTCACTGACTACACTAAAATCTGACTGTGTGGATCACAACAAACTGTGGAAAATTCTTAAAGAGATGAGAGTACCAGACTACCTTACCTGTTTTCTGAGAAACCCATATGAAGGTCAAGAAGAAACAGTTAGAGCCAGACAAGGAACAAGGAAAGTGAAAAGTGAAAGTGAAAGTTGATCAGTCATGTCTGACTCTTTGTAACTCCATGGACTGTAATCCATGAAATTCTCCAGGCCAGATTACTAGAGTGGGTAGCGCTTCCCTTCTCCAGGGGATCTTAGTTCAAAATTGGGAAAGGAGTACGACAAGGCTGTATGTTGTCACTCTGTTTATCTAACTTATATGCAGAGTTCATCATGTGAAATGCCAGGCTGCATGAATCACAAGTTGGAATCAAATTGCCAGGGATAAATATCAATAACCTCAGATATGCAGATGATACCACTCTAATGGCAGAAAGTGAAGAGGAACTAAGGGCTTCTTGATGAAGGTAGAAGAGGAGAGTGAAAAAGCTGACTTGAAAGTTAATGTTAATAAAATTAAGATCATGGCATCCAGTTCCATCACTTCGTGACATACAGAAGGGGAAAAAGTGGAAGCAGTGACAGACTTTATTTTCTTGGGCTCCAAAATCACTGTGGATGGTGACTGCAGCCATGAAATTAAAAGATACTTGCTCCTTGGAAGAAAAGCTCTGACAAACTAGACAGTGTTTAAAAAAGCAGAGGCATCACTTTGCTGGTAAAGGCCTATAGTCAAAGCTATGGTTTTTCCAGTAGTCATGTACAGAAGTGAGAGGTGGACCATAAAGAAGGCTAAGCAAGGAAGAATCAATGCTTTTGAATTATGGAGTTGGAGAAGGCTTTTGAGAGTCTCTTGGACTGCAAGGAAATCAAACCAGTCAATCCTAAAGGAAATCAACTGTGAATTTTCACTGGAAGAACTGATGCTGAAGCTCCAATACTTTGACTACTTGATGGGAAGAGCTAACTCACTGGAAAAGACCCTGATGCTGGGAAAAATTGAAGGCAACAGAAGCGGGTGGCAGAGGATGAGATGCTTAGATAGAATCACCAACTGAATGGACATGAATTTGAGCAAACTCTGGGAGACAGTGAAGGTGTGCTGCAGTCCATGAGGTCGCAAAGAGTCAGACAGAACTAAGCATCTGAACAACAACAACAATCTATGACAAAGGAGGCAAGAATATACAATGAGGAAAAAAGACTCTTCAGTGGGTGCTGCTGGGAAAAGTGGAAAGCTACTTCTAAATGAATGAAATGAGAATATTTTTTATGCAGTACACAAAAATAAACTCAAAATATACTGGAGACCTAAATGTAAGACCACAGACCATAAAGCTCCTAGAAGAAGGCATAGGCAGAACACACTTTGACATAAATAGGTATAGTAATTTTTTTGGATCTGTTTCCTAAAGCAAAGGAAACAAAGGCAAATACACACAGCCGAGACCTTATTACATGTAAAACCTTTTGCACATCAAGGAAAAGCATCAACATAACAACAAAAAGACAGCCTATTAAACAGAAGAAAATATTTGAATGTGATATGGCCGATAAGGGGTTAATATCAGAACTATATAAACAACTCATATACCTCTAAAAAAAAAAAAAACTCAATTTAAAAAATGGGCAGAAGTCCTGAATAAATATTTTTCCAAAGATGACATGCAAATCTCCAGCAGGCACATGAAAAGATGCTCAAGATCACCAGTTACTAGGGAAATGCAAATCAAAGCCTCAACAAGACACCTCACACCTGTCAGAATGGCCATTACCAAAAAATCTACAGACCAGAAAGGCTGGAGAGGATGTGGAAAAAAGGAAACCCTTGTACACTGTTGGTGGAACTGTGAATTGAGGCAGCCACTGTGGGAAACAGTATGGAGGTTTATCTAAAAATAGAACTACCACATAATCCAGCCATTCTACTCCTGTGTATATATCCAAAGAAAACAAAGACATTAATTCAAAAACATACATGTACCCCAGTGTTCACAGCAGCATTATTTAAAATAGCCAAGATATGGAAACAATCTAAGAAACTATCAACAGATGAATGGATAAAGAAGATGTGATACATATATGTAGGAAGGAAATGGCAACCCACTCCAGTATTCTTGCCTGGAAAATTTCATGAACAGAAGAGCCTGGCAGGCTACAGGCCATAGCGTCACCAAGAGTTGGACATGACTTAGCCACTAAACGCAATATATGTGTGTGTGTGTGTGTGTGTGTGTGTATAAAATGGAATATTAGTCATAACAAAGAATGGGGTTTTGCTATTTGAAACAATATGGATGGACCTGCCTGGAGAATAAGTCCAAGACAGAGATAGACAAATACTGTATGTTATCATGTGTATGTGGAATCTAAAAATTAAAACAAACAAATGAATATAACAAAACAGAAACAGACTCACAAATACAGAGACCAAACTTGTGGTTACTGGTAAAGAAAGGAAAATGGGGAGGGGTAAGATAGAGTTAAGGCATTAAGAGGTACAATAAGTTACAAATAAATAAGTTACAAGAATATATTATTGTACAACATGGGGAATATAGACAATTACTTTATAATAACTTTAAATGGAGTATAATCTATAAAACTATTGAATCATTATTTTGATTCAATAATATTGAATTGAATCATCATATACTCAATCATTGAATCATCACACACTCAAAATGAATATAGTATTATAAATCAGCTTTGTAAATCAACTGTCTTGTTTAGTTGCTAAGTCATGCCTGATTCCTTGTGACCCTATAGGCTGTAGCCCTCCAGGCTCCTCTGTCCGTGGGTTTCCCAGGCAAGAATACTAGAGTGGCTTGCCAGTTTCATCTCCAGGAGATCTTCCTAACGCAGAGATCGAACCCGAGTCTCCTGCATTGCAGGCATATTCTCTTACCTCTAAGCACCACTATACTTCAATTAAAAAAAGAAATAGGTAAAATGGCTCACTTTTGATACTGGCATTATAAAAGGAAAAATACATTAAGAAATTTATAAGGGAAACAGGTTCATTGTGAGCTAAAATGGAGAAACTAGGGGAAAATGTAGAACAAAAGCTCTAGAGCCAGTTTTTGCCTTAGTCCACCTTTCATCATGATTGTTGGTTTCAGTTCAGTTCAGTCGCTCAGTCGTGTCCGACTCTCTGCAACCCCATGAATTGCAGCAAGCCAGGCCTCCCTGTCCATCACCAACTCCCCGAGTTCACTCAGACTCACGTTCATCACGTCGGTGTTGTTTAGTACATTAGAAATCTATTTGTAGTACCAGGTGCTCTAGGCTTTTATATTCTTTCCTGTTCTTTGGGGGTGGGGGGTGTAGATTAATGTTTCTCTTTTTCTTTAGACAGAAAAGCATGCAGATGTCAAATATGAAGTAAAAAAATGAGTCTTCTAAATTCGGGAGCAACACTAATTTAAAAACACGGTTGGGTTTGTCAATATAAACCATGGTAGATCAAAGTTAATCTAAATAGAGGAAAAATTTGTAGCTTAAGAAAAGGATTAAAAAAATGGATGAAAAAACTCTCATTTTGGAGCAAAGTTAAATGGAATGTAAAAGGGGACTGCAAATATTTATAATGAACTTATGCCCCTTAATAAAAGGAAGAGTCAACACTTACTGTGCATTTATCATGACAAATGTTATTGTTTGAAAGGTACTTGCATTAACATACTTAGTCTTTACAGAAACCTTTCAAATAGGACATCATAATTGTCTTCATGATAGAGATGAAAAAAAAGTGTGATAATAAAATTGAGAAATTTGCCCCAAATTGCAATTCTCCTAAGTGGTATAGCCAAATTCAAACACAGGGAATTTGGCCCCTATAGTCCATGTTCTTATTTCTATAATATGAAAGGAATGAAAGGAAAAATGATGAAGGAATGCTGCTCAGTCACAAAAGCAATTTTAAAAGCCTCTTCTCTGGTGTCCTTATATCCTCATCACCAATATCCTTGGGGGATAATTTAATGACACTCTTAGAACTTAAAGTTTTGATATTTAATAGAATGCTCCACGAAAGGAACCCGGATTCATTAGACAGGAGACAAACACCAGGTCTCAGAATCAGAAAATTCAAAACGGGGCTGGAACAGCTTGTAGCTTCCAGGAGGCAAGGCTTCTCTCAGAGATATCTAGAACAATGTCCAAATGTACAAAAGATAGCTCCTACTAGCCAAGAATAAAAAGGGCATTAAAAGTGAAAACAATGATTATAGTCTATTGGAGCAAGTTGTATCTGTTAAAATAGCTCTAAGGTCATGATAACAAAGAGAAATTACAAACTACTAGGAGGTGATTGTCAATGCACAAAGAGGTCTCTCAAGACTATCTTCTAGAAATGTTATATATTGATGATACACAGTATATATGTCCTATTTTGGAGATGCAACTGGGTTATTAATATATAGATACCTCAGTGGCTCAGATGGTAAAGAATCTGCCTGCAATGCAGGAGACCCAGGTTCAACCCTTGGGTTGGGAAAATTCCCCTGGAGAAAGAAATGGTAACCCACTCCAGTATTCTTGCCTGGAGAATCCCATGGACAGAGGAGCCTGGCAGGCTATATAGTCCATGGGGTTGCAAAGAGTCAGACGTGACTGAGCAACTAACATTTTTGCACTTTCATGAATATAGTATATTATTTTAAAGTAAGTAAATAATGGATCAGAGAAAGAAATTCAGAAAATTAAGATATGAAAAACATAAAATAGGGAAGCCAGCTTTCTAACAGAGAAATTGTAAAATTTATACAATGTATATAAAGTGTGTGTGTGTGTTTGGTGGTGGAGGTGCCCTATTAAAGTGAGTCTGCCCTTACTATACTTTCTGTAGCCAAACCTTGGTGGTCTAGGCCACCCTTTATTAGAGAACAATTATTATAACTTACCCTACTCCCCTGGTGGCTCAGTGGTAAAGAATCCACCTGCAATGCAGGAGATGCAGGTTTGATCCCTTGGTCAGGAAGATCTCCTGGAGTAGGAAATAGCAACCCGCTCCAGTATTTGTGCCAAGGAAAAATCCCATGGACAGATGAGCCTTGTGGGCTATAGTCCATATGGTTGCAAAGAGTTGGACATTACTGAGCAACTGAACACATACATAGTAACTTATACTTAATTACCCAGCCTAAAATATTACATGGGTCCCATTTTATACAGACCCAAGTCCATTCACTTTATGGTAAAAGCAAATTACTGGGTTCAGGAATAGTGGGGATTATATGTGTGTATTATATATATATATATACACACACACACACACACACACACACACATATATATATATATATATAGAAAGAGAGAGAGAGAGAGACTGAGTTGGTCCATTCCCATTCCCTTTATGTTTCAGACCAAATGGGCACAAGCTAAAATGGATATGCAGATTTGTGAGTGAGCCCAGCCAGGCTAGTAGTCACCCAGACCCATGACTGATTCACAAGGATGAGAGGCAAGTGTGAGGAGGCCCAGGAGCAGGGGTTGACATAATTAATAATTACCTGGATAGAAATGACAGCAAACATCCATCAATATGTTTAGAAGTCAACAATAGCCCACCTAGAAATTTATGTTTATTTAGCTTGTTTATTAAGAGTTTACATTACTATAGTTTATGGGAATTGGGCTTGAGATGGAAAAGGAACAAGGTGAAAAGTGATTCTGTGTGAATTTATCCACGAGGTGTGGTAAAGAAAAGTCCTTCTTCTAGTAAGTGTCTAATGATGTCTCTAGTGGGGCAGTTACAATCCAAAACAACTGATGTAGGATTCGTCCAGGGGAGAGAGATATAACAGCAAAATGAAAAATAGAGGTCTCTCATCCGAATGGGTGAGTTCCACAGGTGAGCAGGTGTTCTGCATGTGAGCAGAAGTGAGAGGTAAGTTCCAGCATCTCTGGTCCCTGGGGATGTGACATGTGGGAAACATCATAGTGCACAGTTATATCTTGCAGGAATGGTGTAAAATAATTAGGGCCACTAGTGAACCACAAATTAGCCCAAACACAGGATGTATACAATCTTAACTGGCCGTTTAAGTCATTCTTGACTCTCAGTAATGCCCCAGAGCCTACTGAAATATAATTTCTTGGTAAAACTAGAAAATCTGCCTTTCACCCTCTCAGGTGATCAAGTGACGTGGAAGTTTATATTACTAGGGACTGAATCAGCAACTAAAAACACACAGGAAAATGATGGAAAGTACACATAAATTCAGTACAAAGACACAGAGAAATAGGTCAAAGTCATTTACCGAGGTCAAAAGACCTTGTTTCTGAGCATAAAAACTGAGGTTGGTTGAAATACACTTTGGAAGATATATTTAGAGCAGTTATTTTATTGACTCTTATGGAAAACTATAATCGAGGGTATCATCATTCTACTATTAGAACAGTATTACAGAAGCTAAGTAATAAAAGAAACACAAGCTGGAATCAAGATTGCCAGGAGGAATATCAATAACCTCAGATATGCAGATGACACCACCCTTATGGCAGAAAGTGAAGAGGAACTCAAAAGCCTCTTGATGAAAGTGAAAGTGGAGAGTGAAAAAGTTGGCTTAAAGCTCAACATTCAGAAAACTAAGATCATGGCATCCGGTCCCATCACTTCATGGGAAATAGATGGGGAAACAGTGGAAGCAGTGTCAGACTTTATTTTTGGGGGCTCCAAAATCACTGCAGATGGTGACTGCAGCCATGAAATTAAAAGATGCTTACTCCTTGGAAGGAAAGTTATGACCAACCTAGATAGCATATTCAAAAGCAGAGACATTACTTTGCCAACAAAGGTCCGTCTAGTCAAGGCTATGGTTTTTCCCAGTGGTCATGTATGGGTGTGAGAGTTGGACAGTGAAGAAGGCTGAGCGCCGAAGAATTGATACTTTTGAACTGTGGTGTTGGAGAAGACTCTTGAGAGTCCCTTGGACTGCAAGGAGATCCAACCAGTCCATTCTGAAGGACATCAGCCCTGGGATCTCTTTGGAAGGAATGATGCTAAAGCTGAAACTCCAGTACTTTGGCCACCTCATGTGAAGAGTTGACTCATTGGAAAAGACTCTGATGTTGGGAGGGATTGGGGGCAGGAGGAGAAGGGGACGACAGAGGATGAGATGGCTGGATGGCATCACTGACTCGATGGACATGAGTCTGAGTGAACTCTGGGAGTTGGTGATGGACAGGGAGACCTGGCGTGCTGTTAATCACGGGGTCGCAAAGAGTCGGACACAACTGAGCGACTGAACTGAACTGAACTGAAGTAATAAAAAGAAGAGAAATAAAATAAATCAGGAAATAATAAATCACAAATTGCATAATATTTATTGGGAGATACATGTTTTAGAGAGACATATAAAAACTCAACAAAGACATGTTGAGTGGGCAGTATGACTCAGAGCGGGAATCTTTCAGAGGACAGAAAGGTATCTAGGCTAGCTAGTAGAGATAAAATGAATTAAAGTAATATATTTAGAAAAGAGTACACTGGATGAAGAGACCTTGGAAAGGGGATGTCAAAACAGTGAGAAGCTGCTGACAGATTGTAGGATGTCTTGTATTCTTTCAACTTTCAGGAGTGAGGAGAGCTACAAACACAGAGGGAGCTTAATTACAAAGGTAATGAGATCTCAGCAAAGGTTGCACTGAGCAAGCAGCACTCTTTAGGATAATGACACCATAAGGAGAAGAACATAAAAAGAAAACTTTTCGAGTGAAAGTGTTAGTCGCTCAGTCGTGTCCGACTCTTTGCGACTCCACGGACTATAGCCTGCCAGGCTCCTCTGTCCATGGGATTCTCCAGACAAGAATACTGGAGTGGGTTGCCATTCCATTCTCCAGGGATCTTCCTGACCAAGAATTGAACCCTGGTCTCCCACATTGCAGGCAGATTCTTTACCCTCTGAGCCCTTATAAGGAGAAGAACATAAAAAGAAAACCATGTGAGTGAGTAAAGGGTAATTGGAAGCTGAGCATCATGTGACCTCCTCAGCACCACCTTGAGGCTGGAAAGGTTAATGACAGGAAAAGGTCATGAGAGGAGGACTAGAACTTTGTAGAGAAGGGCTAAGTTGAGACTGGTATGCTAGGGCTTCTGCAGATTGGCGGTTTTCCCCCCTAGTCTATATCAGCACTAGCGTACTCGGTGGGTGCATCTCCAAACAATGTTACTTCTTTTACCTGGGGCATCCCTGCTTCGAGGAGCCTAGGACTGAAGAACAAGGAACTCACTCTCTCTGCAAGCAGGTGGCAGGGGTGAGCAATGGCTGAGGATGCCCTGAGAATAGGATGGGCGGGACTAGGAGTCCACCAGTTTAAGAACTGGCAGCATGGTTGAGGCACAAGATCCAAGGAGGCGAGTACAGGATGCTACAGTAAGTATCCAAGACACACTGGTCATGGTCTAAGAAATGGATAAAAACAAAACGAAACCAGAAGGGGCTGGTAGTATAAGGGGAGGTTTAGGGAAATGGGAGATTGAATATGCAAATCAGTAATGGCCAGTCTATATATATGGTGGAACTCTGACCTCATAACCTGCAACAACCCGCCCAGGAAACCAACTTCTTATCTACAATAACCAGCCCAGGAAGTCAGCCTGCTCTAAGTCAGACTTGTAGGAAAAAGGATTGCTATCTCTAATAATAATCCAGGAAATTAAACATTAACTTCTGAAATCAAGCTAGCCATAACTTAATTAATAACTGCCATCTTCCCTAATTTTTGTCCCTACTTCCAATTTAGAACCAACCAGAGAAAACAAATACGTACCCCTAACCCATCATGTAGGATGCCTGCTTCTAGCTAGCCTGCCTCCAGCTCCCCTAGGCCAACAGGGCACACCACGATGAAGCAGTCCCCCTCCGCTGCCTGCCTCTGAGTCTCTGCTAAAACACAAGTGACTGAGGTGAACTGCCTTGCCATAGCAAGCTCTGAATCAATAGCTCTGTTCTCATGTTTACTTCACTCATTCTCATATGTTCACTCTCTTTGTTTACCTCCCCAGAATCAAAGACTACTAAAATCAAGATGAAGAGTAGATTCAGGATGAGTGTGAAGGTGGGGGGGCTGGTGGGAAGGAAGCTAGTTGCGACTACAGAAGGGGGATTCCGTATGCTTAGGAAGGGACAGGGAGAGGGCTGACATTTATATATTGCTTGTTATGAGTTTCCTGTGGCTTGGTTGTAGATTTATACAATTTACTGAAGCCTCATAAAACCTTGTGAGAGAGATTTTGTTTAATCTACCATTTTAAGGGAAATAAAACTAAAACAGTTTTCATAACCCATCAGGAGTGGAGCGGCATCCAAAGCCAGGTTTCCTCTTTCTATTCTGCCAGGTCACTCCCTTAAACCTCCTCTGGCTTTCCCACTGCACTTCTGACCACAGTCACCATAACTGTCTCATGAACTATGTTGCAACTCCTTGTTCAGTCCTTTGTTGCTATGCAAAAAGGTGAATAATATAAATTACATATCTTGCCCAAGTTTACACAGTCAGTAAGTGGTGGAATGTAAATTTGAATCCAAATCTTTCAAATTTCAAAGTCCATGGTCTTTCACTACATTAAGCTACTTGGGAGGTGGAGTAGTTTGCTGGCAGGTGCAAGGCAAAGTGGACACTAAATTTATTGACTTGAAGTGGTTAAATACAGTAAAGCTAGGGTATTGAAAATTTTTACAGTTACTAATGATGATGGCAAGAGATGGGACTGGTAGTTGGAAGGCCTATTGTTGTTGTTTAGTCACTCGGTCATGTCCAACTATTTTGCGACCCCATGGACTGTAGCCAGACAGGCTCTTCTGTCCATGGGATTTCCCAGGCAAGAATACTGGAGTGGGTTGCCATTTTATTCTTCAGGGGATCTTCCTGATCCAGGAATCAAATCCACATCTCCTGCACTGCAGGCAGATTCTTTACTGCTGAGCCACCATCCCAGCCCAGAAGGTCTGTTAGCCAGGTACAAAAAGAGGGAGTCCTGGAAGTTAGATGGTAATGTTGCCTATAGTGATAAGGAGATAGTGACTGACATAAGAAAAGTTCATCAAATTAAAATGAGAACGATTGATGGTGGGGAATGGACTGTCCGACTGGAAACTGGGATTGGATTGGGGTTTAAGAAATTGCAGTTGCCTTGCCTCCACCCTGTGCTCTGGAGAGAGGAGAAAAAGCAGAAGCTTCTCAGGATGAGGACAGGAGGAAGCCAGATATAACCTAGGCAGATATACAAAAGTGACAAGGCTGAGAATGCAGGAGAAAAGAAATGCAAGACACAGAAGAGACTGTAGACGAAAGGAAGATCTGGAGGGGCTGCAAGTTCTGGAAAAGAGTTGCAGGGCTTCCCAGGTGGCACTAGCAGTAAAGAACCTGCCTGCCAATGCAGGAGATATAGAGGCTGGGGTTCGACACCTGGGTTGGGAAGATCCCCTAGAAAAGGAAATGGCAACCTACTCCAGTATTCTTGCCTGGAGAATCCCATGGAGAGAGGAGCCTGGTGGGCTATACTCCATAGGGTCGTAAAGAATCGGACATGACTGAAGCAACTTAGCACATGCAACCTAGAGATCAAGGCAACAATTGCAACTACCCAAGGAAAAGAAAGCAGGAAAATGGTTGGTAATTGGAAGAATACATTCTAGATGGAGGGAGAAGCAATATTGAGTCATCAGGATTTAGATATTGATTAAGATGGAAGAAATAACCAGGTCAAATTCCAGTTGCATGAGTTGAAAATTAAAATTAGATTAAATTTTATAATAGATTTCTCCAAGTGCAAATAGGCATAATTTGAAGGTTTCCCCTTTTTTGTTGTAAAAAAAACATATAACTCATAACGTTTGTTAAAAGGTCCTGGGTATTTTGTCTTATGGAAGTCATTACAGTTTGACCTTTACAAAGTTGCCTTCTAGATTCTGGAGTTTTCCATTTAAAGTACTCAGCAGTCTTCATTACAGGTGAGGTGAGAGGGAGAGGCTGAGCCACCCCAGTGAAGAAGTATGAGTCACTGGCCCCCTGCCCACAGTATGCTTGTATGTGTCATGTAACAGATTAGCACAAGGTAGTGACTCAGACAGAGTTTTCAGGAGGAAGATAATGATGATCTATTGCTTTTCTATTGCTTTCCTGATAACTCCAATATAATTTTCCTCCAAAATTCAGTCTGGGAAGTAAGTATATTTAGGAACACTTTTCTAGCATGAAGGAATAACCTAAAATGTATACTGATTTCTCTCTTGTACCCTTTGTTCTATACAGTACGGTTGCCTGGTAATTAAACTATAATGTATCATGGGTTAAAAAGAACCCCCAAATTTCTATTGTCTTATCCAGATTTTTTTTCTGTCGGACATTCAACCCTCAAGGCAAAATATCTAGGATAAAAACTTGCATATACATTACTAGGCTGTGGTTGATTTTAAACTAGAAAAGAGGGGCACTTTGACTAATGCTTTTCAAAGGGAAAAGATAATATTTAAAATTCATTATAAGCACTAATTCATAATAACCATGTAATTTTATGGCCTCACTTCGACTCTGCAGCACACAAACATAAAAATAAACCTCTTGTTTCTTTGCCCATCTTGGTACTTTTTTACATCCTCCTACAAACCTCAAAAAACAAAGTAGCACCTAGGGAGGAGTTGGATGAGGAGATTTATGAGGATAAAACCATGCTGTGTTGGCTCTGCAGTCAGAAGTGACCCTAGGGAAATGTTATGTAGTGTACTTGAAGAAAAAATAATACAGATATGTAACAATAAAGCTGTTGTAATTTCTGGATGAAAAATAAACTTTGTGCTAAACTGGGACAGACTGAGGAGGTGCATGTCTTCTCATAGATATGCTTATTTATTTGATCCCTAATTTTAAGTTGGAATTTTCCCTGAGATGTGTGTTTAACTTCTGATCAACAACAACTAGCACGGCGTCCTCAGTCTATGGAGGCTTTCATTACTGCTGAGCTTATTACGGAACAAATCAAAACCTCATACACAGAGGTCTCCAGAAATGCAGGTTGTTGCAAAATTTCATTTTGTCAACCACACTTCTGTACAGAATATGCCCAAACTGTAAAGTGAAGTAAAGTATGACTCATGTTTATTCCCTTAGTCTAAATAAATGTAAAATCACCAGTGGACAGCGACTCATGCCTCAGCTTAACCCAATAGGCAGTTAGGTGCTCGTGCGTGTTTATGATATTTTTCTCTCACTGTCCAGGACCCCCTCTGATTTTCTCACCCACTCCCTAAAAGAGAATTTTTAAATTTCTGTTTGTTACCTCTTACCGACATTTATTTTGACAATTTTTTTCTGACAGTCCATCTTCATCCTCTCCCATGATATCCACAGCTGAAAATATCAATGCAACGAGAATGGCAAAGCAGCACACCAGCGCAAAGATCACGATGCACTTCTGCTGGGACTGCAAGAAAGAAAGAAGATAAAGAAAAGTAAGTGAAGCAGCTTTGGCTTAGGAACCTCAAGCTGTGACAGCTTTTTTAAAAGTTCCATGCAAAACCCTTTGGGGAAGAGTTCGTTTTGTTACTGCCAGAGCAGCAGTACTCTCTGGGTGAAATGTCTAAGACCTTTATGCTTATTCCTTAACACAGCTTTCAAACCCTTGCTAAATATGTAATCTATTAAATAATTCAGGTGCTACATCAAGACTTCCAAATGAATTTGCTCTTTTTCTTTCTAATCAAAAGTAGTCCAGAAAAGATGACTATAAGACCCATTACTGCAAATTAAAAATGAAACACAAGGTGGCTCAGTAATTATTCTCAGCTCCCTGTTACCACCACCATGCAAACTGCGTTTAAACTCTGTATCCTCTCACTTTTCCCATCTCATCTTCCTCTTAAGATCTTTATGGGCAATGACTTCAGGAAAGATGCTCTCTGTGGTCAGGATGAATTCTGCACTTTGATCAAAAAACTGAATCTATCAGATGCCAGCATCATGGGTCTTTAAGCGACACCATGTATTTCAAAACGCTGAATAAAATCTTAACCAACGTTCATAGTGTTGATATGATTTTCACTTAGAAACCCAAGTCCAAGTTTCAGGTGTCAAAATAAATCATGTCCTTATCTTTAGGCCCAAGTATTATAATGTTATCCCTATGTCCAGGGGTTCATGGTCAAAGGTGAAAGAAAACAAGGCTATGTTACTAGGTAAGAGCCATGACCACTGGGACAAATAATTTTGCCTACATTCCTTTTATTAGATAAATTGAGATCGGGAGAAGAGGAGAAAGGACCATTTTTAAAAATATTTTTTTGCAGCTTCTAGGGAGTATTTTCAGAAGGAGCAAGAGTGACCTTTGACCAGGCAGCCAGGAGCACTCTCTTAGCAATGGGACACATATATGCACAGATCTGCATGCACACGCACATGGATTTCAGACCTTTGGTGAAACCAGCTGGCTTTGTTTCCTCCTACAACCCTCTTGCCCTTCATCCCTGCAGCCAGATAGTCTCCAAAGAATCATGGAATCTTCTAAAGTACAGTGTCCAGTTTGTCCAGGGGCAGCCTCAGGTTACAGATTTCACAGAAAGATGTAGTTTGGAAATAATGATGTTTCTGTGACCAGGCACTATCAGTTCAAATGGTTGTTTCTTTCTAGTGTTTTCTAACCTTCCCTCAGGTCTCATCTCACAGAAGAACCTGTTCCAAGTCCATTCGTGCCTGTCATTATGTTCTACTGCACATTCAGGGATAAAGTGGGAGAAAACACAAGTAAGATATACCATTGATCTTTAACCACATGCTCTGGATATCTCTAGGGCATGGGTTGTTTTATTCCTTCCATCTACAAGCAATAAGCAAAGAGCCTAACAAATAGAAGGTGCTCAAGAGGTGGTTATTGTATAAACAAATACAGAGTGAATGAATGAAATGAAAATCACCATGCAAATGGAGAGCAACAAGAGATTTCTTTTAGTGACCTTTCTGAAAAAAAAAAAACAAAAACGGTTCATTTCCATTTTGGTGACCGTAAATCTTGCAGCTCATTCTTTTTCACACTGTTTGGGAGCTAGAGGCAAATCTATGGGCCAAGCTTATCAACTCTGCAAAATTCTGCAGAACAGATTATGCATTCATCCTTGCTCCTTTACTTGGCATTCATCCTTGAATCTTCACTAATTTTATTTTTAAGAAGCAGCACTGTAAACTTGTTGAAGGCTCAGACTTTAGAAAAAGATTGCTTGGATTCTGCCACTTAATAGCTGTATGCCCTTGGGCAAGTATTTAGTCTTTATGCTTTAGATTCTTTGTCTGTAAAATGGGTATAATAATAACTGCCTTATAGAATTGTTATTAAAAATTAAATTAAATAAGATGCTTTATGTAAGTACTTAGAACAGTGCCCCAAAAATAAAGAGCACTAAATGAGTGCCATTGTTAGTATATTGTACTAACATGCATCTCTGTAAGCTGTAAGCTTACAGAGATGTACATGCATCTCTGTAAGCTGCCTCAAATATTTTGGGGAAACAAGGTAAAGATATGAACAAACCAAAACATACAACAAAAAATGTAAGTAGGTCTAGAGAAAGGCTGAGAGATAGACCGAGACAGAGAAGAACAGGAAGAAATAAGACAAAAAGAGAGAAAAGAAATGTGAGCTGGAAGTTTTCTAGGATAAAATTAAGAAACTAATCTAGATCAGTACTCAGAATTCAAAGCAGCATTTCTCAAACTTAAGCATGTATCTATTGCATATTGAAAAGCAGAGACATTACTTTGCCAACAAAGGTCTTTCTAGTCAAGGCTATGGTTTTTCCAGTGGTCATGTGTGGATGCGAGAGTTGGACTGTGAAGAAAGCCGAGCACCGAAGAATTAATGCTTCTGAACTGTGGTGTTGGAGAAGACTCTCGAGAGTCCCTTGGACTGCAAGGAGATCCAACCAGTCCATTCTGAAGGACATCAGCCCTGGGTGTTCTTTGGAAGGAATGATGCTAAAGCTGAAACTCCAGTACTTTGGCCACCTCATGTGAAGAGTTGACTCATTGGAAAAGACCCTGATGATGGGAGGGATTGGGGGCAGGAGGAGAAGGGGACAACAGAGGATGAGATGGCTGGATGGCATCACCAACTTGATGGACATGAGTTTGAGTGAACTCTGGGAGTTGGTGATGGACAGGGAGGCCTGGCGTGCTGCGATTCACGGGGTCGCAAAGAGTCAGACACGACTGAGCAACTGAACTGAACTGAACTGAAATTACCTGGAGGGCTTATTAAAACATTCACTGATGAGCCCCACTTCCAGAGTTTTTGATTCATTAGGTCTGGGGTGGGGCCCACAAACATGCGTTTATAACAAGTTCCCATGGGGATGTTGATGCTCCCAGTCCAGGTGCCATACTTTGATGTATCAAAGTGTCATCTCTACTAAATGCTGCTTAATACATGTTCATCATTCAAATCCACCTGCCTACAGTAGTTTATTTTCAAACATTAAAGGGATCATGATAAATACATCCTACTAATCCAAATGTAAATCTTGTAATTTATTTTTCTTTGTGAAGGTTTAAAAAATTAAACAATAATTTTTTTAACTTTTTGAATAAATTTTCTTCTGCTCTTGATATTTTAATGATACTCATCATTCATATAATCACAAAATGTTTCCTGTTAGCTATTTAATATTAAAAAGAAAATAAATCACCAGGGTCCCACTGAGATATAACTGTCATCAACATTTTTTTCTGGTTCTTTCCTATACCACATCTACCTATATAGAAATCTGATAATATTTATAGCATTCTTTATACAGTTTTAATCCTGCTTTTTGTACAAAATCATGTTTTACTATATTAAATACTCTTTTAAAGCACAGTTTTAAGTTGTTGTATAGTGTTTCACTACATGAAAAATAATTCTCTCCTTTGCTCACAAATCTTTCCTTCAAAGCCACTAATTTTACGACAGAAATAAAGATTAAACATTTCCCCCATTTTATTCATTTCTCTATAATTATAAATAGAAAAAAACAAAAAAACTTTTAGAGATTTAAAATAATATAATGATATTCACATTAATTTAGTACAGAAGAGCCTCTAACTCAGGATAATATAATTAAATATTTTCTCAGAATCCTAGAGACAGCAGCATGTCAGCTATATAGTGGGTACTGTATGCAGGTCAAGAAGCAACAGTCAGAACCAGACATGGAACAATGAACTGGTTCAAAATTCAGAAAAGAGTATGTCAAGGCTATATATTGTCACCCTGTTTATTTAACTTATATGCAAAATACATCATGTGAAATGCTGGACTGGATGAATCACAAGCTGGAATCAAGATTGCTGGGATAAATATCAACAAACTCAGGTATGCAGATGACATCACCCTAATGGCAGAAGGCCAAGAGGAACTAAAGAGCCTTTTGATGAAAGTGAAAGAGGAGAGTGAAAAAGTTGGCTTAAAACTCAACATTCAAAAAATTAAGATCATGGCATCTGGTCTCATCACTTCATGGCAAACAGATTGGGGGGGGAGGGGTGGAGAAAACACTGGCAGATTTTATTTTCTTGGGCTCCAAAATCACTACAGACAGTGACTGCACCTATGAAATTAAAAGATGTTTGCTCCTTGGAAAAAAGCCATGAAAAACCTAGACAGCATATTCAAAATTCAAAAAAGCATATTCAAAAACCTAGACATTACTTTGCTGACAAAGGTCCATATAATCAAAGCTATGGTTTTTCTAGTGGTCAAATATGGATGTGAAAGTTGTACCATGAAGAAGACTGAGCACTGAAAAATTGATGCCTTTGACCTGTGGTGTTGGAGAAGACTTTAAGAGTCCCTTGGACAGTAAAGAGATGAAACCAATCTTAAAGGAAATTAACCCTGAATATTCATTGCAAGGACTAATGCTGAAGCTCCAATACTTTGGCCACCTGATTTGAAAAGCCTACTCATGGCATCACCGACTCAATGGACATGAGTTTGAGCAAACTTCGGGAGATAACGAAGGACAGGGAAATCTGGCCTGCTGCAGTTCATGGGGTCGCAGAGTTGGACATAATTTAGCAACTGAACAACAGCAACAAAGTCTTAAATAATCTAAACTTCTAACTTAAGAATGTAGAAATTTTTTTTAAAAAAAGCAAGATAAAATGAAATTGGAGAAATGGAAATGATACAGACCAGAATTCATTTAAAGAGAAAATTGAAAATACCAAGAAGATTTAACAATGAAACAAAAGCCTGGTTCTTTTGGAAGATCAATAAAATTGATAAATTTTCAGCTATACATATATGAAAAAAGAAAGAAGACACTAATTGAAAAAAGCTCTATAAAGTCACATAAAAATGAACCATAAAGAAGGTAATGTTATGAATAAATTGAAATTAATCAGTGTAGATAAAATGGACAACTTTGCAAAATAAAATTATTAAACCTCACTCAACAAGAAACAGGTAAACTTAATACCCTTATATCAATGAAAGGAAATGAGTTTTTAAATTTAAAACATTCACACAGAAGAAACTCCAAGTTTAGGTGGTATCATTTTAGAAATCAGTTCAGTTCAGTTCAGTGGCTCAGTTGTGTCCGACGCTTTGCGACCCCATGGACTGCAGCATGCCAGGCTTCCCTGCCCATCACCAACCCTGGAGCTTACTCAAACTCATGTCCATTGAGTCAGTGATTCCATCCAACCATCTCATTCTCTGTCGTCCCCTTCTCCTCCTGCCTTCAATCTTTACCAGCATCAGGGCCTTTTCCAGTGAGTCAGTTCTTTTCATCAGGTGGCCAAAGTATGGAGTTTCGGCTTCAGCATCAGTCCTTCCAATGAATATTCAGGACTGATTTCCTTTAGAATGGACTGGTTGGATCTCCTTGCAGTCCAGGGGACTCTCAAGAGTCTTCTCCAACACCATACTTCAAAAACATCAATTCTTCAGCTTTCAGCTTTCTTTATAGTCCAACTCTCACATCCATACATGACTACTGGAAAAACCATAGCTTTGAGTAGACGGACCTTTGCCAGCAAAGTAATGTCTCTGCTTTTTAATATGCTGTCTAGGTTGGTCACATCTTTTCTTCTAGGGAGCAACTGTCTTTTAATTTCATGGCTGCAGTCACCATCTGCAGTGACTTTGGAGCCCAAGAAAATAAAGTCTCTCACTGTTGCCATTGTTTCACATCTATTTGCCATGAAGTGATGGGACTGGATGCCATGATCTCAGCTTTCTGAATGTTGAGTTTTAAGCCAACTTTTCACTCTCTTTCACTTTCATCAGGGGGCTCTTTAGTTCTTCTTCGCTTTCTGCCATAGGGGTGGTATCATCTGCATATCTGAGGTTATTGACATTTGTCCTGGCAATCTTGATTCCAGCTTGTGCTTCATCCAGCCTGGCATTTCGCATGATGTATTCTGCATATAAGTTAAATAAGCAGGGTGACAATATAGCTTTGACATACCCCTTTCCCCATTTGGAACCAGTCTGTTGTTCCATGTCCAGTTCTGTTGCTTCTTGACCTGCATACAGATTTCTCAGGAGGCAGGTCAGGTGGTCTGGTATTCCCATCTCTTTCAGAATTTTCCACAGTTTGTTGTGATCCACACAGTCAAAGGCTTTGGCATAGTCAATAAAGCAGAAATAGATGTTTTTCTGGAACTCTCTGCTTTTTCAATGATCCAACGGATTTTGGCAATTTGATCTCTGGTTCCTCTGTCTTTTCTAAATCCAGATCAAACATCTGGAAATTCATGGTTCACGTACTGTTGAAGCCTGGCTTGGAGAACTTTGAGCATTACTTTACTAGTGTGTGAGATGAGTGCAACTGTGTGGTAGTTTGAGCATTCTTTGGCATTGCCTTTCTTTGGGATGGGAATGAAACCGACCTTTTCCAGTCCTGTGGCCACTGCTGAGTTTTCCAAATTTGTGGCATATTGACTGCAGCACTTTCACAGCACCATCTTTCAGGATTTGAAATAGCTCAACTGGAATTCCATCACCTCCACTAGCTTTGTTTGTAGTGATGCTTCCTAAGGCCCACTTGACTTCACATTCCAGGATGTCTGGCTCTAGGTCAGTGATCACACCATCATGATTATCTGGGTCATGAAGATCTTTTTTGTAGAGTTCTTCTGTGTATTCTTGCCACCTCTTCTTGATATCTTCTGCTTCTGTTAGGTCCATACAATTTCTGTCCTTTATTGAGCCAATCTTTGCATGAAATGTTCCTTTGGTATCTCTAATTTTCTTGAAGAGATCTCTAGTCTTTCCCATTCTGTTGTTTTCCTCTATTTCTTTGCACTGATTTTAGAAATAAACATTATCAATTCCATAAAAATTTTTCCAGAAAATGGAAGAGAGGGAAAAACTTCCCAACACATTCTGAGGTTACTATTACCCTGATAGAAAAACCAAACACTTAAAAAAACTTTTTTCTATTGTTAAATGATGCACTGCCTAGAAAACCAAGACACTACAGTCATATTGCAACATTTATTTAATGTCTACCCAACTCAAAAGGAGCACAGGGAGGGATCTGCAATGGCCATAACCTCAACAGGGAACAGAATTTCTCAATTTTCTTCAGAATTTTTACAACAATTGCAGAAGATCTTATCCATCGGAGCACACCTTGAACTGAAAGATAAAACACCAGCTACACAGTCTGCCTTTTTTTTTTTTTTTAATGCCTAATACAGTTCTCCCAGTGGTACTTAAGGTGTCCCTCTTTCAGGAAATTTTAACTCTTTTTACCAGACCAATAATGAAAATTATTTATACAGTAACATAAAGGCTTATATTTTTTCCCTTTCAAGGACATGCAAATTCATTATCTGATCATGCATGAATTTTCTGCCTTTTGGTCTTTTTCACTAAATTGAGCTCTTTGAGTTCTACAGTCTTGCCTAAATCTACATGCATGGCATGGCAGACATGATCGATAAACATTTATTGAATAACTGATGAATAAATAATAAGGGGAAAGGGTTAAAAAATCAAAATGATGATTGTTGTTTTTTACAATCCTGTTTATTTATTATTTATACACTTTCCCATGGATTCCCATAACAGAAGAACTTTTATTTGTAAAATTGAACATGAAAAAAATTAAAGAGATCAAAATTAGCTAACACAAAGGATAACACTGTAGTGGAGATGGCATCTTTTCCAAAATATCAGGATGGAAAACAAAAACTCAAGTTTGCGTCAACATGTTAACTGAGCACAAGAACCTACTCCCAATATTATACTAAATCATTAGAGATGAAGAACAGATATAATAATGATAATGATAATTCTATAATAGTGTTTGACAACTAAAAGTTACCTTTGATGGACAAGAAATTTTGAAGATTTACTGTAAATTAGATTGATGAAGGAGATAAAAGCCCAAGACAGATATGCATACATACATGGTAAGTCACTTCAATTGTGTCCAACTCTGTGCGACCCTACTGTAACCCATCTGCTCCTCTGTCCATGGAATTCTCCAGGCAAGAATACTGGAGTCATTGCCATTTCCTATTCCAGGGGATCTTCCTCACCCAGGGATTGAACCCATGTCTGTTACTTCTCCTGCCTTGACAAGTGGGTTCTTTCCCACTATTGCCACCTGGGAATCCCCAAGACACACATGCTGCTGCTGCTGCTGCTAAGTCACTTCAGTCATGTCCGACTCTGTGCAACCCCATAGACGGCAGCCCACCAGGCTCCCCTGTCCTGGGATTCTCCAAGCAAGAACACTGGAGTGGGCTGCCATTTCCTTCTCCAATGCGTGAAAGTGAAAGTGAAGTCACTAAGTCGTGTCCAACTCTTTGCAACCCCATGGACTGCAGCCCACCATGCTCCTCCGTCCATGGGATTTTCCAGGCAAGAGCACTGGAGTGGGGTGCCATTGCCTTGGAAAACACAAACAGCTATAAAGGAGAGCTCTAAGTGTAGAGGTGATAGAATGAACTGGAAGGAACTTTGGAATGACAGACACTATACAGGCACACCTCAGAGATATTGCAGGCTTGGTTCCAGACCACTGCAATAAAGTAAATATCATCATAAAGTGAAAGTGAAGTCGCTCAGTCGTGTCTGACTCTTTGTGACCCCGTGGACTGTAGCCCACCAGGCTCCTTCATCCATGGGATTCTCCAGGCAAGAATACTGGAGTGGGTTGCCATTTCCTTCTCCAGGGGATCTTCCCTGCCCAGGGATCGAACACAGGTCTCCCGCATTGCAGGCAAACGCTTTAACCTCTGAGCCACCAGGGACAGCAAATATCATAATAAAGTAAGCCACAAATATTTCGGTTTCCCAGTACTTATAAATTTATGTTTACACCATAGTGAAGTCTATTAAGTGTAAAATAGCATTATGTCTAAAAAAACAATGCACATATCTTCACTAAAATGCTTTATTGGCACTAAAAGTGCCAACCATCGTCTGAGCTTTCCGTGAGTCATCGTATTTTTGCTGGTGGAGGGTGTTGCCTTGATGTTGATGGCTGCTGGCTGATCAGGGTGGTGGTTGCTGGAGAATGGGGTGACTGCAGCAATTTCTTAAAATAAGACATGAGTGTAGTTTGCCACATCAGTTGATTCTTCCTTTCATGAGTGATTTCTCTGTAACATGCAATGGCAATGTTATCTTTTACCCACCATAGAACTTCTTTCAGAATTGTAGTCAATCTTCTCACGCACTGCTGTGGCTTAATCAACTAAGTTTATGTAATAATCTCAATCCTCTGTTGTCATTTCAACAGTCTTCACAGCCTCTTCACCAGGAGTGGATTCCATCCCAAGAAACCACTTTCTTTGTTCATTCATAAAAAGCAACTCCGCATCTGTTCAAGTTTGACCATTGCAGTAATTCAGTCATACTTTCAGACTCTACTTCCAATTCTAGTTACTTCCTTCAACGAAGTCTTGAAACCCTCAAGGTACACTTAGAATGTTCAGTAAACCATGTTGTAAACAGATTTGATATCATCCAGACTCAGTTGTTCCGTTCATAGAACACAGGCAGAGTAAATTTAATGTAATTCTTAAGGGCCTTAGGATTTTTGAAATGATAAATGAGCACTGGCTTCAACTTAAAGTCATTGGCTGCCTCTAACAAGAGAGTCAGCCTATCTTTTGAAGTTCTGAAGTCAGGCATTGACTTTCCTATATAGCTAGGAGGGCTTCCCTTATGGCTCATCTGGTGAAGAATCCACCTGTAATGCAGGAGACCTGGGTTTGATTCCTGGGTTGGGAAGATCCCTGGAAGAAGGGAAAGGCTACTCTCTCCAGTATTCTGGCCTGGAGAATTCCATGGACTGTATAGTCCATGGGATGGCAAAGAGTCAGACCCGACTGAGTGACTTTCACCTTTTCACTATAACTATGAAAGTCCTAGATGGCATCTTCTTCTAATATAAGGTTGTTTTGTCCACACTGATATGTCTTTCAATATATCATAGTAAGCCCAAGTCCTTTCTGCTTACTGTGATTGGAGATTTTTTTCTGAAGTCAGTTGGTTAAGACTGCTTCATGTTTTTTATACAAATTATTTTTTCCCAATCACAGTAAAGGTTGATATGTCATCCAATTGGGGGCAAAAGAAAAAAATCTGTCATTTCATATAGCCACCTTCATTAATTATCTTGGCCAGATCTTCTAACTTCTTGCAGCTTCTACATCAGCACTTGCTGCTTCATCTTGCACTTCTGTTATAGAGATATCTTCCTTCCTTTAAGTTCATGAACCAACCTCTGATAACTTAAAACTTTTCTTCTGAAATTTCCTTATCTTTATCAGCATTCATAGAATTGAATATGCAACCTCAAAGTTGCATCTTCCTATATACAGAAAAGTGCTAAATTAATTAACTCTGCACTTAATGACCACATACTTGCAGTCTGTAGATCTGTATTGTGGAGGATGGGCAAAGAAGTATAATACAATATGATCTATACCTCTATGGGGCTGGGGAGAGGGATGTGACTGTAATCCATTTCATGGAAGAGTTCCATAAGTTCAGTTCAGTTCAGTCACTCAGTTGTGTCCGACTCTTTGAGACCCCTGAACCTCAGCATGCCAGGCCTCCCTGTCCATCTGAACAGGCCAGTTCTGTTGCCTCCCACCTTCTCTTCTATGCACATCTAATTTCTGGAATACAGAATTAGGGATTTCCTCTATACTCATCATGAAGAGAAACAAGGTATTTTGAATATTAGTGAATGAACAAGACTGCTTTATATAAGTCTGTAAGAAGCAGCCGATATTTAATGGCTAAAATGTTATACTTTCATGTTCTCTGTGCCCCCACTTCCATTATAGATAAAGTTAAACAAAAAGTAACAACAAATTGACAGCTGGTCTTTGAAAAGTTGAGGGCTTATTCCTCAAAAGCCGTGTATTCTACACTCTGCTTTTAACAAGCTGAGAAAAAGCTCTGAATCTTTCAATATATCAAAGTAAGTCCAAGTCCTTTCAACTTACAGTGAAAGTCAGTTGGTTAAGACTGTTTTATGTTTCTTTTATAAATTACTTCCTGATCACAGTAAAGTTTGATATTTTATCCAGTTGGAGGCAAAAGAAAAAACATTGCTGACAAAACTCAACAATCTTTATTTTAAACTAATTAAAATGTAAAGAAAAGCAAGGATTGACTTTGGATATAACAGTAAAGTGAGCAAAAAAGTAAATTTTATCTTTCATCCCATGTTCAGTTTCCTCTTATTTGAAAAAGGAACACACACATACACACACACACACCCCCCACCACAGTTATAAAAGGGTGTGCTTAGGGAAGCTTGGAGTTGGAGTGGGATGGAACTTAAAGCCTTCTAATCTTAATTTGCCACTCAGTGCAGGGGTCTCTTTGGCAACAACACCATGCTTCTCTGCTAAGACACGTCTAGCTACCAGTCTCCCTACTTAATGAGTCAGCACTAATTTCTGAAAGTTCTTCAGTTCAGTTCAGTTGCTCAGTCCTGTCTGACTCTTTGCGACCCCATGAACCCCATGAACCCTATGCACCCGCAGCACGCCTCCCTGTCCATCACCAACTCCCAGAGTCCATCCAAACCTATGTCCATTGTCGGTGATGCCATCCAACCGTCTCACCCTCTGTCGTCCCCTTCTCCTCCTGCCCCCAATCCCTCCCAGCATCAGGGTCTTTTCCAATGAGTCAACTCTTCGTATCAGGTGGCCAAAGTATTGGAGTTTCAGCTTCAACATCAGTCCATCCAATGAACACCCAGGACTGAACTCCTTTATGGTGGACTGGTTGGATCTCCTTGCAGTCCAAGGGACTCTCAAGAGTCTTCTCCAACACCACAGTTCAAAAGCATAAATTCTTCAGTGCTCAGCTTTCTTCATATTCCAACTCTCACATCCATACATGACCACTGGAAAAACCATACCCTTGACTAGATGGACCTTTGTTGGCAAAGTAATGTCTCTGCTTTTTAATATGCTGTCTAGGTTGGTCATAACTTTCCTTCCAAGGAGTAAGCATCTTTTAATTTCATGGCTGCAGTCACCATCTGCAGTGATTTTGGAGCCCAGAAAAATAAAGTCAGCCACTGTTTCCCCATCTATTTGCCATGAAGTGATGGGACCAGATGCCATATCTTAGTTTTCTGAATGTTGAGCTTTAAGCCAACTTTTTCACTCTCCTCTTTCACTTTCATCAAGAGGCTCTTTAGTTCTTCTTCACTTTCTGCCGTAAGGGTGGTGTCATCTGCATATCTGAGGTGATTGATATTTCTCCCAGCAATCTTGATTCCAGCTTGTGCTTCCTCCAGCCCAGCGTTTCTGATTATGTACTCTGCATAGAAGTTAAATAAGCAGGGCGACAATATAGAGCCTTGACGAACTCCTTTTCCTATTTGGAACCAGTCTCTTGTTCCATGTCCAGTTCTAACTATTGCTTCCTGACCTGCATACAGGTTTCTCAAGAGGCAGGTCAGGTGGTCTGGTGTTCCCATCTCTTTCAGAATTTTCCACAGTTTATTGTGATCCACACAGTCAAAGGCTTTGGCATAGTCAATAAAGCAGAAATAGATGTTTTTCTGGAACTCTCTTGCTTTTTTGATGATCCAGTGGATATTGGCAATTTGATCTCTTGTTCCTCTGCCTTTTCTAAAACCAGCTTGAATATCTGGAAGTTCATGGTTCTTATTGACATGCAAAGACATTTAGTGAACAGAAGCATATCTTGGATCGCCATGACTAATGCCTATCCAGATGGCCCCTTTCCCTCTTACTTCTTCCTAACTCTCTTTGCCTCTTTTTGTCCTCCTCCCCTCCCCATCCCTTTGTCTCCCTCATTAGTCTCTCTCTTTTTGGACTTCCTTCTCTCCCTTATCTCTTCACTGCTTTCCATCTCTGTCACTGTTGTTACTCTCTTTCAAAACTTCCAATCCCCTGCCCCCACACATCCCAGTCTTCTCCTGTTCCTCTGCTCCCAACTCTCAATCCACTCTGGAGCTTCTGTGGGAATTCACTCTCCTTCCACCCTGATTACCAGGAAGGAGTCCTGAAAAAAATACAAATAATAATATCCTGAGGCAATAGATAAAGAAATGTACTTTTGTAATATAGACAAGTCAAGTCATTAAGAGTAGAAGGGAGAAGGGAAGAGGTAAATATTTTAGTACATAAACAGATTTCAACAGAATTCAAATCTTGTTTAATTAACAGCACTGTAGGAAAAATGTTGTCTACTGCTTTTACATATACCAACCTGTCCTTCTCCCCGAACCATTAATTTATCAACTTTCTTTTTCAAAGACTCAGACAAAAGTCCATCACAAGCCACACATGCAGGCATAGCTACTTTCATATACCTAGCAGGATGATCTATAAGAACACTGCTTTGTGAAGCCAGGGAGAATGTAGCAATATCTAAACAAAGCACCACTTTGAGCCACGGAACAATCACTTTCTGCAAAGAGAGTGTGGTCTCAGGCTGAAAGGAAGCTGAGTTGAGTTGCTGTCAGGCTATACATAAATCTTCCTTTGGTTTAGCCATTCATAGCAATTGCTCTTCAAGCTTTCATGCCTTCCTACCACAACATATTTATCACTCCCGCAAAAGCAAAACAAAACACCTTACAAATTCTGAAGCCACAAAATCAATTTATTAGAAGATCATAAGAGAACCTCTACTCAATGTTCTGTGATGACCTAAATGGGAAGGAAATTTTAAAAAAGAGAGAGAGAGAGGATATATGTATACAATGGAGAAGGAAATGGCAATCCCTCTAGTATTCTTGCCTGAAAATTTCCATGGACAGAGGAGCCTGGCAAGCTACAGTCCATGGGGCCACAAAGAGTCAGCCACAACTGAGCAACTGAGCACATATGTATAAATAGAGCTGATTCATTTCACTGTACAGTAGAAACTAATACAACATTGTAAAGTAACTATACTCTTAATAAGAATTAATTTTAAAAAAGATCAAGGAACTGGGAAGAGAAAAAGAGTAAGTATGGTTTTCACATTCTTTCTTTTCTTCCCTGGAGCAATGCTCCATCAATCTCTCCATTTATCACAAAGGCTGATGTGGGTTCTACTTCCTCATCAAGGTTCCATATACATGGACAGGGATAACTATCACCAATTACATATGGCTTTAGAGTTTACAAAGCCGTTATGTATACAAGTCTGTATACATAACTTGTATGTATACACTGCTTCTCCTTTCCTGATCTTCTGTCTTTGGGTCATGATCCCTGAGCTGCCCACACCTACCTTCAGAGTCCTCAGGCAGTGGAATCAGGCTAGATGTTTGTTTAGGGCTGTTTCTGGGCAGAGAATGGTCAGGAGTGATGGATCCAAGCCCTAGGAACTATGCTGTATAGTTTTCTAAAAGGTCTAAGTAGTGTTTCTTGCACTGCAAGGACATCAAATCAGGGATTTCATAGCTGCTTGCCTCACAGAGCAGTTTAATTTTTTATAGTAAACACAGCTTCTCCCCACAAAAGCACCTGAGAATGGCTGCCTTGTTATTCATTCTAAGCAACGGAATCTCATATTCTACATTAGGAACTTGACCTAGTCCCAGGACAACCTCACATAGGAGGCTTGATATCCTGGGGAAACAGTGGTAGATGAATAAACAGATAAATAACTCAACAACAACAACAAAATAAACAACTTCATTAAAAAGTGGGCAAAGGACTTGAATAGACATTTCTCTAAAGAAGATATACAAATGGTGCTAAACATCAATTTGCTGCTGCTGCTGCTAAGTCGCTTCAGTCGTGTCCGACTCTGTGCGACCCCATAGATGGCAGCCCACCAGGCTCCCCCGTCCCTGGGATTCTCCAGGCAAGAACACTGGAGTGGGTTGCCATTTCCTTCTCCAATGCATGAAAGTGAAAAGTGAAAGTGAAGTCGCTCAGTTGTGTCTGACTCTTCGCGACCCCACGGACTGCAGCCTAACAGGCTCCTCCGCCCATGGGATTTTCCAGGCAAGAACATTGGAGTGGGTTGCCATTGCCTTCTCTGAAACATCACTTTAGGGAAATGCAAATCAAAATCACAATGAGATACTACTTCATAATCATTAGGATGGCTAGTATCCAAAATAAACAAAGAAAAACAAAAAAACAAAAACCAGTGTTTGTGAGGATGTGGAGTAACTGGAACCCTTGAGCATTGCTGGTGAGAATGTAAAATGGTGATGACCCTATGGAAAATGATCTAGCAGTTCCTCAGAAAATAATAGAATACACTATATGATCCAGCCATTCCACTTCTAAATGGAAAGAATGGAAAGCAGGGACTCCAACAGAGATTTATACATCCATGTTCTTAGCTGCATTATTCACAACATCCAAAAGGTAGAAACAGTCCAAATCAGTGGATGAATGGATAAATAAATCATGTCTTTAGCTATATCTGTTCATTTTGGAGATATATATATATATATATATATATACACACACACACACACAATGAAATATTATTCAGCCTTAAAAAGGATAGAAATTCTGATACATGTCACAACAGTGGATGAACCCTGAAAACATTATGCTAAGTGAAATAAGCTGAATACAAAAGAATACATACCATATAATTCCACCTATATTAGGTACCTAGAGTATAAAGAAAGTAGAACAGTGGTTGCCAAGGGTTAGAGGGAGGGAGGGATGGGGAACTATTGTTTAATAAGAACAGAGTTTTATTTCGCAGTATTAGAAGTGTTATATGGATGGATGGTGCTGATGGTTGCACAACAATGTGAACATACTTAATTCCACTGAATCATACACTTAAAATGGTTAAAACAGTAAACTTTATGTAATGTATATTATAAAGAAAAACCCAACAACCAACAACTGCTGAGTTTGGACTTTATCAGCTTTTCCTCTCTACCTAGGACTTTTTCTAGTTCAAAGCCTTCCTCTTGGCCCCTGACTCATTCTTGGGTTGTCCACACTTAAGAAACTTTCTTCCACATTCCAGGAAGTCAATACTGGCTGATTTTAGATGGCACTCTTTGCTTCTCCTGCTGAGGAGATAACTAGCTAGATCCATTAGTCCAGCCATGGGAGATATGGGGTAAAAAGCTTCCACTCCTGGTAAGAATACCAGGCACTTTTTTTTTGGGGGGGGGGGTGCATTTTGTATACCGTGTTCCTGAGGTCACTTACATGTACAGAGTGAAGTTCTCAGGTAAAATATAACCTACCTAGTCAGATGGTGCCTATACCAAATACACTGAAACCCACCAGGGCACTTGATTGCCTATCCTTTATGAGCACAGGCTATTCCTGTCTGAATGTACCTGTTTTCATCTCCCTCTCAAATAAATCTCAGCTTGTTCCCAAGATCCAAGAACTGTACAGAAAAAAACAATGTGTATGTGTCGGGGAAGGGGAGCACAACCAGCCATTGCTAAAAATATCACAGTTGAGTTACAGTTAAGCTACCTTCCTTTCTTTGTTTTCTACTTTTATGAATTTTGTGTGTGTATTTTTTCAATGTCTTAGATTAAACAGGAGCACATCTTATATTTCATACTTTTTGCGGCTCCTATTTCTTTTTCTGATAGGTCTACTTTTCAGTGGTTATATTATTCTCCCTAGAGTAAGTTTAGGGAGATACATGTGCCCAGCCACTTTCTACTGCCCTCTGCATCCCATGTGCATGCTGGGCTGCTCAGTCAGTCATGTCTAACTCTTTGCGACCCCATGGACTGTAGCCCACCAGGCTTCCCTGTTCATGGGATTCTCCAGGCACGAATACTGGAGTGGGTTGCCATCCCTTCCTCCAGGGGATCTTCCCAACCCAGGGATCGAACCTGTGTCTCTTACCACTTCTGCATTGAGAGGTAGGTTCTTTACTGCCAGCGCCACCTGGGAAGCTCCTGCATCCCATGCTCAAAGGTGAGACTCTTTACTTGTGCCCTGTTTACTGTCTCAAACATCTGCTTTTATTCTGTTACTCAATTTACCTTTTAGCAGATCCATCTTTTCATCAATTCCCAACAAACACACAAATAAAACCACACTAATATGTTAATGGATGTCAGTAAACCTACACAATATACTTCATTTGTCACCTGTGGCTCTCATGAAGACCCTTAAGAACACTAGGGCTTTTCAGTTACTACAGTAAACCAATGGAGTGACATTTGTTGACAAAAGATTAAAGAGAGCTAACATTTATTCAAGGTCTTCACTGCTTCAAATATGCTGCACAATGAAATGTTCATATAGATATATAGATATAATATATTAAGATAATATGAGACTACTAAGAAATTTCTCACTTATAGTGGGTATGCTCTCAAGCTATGAGAGAAATATGTGCTGTTTTCCGTCTTTGGAATATTTCAGTGGAAAGGTTTATTAATCCTTTCAACAATATTGCTGAGCTGTCGCCATTCTTATTAACTAGGAAACAAGAGATGAGTAATATACCCAGAGACCAGCATTTGCTAAGTGGCAGAAAATGCATGCAAATCCAACACAGAGCTCAACAAACCACAACCAAGCAGCGACAGCCTCGGATAACAAAAAATCTCTTCATCCCAAATACCTTTCCTGAAAACTTCTCTTTGCTTTGTCCCACCACCCCAGAGCCCCATACCTGCCTATGCATTTCTTCATCCAAGTTCTAAATTGCTCATTAAAGCTTAACTAAGTGTTGAACAATTTTGATCTATAGCTCTCATGACTGAAGCAGGTTGTTCTTTTTCAAAGTTTACCACTTCTGTATTCAAAATACCCTGAGGACCATGCCCTAGGAAATCTTTTAAATCAACTTGCTTCTCCCCTTTTGCCATCTGCTATTCCACAATGTTTTCCAGTCAAAACCTTTATGATAATCCATTTTCCATCATCATATTTATCCCGGGGCCTCTGTTCCTGCTGCTTTGGGAAAGGAACTGTATTCTGTACATCCATGACTATGCTTCATTTCCAACACAAATTACATGCTATGACCTTGTGATATGAGTCAAATGCTGGCTGTGTGCAAACACCTGTCTTCTTTGTTGAACTCCAGGTATATGTGAACTGAAGAATACCATTCCTCTAGAGGGTACAGTACAACCACACCCTACTTCCAGCCAAAGCACTGCTTCTCACAAATGTGCACAAAAAGTGGGGGAAAAAAAGAACAAAAGAGGCTTCCCTGGTGGCTCAATGGTTAAGAATCCACCTGCCAATGCAGGAGACATGGGTTCAGTACCCGGGCTGGGAAGGTCCCACATGCTGTGGAACAATTAAATGGGCAACAACTACCTGTTTTAGGGCCTGGGAGCTGCAACTACTGAGCTCATGCGCACTACAGCAAGAGAAGCCACAGCAATGAGAAGTGTGTGCACCGCAACTGGAGAAGCCCCTGCTCGAAGCAACTAGAGAGAAGCCTATGCAGCAACAAAGACTCAGTACAGTCAAAGATAAATAAAAGAAAATTTTAAGAAAAAGAACTGAAAAGAATAAGAGAGAAAAAAAAGATTTTTGTTGCCAAAGGTGTAGAACAGTAACAGATGATGTTCTTGGGGATCCTAAAGATGAGATGAAAAGTACATTTTCTTCTATACTGTACAATTGCTTTAAAATATATCTAGGATTCATTTTAGGAGAAGACAATGGCACCCCACTCCCGTATTCTTGCCTGGAAAATCCCGTGCATGGAGGAGCCTAGTAGGCTGCAGTCCATGGGGTCGCGAAGAGTCGGACACGACTGAGCAACTTGACTTTCACTTTTCACTTTCATGCATTGGAGAAGGAAATGGCAACCCACTCCAGTGTTCTTGCCTGGAGAATCCCAGGGACGGGGGAGCCTGGTGGGCTGCTGTCTATGGGGTCGCACAGAGTCAGACATGACTGAAGCGACTTAGCAGCAGTAGCAGCAGGAGGATGCATTTTACTCAGAAGACAAGGAGATGACTGCCTTCTTAAGAGCTGATCAGTTACAATTCCCAGGGGGAGGCGGCACATGCTATACCATACAGCAGGGGTCTCCAACCCCTGGGCTATGGACTGGTCCTAATCAGTGGCCTGTTAGCAACAGGGCTGCACAGCAGAAGGTGAGCAGTGGGTGAGCAAATGAAGCTTCATCTGTATTTACAGCCACTCCCCAATGCTTGCATTATCACCTGAGCTCCGCCTCCTGTCAGATCAGTGACAGCATGATAAATGTAATGTGCTTGGATTGCCCTGAAACCATCCCTGCTCCCTGGTCAATAGGAAAACTGTCTTCCAGGAAACCGGTCCCTAATGCCCAAAAGGTTGGGGACCACTGCCATATTATAGGGAGAAGGCAATGGCACCCCACTCCAGTACTCTTGCCTGAAGAATCCCATGGATGGAGGAGCCTGGAATGCTGCAATCCATGGGGTCTCGAAGAGTTGGACATGACTGAGCGACTTGACTTTCACTTTTCACTTTCATGCATTGGAGAAGGAAATGGCAACTCACTCCAGTGTTCTTGCCTGGAGAATCCCGTGGACGGAGAAGCCTGGTAGGCTGCAGTCCATGGGGTCGCACAGAGTCAGACACGACTGAAGTGACTTAGCAGCAGCAGCAGCAGCCATATTATAGGGCCACATGGGGACACATCAGCACCAGGGTCGGTCAGGAGGCAACAGAAGTGAGAGGAAAGCTTTTGCCAGAGACTTTGTTGTGGTTTCCAGGGAAGGGAAAGGGTGAAGGCAGATAAGCACATTTGAGCAAGGATTGGATAATTAGGATTAGGTAGTTTGAATAATTTTGGTGGGCTCTGGGGTATACGCAGTGGTTTCTAGTTGTCTGGTACCTGGCCCTGGGTGATTTAGGGCAAGGCAAATGTTGGCTTGGTGTGTGAAAGCTAGAAAAAGGAAGTGATTGGGGATTTGGGCTTTGGACTGGTTGATTTACATATGAAAGGTATGCTCACAGGCAAGCTGCTGGCTATCTCTAGAAATTAACTGCTCCTTGGAAGCGCAGTCTCTCTAGGATGAGCAGGGGTCTAAGATGTCAGAGCATCATAAAATACAGGGAAAAAAGAAACCTTTATTAATACTATAATGCTTTCCTTGTGGCTCAGCTGGTAAAGAATCGGCCTGCAATGCAGGAGATCTGGGTTTGATCCTGGGTTGGGAAGGTCCCCTGGAGAAGGGAACAGCTACCACTCCAGTATTCTGGCCTGGAGAATTCCAAGGGGTTGCAAACAGTCAGACATGACTGAACGACTTTCACTTCACTTCACTTCAATGCAATAGACTTTCCATTTCAACCTAGAAACAAAACAAAAGAAGAGCTAGAAACTAATCATTCCCAGTGAGCCCACAGTCCCATTGTTGGTGGTCTATAAATTCACAGCATCCACTCCCAGATGGCAGCCCACCAGGCTCCCCTGTCCCTGGGATTCTCCAGGCAAGAACACTGGAGTGGGTTGCCATTTCCTTCTCCAATGCATGAAAGTGGAAAGTGAAAGTGAAGTCACTCAGTTGTGTCCGACTCTTAGCGACCCCATGGACTGCAGCCTACCAGGCTCCTCCGTCCATGGGATTCTCCAGGCAGGAGTACTGGAGTGGGGTGCCATTGTCTTCTCCACACTAAAGGATACTACATCTTAATAAAGCCAAAAACTGTCTCTTACTAATATGAAAAACCACATTGAAGTTGAAATCCAACTGACATAGAATGATGTCATATTTGGGCTTCCCATGTAGCTCAGCTGGTAAAGAATCTGCCTGCAATGCAGGAGACCATGGTTTGATTCCTGGATTGGGAAGATATGCTGGAGAAGAAACAGGCTACCCACTCTAGTATTCTTGGGCTTCCCTGGTGGCTCAGCCATGAATTAGATATTATCTTGCTTAACTGAATATTTTGTATTATCTTATATGCTATTCTTAGCATTGAGTGATATACTCATTAAATTGAAAAATAATTATTTAAATGAAAAGCTCTTGAATTGATAATCAAACTCTTAGTCTACTTTCAGAGTGGAGGCTAGGGTTGTATAAGAGACAGAAAAGGTCACTAGTAGTAGGATGCCTCTCCTCTGAAGGTCTAGGAAGGATTCCCCACAGTGAAATCAAGACTTTTAATGACCTTACCTATCACTTCATAATAAACACTGAGGTCCTCAGACAAGAACTTATTAGCAGAGAAGAACAATAAAATAATGAATGAAATATGTTTGGGTATATTGTAGTTCCCCAAACTAAAAATTAACTAAGTCACATATAATGTGACTTATTTGACAAAGAAATATTTTGGTGCATGAATTTTTCAGTAATCTGACTCTCTAATGATTAAAATTTGGGGTCGAACAAAATTCATTTATGAAACAAATATTTATTCAGAGCCAATCAGTCTTAACAATATGCTAGGCTCTGGGGATTTAGCAGCAAACCAGACAGATATGGTCTCTCCTACTGGAGTTTCCCTTTTAACAGGAAAGGTAAACAATAAATAGGTAATCAAATAAAAAGCAAGTTGACGTCCAATGTTGAAAAACGCTACATAGAAAATGAATAGGGTGACATGACGATGACTGAGGGTTAGCACTTTTGGTGGAGTGGTTAAGGAAGGTCTCTTTGAAGAAGTGACATCTTATCTAAGAACTGGAGGAGCTAACCAAGTGAAATCAAAGAAGGATTCCAGGGAGTGAGAATAGCACAAGCAAAGAACTTTGGATGGAAATGCTTTAGGTTGGTACCCAGGTAATATGTATTTTATGCTCCGTAAAACAGAAAAACATTGAAGGATTTAAGGCAGGAAACTGGTATGCTATAATTGAACTTGTTTTTACCCTGAACCATTTGAGAACAGGTTGTACACATGGTGTTCCATTGCCCTTGAAATATTTCCACAACACAAAACCATTCTCCTACATAACTATAGTACATAACCAAAGCACAACCATTTAAATCAAGACTTTAGCACTTACACAGTGTTACAGTTCACAGACCCTTTTCAACTTTGATCAGTCTATAGCAAATGGGTTCAATGCAGGATGATGTCTGGCGCTAGCTGCCATGCCTCCCCAGTCTCACTGTTACTGCAGTGTTGCTTCTCCTAGACCTTCCAGTTCACAAAGTTAAGAAATAAACACATACTCGCATTCTTCTCTCTCTCTTTTCCTCCTTCCTTCCCTCCCTCCCTCCTCTATTTATTTTGACATTTATCTTTATATATTAAAAACCATGAGTTCACTCCAACATCTCAAATTCCAGTCTATATCCCAGTTCATTATCACTTTCCCGTTTTATATTTGTAACTGCCTTTGTTGACAGTAAGAAACCTTTTCCCCATTATGTCCAATATGCATATCTGTTCAATTCTCTCGTGTGCAAGCAATCTTCCAGCCCTGTTGGACCACCACCTGCCTAACTTAGTGCCAAATATTGTCTCCAAGAAGTATTAGGGAAGAGAAAAATGGACAGTGCCTTATCACTTCAAAAATATTTCTCTGGATGCCGGTGGAGGGCAAGAGTACAATCAGGAAGAATAGTTAGGAGGCCGTATATTTATCAACTTAGTCAAGAGAAAAATGATTTAAGAATATAAAATAAGTGGAAGAATCCAAAACATGTCTTGGAGTTAGACCTGGAGAAGTGGATGTGAGAGTTGGACCATAAAAAAGGTGCAGCACCAAAGAACTGATGCTTTTGAATTGTGGTGCTGGAGAAGACTCCTGAGGGTCCCTTGGACGGCAAGGAGATCAAACTAGTTAATCTTAAAGGAAATCAACCCTGAATATTCATTGGAAGGACTGATGCTGAAGCTGAAGCTCCAATATTTTGGCCATCTGAGCTGACTCATTGGAAAAGACCCTGATGCTGGGAAAGACTGAAGGCAGAAGAGGGCAGAAGAGGATGAGATGGTTAGATAGCATCACCGACTCAATGGACAGGAACCTGAGCCAACTCCGGGAAACAGCGAGGACAGGAAATCCTGGTGTCTTGCAGTCCATGGGGTCACAAAGAGTCAGGCACGGTTTAGTGACTGAACAACAACAACAACAATGCCAACTAAGCAGCTGCATATGAGTCTGGAGATCAGAGGAAGGATTGGGACTAAAGATATGCAGACCGACATCAGCAGCAGCATTGAAAGTGGCATTTAATATTGTGGGCCTAAAAGAGATGTCCAAGGAAAAGAATAAAGATAAAAATGAAAAGGAAGCCTGAGGCCAAGTCCTAAAGTTCTCTAACAGTAAAAATATGTCAGAGGAGAGTGAGTCAGCAAGAAAAAGATAGAAGGGGGAGCTGTGAGACAGGAATGTACTCAGGAGGTGACAGTGTCCTGGAAACCAAGAAAAGAAAGTGTTTCAAGTAGGAGGGAACATCTGACTATGTCAAAAGTTGCTGATGTGTTTGGTAAGTCAAGAAAGAGAAATGTCTAAAGGAATGGAAATTGGGGGATCTGGATAAAAGTATTTTACTATTATAGTAAGGATGGTTGGAGGGGGTTGAAAAGTGAAAGAACACTGTCTTTCTAGCAATAAGGACAACTAGTTATCAGGAGAAACTTTCCTGATAGAAAACATATAAAATGGTTCATAAAATATTTATTTATTACAGATTGGTGTCTATGGGCTTCCCAGGTGGCAACAGTGGTAAAGAACCTGTCTGCCAGTGCAAGAGACATAAGAAACATGGGTTCAATCCCTAGGTTGGGAAGATCCCCTGGAGAAGGGCATGGCAACCCCCTCCAGTATTCTTGCCGTGGAGAATGCTATAGACAGAAGAGCCTGGCAGGCTACAGTCCATAGGGTTGCAGAGAGTTGGACACGACTGAAGCGACTTAGCACAAAGCACAGTGTCTTTATATTAAAAACAGATATAATTCATTTACAGGAAAAATAATATCTTTAATCATATGTGTTCCATTAAAATAAATACTGACATTTATTAATTATATTCAAATCAATTTTATATCTTTTCAATTAAATTCCTTCAAAGACTAATATTTTTATCAAAATAGTCACAGGTGCAAAATTGCTCATAGGTCTGAAGTGACAGTTCTCAGGGCAGAATTAGCATCTTCAGAAAAGTTTTAGTTTTCAGTGAAAACAAATGTCAGCTGTCTACCAGATCTGGGTCTAGCACATTGTCCTCTAGCACTTTCCTTTCCTTCATGCAAAGCAGCTGCTGAAACAAAATCAGCAATTCTCAGGCTGGAGGGTCTCACATCTTTTCCCTTGAATTTTCTTTTGCCACTTCTTAGTAAGCTCTTCTCAGTTATTTTCCTTCACTAATTCTATGTCTCTTTTAAACATTCAAGTCTTTCGTATCTTTAAGAAGTTGCCCAATGTCCTGATCACTGATGCCCCAACCCCTTTCTCCCTGACCTTGTCTTTCACTTATTCTTTTTCTCATCTTTTCCTTTTTTGAGGATCTTGCTTGGCCCAAGCTTTATTTTTATAAATATTTTTCTACCTCCATTTTCTGTATATATTTTCTTCTCTATACTACTCCAGCAGCTTCTGCCTCGGCTTTTGTCTAGTTTTATCTTTCAATAGAAACTGTGTCATTTTCATAAACATAAAACCTGCAAATTACTTTCTTCTTAGTTCAAGGGTTTGGGGGCAACCTTAGGAGAGAAAAACCTTGCCAAGTCTAGAAAACTTAAGATTCCTTAATTTGAAGAAGAGGTTATATTCATGCTTTGCATAATCTTAAATATATGATATGTAAAGCTTTCATTCCCCTTTTAAACAGAGCTCTGTCTTCTATGGTCATGGGCTGGCAGGGCTGTAGAACAGATTTTAATGTGTTTTCCTGAGGTTTCTTTCATGTACTTTTTTTTTTTTTTTTTTTTGGCTGCTTGCTTGTTAAAGTAGAAGGAACCTGCTGTATGACTCTTCCTGGGAAGTAAGAATCCCAACATTTTGCCTCTTAAGTCATATTGGGCTGTTCACCCTCAGGACTATATCACAAAAGCATTTGCATTGCTAGCGGAATCCATTGTGAAACTCAGTTTAACTTAGGAATGGCTATTTCCTGAGCCACCACATCTATGAACTTTAAAATTCCACTTTGCAATTTGCTTGTGTTTCATATTATCTTTATAACATTTTTTAGGTCCTCCAGAGTCTTTCCACAATATTCAAACCAACTGCAAGTATGAAATGATAACAAAATGACTTTCCAAGTTCTTATTTTGAAGAAAATGCACCATTAAATTATGTTCTTTTCTCCCATACATACTGCATAGTAAGAGAGAAACTATAGGTGGATGGGGTTTCCAATGCTTTCAACTGCAGCTCCATTCTCCTCATAGAGGTCCAAAGTAGATCCCAGATTTCCCATTCCTGGGTCCCAAGTGGTTGGGAAAGATTTGTTCCCTTTGCCTTGGCAAAATCTTTAAAATGGTATTTATATGCACCTCAAATGCATATCCAAAAGTCTTTCTATTTCATCAAACACCAGGATATCAAAGGATTTCATCCAATGGCTAAATTCGGTTGCTCAGTTTTCCCTTTAGAATGTGCCCTCTAAGTGGCTTGAAATTACAACTCTGAAGTCTGTAGCCCTCCAGTATCCTTTCTGAGATTCCTGTGTACAGTATAAATAATCTAAGCAAACAATGGCAGCTGCCTTGTTTGTTTGAATAGTAGGTTCTGTTGCTACAACCTGCTTTTCTGTAACACTTTTTTTTTTCTTAGAATCTTCAAAATAGAAAGAAAAATGTGTTACCTTTTGACTCAGAAATATGCCCCTCAGAATCAACCTTGAAAATACAGCTTCACCAAAAAGAAAAAAGAAAAACAAAACCCACGGATTGTTCTCACATTCCTGTTCAGTAATAAAATATCGAGAAAATAATCTAGGAGTAGCAGACTGATGAAATAGATAATGATATATCCATACTGATACTATGCAGTGTTAAAAAGATTTCTCTGTACTGATTTGGAGAGATCTCCAAAATATTTTATAACATGGGAAAAAAGCAATGGGCTGGATACTTCATTTAATATGCTAACTTTTTTGTATGAGAAGAAGGAGAAAAATGGATAGAGGCATAATACTGTACTGTAATTCTGAAACTATCTCATGTATATTGTAAGATAAAGCAAGTTAGAAAATATGCCACTGTGGAGAGTGTATTCTAGTGCCATCTAACCAGTAGGGCTAGTGACAACTCCTGGAAGCTGCATGGCCCAGTGGCACTCAAGCCAAGAGAAAGGCAGACAGAGTCAGTGGTATGGAATCTTCGGGTGTGGGTCAGCTTGAGTTAGGACAACAAACAAGGAGCTTTAAGGAGTTTTAGGGCTGATTCTCACATTCCATCTAGGCAAGGAATCTAATTCATAACCACCTGCATTACTAAATACAGCCTTCAGCCAGTCCAAACAGGAGACCTAACGAGAGTATACAGGAAGATGCATAGCCCATCCAACAGCCCTACATACAATGATATTTGAACAAAAAGTAGAGTCCATGGCTTCCCCCATCTGTAGAGCAAAACCAGTGGCCTCACATGACCAGGGAATTTAGTGCACACTGAGGCCTGATTTGAGCTCCCAAACAATGAGCTGTACAAACCCTGAGACACATACTGCTTCCCTGACAGAGAAGGGAAGCTAATATACAACTCGGTCTTCTACTGAATACAGTACCTACTACACAGTCCCAACCATGTAGTAAGCCTAACCAAAGAATCTGGGCAATCACAGAGTCCATCCAGCATCCTCACCTGGGTAGGAAACCAAGCTAGCAACCTTGTCTATCTGCTCTCAGCCAGTGGCATACCCTCCCTTATCTTTGTCCTCAGACTTCAGTTGCCTTGCCCCAACACATAGCATGCCCCTCATGCCCAAAGACGCTACCAGCAGACACACTCAGAAACCCAAATACAGCTGGCTGGTGAAGAACTGTCTCTGCTGAAGGAAATTTATAGAGTCTGGAAGAGGAATCCAGTTACTCAAATGTGCAGGTATCAATATAAGCAATCACAAAATCAGATGAATATGATGTCATCTAATGAAACTAATAAAGCTCCAATAACATTTAAGAAATAGAGATCTATGAACTGTTTGACAAAGATTTCAGAAAAATCTTAAGTGTAGCTAACAATAAGAAAACACAAACAGACAATTAGCCAAGATTAGAAACAATGAATGAACTAGGAAATAGCGATCATAAATAAAAATCCTACAGTTGAAAATACAGTCAATACAAGAGTTGAAAAATACAATCACTGAACTGAAGAATATGAAAAGAATCTCAAGAGTCTCAAAACCAAACTCATATGCTGAAGTAAGAATCAGTGACCTGGAGGTTATGACACTGGAAACTACCCAGTAAGAGGAACAAGCAAAAGGCAATTAAAAAAAAAAAAAAGAATAGTTATTTAAGCAAACAAAATAGATGTTAAACTAAAAATGTTAAAAAGAGACGAATAAGGTCATTACAATAATAAAGGACTCAATATAGCAAGAAGATATAACAACTGTAAATATTTATATGTACAGCATCAGAGCACCTAAATATATGAAGCAAAAATGAATAACTAAAAGGAGAAATCCACAGCAATAAATAGTTGAAGATTTTAATACTCCACTCTCAACAATAAATAGATCATCTAGACAGAGAATCAATAAGGAAACTGCTTATTTGAACACCACAGACCAAATGAATCTAAAAGACACATAAAGAACATTCTGTCCAACAATGGCAGAGTACACGTTCTTCTCAAGTGCACACGAACCATTTCTAGGATAGACCATTAGGCCACAAAACAAGTCTCAGTAAATTAAAAAAAACGGAAAACATATCAATTCTTTTCTCTGACCACAAAGGCATAAGACTAGAAATCAATTATAAGAATAAAACTGAAAAATTCACAAACACATGAAAATGAAACACTTTCCTGAAAAATCAATGGATCAAAAAATTAAAAAGACTTTTTCTTGAAACAAGCAGAATTGGAAACACAACATACCAGAACTTGTAGAATGAAGCAAAAGTTCATAGCAATAAATGCCTACTTTAAGAAGAAAGAAAAATATCAAGCAAGGAACCTACAAGCAACCTAACTTTATGCATTAAAGAATTAGGAAAAAAAAAAAACAAACAACTGAGCTCAAAGTTAGCAGAAGAAAGGAAATAATAACAATTAAAGCAGAAATAAATGAAATAGATAACAGAAAACCAATAGAAAGGATTAACCAAACTAAGAGCTGGATCTTTGAAAGATGAACAAAATTGGTAAGATCTTATATAAGGGTTGGTATATACAGATGAAAAAGAAAGGATACAAATAAACAAAATTATAAATACAAATTAGACATTACAACTGACATGCACAAAAATTCGACTCTACAATAACTGAACAACCTTGAAGAAATGGAATAATTCCTAGAGACAAAACTTATAAAAACTGATTCAGGAAGAAATAGAAAAACAGGAAAAAAGCAAGATGGTGGATGAGTAGGAGAATGTGGAGCCCATCTCTCTCCACAAATGCATCAAGACTACATCTACATATAGAACAATTCTCACAGACCAGCTGAACACTAGCAGACCTCAGACACAATAAAGGACAAGAAACACCCCTGTATAACTGGGTAGGAGGAAATAAAGAAGGGAAAAAGAAGAAGAGAGGAAGTGGATGGGACCTGTGCCCTTGGAGTAGAGGAGCTGAAGGAGCAGAGAGGTTCCCATATTCAGGGAAACCTCCTCACCAGTGGGGAGATCAGTTGGGACAGAAGGAGAGCATCTGGAGCTGTCAGAGGAGAGCAGATATGCTGGTCGGGACAGAAAGGACAGAGTGAGATCCACACAGATGGTCTGTGTCACATTCCTAAGCACCCTTGCCTGGAACATGTGCCCAACAGTGGGCATGGAGGCTGGGTGCTGGGACTTGGAGACTGGAGAACAAACGCAGGGAGAACTGCTCCTGGATGCAAGGAGACAGCCTGAGGGGACGGGAGTGAGGAAATCTGCAACCAGGAATGCTTGCAGAGGAAACCCAGCCTGACATAGAATCAATGTGCCATTTCTAAGTGATATGGGGGGTGGACCCGCCATTGCAGCCTCTCTCCTCATGCACTGGCCCCTGCCCCTCAGGCCCTTGGAAAGCCCCCACTGGGGCTGGTCCACACGCATCTACTGTTGGATGCTAGGAAAGACCCCTGCTGGGGCTGGCCATCTTGTGCAGGTGACCAAGAGCTAGGAAAGGCTCACACCAGGGCTTAGTCTCTCACACCTGTGGCCACTGGCTTTCCTGTGCGTCTCATCATCAATCGGGTCAGATCTCTCATGGCCACTGATTCCCCAGCACATCTGTCACCATCGGGGCTCCCTCCACTCTGGCAGCCATGCCACATCCACACTGTCCTCACTGAGTGCTCCAAGGCAGCCTCGGAAGCAGACCCCTGAGGGTGGCCCACATGCAGAGGTGGGGCTAAAACCACAGCTGAGCTGCAGGGGCTATACAGCTAAGGAAAAAAAAAGCTGAAATCTCTCCTCACAGCTGTGCAAACTGTGAATTGACACCCCCACAACTGACTTGGTTAAAAACTCAGCGCCTACAAAACATATGAACAGATGAGTGTTCCCACAGCCAAGAGAGACGTAGCTTTAGCAGCTGCAGACTTTGGGGGCCCATATACATTGGAGTTGGGCCAGGTTAAACTCTGAGCTGCCTCCATAACACTAACACAACAGGTCCAGATCTGTGATTACTGCAATCCTGGGACCTGACTTCAGTGAATCTATTCTGGTGGGCTGGTGAGAGCGATGCCTGAGAGACATCAAGGCCAATTGCCAGCATACACACAGTTAAGATGGGGACAAGAGCAGTGCCAACATCAGCATAATCTGATAGCTCACACAGTCTGTGAAAGGTGATACAACACAGCACACCCACAGGTGAACAGGTCCAGAGGAGGAATCCACTGTAGCTTTCCTACCAGCAGGAGTGCTCCAAGCCTACCTCTCTCGAACCATAGATCATAAACATGGCTAATAAGCAGATAAGGGTGGGGCGGCTCTACTCCAACAACTAGGAACAGACCATGTCCCTGACAGGGAAATGACAACCGCAGAGCAAAGGGGAGGCCCGGTACAATATCCAGGGCAGGCTCTGGTCACCACAACAGCAGTCAAACCCCCTATCATGGGTCTGGCTTTAGTAGCTGTGGGCTCTGTGGGCATGTATACTTTGGTTAGGGCCACTTCAGGGTGGAAACTGCCTACATAGCTCCCATGGCAGGTCCAGGTGCATAATTACTTGTCACTGGGACCTAACCTCAGTGGACCTGAACCAGTGGCTGGGTGTAACAATGCCTGAGTCACTAGGGCTAACTGCCAGCATAGCCACAGTCAAGGCAGGACCAAGAGCAGTTCCAAAACAGAATACTTTGTGAGCCTACACAGTAAAAGGGGACACAACAGAGCATAGTCACAGGTGAACACTTCCAGTGGAGGAAAATTCTGTCTTCACTTCCAGTGGAAGTGCTCCAGTCCCACCTACCTCACAGCATAGATCAGAATCTCAGCTAAGAAAGAGATCAGCAGACCTCTACTCCAACAAACAGGGAGCACACCTATCCCTGAAAAGGCAGTGATAACCACAGAGCAAAAGGGAAGCCCTGCTCAATATCTAGGGCAGACTCTAAGCAACACAGCACCAATCAAACCTCCTATCGAATGAGTAACAGCACAAGTCTCTGGACCAAACTGACACACCAGGGGCAGATACCAGAAGCAAGAGGAACTATGATCCTGCAGCCTGTAGAAAGTGAAAGTGAAAGCAAAGTCGCTCAGTCATGTCTGACTCTTTGCGATCCCATAGACTGTAGCCCAGGCTCCTCCATCCATGGGATTCTCCAGGCAAGAATACTGGAGTGGGTTGCCATTTCCTTCTCCAGGGGATCTTCCCAATCCAGGGATCGAACCCATATCTCCTGTGTCTCCTGCATTGGCAGGCAGTCTGTAGAAAGGAGACCACAAATACAGTAAGTCTGCTAAAATGAAACAACAAAGAAATACATTGCAGACAAAGGAGCCAGATAAAAACCTACAAGAAATACTAACAGAGAATATAAGCAATCTATCTGAAAAATAATTCAGAGTAATGACAGTAAACATGATCCAAGATTGTGGAAACAGAATGGAGGCTTGAATCTAGAAGATACAAGAAAAGTTTAGTGAAAACCTAGAAGAACTAAAGAACAAGCAGAGATGAACAAGACAAGGACTGAAATAATAATACACTAGAAGGAATCAACAGGAGAAAAACTGAGGCAGAAGGGATAAATGACCTGGAAGGCAGAATGGTAGTAATCTTTGTTGTGGAACAGAATAAAGAAAAATGAATGAAAAGAAAAAAGAACAGTCTCAAGAGACTTTTAGGACAACACTAAATGTGCCAGCATTTGAATTACAGGGGTTCCAGAAGAGGAAGAAAAAGGTAAAGGGCCTGAGGAAATATCTGAAGACATCATAGTCAAAACATTCTCTAACATTGGAAAGGAAATAGTTACCCAAGTCCAGGAAGGGCAGAGTCTAGTACAGGATAAACCCAAGTAGAAAAACACAAAGACACATATTAATCAAAATAACAAAAATTAAACATAAAGAAAAATATTAAAAACAGCAAGGGAAAAGCAACAAATAACATACAAGGGAAATCCCATAAGGTTATCAGCTGATCTTTTAGCAAAAATTCTGCAGGCTAGAAGGGAATGGCAGGACATATTTAAGGTGATGAAAGGGAAAATCTTGCAAGCAAGAATACTCTAACTGGTAAGGCTCTCATTCCAATTTGAAGGAGAAATCAAAAGCTTCACAGACAAACAAAAAGTAAAAGAATTCAGCACCATCAAATCAGTATTACAACAATTGCTAAAGGAATTTGTCTAGGCAAGAAACAAAAGAGAAGAGGACAAAAGAGGCAGGGAAGAAAAAAGATATGAAAACAAACCCCATACAACTAAGAAAATGGCAATAGGAACATACATATCAATAATTACCTTAAATGTAAATGGAATAAATGCCCCCAACAAAAACAAAGTCTGGCTGAATGGATATAAAAACAAGACTCCTGTATATGCTGTCTAAAGGAGACCCACTTCATACAGACTGATAGTGAGGGGATATTCCATGAAAAGGGAAATCAAAAGAAAGCTTCAGTAGCAATACTCACATGAGATGAAAAAAAAATCAAGGCTGTTATAAAAGACAAGGAAGGACACTACATAATGATCAAGGGATCAATCCAAGAAGAAGATACACTAACTGTAAACATATACGCACCCAACATAGGAGCACTTTAATACATAAGGCAAATGCTAACAGCCATAAAAGGGGAAATCAACAGTAACACAATAGTAGGGAATATTAACACCCCACTTACATCAATGGATAGGTAATCCAGACAGAAAATTAACAAGGAAACACAAGCATTAAATAAAACACTAGACCACAATGGCACCCCACTCCAGTACTCTTGCCTGGAAAATCCCATGGACAGAGGAGCCTGGTAAACTGCAGTCCATGGGGTCGCTAAGAGTCGGATACGACTGAGTAACTTCACTTTCACTTTTCACTTTCATGCATTGGAGAAGAAAATGGCAACCCACTCCAGTGTTCTTTCCTGGAGAATCCCAGGGACGGGGGAGCCTGATGGGCTGCCGTCTACGGGGTTGCACAGAGTTGGACACGACTGAAGCGACTTAGCAGCAGCAGCAGCAGACCAGACAGACTTAATCAATATTTATAGGACATTCTATCCCAAGCAGAAGAATATACTTTCTTCTCAAGTACACATGGAACATTCTCTAGGAGAGACCACATCTTAGGTCAGAAATCAAGCCCCTGTAAATTTAAGAAAACTGAAATCAGGTCAAGCATCTTTCCCACAAGGCTATGACATTAGAATTCAATTATAGGGAAAAAAAACTGTAAAAATCACAAACACATGGAGGATAAACAATGTTACTAAATAAGCAATAAATAATCACTGAAAAAAACACAAAGAACATTTAAAAATACCTAGAAACAAATGACAATTAAAACATGATGATGCAATACCTATGACACACAACAAAAGCAGTTTTAAGATGGAAGTTTATAGCAATACAATCCCCCCTCAAGAAACAAGAAAAATCTCACAATAACAACCTAACCTTAAACCTAAAGCAAGCAGTGAAAGAACAAACAAAACCCAAAGTTAGCAGAAGGAATGAAATCACAAAGACCAGAGAAGAAATAAATGAAATAGAAATAAAGAAAACAATAGCAAAGATTGATGAAATGAACAGCTTGTTTTTGATTAGATAAACAAAATGGATAAACCTGTAGCCAGATACATCAAGAAAAAGAGGAAGAGGATTCAAATCAATAAAACTATAAATTAAAAAGGAGAAGTTACAACTGACACTGCAGAAATACAAAGAATCATAAGAGACTACTACAGGCAATTGTATGTCAATAAAATAGACAACCTGGAAGAAATAGACAAATATTTAGAAAGGAACAACCTCCTAAGAATGAACCAGGAAGAATAAAAAATATGAATGGGCCAATCACAAGTAAAGAAATTGAAACTGTGATTCAAAATCTTCCAGCAAACAAAAGTCCAGGACCAGACGGATTCACAGACAAATTCTATCAAGCGTTTAGGGAAGCACTAACACCTATTCTTTTCAAATTCTTCCAAAAAATTGCAGAAGGAGAAACACTCCCAAACTCAGCCTACAAGGTCACTGTTACCCTAATATCAAAACCAGAAAAAGGTATCACAAAAAAAGAAAACCACTGTCTAATATTTTTGATGAACATAGACACAAAAATCCTCAGTACAGCACCAGCAAACAGAATTCAACAATATATCAAAAGGTTCATACACCATGATTAAGAGGGATTTATCCCAAGGGTGCAAGGATTCTTCAATATATGCAAATCAACAAAAGTGCTTATCATATTAACAAATTAAAGAATAAAAATGATACAATCATCTCAATAGATGAAAAAAATCTTTTGATAAAATTCAACACCCATTTATAATAAAAACTCTCCAGAAAGTGGACACAGAGGGAACCTACCTCAACATAATAAAGGCCATATACTGTAAACTCATAGCAAACATTATTCTCAATGGTGAAAAACGGAAAGCATTTCCTCTAAGATCAGGAACAAGACAAGGGCATCCACTCTTACCACTGTTATTCAACATAGTTTGGAAGTCCTAGTCATGGCAATCAGAGAAGAAAAAGAAAAAAGAAATTCAAACTGGAAAAGAAGAAGTAAAACTGTCACTGCAGATGACATGATACTATACATAGAAAATCCTAAAGAAGCCACCAAAAAACTACTAGAGCTTATCAGTGAGTTTGGCAAAGTTGAAGGATACAAAATTAACGCAGAGAAATCTCTTGCATTTGTATATACTAACAATAAAAGATCAGAAAGAGAAATTCAGAAAACAATCCCATTTACCATTGCAACAAAAATAGTAAAATAGATAGAATAAACCTACTTAAGGAGACAAAAGATCTGTATTCAGAAAACTTTAGAATACTGATGAAAGAAATCAAAGACAACATAAACTCATGGAGATACATACTTTATTTTTGGATTGGAAGAATCAATATTGTGACAATGACTATACCACCCAAAGCAATCTACAGATTCAGTGCAATCCCTGTAAAATTACCAACAGCATTTTTCACAAAAATAGAACAAAAAATCTTACAATTTGTATGGAAACACAAAAACTTCCAAATAGCCAAAGCAATCTTGAGAAAGCATAACGAAGATGGAGGAATCAGGTTTCCAACTTCAGACTATACTAAAAAGCTGCAGTAATCAAGACAGTATGATACCAGCACAAAAACAAAAAAATAGATCAATGGAACAAGATAGAAAGCCCAGAGATAAACCCATACACCAATAGTCACTTAATCTATGACAAAGGAGGCAATAATATACACAGGAGAAAAGACACCCTCTTCAATAGGTGGAGCTGGGAAAACTGGACAGCTGCATGTTAAATAATGAAATTAGAATCCTCCCTAACACTATACACAAAAATAAAACTCAAAATGGATTAAAGACCTAAATGTAAAGCCAGAGACTATGAAACTATTAGAGGAAAACACAGGTAGAACATGCCGTGCCATAAATTGCTGCAAGGTCTTTTTTGACCCACCTCCTAGAGTAATGAAAATAAAAACAATAAACACATGAGATCTAATCAAACTTAAATGCTTTTGCACAGCATAGGAAATCATAAACAAAATGAAAAGATAGAATTCTCAGAATAGGAGAAAATATTTGCAAATTAAGCAGCAGACATCAGACATGGGATTATCTCCAAAATATACAAACATCTCATGCAGCTCAATACACACACACACACACACACACACACACACACATATAAAACAATCAAAAAATGGGTGGAAGAGCTAAATAGACATTTTTCCAAAGAAGACATACAGATGGCCTAGGGGCACATGAAAAGAAACTCAACATCACTAATTATTAGAGAAATGCAGATCAAAACTACAATGAGGTATCACATTACACCAGTAAGAATGGCCATCATAAAAAAATCTACAAACAATAAATGCTGGAGAGGGTGTGGGGAAAAGGGAATCCTCCTACAGTGTTTGTGGGAATGTAAACTGGTACAGCCACTATGGAGAACAATATGAAGGTTCCTCAAAAAACTAAAAATAGAACTACCACACGAACCAGCAATCACACTCCTGGGCATACACCCAGAGAAAAACCATACGGCAAAATGATACAGGCACCCCAGAGTTCAACGCAGAACAGAATGTGGGGTATCACAGGTAATGTTGTTACCACTAATAATAAAACCTAGAGTGTAATCATAGGAATGGCTGACTGAGATGGGATGGAAGAAATTACTCTTAAAAGTCATTAAGGAAGATTTCCTTGGTCATCGAGTGGTTAAGAATCTGCCTTTCAAGGCAGGGATGCAGGTTCTGATTGGGGAACTAAGATTCCACAAGCGGGGGCAACTAAGTCCAGGGGCCATAACTACCGAGTGCCACAACTAAAGCCTGTGCTCCACGAGCACAGAGAGCCACGTGCTGCAGTGCCGAGCGCATGTGAGGACCCAGCTCAGCCAGCATAATGTTTCTTTAAAGTCATTAGGAAGTTAGGTGTTAGATAGGGTTTCCAAATGATGCTGAGATCACAAAGGATAATAATGTGAATCTGGATAAAAGAAATTGAATTTTCAATTTAATTTCAACAGTTTTTGAATTTTAATAGGTAACTAATGTTCTAACCTTAGAAGCAAATGAATATATTTCAAAGTGTGAAAATATATTTATTCATAAAATTCTCAACTCCTGCAATCCATGCTACACTGTGGATGATTTTTTTTTATTAAATTATTTATTTTAGTTGGTGGCTAATTACTTTAAAATATTGTGGTGGTTTTTGCCATACATTGACATGAATGTGGCTGATTTTCTAATAAATAAAAGAGCATTTGCAATTTAATGGACATCTTATAATTGCTTATACTCTCCACAGGTTTGAATTATCTACACCAACAGTTTTTATAAGCTGAGTCATCAATATAGTAAGTCTATATATCTCTTCCAAAGGATTGTGTTTAGATATTACTTGTGGTAACACATGACATCTAAAATAATGTCTAATGAAATCCCTAATGAGTGAGAAATAGCTCACTGATGTAGAATTTAAAAATCACTCAAATACTCTTTGAGAAAAAAAAATCATCTGTTCAAGATTTTCTGAGCTATATTTCAACAGCAGATTGAGAAATAAATATGCCACTTAGACTTTTAATGCCCTTCTTTGGATAATATAAAATGACGTAAGACTCAGGGTAAACTGGTGTAAGATGATGTAAGACTCAGGGCTTCCCTAGTAGCTCAGACATTAAAGAATCTTCCCGCAATGTGGGAGACAGGGTTCAATCCAAGGGTTGAGAAGATCCCCTGGAGAAGGAACTGGCAACCCACTCCAGTACTCTTGCCTGGAGAAACCCATGGACAGAAGAGCCTGGTGGGCTACAGTCCACGGTGTCACAAAGAGTTGGACACGACTAAGTATCTAACACACATATGCTAAACTGGCTTGAATAACAGACATCCATTCCAACGGCCTCTCTGCAGTGTGTTTCATGGGAGGTTAAGATAAACAGTGACCCTTAATATACATTAGCACTCCCTTCATAGTTTCATGGATTTATGTAGAACTCAGTAACCCTGAATGTAGGTTACCCTTCTATTTTATGATCTACAGAAGCCATATAATCTCATCTCTGGTACAAGTTTGGGGTTTGGCAGGATGCTATTAGCATCTGCTGTATACTATTGCTGGAGTGTATAAAAATCTGATGCACTCTACTAGGAATAATGATACAAATTAGTCAAGTCCCCACTTAAATTAACCAGTGCAGATAAGATATGTAACCTTGGAACCAAGAGAAGGGAGATTAAGTATAGTTTGCACTAGAGGAGGATGGACTGGTTGGGTAAGAGTTATTAAAATAAGTATAACACACAAAATTGCAATGGGTGGTGGGGAAGTAGTTGGGTGTACAGTTAATAACAGAAATGTCTAGACAGGGTAAATGTTTATAAAAGAAATACCTTCCTGATTCCACTTTCTCTTCCAGCTACCATCTACTTCATTACTCTTTTTCTGTGCATAGAGAGTACTTTAAAATCTTTGTAATCACTGTCTCCAGTACTACCACTCCAAAGAAAATTCTCTGATCAAAGTTATTGACAACTTCCATGTTGATAAACCAGCAATCAGTCCTTAACTCAGTTGACCTGCCAACAGCATTGTTTTCCTTTGAAAATTTATCTTTAACTTTGAAGACAGAACTCTCTCTATTCCCTTCCTGACTGTCTGACCTCTCCTTCTTAGTCTCTTTTATTAGCTTTTACTCATCTTTCACATTTATAAATGTTTGGCTTCCCAGGTGACGCTAGGATTATAGATGAAACAGAAAAGCTGTAGGACATCCTGACAAATTAAGAAACTATGAACGTCGACACCAATAAGTGCTAAGACTAGCAGTTCCTTCATGATATGTGCTCTGTTTCAACAGGGATCAGAGAATAGTGATAACAGAACTGTTCTACTAACAGTTAGGGACAAGGTTTAGGAGACAGGAAGTCTTTCCATGACAATATATTCCCTTAGTAAAGGATCTACACCTAGATCCTTTAAGGCCATTCTAACATCACCTTTTCTATGAATATTTCCCTGACCTTCTTGACATGTCTTTTTTGTATCCTCAACATCTTTTAGAGTTCTTAGACTAGAGCAGGAATGTATACAAATATTTACTAAAAGTTAGAATAAACACATTAAGAAGTATATCAGTCAATGCTTCAGATGTTCAATTCATGGCTTAAAAGAAAAAAGTCTCAATTCTAGATATATTTAAACTTAAGCACCCTTCTTGAGAAAACATTTAGAAATGTACTTTCCAAAATGAGGACCTCCATATTTATTGCAGACAGCACAGATTGCATGGATTTACCCCTGTTTCTGGAGGCAAATCACAGCCATATGAAGGAAGTTCAAATAAGCTGTGGAGAGAAAAGAGCAGCTGAAAACTTCTTATGTATTTATAGAGGTGCACAGAGGACCCAGCAATATAGCATTTACATGTTCAACCCTGCAGTATACATTATTAAATGTAGGCCAGGGGAAAATTAACATCCCATTTCCATAGATTTATTAATACAGCTCATATATACTAAACTCCTAAGGGCTGTTTCTCCAGGGAAGCTTTTTATTGCTCAATCAAAAACCAGGAAGTGTCTCACAATACAAGCAAGCTCTTTCTGCTGAAGATACTCACATCTTGTTGAAAACACCTCTGGGGTGATCACTCAGTCCATAGCAAGAAAGAATGTACTATCTTCCACAAAACTTCTGCCACCTCTAGCATATACTGATGTCTTGCTCCATATTCTCTTTACACAATTTTTTTGGCTATCTATCGCTAAATACTTTCTGGAATTTCTTGTATTTCAATCATGGATGCCATTGGTTGGTGGAAAGAATATGTATTTTTGGAGTTTCAACTTCATTTTAAACTTATGTTACACAAGCTGTGTGATCTTGAGCTTTTAGTCACTTAACTTTGTAAACTTCCAACACTATACAAACTCAAGTTATTAAAAAATAAGGCCATGTAGAGATACTCAAATTTTTGTGGGCATAGCATATGACAGAAAGATCAGATGGAAGCCACAGAGAAATCTCTATACAATTTCAGGACATGATTCAAAGTTGTCCAAAATTCCAACAGGGAACTGAGGGAGGTGGTGAGCCCCCTCACTAACAGGGCTCAACCAAAAGAGGTCATCCTATTGTGGGAGTTATAGAAGGGGCATGTGCATTGAGTAAGATTTGGAGGGACGGCATCCTAAGGTTCCTCCCAGTTTGAAGTTTCTGGGAGAATTTTCCATTCTCACATAGCTAAACCTTCTCTCAGTAATTAACTCACAAGGAGAACAACACTGTGCATGATACTTATTTGCATTCCTCACATGCTTAGCAGTGTTCTACACATAGTAGGGGTTCAATAAATATTTTATAATTGAGACTGAGAAAAGCTGTAATAAATGTCACTGTTCTGGAGATTTTTCTCAACATGAGTAGAGAGAATTTATGTGAAAAGAAATAACTAAATTGCATGCACCCAAAATAAACATTATCAAACCCAATTTGTGTTCGAAAAAGATGTTGGCAGTCACTTGTACATGCCTTGGGAATGTTTCCAAATTAAATGCATTCTGGACAAAAACATGAGACACAATTAAGAAAATGCTGGATATAAAAAATCAGCTTAGTCTATTCATTCTTTCCTAGAAGTAGAAGTCACACTACTAGGCAATAAAGCTATATTTTGCTTCAAAAACATTTTTAATGATTATAAAACAGGAAGATTTTTTTCTTGATTAGTTTAACTGTTGCCTTGGTGGGGCATGATTTTTTTGAATCCACATTGATCATCATGATTTGTCCAATATATACTGAATGCCCAAATATTGAGACTCAAGATAGGACAAAAATGAAGAAATTCATGGTACCTGCCTCTGATGAAAAACAAGCTTGTCAACAGGCCTCTATTGTGGAGTAAAGGTATAATCTCTACACTCTGGATAAGGAGATTAAAATTCAGTTTTAACTATATTTATACAGTCCATGGGGTCGCTAAGAGTCGGATACAACTGAGTGACTTCACTTTCACTTTTCACTTTCATACATTGGAGAAGGAAATGGCAACCCACTCCAGTATTCTTGCCTGGAGAATCCCAGGGATGGGGGAGCCTGATGGGCTGCTGTCTATGGGGTTGCACAGAGTCGGACACGACTGAAGCAACTTAGCAGCAGCAGCGGCATAAAGCACCTACTATATACTGAGTCTAGGTGGCACTAGTGGTAAATAACCCACCCGTCACCAGTGCAGCAGACATAAGAGACTTGGGTTTGATTCCTGGGTCAGGAAGATCCCCTGGAGGAAGGCATGGCAACCCACTCCAGTATTCTTTCCTGGAGAATTTCATGGACAGAGGAGACTGGTGGGCTACAGTTTGTGGGATCATAAACAGACACGACTGAGCAACTTACATGCAGTTATACACAGAAAGTCTCAAGTCATTCCATGAGCTGAATAACCTGTGTTTCTCAGATGGAAGCTCGAGGCAAGAATGGCTCATCATGAACCTGAAGCCAAGTCCCAGGATCTCTGATTCCAAGTCCCAGGATCTTTCCCCAGCACCAGGATGCTCTTCCAGCCCTCCTACCTACTGAGAGTCTCCTGTCAAATATGTTTCTGGCACATAAGCCTTTTCTGCATGTAGTACAGGGAAGAAAGACCTTGCCAAAGCATGAGCTAGTCAGAACCACATTCAGGAGCAGAAGGAAATTCTGGAGTTAGCAGAAGCTACAAAGTAAGAGTAGAGTGAGAAGAACCCATCCTGTATGTGTAACTGTCATCTGTATGTTGATAATGCCTAAATTTTATTTCTGGTCCTGCTTTCTACTCTGAGTCCAAAACCATTATCTTTAACTGCCCACCCAACATCACCACTTCCGTGTCTAATAACCAACTCAAATACACAAGCAAAGCACAAGTTTTGATAGCCCCACTCTAAAGCCTGTTCCTCCCACTGTTTCCATCTCAGGTCCTGGCATTAGCATTCATCCTACTGGACCCTCAAACCTGGGGTTCACCCTTGATTCTTCTCTGTCTCTTCCACCCACATTGACTACATCATTGAATCCCATCAGCAATATCTCCAACATTTGTTCCAAAATTGTTTCTGCCCCCACCACTGGCAGCCTCATCCAAAGCACCCTCGCCTCTTGCTCAGACAGCTACAACAGCCTCTGAAACCACTCTTGCCCCCTTCAGTCTGTTGTCTACCCACAGCAGCCAGAGTGGTCTTCTGCAACCAGAAACAAAATCCTACTGATTGTTCCCTCCCTCTACAGACATTACACTTAGGATAAAACCCAGACTCTTTCATTTTGTTCTGTGAGAGCCAACATGATCTGGCCTCTGCAGGATCTTCAACCCCATTCCTGTTAAGTTTTCCCAACTAAGGATTCTCCAGTCACCTGGGTCTTGACATTATGTTACTTCCTCCAGCCATCCACACGTCCTATCCGCTCAGTCTGAGAGCTGTTCTTTCAGACCCTGGCATGTCATCCTTTTCTCAATGTCACCACCTCAGAGAAGGACCCTTGACAGTCCTATTCGAAAAGGACTGCAATCTGTATCCCTGACCTGATTTACTCCCTCCAGGGCCATTACTGACTTGAAAGCTCATTATTGTCTACCCCATTCCATCCTTCTGCACATTAGGTCTCATTAGGAGCTATGAGATCCTGCCTCTTCTGTTCATCACTGTATCCCCCATGGTAGAGGAGTTCCTACAAGTTCCTTGGGGTGTTTAGTAAACATTTGCTGGCTGAACAAACAAATGAATTAGTGAATGAATCAGAGTCATGTTCTAAAGTCAAGGGAAAAAAACCTATTTGTTTTCCACTTAGAGTATTTTCAACATAAGCTATAGGTTGAGAGTCCCTTGGACTGCAAGGAGATCCAACCAGCCATCCTAAAGCAGATCAGTCCTGGGTGTTCATTGGAAGGACTGATGTTGAAGCTGAAACTCCAATACTTTGGCCACCTGATGTGAAGAGCTGACTCATTGGAAAAGACCCTGATGCTGGGAGGGATTGAGGGCAGGAGGAGAAGGGGATGACAGAGGATGAGATGGTTGGATGGCATCACCAACTCAGTGGACATGGGTTTGGGTAGACTCCGGGAGTTGGTGATGGACAGGGAGGCCTGGCATGCTGCGGTTCATGGGGTCACAAAGAGTCGGACACGACTGAGCGATTAAACTGAACAGATGTTGTATTTCTGTTCTTTTCTAATGTTTCAGTGCTTTTCCTGCCATCAAAGTTGCTGAGAAAATGACTAGGAGATTTCGAGTCCATTCATGCTGAGAGAATGGTATAGAATGCATTTCAGGAGCAAGATTAGTCAATTACTTTTTGACAGGATAACTACATGACCTAATTTATATAAACTTGACATTAAATGGAACAAGTAAGATTATTCATAGTTTTATAACACTTATAATAAAACAAAACAATACAGATATTTTTTTACACAAATTTTCATCACACTGACCTTCACTGAATAAATCTAAAGGTATTTCACGAGCTGTTTATTTTAAAATTTGTGCTGTCTTGTGCATTATAAAAGATGTCATCTGCATTGTAAAAAAGATGAAAAAAATCAAATGTTATAAGGAAAACGATTATAGATGTCAGTGATTAAGTAAACCTATATGGCACAAAATAAAATAATTTAAAATGTGAATAATTAGATAAATTACATGATGGCCTATTTTATCTAACACTGATTTATTGAAACCTTATAGTATAAATTTATTATAAAGCTGGCTATAGAGAAAAACATACATTTCTGGTGATACTATCCTATAAAATATGGATTTAATGTGTCTATTAAAGATATATTTTTATTTACTGTGCCCACACACAAAGCTTCCCTGGTGGTTCAGTGGTAAAGCATCTGCCTGCCAAGGCAGGATACCCAGGTTCAGTCCCTAGGTCAGGAAGATACCCCTGGAGAGGGAAATGACAACCTTCTCCAGTTTTCTTGCATGGAAAATCCCATGGACAGAGGACCCTGGCAGGTTGCAGTCCATGGGGTCAAAAAAGAGGTGGACATGACTTAGCGACTAAACGACAATAACAACAATACATGAGATAATCTTTCCCCATAAATCAATACATTTTGTTCTTTAATGTCCAACTTCATTTTTTCCTTCTAATATGAACATTCACAAGAGGAATTTTCCCTTAAAAGTGAAAAAAAAGTACTGCATATAGTAATCAGGGGATATGGGGAAGACTGGAAATTGTGAGAATGACTATAATCCCTGTTGTATGAACTAGCAAAGCTACACTATGATTAGTAAATGGGGGTAGAGTCCTTTAAGATCCAAAAAAGATGCCAGAAGATACAAGTACTTTCCAATTGTAATAAATTAGACTGTGATGAATACAAACTCAGGAGAGAAAATTAAAGCCTCCTTTTCCCTACTATTTCCACACAGCGTATTTTTTAACTTATTTATTTGGCTGTGTTGAGTCTTAGTTTTGGCATGCAGGATGTTTTGCATCAAGTAGGATCTTTCATTGTAGTGCAGGAACTCTCTAGCTATGCCCAGTGGGATCTTAGTTCCCTGGTTAGGGATTGAACCTGTGTTCCCTGCATTGCAAGGGAGATTCTTAACCTCTGGACCACCAGGGAAGCCCATCCACACAGTGTGCTTTGGAAACCTCCTCTCATCTTATTACCCAACCCTTTAGCACCAGACTAAGGAACAGAAGACACGTAGAAGTAGGTTTCTCCTTCTGAAGTTCAATCTCCCCTTTAGGGTAAGGAACACAATACCTTTGGTTCAGTTGTATACCTGACAGTTTCTGGGTCAGACAGCCATTTGCCAGGCTGGGATGAAGGTGAGTCCCTGCACTACCCCAGAGCCCTGACCCACCTGTTCTCATTGTCCGATTGGTGGTGGCTGTTGAGGCCAGGTCTGTGTTTTTTGACTCCCTTCCCAGCGATAGCATCTCCCCTCAAGTATACCAGATGCCGTCTGCTTTCTACCCTGAAAGTCTACCTGCAGCACAAAGGCACAAGCCAGAAGCAAGGAGAAGTGATGCCCCCGGAGCAGCTCTGCACCCAAGGAAACAAAAGGCAGTGGGTTCATGCTTCTCCCCAGGATTCTTGAGCAGGCCAGGCAGAGAGGCATCCTATGTGTCTGGAAGCCCATGGGTGGGAATGAGCCCCAGAGGTTCCTCCTTTCTCCTTCTGAGGTCCTCAGTCTCTCATTCAGTGGGAGTCTGAACTGGATGAATGCAAGCTTCCTTCCAATTCTGTGTGTTATTGAAAAAAATTAGAAAGTCACATTCCAGGTGTGGAATGTAGTATTTCCAACCACCCACGGCTTCTGAAAAATACCAGAATTGGGACAGTTGGTCAAATCTCTTTCTTGAATGCCTGTAAATGGCAGGCACTAAGCTAGGTGATGGAGATAGAGTAGGGGCAAGATAAAGATGCTCCTACATGGAACAACAGACTGGTTCCAAATAGGAAAAGGAGTACGTCAAGGCTGTATATTGTCACCCTGCTTATTTAACTTCTGTGCAGAGTACATCATGAGAAATGTTGGGCTGGAAGAAGCATAAGCTGGAATCAAGATTGCCGGGAGAAATATCAATAACCTCAGATATGCAGATGACACCACCTTTATGGCAGAAAGTGAAGAGGAACTAAAAAGCCTCTTGATGAAAGTGAAAGAGGAGAATGTAAAAGTTGGCTTAAAGCTCAACATTCAGAAAGCTGAGATCATGGCGTCTGGTCCCATCACATCATGGGAAATAGATGGGGAAACAGTGGAAACAGTGTTAGACTTTATTTGGGGGGGCTCCAAAATCACTGCAGATGGTGATTGCAGCCATGAAAATAAAGATGCTTAGTCCTTGGAAGGAAAGTTAAGACCAACCTAGATAGCATATTAAAAAGCAGAGACATTATTTTGCCAACCAAGGTCCATCTAGTCAAGGCTATGGTTTTTCCAGTGGTCATGTATGGATGTGAGAGTTGGACTGTAAAGAAAGCTGAGTGCTGAAGAATTGATGCTTTTGAACTGTGGTGTTGGAGAAGACTCTTGAGAGTCCCTTGGACTGCAAGGAGATCTAACCAGTCCATCCTAAAGATCAGTCCTGGGTGTTCTTTGGAAGGACTGATGCTAAAGCTGAAACTCCAGTACTTTGGCCAGCTGATGTGAAGAGTTGACTCATTGGAAAAGACCCTGATGATGGGCGGGATTGAGGGCAGGAGGAGAAGGGAACGACAGAGGATGAGATGGCTGGATGGCATCACCGACTTGATGGACATTACTTTGAGTGAACTCCGGGAGTTGGTGATGGACAGGGAGGCCTGGCGTGCTGTGATTCATGGGGTCGCAAAGATTTGGACACGACTGAGTGGTTGAACTGAAGTGAACTGAACCTTTAGGGAGCATACAGCTTAGAAGGGAGAGGCAGTAAATACATGATTATCAAGAGGTGAATACATACTTAACACTGAAAAATACTGCAAGAAGTACCAGATGTTATAAGGGAATACACAAGGAGAAGTAAACTAGTACTGGAGTGCACAGAGAGGTCCTGAGTGGGGGTGTTCTCTGATGAAATTACTTTTAAGACTTCAAGAAAAAGGGTAGATGAAGAGAGATTGGGAAGAGCTTACCACCTGGAAGGATTAGTCAGGAGACAACCTTTGATGGAAAGAGCATGGCATGTTCAAGATACTAGGAAAACAAATCTTGTTCGATTCTAATCAAATGTGCGATTCTATGTCAAAAATTAACTATGAACATATGGAGTTGGTTTCTACATGGTGATAGTTCACACCCCACCAGACATGGGTGGGGAGAGGGTAGGGCCTTTGAAGCTGGCATTTCTGATTCTCCTCATGAACACTGTCATCTGTCACCTCTCCAATCTCACAGTTTCCTTAGACCATCAGATCACTGATTATGCCACTTTTGTCCTCCTAATTACCATCAGCCACTACTCTTTTTACCCTCTCTCTCTCACTTTTTGTTTAGGCATCATGATAAAATCCTTCTTTTTACTCACTTCCCCAACCCCTACACATTCACATGCACACACTCACACAATTATTTCCAAACCTGTGTGATCTCCACCCTTCTTGATACCTCTGTGTCTCTCCCCTTTTCCCATCATACCTTTATTTGTTTACTGCAACAGCCTGGAAGGACCCATGTCTCCTCTCTGTTCCCTGCTTTCTTTCAGAGCAAATCTGATATTCTCAATGAACAGCTTCAATGCTTTCCCATAGTTTGCAAGGTTATGTTCAAATTCCTTATCTCCATATTTTCCAGCTGGGATAGTTTTATCCCCAGAGGATAACTGATTACGTCTGAGGCAATTTTGGTTGTAGAACCGGGGGAGGAGACTAGTGGCATCTATTGGGAAGTAGGCACCAGGGATGCTGGTAAATATGCTATAAGGGACAGCATCATCCTCCGACAAAGAATGATCTGCCACAAAATGTCATTGGTGCTGAGGTTGATAAATCCTGCCTTTGCCAGGCACATAAGGCTCTTTTTCTTTAAAGATAGGTGATGAGAAGGCATATTTACATGCCAGTAGGAGCAATCTCATGCGAAGAGTTGACTCATTGGAAAATACTGATGCTGGGATGGATTGGGGGCAGGAGGAAAAGGGGACGACAAAGGATGAGATGGCTGGATGGCTTCACCAACTCGATGGACATAAGTTTGAGTGAACTCTGGGAGATAGTGATGGACAGGGAGGCCTGGCGTGCTGTGATTCATGGGGTCGCAAAGAGTCGGACATGACTGAGTGACTGAACTGAACTGAACTGAAAACTAAGATTTAGTTTATAAAATTTAATGAAATATATTGAATGGGGATTAGATAAATAAAAAACTCAGATCTTTCTGGTTGGCTACAAAATCAAAGAGCCTTCAAAACCACTAACAGATTATAACAGAACTTCTAAATTGAAACAGGCATTTAACAGAAGGTATGTGCATTTTCTGGGTTTCTGTTGTTAGTGGATTTAGAGTTTTGCCTACTTTTTAGTTCTACAATATTTTTTATTTAATTTCTCAAGTAATATATCATACATTTCTATTTTTAAACATTGTACTCAAATATAGACCACTAAATATATAATATATACTAAAATCCTTCCTACCCCATCACTACTCCTTCTCCAGAGATAATCACAGCTGTTTGCTATATTTCTATAGAGATCTCTATGCATATTTCTATACCTAAACACCCATGTAAATACATAGTTTTGCTTTTTTTTTTAAACAAAATGGAATCAAATTATGCATATATTTTGCTACTTTCTTTTTTTAGTTGATAATTCTTTGAGAATCTTCTGCATCAGTACAGCTGATGCAGAAGTATCAGTACATCAGTACAGCTATTCTTTATTCTTTTAGGAGCTGAAGAGTATTTAAGAGTATAATAGGTCTTCAAAATTTCTTTTAAAGATAAAAACATTTAAAAATAAACATTCTCCATTTACTAACATCTTATAAATTTACTTGAAACCATAAATTGTGTAGAAGTTTAAAACCCTGCTGCTTTTACTAGAAGAGAATTAATGTGTCTTGAGGGACAACCTGGAATTGTCCTCAGCCAGGTTTCAGAGAAGGTGGAGTAAAAGATGAATTAAGTACTGAAGCTGAGAGGATTTTCCAGACAGGGAAAGATTAACTCTATGGAGATAAGTCAGGAAAACAGTGGTGCTTTCATCCTTTGACTATTTTAGGAAAAGTGACTTTCAGCCCAGGCTTACATGAAGGGAAGTTCTAGCCAGGGGTTCCAGACCCAGCTTTGTCATTACTAGCTTTTTGGCTTTGGTAGAACAACCTTCTCATGTCCATTTCTTTATCTTTACTTATCTCAGCAGTTTTCTACACATCAAGTATAATAAACACTTGGAAAAAATATGAGTCCTCATACAAACTCCAATATTAGCTACCTGATTCAAAGAGTTGACTCATTGGAAAAGACCCTGATGCTGGGAAAGACAGAAGCAGGAGGAAAAGGGGATGACAGAGGATGAGACGGTTGGATGGCATCACCAACTCAATGAACCTGAGTGTGAGCAAACTCTGGAAGATGGTGATGAACAGGGAAACCTGGCCTGCTGCAGTCCATGGGGTTGCAACGAGTCAGACATGACTGAGCGATTGAACAAAAACAACATACAGGATTAAATTTGGGGGGCAGGAAATTGATTTAGATGATTCATGAGATCCATTTCCTTTCAGATGATGGCAAATTCCACTAGTAAGGTGAAATTTCACATTCTCATTTATCACATTAGGAAAAAATTGTTTGTATTGCTTATTGGTGTAAGCAGAAGCTGAGAGCATCAGGCAGACAGGCAAAGCTGAAACACAAAGCACTTTCAGGATACACAGATAGATGTACCTAAGCGAGGTATCAGATGGAGGAATAGACAGGCAGCTGAGGATTATCCAAGGTCTTGTAAGAATCGTTCCAAACTAAGCACCCAAGGGGATCTGCAACTCCATAAACAGGTCTGCTTGGACACACCCCAGAAAAAAAAAACCCACTCACTTTCATAAGCATATTACTTGTAATATTATGTCATCATTTTCAAATCTCTAGAGATACCGCTTTGTGCCTCACACAATATTTCAGAGGATAAAAGTTACAACTAACTGACCTGATAGAAGAAAAGAAGTTAAAAAAACTGTTTGTGCTCAGTCACTTCAGTTGTGTCTGACTCTTTGCGACCCCATCGACTGTAGCCCATCAGGCTGCTCTGTCCATGGGATTCTCCAGGCAAGAATACTGGAGTGGGTTGCCATGCCCTCCTCTAGGGGATTTTCCTGACCCAGGGATCGAATCTGCATCTCTTGTATCTCCTGCATTGGCAGGTGGATTCTTTACCACTAGTGCCACCTGGAAAGCACAAGAAAACTGTTTAAAAGAGTTTTAAATTGTTATTTAAAATTTTCTTTTTTCACTCAGGAAATAAAGGAACTGAAATTAATCTTACTAAATATTCATCAGTAAATTATAATCACCTGACTCAGATGCCCGGACTTCCCTGGTGACTCAGATGGTAAAGAATCTGCTGCAAGGTGGGGAGACCTGGGTTTGATCGCTGGGTTGGGAAGATACCCTGGAGAAGGGAATGGCAGCCCACTCCAGTATTCGTGCCTGGAGACACCCATGGGCAGAGGAGCCTGGCGGGCTACAGTACATGGGGTTGAAAGAGTTGAAGATGATTGAGAGAGTAACACTTTCTTTTCTTCAGATGCCTGGGCTCCCTCAGGTACTTGGTAAGGGGCTGTACCAGGGACTCCTCATGCCCCATTCCACTCTGAGTCAGTGATCCTGTACTGTATGCCTCAGGTGGTCAAACACCACCGACTAGCAGGGAATGGAAATCTGTGGATCACAGTTGGCCTATTTGCAGTGTTTTGTTCTGTGCCCAATGCTACCTTTATCAATAACCTAAAAAAACAAATTGGGGAACACGTGTATACCTGTGGCAGATTCATTTTGATATATGGCAAAACCAATACAATATTGTAAAGTTAAAAAATAAAATTAAATAAAAAAAAATTAAATTAAATTAAATTAAAAGAAAAAAACAAATATTTTTAAAAGGCCATTGAAGACTGCAAATTACCCTAGAGGGAAATGGGGCAGACCAGCAATTTGACAGACAAAATAAAAGTCAAGGCAATTTTGACAAATAAAAGAAATATATTGCAATTAATAGAAGAATCATAAAATAATAGGTTCTTCAAATGGAAGGACAAAGGAGGGTCACACCCTCAATTCTAACCTATCCACCAGCTCTCCCCACAGAATCCCTGAGAAGGGACTACCCACCTGTGGGTTTTCTTCACCTTTCAGAATCATGATTTAATGAGAGGCTGAATTCCAGCTCTTAATGGGTAGCATAAATTCAGAATAATGTATTTTATTAATTACTTTAGGGTTTTTTACTAGATAATTCAGACTAATTATAATGTTTTTATTGACATTTTTATTGAGATATTTTTAGATTTGCATCCAGATATCAGAAATAATACGGAGACCTTCCTTATACATTTTGCCCAGTCTCCCCCACTGGTAACATCTTACAAAAAAATAGTTTAATAATTCTGGGGTGGGGGGAAGAGTTGTCTTTTAAATGATGGCTGGGCAAGGCTCACTAAGATGTAACACAGGTATAAAGACCTCAAACAAATAAGGAAGTTAGGCATGGTGTTAATCTGGAGAAAGAATATCCAAGGCAGAAGGAAGCATAAATTATAGATTGTGGGAATATTCCTGTGGAAGAAGGAGGCCAGTTGGGGTAAGGGGGTGAAGAATAAGAGATGGAGCAAGAGAAGGAGCAACGGGAAAAAGATCAGCAAGACATACGAGGCCACATCCTGGAGGCCATTATTAAGAACTTTAGCTTTACTCTGAGGGATATGGGAAACCACCCACAGAAGGAATGTTGGCAGAAGAGTGATGTGATCTAAACTAGTCTCCACTCAAAAGGACACTTGGTGAGAACAGCCCTGGGGGACAAGGGTGGACACAGAGAGCGTTTGCCACAATCCAGAAAAGAAACAGGGTGTAGCTTATCAGTGTTGGGATGAAGAACTGGAAGTGGTGAAAATGGTCAGATTCTGAATATATTTTGAAAATAGATACTACAGTATTTGATTACAGACTTAAATCTTTAATTCAAGAGAAATGAACACAGTCAAGATTAACTCTAAACTTTTGACCCGAGAAACTAGAAGGATGGAAATGCAATTAAAGAGATGGGAATTACTACAGGAAAACCTAATTTGGGGAAGAAGATTAGGAGTTTTGTTCTGGATGTGTTAGACCTGAGATGCCCATTAGACATATAAGCATCAAATAGGCAGTTGGAAATGAGCCTGAAGTTCAGGGTGAGGTCAAGGCTGAAAGAGATAAATGTCAGAGTCATCAGTGTGTGAACAGTATTTACAAAGAGGAGTTTGGATATGATATGGAGGGAGTGAGTATAGACATAAAAAGAACGTACTCTTTTCTGGGGTACTTCAGTATTTAGCTGTCACCAATATGAGATGAGTCAGCAAAGGAGACCACAGAAAAGCCAGGAGGGTGAGGTATCTTGATAACTCAGCAAAGAAAGTGCTTTTGGGAGGAGGGGGTCATCTACTATATCAAATTCAAATGCTGCTGATATATTATGTGACGTGTTAACTGAGAATCGTGAGGTCCTTCTTGGTCATTGACAATTGAAGTTGGTGCTCTTTGAACAGTTACCCCACATCACACCCTGTAGTCTCCTTTATCCATCAAAACCTGTGCTGTATCTGAGGCTATGGCCACGTGCTCTTGACTGAGGATCCAAGGAGGTGTTTCTGATCCCAGAGTCATATGGCAATACCAGCACCAAGCTGGAATTGTCTCTAAGAAAAAAGATTCACTGTGATCTAGATATTATCTAGGGCTTCCCTGGTGGCTCAGTGGTAAAGAATCCACCTGCCAATGCAGGAGATACAGGTTGATCCCTTGTCAGGAAGATCCCCTAGGGGAGGAAATGGCAACCGGCTCCAGTAGTCTTGCCTGGAAAATCCCATGGACAGAGGAGCCTGGCGGGCTACAGTCCATGAGGTTTCAAAAGAGTCAGATACAACTTAGTGCCTAAACAACATACATTATCTAAGAACCAGTATTTTAGTTTTCTAGCTAGATGTCCTTGATGCGGGTTTAGTTTCCTTGATGTGGGTCCACCTTCCTTTCAATGAGTGAGACTTCCTACAAAGATGTGGTAACAGCAGAGGTAACACTCAAGCAAGCTTTAATGCCACCACCTATGGTCCCGAGATATAAGGACGAGAAAGGGAATGGTCTGTAACCAAAGAGATTAATTAGAACCTCACGCCTCCAGGCAGGGTTTGGCTTCTGTGTCCTAGAGACATGGGTGGCTGTGATATTCTCAGAGCCCATGAGACTTTCCTCATGCTCTGGAGAAGGACCTGGAGGACACAAAAGTCATGGAAAGGATAAGGTGCATGAGATGTGGTCTCAAGCTATCTAAGGAACAAGCCATTTCAGATGCAAGTTGAGTGGGGTCCTGAATTTTATTACAAGCAGTCAGAAGTACAGAGCTCAGGCTGCCCAGATACAAAATATGTCATCATCCCTTTAAAAAGATAAAGTGAAAGGCTAACCACACTCTTACATTTCAAGTGCAGCACTGGCGCCTCAGTTCATATCACTGTGCTGTGTTGTGCTTAGTCACTCAGTCTTATCCAACTTCTTGCGACCACTCCAGGCAAGAATATTGGAGTGGGTTGCCATGCCCTCCTCCACGGGATCTTCCCAACCCAGGGATAGAATCCAGTTCTCCCACATTGCAGGCAGATTCTTTACCAGCTATACTACCAGGGAAGCCCAAGAATACTGGAGTGGGTAGCCTATCCTTTCTCCAGGAGATCTTCCTGACCCAGGAATCAAACTGGGGTCTCCTGCATTGCAGGTAGATTCTTTACCAGCTGAGCTACCAGGGAAGCCCTCATACCACTGTATCAGAAATAAATTACATCAGCCAGATTTTTATTCAAGGTTTATAGGCTTCATCCGGAGAAGGCAATGGCACCCCACTCCAGTACTCTTGCCTGGAAAATCCCAAGGGCGGAGGAGCCTGGTAGGCTGCAGTCCATGGGGTCTCGAAGAGTTGGACACGACTGAGCGACTTCCCTTTCACTTTTCACTTTCATGTATTAGAGAAGGAAATGGCAACCCACTCCAGTGTTCTTGCCTGGAGAATCCCAGGGACGGGGGAGCCTGGTGGGCTGCCGTCTATGGGTCGCACAGAGTCGGACATGACTGAAGCGACTTAGCAGCAGCAGCAGGCTTCATCAGCTTTGAAAGTTCTCACAACAAAACAAAGTATCATTAAAATGTGTCATTTGCTCAGGGAGCCCCAACTCAGAAAGAAGACTTTCAAGGACTCTTATAAAACTCTTCACTAAACTTTATTAAATCTAGGACTCCTGCTGCAGAAAGATCTTCTAGCACTTCTACAATAGTTGTAAATAGTATACTGATAACCTGCAATGAGCCAAGCATAATTTCAAATGGGTTATGTGCATCAATATCCACAAAACCTTTATGAGTGGACACATCATATGGATGAGAAAACTGACACTGAGTGAGATTAAGTTACTTGACCAACTTCTTGCAATTACTAAGCACTAGAGTCAGGATCCAAACACGCACTGAGACTGCAGTCCACATGTTACATACACCTCCTGGGGTTCTCTCCTGTGGTCAACTCTTCTGCAGCCCCAAATGCCACAACCAGTTGTATATTTCTGATGTTATGCAACTTTCTACTCCTATGTTATTACTAAACTTTGTTAGATATTAAAAATATCTTTAAGCATATATATCCTAACTCCCCTAAAGTTTACTTCTGCACTTACTTTTATGATGCAACTAGATGGAAACCTTAACTCCTTTGACAATTTCTTCTCTTATGTGAATATAACTACTCAACATTGGAAGGATTGACAAGTATGTATCAATACATTTGAACTCTCAAGTTTCCCTATTTTTCTACTTCTGCTTTCTGGGGCCTCATCTCTTATCTACATCTTCCAATAAGCGTTTCCATGTGAAGTGATCATCATAGTATGTATCTCAGTGGTTTATCTGATGTGGACCATTAGAAACTGTGAAAATTCTTAGCATTCTAACACTTTAAAAATGCATGTTAATTTTGATCCTATAATTTATTCATGGTTATTTCAGTATTAAAAAATATTTTAAATGACTTAATTTTAAGCTGAATGTGAGAACGATCATTTTTTTTTTTCCTTTCACAGAGTTTGTATTTCCCTTGAGGGAAAGAGAAAGTAAATAAAAGAAGCAAATAAATAAACAAGAAACAAACAATGTTAATTTTAAGCAAACAATAAACAATGTTAGCACTGAGTACTATGCAGAGAATATAAGTGTGGTACTATTAAAAAAATTGAGCATCACCTTTAGACTGAACATTCAGCAAAGATGAAGAAAAACATTGTCATTCTCTCCGAAGATTTGAATTTTTTTTAACTTTTAATTTTTTATTGGAGTATAGTTGATTAACAATGTTATGTTAGTTTCAAGTGGACAGCACATGAACTCAGCCATACATATATATGTATCAATTCTCCCCCAAACTACCCTCCTCCATTCAGGCTGCCACATAACACTGTTCCATGTGTGATACAGTAGGTCCTTGTTGGTTATCCATTTTAAATATAGCAGTGTGTACATGAAGACCATATGTTTTTGCTCTTTACTGTAATACCAGAGCCAAGGCATGTCCTAAAAATTCATTGAATTAAAAAACCATAACAGGTGTGTCAGGCTACAGGTTGGGTGTGGATCAGCTACAAGGATCTTCTGATTCTGGGGTCCAGGCTGAAAGAACATACACTTTTATATGTCCAGATAAGGCTTTTCATAGCAAACAACACAGGAGCACTGGAGGCTGATTGGAACTTGGTAATAACAACGAATGCTTCTATGACACATACCACTGAGGTTCCATTTGTCAAACCAAGTCATGTGGCCAGGCCTGACCATAGAATGTAAGCGACCACAGGGCAGGGAGTGAGGAAACATGAACAATCACGCAGTTCCTGGCATACTGTGTGAGTATAAGTTGGAAGGACTTCTGTAAGCTCTGGGGGAAGCTTCTAGAAGGCAATGATCTGGAGGATTCAGTGTCATTCAATTGCAAGATTTCTCAAAGGTCGTTTGTACATAATTTTGTTGATGCTGCTTTTAATAAATATAAATATATTCAGAATATAGTAAAAGGTCCCAGCTTTAAAGAAAAGCAAGAGACATCTGAGAAAATGAAGAATCCTGATGAAATGCAAATATTTTCTTCAGTGAAGGCTTAAACAGTATGGATTTGGGGGGTTCCAACATTTTCCTAAAGTAGGCATATCCTATTCTATCTTTAAAAGTGCAATAAAATTCAACTGAAGAGAGGGGAAGCAAAGTGACTGATTCAAAAGATTCACCATCCACAGATCCTCAGCCCTTATTCTGATTCAGGCTGGTTTGAGAAGGTCCTCATTTCTCAGTCAGTTCCCTAAGTATTCTTAGGGAGCCTGCCCCCTTTTTTGTTAGAGGCACTTAGTTTCCATGCAAGGCACTAGTCTTTTTCCAGATAAATGGAAAGCACTAAATATACACATTCTGCTCCCAACATATTTTCCATGGGGAAGAAGACAGGAGAGAAAGAGCACACACAGAAAGAGAACATCTGCTACAAAGCAAACTGCCAAATTCATGGCAAGAAGTGCTTGGTGGGTGCAGGCCCAGGTTCATCTTCCTGGGACAGGGAAGAGAAAACACAGCTCATGACTAGACAAAACTTAAAAAAAGGATTTTTATAAATGTGGATAAGCACTACAAATTATTATAAGGTAAATTAACTAGTAATGCAGGATTTTCACAGGGAGTAACCAAATAGAAATATCTGAATATACAATATTATATTGTGCACATTATATATACTGTACAGCATAAATAAACAATATATAGTTGTCTTTAATAGCAACCTCAGTATTGCTCTAGGTGGTTTGGTGGTTTTAGTCACTAAGTCGTGTCTGACTCTTGCAACCCCATGGACTGCAACCTGCCAAGCTCCTCTGTCCATGGAATTCTCTGGGAAAGAATACTGGAGTGAGTTGCCATTTCCTTCTCCAAGGGATCTTCCTGACCCAGGGATCAAACCCGGGTCTCCTGCATTGCAGGCAGATTCTTTACCAACTGAGCTCCAGGGAAGCCCCCAGTGGCCTAGGTAACAGTGTAATTTATTTAGGGAAACTGAAGTTGAATTTTTCTGAAAATTACCTTACATTCTTGGAAACCTTTCTGCAATGACAGACAACAGTTGGATACCTGGCATCCATAGAACAGGGCTGAAATACCGTTTGGGGGGGAATAATGTTGGCTATAGATAATATAAGTATAAAAATTACTCCAGTTTCTGCCTTTCTGTACTAAGCACTGTGGTCAAAAGAAGTAAAAGCTGAAGCTTCTGTCCACAATGAAGTGATGATCCAGAAAGGCAAATAAAGCATATTTCAAAACAATTAGTAACCAAGAGTATCTGTAAAAGGCTAAAATATACATCAACGACAAATCAGAACTAAGAAAGTATAAAAACAAGGTGTGGCTGTGTATGGCAGACAGTAAATGCAAATGTATCAGAAAAACCAGAGATAAAAAACATGTTCTAGAGGAGAAGAGCCTGTGATGAGCTTGAAGGTGAGATGGGTATAAGAGATAAAAGTGATGTGGCATTGAAGGGCAGGAAGGAAGGATGGGATAGCATAATAAAATACCTGAGTGCCCAGATGTACCCTACAACACTTTACACTCAGATACTTGACACTCACTGGGGAACCTGGACAAGTCATTTAGATCATTTGGTCCTCAGTTTCATCATCTATAAAGTGAGAATAAACACTTTATCCATTTTACCAGGTGATTATATCAACAACACACTGTATGTAAACACCTATCGGAAACTGGAATTATTATCCAGTACACTAAGTCATCCATTTGGGGTATCAAAAGTGTCAAGGATACTACAGAAAATGTGTAGGGTCTAACCCCACTGAAAACTGAAACTGAAAGTTGCTCAGTCGTGTCCGACTCTTTGCAACCCCATGGACTGTATAGTCCACGGAATTCTCCGGGCCAGAATACTGGAGTGGGTACCCTTTCCCTTCTCCAGGGGATCTTCCCAACCCAGGGATGGAACCCAGGTATCCTTCATTGCAGGCGGATTCTTTACCAGCTGAGGCACAAGGGAGGCCCCTAACTCCAGTGGATATCGTCAACATTAATATTTTTACCATTTACAAAATTATTAACATTACCAAATAATACTGTCTAATACTGTCACTTTGGTATCTTCTTCATCCTTTCACCAGTGGGAAGCATCTGTCTTCTAAGCTATCCCAACTATCATGTGTCATATGTATTACAAGCATGGAAATCCTGACAAAGTTCATTCTGCTGTGATTAAATAAGTACTGTAATACCACGGTAACCACTGCTGCTGCTGTTGTTCAGTGTCTAGATCGTGTCTCAATCTGATCCCACAGACGGCAGCACACCAGGCTCCTCTGTTCTCCACTATCTCCCAGAGTTTGCTCAAATTCATGTCCATTGAGTCAGTGATGCCATACAACCATCTCATCCTTTCCCACCTTCTTCTCCTCTTACCCTCAATTTTTCCAGGCATCAGGGTCTTTTCCAATGAGTCGGCTCTTCACATTGGGTAACCAAAGTACTGGAGCTTCAGCTTCAGCAACAGTCTTTACAATGAATATTCATGATTGATTTCATTTAGGATAGACTGGCTTGATCTCCTTGCAGTACAAGGGACTCTGAAGAGTCTTCTCTAGCACCACAGTTCAAAACCATCAGTTCTTCAGTGCTCAGCCTTCTTTATGGTCCAACTCTCACATCCATAATTGACTACTGGAAAAACCACTGCTTTGATGATACGAACATCTGTCAACAAAGTGATGTCTCTGCTTTTTAATATGCTGTCTAGGCTTCTCAAAGCTTTTCTTCCAAGAAGCAAGCATCTTGTAATTTCATGGCTGCAGTCACCATCCACAGTGATTCTGGAGTCCAAGAAAATAAAGTCTGTCACTGCATTATTTCCCCATCTGTTTGCCATAAAGTGATGGGGCTGATTGCCATGATCTTAGTTTTTGAATGTTGAGTTTCAAGCCAACTTTTTCACTCGCCTCTTTCACCTTCATCAAAAGGCTCTTTAGTTCTTCACTTTCTGCCATTATAGTGGTATCAATTGCATATCTAAGGCTTTTGATATTTCCCAGCAATCTTGATTCCAACTTGTGATTCATCCGTGGCTCAGACGGTTAAGCGTCTGTCTACAATGTGGGAGACCTGGGTTCAATCCCTGGGTCAGGAAGATCCCCTGGAGAAGGAAATGGCAATCCATTCCAGTACTCTTGCCTGGAAAATCCCATGGACAGAGGAGTCTGGTAGGCTACAGTCCATGGCGTTGCAGAGTTGGACACAACTGAGCGACTTCACTTCACTTCACTCTGCATATAAGTTAAAATAAGCAGGGTGATAATATACAACCTTGTCATACTCCTTTCCTAATGTTGAATCAATCCATTGTTCCATGTCTGGTTCTAACTGTTGCTTCCTGACATGCATACAGGTTTCTCAGGAGGCAGGTAAGGTGGTCTGGCATTCTCATCTCTCATGCTGGCAAAGCTGCCTAACTCCTCTGAGCCTCTGTTCAATAAAACTTTAAAAATAATAAAAAAAAAAAAAAAAGAATTTTCCACAGTTTGTTGTGATTCACACAGTCAAAGGCCTTTAGCATAGTCAATGAAGCAGATGTTTTTTGGAATCCCCTTGCTTTTTCTATGATCCAACAGATGTTGGCAATTTGATCTCTGGTTCCTCTACCTTTCCTAAATCCAGCTTGTACATCTGGAAGTTCTCGGTTCACATACGGTTGAAACCTAGCTTGAAGGGCTTTCTTTATAACCTTGCTAGTATGTGAAATGAGCACAGCTGCACAGTAGTTTAAACATTCTTTGGCACTGCCCTTCTTTGGGATTGTGACCAGTCCTGTGACCACTGTTTAGTTTTCCAAATTTGCTGACGTATTGAGTGCAGCACTTTCACAGAGTCATCTTTTAGCAGTTTAAATAACTCAGCTGGAATTTCTTCACCTTCACTAGCTTTGTTGGTAGTGATGCTTCCAAAGGCCCACTTGACTTCACACTCCAGGATGTCTGGGTCTCGGTGAGTGATCACACCATAGTGGTTATCCAGGCCATTAAGAACTCTTTTGTATAGTTCTTCTGTGTATTCTTGCCACCTCTTCTTAATCTTTTCTGCTTCTGTTAGGTCCTTACCATTTCTGTCCTTTATTGTGACTATCCTTGCATGAAATGTTCCCTTGATATCTCCAATTTTCCTTAAGAGATCGCTAGTCTTTCCCATTCTACTGTTTTCCTCTGTTTCTTTGCATTGTTCATTTAAGAGAGCCTTCATATCTCTCTCTCTGTTATTCTCTGGAACTCTGCATTCAGTTGGGTGTATCTTTCCCTTTATCCTTGGCCTTTCACTTCTCTTCTTTCCTCAGCTATTTGTAAAGCCTCCTCAGACAACCACTTTGCCTTCTGCATTTCTTTTTCTTTGGGATGGTTTTGGTCTCCACCTTCTGTACAATGTCATGAACTTCCATCCATAGTTCTTCAGGCACTCTGCTTACCAGATCTAGTCCCTTGAATCTATTTATCACCTCCACTGTATAATCATAATATATTTGATTAGGTCATACCTGAATGGCCTAGTGGTTTTCTTACTTTCTTTGATTTAAGCCTGAATTTTGCAATAAGGAGCTCATGATCTGAGCCACAGTCATCTCCAAAGTGAAAAGCACAATGATGGCAGATGGGAACATGAAAGGCTTTCTACTTCATCTTAATACTTTGGAACCCAGCAGATATTCCACTCTTGGAAATTTTACAAAGCCAAAACTCTATCATCCCATAAGGAAATTTAATTGCTTTCCTTTTTAACATATTTATTCCTAGACCAGTCTGCACCACTCCAAGCAGACTGATGATTAGTTGACAAATCTGTTTCATCCCGCCTAGTAGAATCAACAGACAGCAGAGACTCTGCTTCTCCAAAACAGAAACAGACAGTTGTCCTTTTTTCCCATTCTTTTCCTCATTTTAATGAGCAGATTCTGATTAGCAGACATTCTTCAATGTTCTTGCTAAATATTAATAGTTTTTCTTTAGTCTAAATAACAAAAATGTGGTTTAAAGATGAGATGACCAGGGAGGAAAATAATTACAATAAGACTAAAAACAGACCTAAATCCATATAAACTTCTCAAAGCTAAAATGGTAGAAATTTTATCCTAAAAAAAAAAATTTCACAGACTTTCAAATGCCTTTCTGTGATTTTTTTAATCAGTTTATTGTCTCTACTTTAAGCAGACATACTGAATTCCAGCAGACTGTTAGAGAAAAGTAGGATGCTACAAAAACCTCCAAGAAACAACTATTTTAGACTCTTTGATACAGTAAGCATTAAAAAAAATGAAAATGCACTCTGCTGAAATCTGGGATATGACAGAAATGAAAGCCAAAACCACTTTCTATTTTGCCTTGGCTTATAAACCAATTGCAGAGTATCACAGTTTTGTTCTACATGAGGACATGTTTACTCTCTGGCTAGAAAAGTAGCTCAACTACTCTTCCAATATTTATTCTAAAACAAAAAGTATTTCACTAGGTATAGAGTTACGGTGGTTAGAAAAAGGAAAGGAAATTCCTGCCTTAGTTTTAATTGCTGTCTACTCAGTCATGTCTTATTCTTTGCAACCCCATAGACTATAGTCCACCAGGCTACTCTGACCATGGAATTTTCCAGGAAAGAATACTGGAGTGGAATACCATTTCTTACTCCAGAGGATCTTCCCAACCCAGAGATCAAACCTGTGTTTCTTACACTGGCAGGTGGATTCTTTACCACTGAGCCACCAGGGAACCCCTGCCTAGTTTAGAAACTCCTTAAAATAGTTAATCAGGCAAATCTATCTGTGCAAAATGTCAGATTATCTTTAAAATTCGGAAGCATACCACATAGCCTCGATTATTTCAGCTGTCAGCTGCAGGTTGTCTGTTCATTAAAAGTCATATTTAACCTAAGCAGCTGCTCCCACAGCCTGGTGGGCTACGGTCCATGGGGTCGCAGAGTCAGACATGACTGAAGCAACTTAAAATGTGTGCACGCACGCTGCTCCCATAACCTAAAGCTCCCTACTCTTTATTTTCCCAGTACTTTATAATCTCATATTTTAGTTCTAAACTGGGGAAACTTTGTGGAATAAACCTTTAACTGTACTAATTTTAACTGTGCTAGCTTTAGAGGAAGTAGGGAGGAAAAGGAACAAAGAAGAAGTTACGATGATAAAAATATGCTGCTACAACCAGTGCAGACTGTTTCAGGATGCTGAAAAGGACAGAACTGCCAGTTTAGTCAGGGTGGCAGTCATACTCTTACATGATGGATATCGAGGATTCTAGCAAAGGTTCTCACTCAGGCAGAGGCAGCCACCTTCCTCTGAAGATGGATATAGTCCTGCCAGGCTGGACGGCATTTCACAGTCCCTTCAAGCCTTATGATGCCATGGCTCTGTGAACAGCAAGCTACAGTTTAAAGGTGAATGGCCACAAAAAAGTCATCCAGTGAGAAAAAAGATGTCACATTAATATTAAAACAAAAAAGAAAAATTGAACCTCCTTTGATGCCAATCCAACATTTATGTCTGCTAAAAGCAGTTTAATTTCAGTTTGGCAGAAAATGTTGCATATAACTCAGGAGTAAGATCACAAGCTTTCCTGAAATCATTTAACCCACAGAAAAGCAAACAAGTTGCTTAAGTTTAACTGCAGCAACTGTAAACAAGAATGGAAATATTCTTCATCCATTGATCAACATGTCTCTAGATATCAGAAACAACCTCAGAAAACTGTATGAAATATTTTCACGGGTTTTCTTACTGATTACCATTTCTAATTATCATGAGTACATTGCCAATAGCATCTATTTTTTTTTCTTGTGATGAGAACTTTATTTTTTTTTTTTATTTTATTTTTAAACTTTACATAATTGTATTAGTTTTGCCAAATATCAAAATGAATCCGCCACAGGTATACATGTGTTCCCCATCCTGAACCCTCCTCCCTCCTCCTTCCCCATACCATCCCTCTGGGTCGTCCCAGTGCACCAGCCCCTGCCAATAGCATCTAAACCATTGCTCCCTTTCTATATTCAAGACTAACCACCACTTCCACATGTTTAAATCACCATGAGGACTTGGTCATAGAGTAAAAGCAGAAATATGAATTTATGGATTAAAATGTTCATTGGCTATCCTCTTCCACTAACCAAATAAATTTATAGATGCAATAATGAGTGAAAATATTTATGATATGAATGCAAGTTTTCTAATAAAAATTGAGAAATCATTTTTAAGTATTATTTGTAATCAATTTATCCTCCCACCCCAAATTCCCCACCACCCCCAACACACAAAGACACTGCTGTTCTCCACTCCCCAGCTTGACCATGTGAAGCATCAGGTATGGTTCAGGCCCAGCTGCCTAGACATTATGTAGTGCTCACTGGCTTCATGAGTCTCTGGAGTGTATGTGTATGTGCTCAGTCATGTCCAACTCTTTGCGACCCCATGGACTGCAAACTTCCAGGCGCCTCTGTCCATGGGATTTTTTCAGGTAAGAATCCTGGAGTGGTCTGCTATTTCCTTCTTCAGGGGATCTTTCCAACCCTGTGATCAAACCTGGGTCTCCTACATTAGCAGGTAGATTCTTTACCACTGAGCCACCAGGGAAATCCAATACGAATTCGGAGAGGACACATTCAGTCCATAAGACCTAGAAATGACCAAAAATCATCCGTGCACTTGCCAGACACACCCCACTTATTTCCTACTCCTGGTGCTGGGTGGTTTCTCTGTGTAGACTCTGTCTTTTGCTACAACTGAGTCCCCATCCTAAACTGCCCAGGACCCAAAGCCTGGTGCTAACAGTCACTCATAGGCATGTGTCTCTCTTGTCCTGAGTTTGCTGCTGGGTTCCCCATCATTGTGCTCTACTCAACAGCTGGATCTATATGGACACGGAAGCGGCTGGACCCATGAGCACTGTACCCTCCTGTCTGCCCCACAAGCAGCTCCACGGTGTGCCTCTGAAGCTGGGTATCTGTGCTCCTTTCTCATCCTGTGTTCTGCCTCATGGTAGATCTTGTGCTTGGATCCCACATCTCCTCTGGCCCTTCCTTCCCTGTGGTGCCCTTAAACTGACTAGAAGCCTCACCTCTAAGCCCTAAGTCATTCTACATGACTCCAAGAAATGCAGCTTTGATTTAAAAGTTGCTACATAAAACAAGTCTGAATCATCCCATAGACAGTGATGAGCACAGACATTTATTAAAGGTTAGTGTAGCCATGATCACTTGGCTACAAGAAAAAGAGAGACCCCCTTGGATGAACTTTTCTAGGGAATTATGATAAGCAGCAAGTCATTTCCACATGGTACTTAAATCTTTCATCCATATCACCTACTTCCACCCAAGGTCTTCATATTTCACTCTTACTTGATCTCAAACAATAAACTGTGGTGCATGTGGACTCTGCTCATAGCAAGTCATGATCTTGCTCTATTTCTCATTTATGATTTATTTACACATCTTCTTTTGTTTTAGCTACTTTAAGAGACAACAAACACCAGAAGAACAACAATATTGATCAACACTGGCTGTAACCTAACAGATGGATTTAACTTTGCCAAGGGTAATAGAAATGCAAGTCACATATATCTGAACAGTCAAGCATCTGTTTATTCTGGAGATAACCTTTACCTTTTTAGCTGTGCCTGGTTTCAATAGCACTAGGAATCCAGTAGAAATCAGACCATGGAATCATAACTGTGTTAAAAGTTCATAAAGTCAGAGGAGTTTCAAGTCAGAGGCACAGAGAGATTGTCTACACCAGCTGCTGCTTAGGCTCACATCTGACCCTTAGAAGGAAGTCCCAGATGATCACAGGAATCCTACAAGCAAATCTGAGAAACCTGCTATGCTCAGTCATGTCTGACTCTCTGTGACCCTATGGACTATAGCCACCAGGCTCCTCTGCCCATTGGATTTTCCAGACAAGAATACTGGGGTTGGTTGCCATTTCCCCCTCCAGGGGATCCTTCTGACCCAGGGATCGAACCCACGTCTCCTGCATTGGCAGGCAGATTCTTTACTACTGAGCCCCCTGAGAAGCCCACCTGCTGTGCTTGCCATGAGCTAAAATGAAATGATCCCATGTCACCAGCAACATGAAGGGAGCATACAGAAGTGGAAAGCAGGGATTCACGGAACAGTGAAAGTAATAAATTCACCATGCTGTAATTATACTACTGATAAACATTTACTGAGCATCACTTATTATGGAGTAATAAACTATGGGGAGCTGTGGTAGCAAACTTATACCATAATATTTGTGTGTGTGTGTCACATGTTCTCAATTCATCCACCCTATATACAAACCCAAAGACTTCAGTGACCTCAGGGCAAGACAGGAGAAAGTAAAGGGAATAACATTGGTGAGAAATACCGATATTGCCAAAAATAAACATTAGATCTAAGCTACTGATCCCTCCTGGAAATTAAAGCACAAAATTAGCTTATTATGAGACAAGGTTGAAAGGAAGCTGCCAATTGAGAGGATCCCTCGTTAAGTTTAAGTGACCATATGCTAATAGAGGAGGAGCCAGCACCCATGCCTCTATGTGGCTTGTGCCCTGCTCAGCGCTCAGAAGTGGAGCTCTATCTTAAGAATCTGTCATCCAAAGCCAAAGCTTAAGACCATGGATAGACCTCTAAGATCTTTTTCCAACAAGACAAGCAGGTTTAAGTACAACCACACAGGAGCAAATGAAATTCTCCCCTTTTTTCCAAGTTGAGCCTAAGAAAACTCATCCTGGCATAAAGCCTAGAGGACATGGAGTGTTTCAGGTGGGGTCCCCTGAGTAGGCACCACAGCCAGCCACAGCAAAGGACAGGGCTGCTGAAGGCCACCTTCCTGGGCATTTCTGTCCATTTTTTTCCAATTAGATTTGTGTACAGGAAAGCCAAATGAAAAACCATAAGGGAACAACCACAGTGGGGAAAAGCCAAAGAGACAAAAGGCAGATTTCAACAGGAAAATGTGGCCTCTTAAAACAAGACAGATAACAGCCTTGGAATTTTTCAGATTAAAAAAAAGAAATCACACCCTAAATGCTGCCAGTTTGACTCTGTGCCCATCTCATCCCCATGTCAAAGTTTCTGTGGCAGATGGTAAGGAGCAAAATGACCCAAAAATGTCAGTACTTTTTTCTTCTAATAAAGAGAAGCTATCAAAAATACACAAAACAGCAGAGATAAAGGCAAAAAGGAACAATGTGAGTACCCTTGTTCCATAGAAATGGAGCAACACGTATTAGTTCCCTGACTTTTGGATTCTTTTCCCCAAATATGGCTTAGGCTTAATAGAGGGCTTTTAAGTAAAATTTTCTTTTTAACTTTTTTAGTTGGTTTGCTTTGGGAGAAGATGTTACTTGCAGATTGTATTAAACATACAATATATAGTGAAAAGTGGCTTACCAGGTGGTGCAGTGGTAAAGAATCTGCCTGCCAATGTAGGAGATGCAGGAGACTTGGGTTTGATTCCTGGGTCAAGAAGATCCCCTGCAGAAGGAAATGGCAGCCCACTCCAGTCTCCTTGCCTGAAAAATCCCATTGACAGAGGAGCCTAGTGGGTTACAATCGAGGAAGTTGCAAAGAATTGGACATGACTGAGGATACACATAACGTGAAAAGTAGATGTCTCCTCCTCACTCCTGATAGAGTTCTCTTTCTCTGAAGGAACCATTCTTACCAGACTTTTCTGCGTCCTCATCTTTAATCCTAGGATAGAGGTATATATGTGTTTGTGTTGCTCCCTCTTTTTACACAAATAAAAGAAAGAAAGAAAAGAAACACACAAATAGAACAGTTTAAATATACTGCTGCACCTTGCATTTTCCAGTTAATATTTTAAGGATATTATTCTATATTTATTCTTTCACTTACTCACTTTTGGAATAAATTAGTTTAGTAGTGAATAAACTAATGTCCTTACTCCAAGAAAGCATAGTAGAAGGGCTCATGTCAAAAAATAAAATCAACGTCTAATAAGTATGTATTACATCAGCTGTATTATTTTAAAAAAATAAAGCAGGGTAAGGGGACAGGGTAGCCATGTTGTGACGGGGAAGAGAAAGGCTTGCTCTGTGTGATGACATTTCAGGAGTGACCTCAAGAGAAGCTCAAGTGGCTATCAGAGGAATAACTGATCAGACAGCAGGAAGAGTACGTGCAAAGGTCCTGGGGCAGGGGTGTGGTGATCACAACTGAGGATCAGCAAGGAGGTCACCATGGCTGCTGCACATTAAGCAAGGGAGTGATAGGGAATGAGGTCACAGGATGAAGGAGAGCCAGATTATGCAGACTCCTGTAGCCCTTGGTCAAATATTTGGCTTTTACTCTGAGTGAGATGGAAAGTCACCAGTGAGTCTGGAGTGACATGCTAGACACACATCTCAGGATGATTATTCTAACTACTGTGCTGAGAAATTTCGGGTGGCAAGGTTGGAAACACAAACCTAGCCCAGGCAAAAGGTGATGCTGGCAGAGACCAGGATGGAGCAGTGGAAATGGTGGATGGTGGTTGGATTCCGGATGCCTTGTGAATGTGGAGCTGTCAGAAGCTGCTGATGAACTGGATGTGGAGAATGAAAAGAAAGAGAAGTGCCAAGGAGGACTCTTGAGAGTTCTAGCCTGAGTCCTGAGAGTTACTGAAAAGACAAAGTTGCTGTTCATTGAAATGAGAAGGCTGTGGGAAGAGCAGAGCTCAGGAAAGAGAAGCAGGGAAGACACTACTGATTTATTTACTAGCTGCACTGGGTCTTCAGCACTGTGCACTGGCTTTCTCTAGTTGTGGCGAGTGGAGGCTACTCTTCATTGCAGTGAAAAGTGTGAGCTTTTCATTGTGGTGGCTTCTCTCGCTGCGGGGCATAAGCTCTAGAGAGTATGGGCTTCAGTAGTTACAGCGCACAGGCTTAGTAATTGCGGCTGGCAGGCCCTAGAGTATGGGCTTAGTTGCCCCTCAGCTCGTGGAATCTCCCCAGACCAGGGATCAAACACATGTCTCCTGCATCAGCAGGCAGATTTTTAACCACTGGACCACCTGAGATGTCCAAGACACTGATTTTAGATATAGCAAGTTTGATATGTCTATGAGACCTCCAAGTAGAAATGTCAAGGAGGCCACAGGATATATGAGTCTTAAAGTGGCAGAAGCCAGGGATGGGGAGAGAGACATGGGAGATTTCAGCACACGGCTGACATTCTAAAACATATATATCTTATAAACATTTATGTGGCATATATTCTACTCAGACTTCACTTGAACTTTTCAAACAGCTGCATAGGAAACTTTTTAAATTCATTTTTTATATTAAATTTAAATGAAGACCACTGTTTCGTGAAAAAGTCAGAATATACAGTTGGTCCTCGATATTCATAGAGTCTGTATTTGCAAGTTTGCCTACTTGTGAAAATGTATTTGGAACACTAAAATCAATTCTTGCCTTCACGGTAAACCACAGACTGGTGGAAACCGTAACTCACTCAACACACATTTTCCCAGCTGAGCTCTCTTCTTGTTTCTGCTTCCATACTATAAAGAATTGTCCACTTCGTGGTCTACTCCCTGTCACGTGTTTTTTGCTTTTTTTTGTGCTTTTCTTTTTTCTGGTGATTTCTCCTTAAAATGTACCCAAGCAAAGTACCCAAGTGCTTTTTGGTGTTCCTAAGTGCAAAAAGGTTGTGATGTGACTTACAGAGAAAACACATGCGTTAGAAAAGCTTGGTTCAGGCAAGGGTTATAGTGTCAGTGGCTAAGAGTTCAATGTTAAAGAGTCAATGATATATATTAAATAAAGTGTCTTTAAATAGAAACACACATAGACCAAGGTTATATACTGACTGAAGAAAATGGTGTGACCAGAGGTTTGGAATCTAATGCTGCACTTCCTCTAGAAGTAACTGGTTAGTATTCACTAATTAGTGTTATGGTGACTTTTTAGGCTGTAACTGCCAAGTAATGAGAACTGACTGGGGTTTTTTTTGATCTTTTCATAGCTCAGTGGTAAAGAATCCTCCTGCCAAGTAGGAGACATGGGTTCAATCCCTGGGTTGGGAAGATCCCCTGGAGGAGGGCATGGTAACTCACTCCAGTGTTCTTGCCTGGAAAATCCCATAGACAGAGGAGCCTGGAGGGCTACAGTCCATGAGGGTCACAAAAATGTCAGATACAACTTAGAGCCCAAACAACAATAACAACCCTTCACATGGGAAGCAAAAGACTGAAATTACTCGGAGAAATCATCTACCACTACTCTTCGCCTTAAGGTAAGAACCTCATGGAAGCCAACCCAGAAAGCTGGGGCTATGACCTATTTTTAAGAAATAGTAGAGAAGAAAAACCCAAAACAAACAAACAACAACAAAAACCCTCCATTAATAAGTGCAACGATCTGTGCACAGCGAACTTTAATAAATGTCACTGACAACTTTCAAAACCAGTTAGAGTATCTAATGGCTTTCCTTGTCAGAAAAGTATCTTTGTATCTTACCCAAATCCCAGTGCAGTTTAAAATCCCATCTACTCTTTATGTGTTCACAGGAGAAATGAAAACTTGTTAAGCACCAGCTACTGCTCTAAGTCCATCATACACTCAAATACATTAAATTGCCCCAGGCTCTTCCATTCTTTAAGTAAAGTAATTCCATTTAGTTTAAAATTTCTTTCTTAGGGCTTATTTTCCATCCTCTAATCAGTCAAATACAACTCTTCCTGCTTTGAAACGCTTACAATCATGTCATCCTTTTTGCCCTGTTAAATGATGAATTGCAATTTCCATCTCATTGCCTCCAGAGCCCACACTGTTGGTCATAAATGTTTAACTGGTAAGGTCATTTCCTATCAAGATCTCCATGAGCAACTGTTTTAATATGTAATTGTTCTTCTGATCTTTCTATTTAAGGATTCCCCTTCTTGTATTATAAAAAAATATTTTTACAATCAAACCATGTTAATTATTAAAGACAACAGGTCAAATGCAAAGACAGAAAAGGCTTTTTATATTAAAAAAAAAGTTAATAAAGTAACACTGAAGACAATCAGTCTAGAAATGCAAGTTAATTATAAAGAGATTCAATGTTTACTGGACTGCAAGTAGATCCAACCAGTCTACCCTGTTGGATATCAGTCCTGGGGGTTCATTGGAAGGTCTGATGTTGAAGCTGAAATTCCAATACTTTGGCCACCTGATGCGAAGAGCTGACTCATTGGAAAAGACCCTGATGCTGGGAAAGATTGAAGGCAGGAGGAGAAGGGGATGACAGAGGATGAGATGGTTGGATGGCATCACCGACTCAATGGACATGAGTTAGAGCAAGCTCTGGGAATTGGTGATGGACAAGGGAGCCTGGCGTGCTGCAGCTCATGGGGTCGCAAAGAGTCGGACATGACTGAGAGACTGAACTGAACTGACCCAAGTTTTAGAACATGTCCACCTTGAAGGTTTGGGGATTTGGGTGCAGGTACCATTGGGTCTCCCTGGTAGCTCAGGTAGTAAAGAATCCGCCTGCAAGGCAGGAGACTCGAGTTTGATTCCTGGGTTGGGAAGATCCCCTGGAGAAGGGAATGGCGAACCACTCCAGTATTCTTGCCTGGGAAATCCCATGGACAGAGAGGCCTGGTGGGCTACAGTCCATGGGGTTGCAAAGAGTCGGACATGACTGAGTGACTAACGCACTTCACACACACTTCTTCAGGTTCCATTTCTTTTTGGTCCTCATTAGCAATGTAATTTGTCATTGCCATACTTTTGAAGAAAGCATTTCTTATAGTTTGGATCATGAAGAGTTTGCACCACATTTTACTAACCACCACATGATTTCTATTATATACTTAATTGTGATGTTAAGAAATTTTCTAAGAATCTGTCCAGGAATTTAAAAGAACAAAACTCAGTTACAAAGCTAAACTACTGGAAAACACATGATTGGGATTAGACAAAGCAAGAGAGAATGCTGTATTAAGATACTAACCGAGGAGTCCAAAAACTGAACCCCATGGCTAGAAGGCTATATGCAACCTTAGACTAGTCATTTGACCTTCTGGGATTTAAGTATCCTCATGAAGTATCCCTGGAGAAGGAAAAGGCTACCTATTCCAGTATTCTGGCCTGGAGAATTCCATGGACTGTATAGTCCATAGGGTTGCAAAGAGTTCAACATGAATGAACGACTTTCACTCACTCATTCAGTCACTCATGGAGTACAGGTACTAGACTATCTCTAAGATCCTTATTATTCAAAATTCTGCATTTACAGTGAGCACAATTAGTTGGGGCTTCTCTAGTTGCTCAGACGGTAAAGAATCCACCTGTAATGCGGGAGACCTGGGTTTGATCCCCGGGTTGGGAAGATCCCCTGGAGGAGGGCATGGCAACCCACTCCAGTATTCTCGCCTGGAGAATCCCCATGGACAGAGGAGCCTGGTGGGCTACAGTCCATGGGGTCACAAAGAGTCACACACAACTGAGCGACTAAGCACGCAGCACAGAGGAAGATCAGTGACAGCACAGATTACACACACGGGTAAATCTAACTAATTAACATGCAAGCTGTGTGCTAAGTTGTTTCAGTCTTCTCTGACTCTTTGAAACCCTGTGGACTGTAGCCCACCAGGGTCCTTTGCCCTTGGGATTCTCCAGGCAAGAATACTAGAGTGGGTTGCCTGCCCTCCTCCAAGGGGTCTTCCCAACCCAGGGATCCCACATCTCTTTTGTCTCCTGCATTGGCAGCGGGTTCCTTTCCACTATCGCCACCTGGTGGATATAGTGTTATATTCACAGGCCCCACACATGCCCCTCCATAGAGCCTATCAAGTGACCAGTAGAGCTTAAGACAGACACTCTTAAGTCTGGAGATCAGTTCTAGGCTCGCCTCAAACAAGATGTTAAGTCATTTTCCAACAATTAAATATGTAATTCCACCAGCTGTGTGTCCTATAATTTAGTTCAATTTTGTATCCTGCAACTTTACCAAATTTGTTGATGAGTTCTAGCAGTTTTTTGGTCCTGTCTTTAGAATTCTGTGAGTAGTATCATGTCATCTGCAAACAGTGATAGTTTTAAATATTCTTTTCCAAACTGAGTTCCTTTATTTCTTTTTCTTCTCTGATTGCTGTGGCTAGGACTTCCAAAAATATGTTGAATAATAGTGGTGAGGGTAGACACACTTGTCTTGTTCCTGATCTTAGCAGAAATGCTTTCAGCTTTTCAACTGTGAGTATGATGTTAGCTGCAGGGCTGTCATATATGGCCTTTGTCATGTTGAGGTATGTTCCCTCTATGTGGAATCATAGAGGGAATAACAAACTAGTGAATATAACAAAAAAGAAGCATATTCACAGATACAGAGAACAGACTAGGTTACAGTGAGGGATGGGGGAGGGGCAATATAAGGATAGAGGATTAAGAGGTACAAACTATTAGGTATAAAATAAGCCACAATATATTTTAAACCACATATATTTTACAATGTGGGGAACAGTCAATATTTTATAACGATAAATGGCGTGTTTGTGTGAATCCTGAGTCACTCAGTTGTATATAACTTTTTGTGGGCCCATGGACTGTAGTCCACAAATAAATGGACTATAACCTTTAAAATTTGTGACTCATAACATTGTAAACCTATAACTTATATAATACTCTCCATCAACTATACTTCAATAAAAAAGAAAGAAAAAAGAAAAAGAAAAAAAAGAAACCTTTAAATTGCCATGTGTAAACTACTGATAGATAGCTAACAGGAAGCTGCCGTACAGCACAGGGAGCTCAGCTCAGAGCCCTGTGATGACTTGGAGGGGTGGATGGGGCTGGAGTGGGAGGGAGAGGATATACATGTACATTTGGCTCAGTCACATTGTTGTGCAGCAGAAACTAACACAATATTACAAAGCAATTATACTCCAATAAAAATAAAGAAATTGCACTTGTTTCTCCCCTTCTCATCTTTTGTTTTATATTTTTTACTTTTTAGGGGAGTTTAAGTTATGATTTAGTCCACTGCTTACAGAATAGTGAGCAGGATTACAAGAATTCTGGAGCACCCTTAGGTACCCTTGATTATAGAGTCTTTGGAACTTTTTTTAAAAAGCACCCAAATTCTCCTCTGGATGCACTAGATGTGCATGGTCTACTGCAATAATCCAGTCAGGAAGGTGTGGCAGTATTTATGCTTGTTTGGGCACCGGTAGGATTAAGAGTATCTTTCGAATAGAGAGCACAGGGAGAAGAGTATATGCCAACACTAGTCTCACCATGAAAGGTGGCTGGTGTGTTGTTCTTATTTATAACTGATGCTGGCCCTTCTCTTGACGTGTGCCCAGTCGTGTCCAACTCTTTGCAACCTCATGGACTGCAGCCCACAGACTCCTCTGTCCATGGGATTCTCTAGGCAAGAATACTGGAGTGGGTTGTCATGCCCTTCTCTGGGTATCTTCCCGATCCAAGGATCAAATCCGCATCTCTGCAGTCTCCTGCATTGGCAGGCATTTACCACTAGCACTGTCTGGGAAGACCAAACACTTAGGAATAGGAGTTAAACGGGGGCTGTTTTCAGATATTGGCTAGCAAAAGCAATTCAGGATACAGTCCAATTTGAGAGTAACTAGGCAAGTCCTGATTACTTGAAAGGAGCTCTTAAAAAAGGATTTTTGTCTTTTAAAAGTAACATTTTTATTCATCCATCTTTAGGCAATAGTGTGCTTTTGAGTCACCTTAGAGGATAGAAATAAAGCTTGATTGTACCAAGCATCTAGAAGCTTGAAAGTGGTCCACTGGTCCCCAGAATTGAGTCCAGCCAATTCTGTTGTGCTGAATGGATGGGTAGAAATGACACCTGAATGTCCTGGGTGGAGTGTGGTTCCACTGATGGTTCCACATCAGTGCTTGTGCTTGATGTATCAATAAAATGATTAAAGAGTGAGGATTATTTACCTGAGGCTGATTGTTTAATAAATCTGCAAGCATAGACTATACACCATTTTTCAGAGTTTATATATTTGACCAATTATAAGGGCCAGCTGGACTATATGAAGAGCAAAGGTGAATTGGGAGGCCTTTATCTAACTCTCATATTTTAGAATCACAGAGATCTTAGCTCCAAGGGAGCTGAGACATTGCCTCGCTGGACTCATCCCCATGCTTCTCTTCTTCACTTCCAGCTCTCTTTTCAACCCACAAACTAAGCAAAGAACACCATACTTTTCTGAAAACCGTAACTTCCTCTCACTTCTTTGATCATTACTTTACTCAGCACTCTTAAAATTAGGTCACTTACCCTCTTGATGTTGTACAAGTGAAATAGCAAAAGAAATGGGATGGCAATTGCTTCAACTTGAATGTACAAAAATGCTTAGTCAGTATTATTAAATAATTTTGCAGGAAAATTGGAAATAACATCCATGTCCCCTAAAAAGATGACAGAGAGTTAAATATATTGGCACGGAATGATGGCTACAATAAATTAAGTAAAAAATTCAAGACCAAACAGTACACTGATGAATAATATTCATGTGTGTGTTTACTGATACCTATAAATAAAATATTATTTTTTTTGTTTTCTCAACAAATATTAAATGTGCCATGAACTCTTCTAAAGATCAAGATTTTGATGGGAGACACAGTTCCTACCCATGGGTGCTCACAGTCTGCTGGAGAGGTAAACGTTGTTGTTATTGTTCAGTCACTCAATCGTGCCCAGCTCTTTGTGACACCATGGACTTCAGTATATCAGGCTTCCCTGTCCCTCACCATCTCCTGGAGTTTGCTCAAACTCATGTCCATTGAGTCGGTGATGCCACCCAACCATCTCATCCTCTGTCATCCCCTTCTCCTCCTGCCCTCAATCTTTCCCAGCATCAGGGTCTTTTCCAATGAGTCAGCTCTTCTCATCAGGTGGCCAAAGTACTGGAGATTCAGCTTCAGCATTGGTCCTTCCAATGAAGATTCAAGATTGATATCCTTTAGGATTAACTGTTTTTATCTCCTTGCAGTCCAAGGGAGTCTCAAGAATCTTCTCCAACAACACAGTTCAAAAGCATCAGTTCTTTGATGCTCAGCCTTCTTTATGGTCCAGCTCTCACATCCATACATGATTTCTGGAAAAACCATAACTTTGATTATATGGACCTTTGTCAGACCTTATAAGAACATTAAGCAGATAATAATATAATAAAAACTGTATGTGTGTGAAGTATATATGCATACAAGTGAGTGTGTATATTTATATAAGGAAAAAAGGCTAAAATCACATTTAAAACCAACAGGTATTACTCGTGAATGATCTTTTATTTCTTTATTTTCAGCATGCTATAAATCTTCAATTACCATCTTTTTCTTTTGTAATTAGAAAAAAAATTAATTGGATTTACTGTTTCTTATTTAGTTTCCTCAGGTCTACATCAGGCTACCTTTAGATTTAGTGATCAGCTCTCTTCTGTCTTCCCTTGAGATAAAAAAACAATTGTTGTCTATTTCCTGACTTTAGGAGAAGGCAATGGCACCCCACTCCAGTACTCTTGCCTGGAAAATCCCACGGATGTAGGAGCCTGGTAAGCTGCAGTCCATGGGGTCGCTAGGAGTTGGACACAACTGAGCGACTTCACTTTCACACATTGGAGAAGGAACTGGCAACCCACTCCAGTGTTCTTGCCTGGAGAATCCCAGGGACGGGGGAGCCTGGTGTGCTCCCGTCTCTGGGGTGGCACAGAGTCGGACACAACTGAAACGACTTAGCAGCAGCAGCAGCGGAATGCATAAGAGTGTACTGCTTTGACACTTGTGAAAGTAACAGCAATAAGAAGTAATTGAGAAAAAAACAGTCAGGCATACATCATTTTCTGAGAGACATGGATGGCTATCCAAGGCAGGGGAACAAAGAGACCCATCTTCTCCTCGGGGCCCAAGGGAGCTTACACTTACTTGTACTTGGCAATGCTTTTTTAGCAACCCTCTGCTAAAGCTGAAGCATCAATTACATGGCATTTTTAAAGATTTATTTATCTGTTTATTTACTTATTTCCATTTTGGCTGTGCTGGGTCTTCGTTGCTGCACATGGACTCTCTCCAGTTGCGGTGAGTGGGGTGGGGTGCTGGTTCTCTAGTAGCGATGCAAGGTGTCTCATTGCAGTGGCTTTTCTTGCTGCGGAGCACAGGCTCTAGGCTGCGGGGGCTTCAGTAGTTGTGGTGCATGGGCTTAGTTGCTCCACGGCATGTGGGATCTTCCTGGACCAGGGATCGAACCCATGTGCCCTGCACTGGCAGGAAGATTCTTAACCACTAGACCACCAGGGAAGCTCCCATTATATCTTAATATGAAAGTCTTACAAAGACTATTATTTCTGATGAGACTTATTTCTTACAAAGAATTGCAGATAAATAACTTGCAAAATATTTTATGCTTTGTTATTTATAACATATTTTTGCATTTTACAACTGTTTCCAGTACTTGTAGTAGTTCTTACAAAATGAGAGGAGAAGGCAATGGCACCCCACTCCAGTACTCTTGCCTGGAAAATCCCATGGACGGAGGAGCCTGGTGGGCTGCAGTCCATGGGGTCGCTAGGAGTCGGACATAACTGAGCGACTTCACTTTCACTTTTCACTTTCATGCATTGGAGAAGGAAATGGCAGCCCACTCCAGTGTTCTTGCCTGGAGAATCCCAGGGACGGGGGAGCCTGGTGGGCTGCCGTCTGTGGGGTTGCACAGAGTCGGACACGACTGAAGTGACTCAGCAGCAGCATGAAATGCGAGTGAAGGTTCTGCCATCTCTTCTGACATTCAGAGAACCTCTGATGAGACCACAGAACTCTACCTCACTAAAGGCTCAAAAAGTAACAGGGACTTGGCCGCCAGGAGATTTGGAAAATGACCTGGCCAATGTCCACCATAAAACATTCCAAAGGCTTACTGTGAAGCATCAAAGTTCATTTAAAAAGTTGCTTACATATATTTTTTTGTAAATGGTACACACTCAAGAACATTGTCCAAATAAGGAAAAGAATAAAGAAGAAAGTTTGAAAATATCCCCCAAATTCCATAAGTGTTAATGTGGTGAGCATATTTCTCTATATCTCTATCCATGCACAGGAATATACTGATATAGTACTATATAAATAGCATTATTTGCTTCTTTTTTTTAAGCAAAAATGAAAGAGGGCATATAAAGCTTAAAAATAAGGACAACTCAATTTGGGAGGTGAAGATCATGAGATGCCTCATGAAGGGAGCTTTGGGTCCCAATGATACCCCACTCTTTGAACTGGGTGCTGAGTACAAGACTGTGATCATTTTGCAAAAATGTGAGCTGTACATTTCTGATTTACATACTTTTTTAGTTTGCATCTTATACTTGAGTGAAAATTTTTTACATAAAACTCCCTGACTAAAGTAAATCAATACTCCAAGCAAATGAAGGAGAAGGCAAAGCAGAGGAAACATATGTAATCCTAGAACCAATTAAGTCTATTTTCATGCTTTAATTTCAGTCTTTAATTTTCAGTATCTTAAAAATTTATCTGTTATTTGTTAATGCTCTTTCACACAAAGAGCATTAATATTTCTTAACAGGAAATTCTAAGTCCTAGAAAGAGTAAATGGTCTTCATGTTTTTCAATGTATTAAACGTAAGTTACATAGTTTTATAAAGAATCTTCATGGTAAGTGAACATAAATTGGGGAAATCTTTAGGTGTAGCAACATATTACAATATAGCCTGTGCTGGCTATGACAGAACCCCTCAGCCAATGAGCCATACTTTCTATGAACTGATTAATCAACCAGTGTCAGTCAGAAACATTAGTCATATAGATACGGCATAACAGTTAGTTTAAAAGTAAGATTTATTAATTATATACAGGTGTAATTTTCCTTTGCCCTCTATTTTATCCATTTCCTAAAACATTTCTATACATGTTCTGGGGCTTCCCAGGTGGCACTACTGGTAAAGAACCAGCCTGCCAATGGAGGACACATAAGAAAAGCAAGTTCAATTCCTGAGTTGGGAAGGTCCCAGGGAGGAGGGCATGGCAACCCACTCCAGTATTCTTGCTTAGAGAACCCCATGGACAGAGGAGCCTAGTGGGCTACAGTCCATAGGGTCACAAAGAGTTGGACACAACTGAAGCAACTTAGCATAGCACAGCATCAGATCAGATCAGATCAGTCGCTCAGTCATGTCCGACTCTTTGCGACCCCATGAATCGCAGCACGCCAGGCCTCCCTGTCCATCACCATCTCCTGGAGTTCACTCAGACTCACATCCATCGAGCCAGTGATGCCATCCAGCCATCTCATCCTCTGTCGTCCCCTTTTCCTCCTGCCCCCAATCCCTCCAAGCATCAGAGTCTTTTCCAATGAGTCAACTCTTCCCATGGGGTGGCCAAAGTACTGGAGTTTCAGCTTTAGCATCATTCCTTCCAAAGAGATCCCAGGGCTGATCTCCTTCAGAATGGACTGGTTGGATCTCCTTGCAGTCCAAGGGACTCTCAAGTGTCTTCTCCAACACCACAGTTCAAAAGCATCAATTCTTCAGTGCTCAGCCTTCTTCACAGTCCAACTCTCACATCCATACATGACCACTGGAAAAACCATAGCCTTGACTAGACGGACCTTTGTTGGCAAAGTAATGTCTCTGCTTTTGAATATGCTATCTAGGTTGGTCATAACTTTGCTTCCAAGGAGTAAGCGTCTTTTAATTTCATGGCTGCAGTCACCATCTGTAGTGATTTTGGAGCCCAGAAAAATAAAGTCTGACACTGTTTCCACTGTTTCCCCATCTATTTCCCATGAAGTGATGGGACCGGATGCCATGATCTTCGTTTTCTGAATGTTGAGCTTTAAGCCAACTTTTTCATTCTCCTCTTTCACTTTCATCAAGAGGCTTTTTAGTTCCTCTTCACTTTCTGCCATAAGGGTGGTGTCATCTGCATATCTGAGGTTATTGATATTTCTCCCAGCAATCTTGATTCCAGCTTGTGTTTCTTCCAGTCCAGCGTTTCTCATGATGTACTCTGCATATAAGTTAAATAAGCAGGGTGACAATATACAGCCTTGACGTACTCCTTTTCCTATTTGGAACCAGTCTGTGGTTCCATGTCCAGTTCTAACTGTTGCTTCCTGACCTGCATACAAATTTCTCAAGAGGCATACATGTTTTATTATATTTTGATATCACTTTTGAAACCAAAATAAACACAGCAATTAAATAAATGAGGAAATTAATCCAAGCACTTTTGTAACACAAGTTATAAATCCAAACACAGCAAATTTCAGAATGCAAACACCAAATTTCTCCAAATAGATATATACGTGCCCTGCAAGGGTGGGGCCACAACAAGGGTGTGCTGACTCCGGATGGTGGGTTTGGGGGGAGTCTGGGATCTTCATAGATCCAATAAGCAGCTGTTTATAGCCAAGTTCTTAGGCATCCAGGATGTGTGGGAAGATTATCCACACATGGGACTGGTAAATCCAAAGAGTAAGACAGGAAGTAAAAGATGGGTAACAAGGGACACTCATGAATAAGGAGTACTGGAGCAAGAAATGAAAGGGAGAAGAGAGCAAACGTGGACTATCATAAGCTCCACTGGAAGCTGAGAAGTCTGATGTTATTCCTGTGCCCACATTTACAGCAGGACATTTAAAGTTGCGTTAAAGGCTAAAAATCTAAACTATACCATTTTTCCTGCAATCCTCTGAGCTGCTCCTCAGAGACTTTGTCCATCTTGAACTATTTAATTTCTAGGTTATGCGGCTAATTGGTGTCTTTATTCTAGGTCTCCCATATATCACATTGATTTTACAATCAACATTAGGCTTAATCAGCAACAACTTAAATGGTATTCTATCCATCATCCCATACAAACTTGCTCTTGTGTCTTCTCACCAAATGGGACTTATGCAGCATCCATCATGAATTGTCTGTACCCAGGAGACTGATCAACAGCATGAAAATTTGAACTGAGCTCATATTTTGCTTATTTTCAGCTTTGCAGTTCCTTTAGCTATCAAGTGTAGCTCACAGAAGACAGTAGACAAATGAATGAGAGACTATTCATCTTCATTACACTACTGATACGTGCAATTTATAATTTTTAATGCTCTTGACATCATCCTCAAGGAGAAACTCAAAGCTAACCATTGCATTCAATTACCTAAAACTTGTCAGCACAGAATCCTTTTCAGTCAGCATCATACCCATCCTAATTAATAAAATCATTTAGATATTTATTATATGTTTTTTTTTTCAAGGCGTTTTATATCCTCTCATCCTCCACATCTTTCCATTCGTTTTATCAATGTGGCTACCAGTTATCAATTATCAAGAAAAGAACATTGTAGCCATTAGTCATTTAGAGTTGTATCCAATCTGTTCTCTTCATGTCACTTTCAAACTTCTAGAATCTGTGAACATATGAATGTAGGTGTAGATAATCTCTGATCCTCTGAAGCTAACTTCTCTTAAGGGACATAATCAAAATACCACTTTATATTGTCAGCCTCCATGTTCCTTCCAGAACACAATGCATTGTCGCTCACTTCTAAACACCTTATTGGACTTTGGGTAATAGACTATAGGAATTACCTATTATATATTTGACTCTCAGACTTTTTCTTCCTTGATACATGCATTTATTCATTCAACAAGACACAGAACCTACTATGTACAAAGTACTATGTCAGGAAAAGTAGGGATTGCAGCCAGTGGACTTTTATTCACTTTTCTTGAGCCACCTGCTTCAAGTGTGAGGGTCTTTGCTTTTCTTTTTCATACTTCACATCTAATCAGTGGCCAGTGTATATGAAGTTTTCTTTCACATTATCTTCTTTTTTTTGCACTTTCTTCCCACCACCCTATTTTAAATCCTTACCATCCTGTACCTGCTGTTGCTGCTGCTGCTGCTAAGTCGCTTCAGTCGTGTCTGACTCTGTGCGACCCCAGAGACGGCAGCCCACCAGGCTCCCCCGTCCCTGGGATTCTCCAGGCAAGAACACTGGAGCGGGTTGCCATTTCCTTCTCCAATGCATGAAAATGAAAAGTGAAAGTGAAGTCGCTCAGTTGTGTCTGACTCTTAGTGACCCCATGGACTGCAGCCCACCAGGCTCCTCCGCCCATGGGATTTCCAGGCAAGAGTACTGGAGTGGGATGCCATCGCCTTCTCTGATCCTGTACCTAGATAATATCAAAAGCTTCCTCCCAATCTGTCTCTCTGCAAGGTCTCCAACCTAATCAAACACCTTACTTATTCTAGAAACAGTATGTCATAGCAAAATATTAATGTAATTATTACAATGATGCAATAGAGGTTAAGAATCATTATTTGCTTTTTGTAGATAACAATATTAACTGTTAAAGAGTTTTTGTTTTTAAGTCCCAAATCACATAACTAATGCATGACTAACACAGAAATTTAATTCTAGGTCTGAATACATCTAAACCCTCTTTCCGTAACATCAGACTAACTCCCAGTTTAAGGGAATTGTTTAGGGGAAATCAGCCAGGATGGGAAGAAAAGGTATGAATTATGCTGGCATGAAAAGAACAGGAAATCAAACAAGTGACATGGAGAAGGAAGAACAGACCTGTACATGGGACCAGATGGGCTATGAAGAAGAAAGAAATGTCCAAGATTTTTTGGTAGTTTTAAACAGTGGGTCATTGGAGGTTTGGCCTGGCTTTGCTTCCTCTATGTCTTGGAAAGCTGTATGATGAGATGGTTTAAGAAGCAAGGGTCCGAATTTGTTCCCAATCTGGCACTACCCCTTACTAGCTGTATGCCCTTAGGAATGCACTTAACTTCTCTGTGCCTTATGTCAATACAATGGGGATAATAATAAACCTGCTTAGGAAGGTTGAGGATTTTTTTTAATTTATTTATTTTTAATTAAAGGATAATTGCTTTACAATATTGGTTTGATTTCTCCCATACATTAACATGAATTAGCCATAAGTATATCTATGTCCCCTCCCTCCTGAACCTCTCTCCCACCTCCCACCCTTTCCTACCCCTCTAGGTTGTTACAGAGCTCCAGTTTGAGTTCCCTGAGTCATATGGCAGATTTCCATTGGCTATCTGTTTTACACATGGTTGTGTACATGCTTCTATGCTACTTTCCCCACTCATCTCACCCTCTCCTTCCCCGCTCTGTCCTTGTTCATAAGTCTTTCTCTATGTCTGTGTCTCCATTGCTGCCCTTCAAATAGGTTCATCAGTACCAAGGCTGAGGATTATTAAAGTGCTTACAACACTTGGAACCCAGCACATATGTCCTCAATATTTATAAAATATTATTTATATCCATGCATTTCTTTTTCTTTCAAATAACTTAACATTTATATAGAATGGATTCAGTTATTTGCATTTCCTTTAAGTTTATAAATAAAGCCAGAAAAAGCAACGAGAGGTCACAGCCCAAGCCAGGCTGACTTATTTGGTATAACATCCAGCAAGCCCTGACATGCTCCGGATTCTAATGAGGTCAAGGAGACGGTTTTTCATAGTGTCTTTTCTCTTGGATAGTGAGAGAACTGATCACATTTGCATGACAAGAAACAAAGCTGGCTTCCTTTTCATCATGGAAGGGATTTAATGAAAATCCAACCTATAGATTCACTCTCCTTATAATCAAAGACTGGTTTTTCAACCCACAGTTCTCTGCACAGAGCTCTCACTAAAACGAAAGGTGAAGTATTGTTCCCTTTGCAAAAGCTGGCCAGGTTAGAACACCTTCCCTACAAAATTGTTACCATATCAGTGTTTGCAGTTAAGAAGAGTTCAGTTAGACCCAGGCATTTATTTTAATATACAGTGGGGTAATTTTTCCAACTCTCCAAATAATAACTAATCAATATAGCCAGAGGATGGCCTGGATGCAAACACGCCAACAATCTGCAGTCACTCTCTTGGTTCCCACTGGTCCCTTCCCCCTGCTCCATAGGGAAGTTCGCTCCTTTGGAGGTCTTTATACTTTCATCAGGTTGTCCTACTGCATTTAAGTGATCGGAGCCCCTGACTGGCTCCTTGTTTTCTCCCTAAATACTGTACACAACCATCACTATGCTTATGTGTATGCTCATGCTTAAGACCTGTTGGCAAGGGACTCTTGGCAAGGGCCTCTATCCGGATTTCAGCCCCGTTCTTTTTAATCCTTAGAGGAATGTTCCCAGGCTAATTAAAGAGAAAAACAGAATTATTATGCCCCAAGAATTCAGGCAAAACATTCCCAAGCACTAAGAAGCCCTAATGAATCCTCGTGCTGGACATGCTGATTCTCAGCCATCCTGCTGGTTTAGGAGAAATGGGGTGAGTCTCTGCGAAGTTCTCTTCACTGGAAAGGAAAGCTTCTAAAATGGATGAGATGATAAAAGGTACCAGGTGTTAACTAAGGAAGGGAAAAATCTGACCCTCATCTTTGCTGCTTTAATTCTGTGGTCGGTTTGCTTATGAGTAAGTGAGCTAGGACAGATGATAAGGCCAGGAAGAGAAAGGAAATATTCTTACGGATCCAGATTCCAGTTTCCCCTCTTCTGAATTGTTAGAAAAGCAGCCTTACTTCTAAAAATTCCCACATTCCTTTCATCAGCACTTTCTTCATTCATCTGGATTATAAACGGAATAATCATTTCCCACACATCAGCTGTGCAGTCAAATAAGTGTATTTCAGGCATTCTCTCTATATAGTAATAGGTTTTATTTTCTCCCAAATGTTATATAATCATATTATTACCAATGTCCTTCATCCCATAATCCCTTAAAGAAAAGTTTAGTGGCTTCTGTGTTACAGCAGCTCTTCCCCTAGTATCGAGGGCAATGGAGAAGCAGCAGTTGGAGAAGGCACATGGAGAGCAGAGACCCGAATTAAGCACAGAGTCATTCCCACGGCGACTTCTAATGCCAAGTCCAAAGACCTCATTTCCATTTCGGTGTCCCTAAGCCCAGCAACATTTGCTCTGCTAGAGTGAATCAAACAAACTTCTTCCAAACAAAGTCATAGAACACTTCCTTTTAAACGTGGGCTCCTGTTGCCGCTGCCTGCATATGCTAGCTTTAAAATGAAAACAACATCTCTTAGAAGTTTGCTCTAGTAACGTTTAATGTGCAAATGCCTCCAATCAACAGTGAAGCTCACAGAACTGAGACGACTCACTAGTCAGAAAAGAAAGATGCTTCAGTACGAATGGGTTTGAACCCTCATATGGAAATATCAAGACAATGGGCAATTATTTCTATGAAGGAGTCTCCTGGAAATTACAACATTCAGAAGAAAAGAGTCCACTTCAGACACTGTATTCATCAGGGCTGCGTCTCAGGTCACCGCGGGGTCTGTCTTTGCCTGGCAGAGCAGCCCTCATTAATTACAAGGCAGCATTACTCCTGACACAAAAGAAATTATTTTTCAAAAATCAGTGTGCTGCTGGCAAAGGTGTTCCTGCCCTTCCACTGAAAAACCGACAGCTCCCCAAAGCTCAAGGGACTGTCGGTCATTCTCAGGTTACCAACAGCCATTTTCACCAGCACATGCTAAATATTCTTTCCCAGGTAGCAGACCAGGTCTGCCGAAAGCTCCGGAGTTTCTTACCATTGCGATCCGATCTTCCCTCCCTTCCGACTCCGGCTGCCAAGAGCTGTTGCTGGTCCGCTGCTCCTCCAGCCACCGGATCCTCTGGAGGCTGAGAATGTCTCATGTGGTGCGAATGTATCGCCACCGATTATATTTCAGTCCCTCAATTGCTAGCCTTGATGCTTTGGAAATCAGCCAAACCAAGCGCAAAGAGAAAGGGCTGCAGCTTGCAATTTCAGAACTTTCCCTAGAATGTGCTCTTAAAAACATGGGCCCCTCATTTAGCACTTGAACAAATACCCAGGGCTTGCTACTTTCAGTTGCACTTCTCTCGTTTTCCTTTTAAACTGACTTGGGTTTTGTTGCTAGTGGAAGGAAATTACAGCAAGATATTCAAAGCTGACCCAGGGGATGCAGACCTGGTGCAGACTTCCACATGCTTCAAACCTGACAAGAAAAGGCTGCTATTCCAATCAGAGATGAGAATCCTGCCGAGATGGGGAGGAAGGCAGAGGGACAGTGCTGGCGAGCTGTCTAGGGTGACAGCATTTTGATAACTGGTGGGAGTCTGCACAATGCTCTGAGGAACAACCATGGGACCCAAGTTGGCTCTAAATCATTCGGTACCAGATTGTTCAATCCAAAGAGGCAGAAAGCAAAGTTCTATCAAAGGAATCTATGGAGCACAGCCTTATCTTGAAGGATGAACTAGAAGTTCTTTAAGGGCAGAAGTTCTTCAAAGAGTCTGCTAAGACCCTTTAAATCTACTGGGTTACTCAATCATATTAAATTATTTGTTGTTGTTTAGTCACAAAGTCGTGTCTGGCTCTTTTGCAACCCCATGGACTGTAGCCCACCAGACTCATCTGTCCATGGGATTTCCCAGGCAAGAATACTGGAGTGGGTTGCTATTTTCTTCTCCAGGGGATCTTCCCAACCCAGGGATCGAACCTGCATCACCTCCACTGGAAGGCAGATTCTGAGCCATCAGAGAAGCCCCATTAAACTATTAGGATCTTGCTTTTCCTACATTTGACAACGTTTTAAATTCTTAAAAATTTTATTTCAGAAGGATTTACTCAGACAATTAGCACATAGCACAGGCAAGACCTCAACTGAAGCTCAGGCAAGAACTCTTTAAAATAACAGTACAAAAAAAATAATAATAATAAAATAAAATAACAGTACACAGGAGCCAACACATCTATCAGCTGCCAAACTGTTTACCTGCCTTTGCTTCCCCCACTTACTGTGAACTCCTGCAGGTAGCGTCCATGTTTGTTTTGTTCACTACTTTATCCCTAGTATGGCCTCTACTCCACTGTAGGATATTAATTGGCTGAATTAATTAACTTTCCACAATCATTGGAGATGATTGTTGGCAGAGCCCCACAAATTGGTAAAATTCCCTTTGCTTGGAGCCTCATGTGTTGGAGGCTTGGGTTGGGTTCTTTTCATAGCTTCTTTTCCTCTCACCAGAAAGGTTCATACACCCTAATATGGTCAGGCTTAGAAAGGGCAGGAAAAACTTCCAGCAGAGTTAAATACTTGTTCTAAAGAAAATGCAATTCAAGGAATATAATTCATGCTGATGGCCAAGGGTTTTGATTTGTTCAAGGAGTCCATGGCCTTTATCAAGCCTGACAGCATCAAGAAGAAGTTGTGCATCAAGAGTTCAAGAGAGCTATTCACAACTTCCTTCCCTGTAGGCAACAGTCATTTACAATAGAAGAGAAGACATGGTAAGTAGGCCAGGCACCCAGGTGAGACAACAGAGCCCACTCCAGGGGCCAAGATGTAGCTCGATCCCTGTATATAGTAGTTCTAGATACTTACTGAATTCGTACAAACGGTTAAAGTACTGCTCTGGAGCTCTAGAATGTCAGACACACCCTCAAACAGAGAGAAGCCAATGCTGCCTAACTGGAGACTCAGCTCATGACTCCATCTCTAGGTCCTCTTCCCAGGAGACTCCACCAAACTGCTCCCACCATTCCCTGCTCTCTGCCCAATTACACTGTCCTCAGATGGAGTGAGGTGGTGACATCAATTGCAGAGTGGCCAGTGAAAGAGTCCTTGCTGTCCTATTTCCAATAGCCTTTGTCTTTGTAAACAACAGAAGCCCCCTACTCCGGCATTAATGAAGTATCTCCCTTTTCTTCTTGTTCTTCAAGGTACAGTGTCATTCCTTCCTTCATCAAGAAGACTCCTCTGATGGCTACAACATATAGCAATTTCTCTGCCCCATTCCTGGCATTCACTTTTGTCCCAACCATTTAATATACTGTCTTCTGACACTTCTTGGACATCATTGTTTTTATTTTTTATTTTTAGGTATATCTTATCATTTAACCAGACAGTAAAGATGTATTCCTGTACAAAATTTGTGAATGGCATCCCACTGACTAGAAGATGAAACTAAAAGTACTCAGCATGGCATTTAACGTCTTTCATGAATGGGCCCCTTGTAAGTTTCCTTCCCCACCTCACCCCTGCAAGTATAGTCTGCTTTAGTCACAGGAAAAAAAAAAGTGTAAGTGAAAGTTGCTCAGTTGTGTCCGACTTTCTGTGATTCCATGGACTGTAGCCTGCCAGGCTCCTCTATCCATGGAATTCTCCAGGCAAGAATACTGGAGTGGGTAAGTTGTTCCCTCTCCAGGGGATCTTCCTGATCCAGGGATCAGAACCCAGGTCTCTTGCATCGCAGATGAATTCTTTACCATCTGAGCCACCAGAGAAGCCCGAGAATACTGGAGTGGGTAGCCTATCCCTTCTCCAGGGGATCTTCCCGAACCAGCAATCGAATCGGGGTCTCCTGCATTGCAGGCAGATTCTTTACCAGCTGAGCCACACTCCATTCTCTTCTCTCAAATCTTTATGCTCACTCATGCTTCCAGGCTTTTCCGCACACCAGGTCCACACAGGAGCTTGTCCTCCCCTGGGTCTGCACTTTTTGTACCATCTCTTTTGTTTCTCCTGAAAGAACTCAACAGTCAGGTGAAGGCTGGAGGTCTATTAAACATTGATGTGGACCGCTGCCCCCACTCCGTTATGTTTGTGGCAGAGCCAGGCACAAATCAAACTAGATTAAGAATCAGTGATTCGCCTGCAGTGAGTGTATTGGCATTATTTTTCCCTAAGAAAAATGGATTTTTTTTTTCCTCAAACAAATTACCATTTGGCAGAAACCACAAGAGAATATGAAGAAGGATTTCTGAATAATTGTCTCCCTGTTGACTGAATCAGGTTTTTATTGACATTAAGAGTCATTTGGACACTTGTGCTAATCGAAGTTGTTAGACTTCTCAGCTTGGTGTTGTCAGAATGAAATGAATCACTGAAATACAGCTACCTCACTGATGCCCAGACAACATCAGCAAAAATGTCAGAAATTTCTGGAGAGTTAGAAGAAGAAAGGAATTGACATTTTTCTTTAAAAAAAATACTGTAATTTGTATATTTTTATTTTAAAGTGTAAACATCCAAAAAGCCAGTCTTTTTGTCTTGAACCACCCCATCCTCCCACAAACCTCCCCTAACAGCTAGAGTATTCAGGTACAGCAATAAAAGAGTTTCAGACCCAGGGGCAAAAGGTCCACTGGAGAGCTGCCCACACCTTCTTTGACCCTGAAAGAGTTCAAGCAAAGAGAAACTCTTTTCCAAATATGTACAAATAGTATTTCATGTTTTCTTACAGAGCAAATCCATTTGATCCATCTAGTGTAACATTTATTGCACATTTAAAAGATGTGTAAAATGTATTTGAGAAGCCCAACAAGACATTATTATCTCCTTCCAGACAATGCTCATTTATTCATTTACTCAGTACTTTTAAATGCTGGCCCTGCATTAATAAAAAGTTTGCTTGGCATTCCAAGACAGTAGCCAGTAGAGACCGGGAGCATCGTACAGCTACTGCAACACTCTTTCCCTGCCACCGCAATACAGGGCGCCCCTGTGGGCAAGAATGCAGAGGGAAGGAAACAACAGACTCCTAATTATTCCAGAGCAGCAGTTACACCTGCCAACCCTCTCAAAAGAACCGAAGGAAAAGTTTGGAATCTTGTTCGGTATTTTTGCAGGAAGCACCTTTGTCACAAGCACTTTTCTGCACAGTTAACTGGCCTTGGACAATTTTGCCATGAAAGGTCTACAGTCTTGTTTCAACTGGTTGAAATGTTAGCCTTTCTTCCGGTTATTGATGGCTTCAATGATCCGATGGATGATGATGATCTGCCCCAAGAACTGGTTTCTTATTTTGAAACACGCTACACTGGAGGAGAAAGAAGCTGAGAGCCTCGAAGGCATAGAGTTGAACTCACATTTTCCACCTAACCTAATTCTAATTTGGTAGAATTATCTATCAAAACATATGTGACAATATGCCAAGAACAAACAAATAATGGAGAGGTATTCACAAAACAATACAAAAACTCAGATCCTAGTGTTTGGAGGCTGATCTCTCTCTTAATGAAGGAAGAAGTTTTAGCAAAACAGAAAAAAAGTGTGATATGTAGAGACAAATTAACAGGCCAAAAAAAAAAATGTATAATATCTTAGGAACAAAAGACTCCTGAGAAAACTGCTTAGGTACAAGTCACAAAATAAAATCGATTATTCACAAAGTACTGGCCTCAATCTACACACATTTGAAATGTATTCAAATATTTTGTATTTTGCAATAGTCTTTTTAATTTTATTATTCATTTCTCATCTTTCATTAGGTCTTTTTTAACGTCCTTCTGTTTTTCATTATTTTATTCTTTACTGCAAAACTGCCTTACTGCCGATTAGCTATGTAATGAAAATGTCCATGGCAGAGACGATTATTGTGAAAGTGCCTAGAACAGTTGGGAACCACTTATCTTCGCTGTTTCTCCCATCTCCAGGTTTAACCCAAGTCCCATCTTCCTATATTGCCTTGATGTTTTACTCTGTTACTGAATGCGTTTAGCCTCACCTACCCAGTTTCCCTGGTGGCTCTGTGGTAAAGAATCCGCCTACCAATGCAGGATATGATGCAGGATACGTGGGTTGGATTCCTGGGTCAGGAAGATTCCCTGGAGGAGGAAATGGCAACCCACTCCAGCATTCATGCCTGGAAAATTCCACGGACAGAGGAGTCTGGTGGGCTACAGGCCATGGGGTCACAAAGAGTTGGGCATGACTTGGTGACTGAACAACAAAAAGAACAACCCATCCTTGCCTAGCCCCATATCTGCAGCCAATTCAGGCAGTATGCCTAAGGAAAGCTCAACACAGACCAGTGATTATACAATCCTATAGAAATAATTGCATGGGCAAGATGGTGCTTTCAAGTTTAATCTCAAGCAAACCCACTCATCTAAGAATCATACAGCACTTGGTATGCCTTTCAGTTTCTAACAGTGTTTCAAAGGTTTCTGTTTCAATAGACCGAAATTGATGTTGGCAGAGGAGAATTAGGTCAAGGCGCTGAGAAAAAGAAACCATCACATCCTAAAACCACCCAAAGATTGCCAAGTACTTATATTATGAAAACAGTTACATAGGAAAAAGCATACTTCATCAGTAAAATATTTACATTAATGTCAATTATGGTATTACTTATGAAATATAAAATCATACAAGATAGTTTCTAACCATGAAAAGTGGATACAGTAAGGAGAAAATTAGAGGGACAGCAATAAAGTGTGAGTGCCCTCAGGGAGAGTAGCAAGAATCATATGTCAGAATCCTTTGCAGGGTTTAAACTATCTAGTAGAAGGCATGAAGCCTGTTTCCTAGACAATTCTGAATTATAGAGACAACGGGCTGGAGGCTTTACAGTCCTATTTCTTTTCTTCATCTGTCACAGGTTATATTCCTGTTCTCCCTTTTAACCACAGGAGGGAGCCACAGCATAATAAGGGCAGAGTTCTCCAGTTTTCCCTGAGTGGTAACATAAAATCATTTTTCATTACCATATGTCAGTTACAACATGGCATAAATCAGCTGTCCCCAGCATCTTGGGCACCAGGGGACCAGTTTCATGGAAGACAATAATTCCATGGACCAGGAGTGGGGATGGTTTGGGATGACTCAAGCACACTACATTTATTTCTATTCCCAGGTGGCTCAGTGGTAAAGAATCCCCCTGCCAATGCAGGACATGTGGGTTCAATCCCTGGGTCAAGAAGATGGCCTAGAGTAGGAAATGGCAACCCACTCCAGTATTCTTGCCTGGGAAATCCCATGGACAGAGGAACCTGGAGGGCTACAGTCAGCAGGGGCACGGAGTCAGACACAACTGAGCATGCACGCATGCACTGACTTATTTCTATTGTTATTACATTGTGATATATCATGAAATAATTACACAGCTCCCCATAATGCACAATCAGTGGGAGCCCTGAGCTTTTTTTCCTGCAACTAGATGATTCCTTCTATGGTGATGGGAGACAGTGACACCTGAAGTGTGATGCTTGTGTCCAGTCTACTCTGCAATTTCGTTTTGGTTGCTGTCACTGCAGGAAAAAACCCTTCACAAAGTTAGGATGTTGGAAGTGGAAATAGGCTTTTCAGTGCTTTTGTGGTAATCCCCAAATATTCTGCCTTGACTTTAATCCAGAAGTTTGGATTTTAATGGAAGCCTTAATGGAAGTCTGAAGTTGTCTCAAACATACTTTGAAGGCCACCGTCATTTGCAATTTCAAACAGTTGATCCTCTTCTAGCATGGACAAAGTCAGTTCACCTGGCCTATTCACAAATGGGTCGTGGATCCATTCCTTCCCACTCCGGGGGTCTTTTGTGGTAGAGGAGTAATGCTCTTTTGAAAATTGAGACAAGTGATCATGCATCTAGCTGGGAGAGAGGAGGCCCTGGCTCAGTCTCTTTCAAAATCTCTGCTAATGTCTGAAACATGTCAAAAACCCAGTGTTCACTCATCACACCTATAACTTCAGACTGGCTTTGAATGTCAGTCTCTGTTGACTTGCACATAGTTTTCATTCTCCCCTGAAGTGACTTGAGTTCACTGAGCAGGTTGAATATGTCCCACAAGTAAGCAAGTTTGTGATCCATTCTGTGTCACTGACATGTGCTGCCAGTGGTGACTTTTTCTAAAAGAAATCTCTAGAGTGGCTCTCATAACTCAACAGCTCTGACCAGTGACCTACCTTTAGAAAGCCACCTCGCTTCTGTGTATGAGAGAAGATGTGTGTGCTCTGTGTCCATCTCCTCACAGAGTTGTGCGAACAGACATGAATTAAGCGCAAGTACTTCAATGTGATCATTTTATTCACATCCTGCAAAACACTGTTATGTTCAGGGGACATTTTTTGGTTAGCCAGCATTTCTCTATGGATGATACAATGCACAGACTCACATTCAGAAACAATGTCTTTGACTCAAGCAGTGAAACCAGAAAGCCATCCAGTCACAGCAGCCACTCCATCCGTGCATATATCAACACAAAATGACCAATTCAGTTTTCCTGATATGTAATTATTCAAAGACTTGAAACGTTCTGCAGCTGTGGTGTTGGTTGGCACAAAAATATATATCACATGTCCTCGTGCATATCCTCCTGAAAAATATATGCACAAAAACAAGCATTGTTGTCAATATCAGTAGACTTGCCAACCTGGATTGTGTACCACGGTGACTCACTAATCCTAACAGTTACGCCTCAATATCCTCTGCTGTTTCATCAATTCATCTAGTTATGGTGCCAGCCAAAAGAGGAACATGTGCCACCTTTCAAACTGCAGTCTCTTCTAAAAGTTCATGACAAGTGTCCTTAGCAGCAAGCAGGATCAACTCTTCACCAATAGTAAAAGGCTTCTTAGCTTTCGTAATGCAGTTAGCCACTGAGAATGACGCTCTCAGTGCAGATACATTTGATGAAGTGGTGAGCTTCAATAATTGCTTCTGGCTTTTGTGTTCATGTTTTTTTATTTTTAAAAACTCCAAAGGCTTGTCTTCTAATGCAGGGTGCTTGGTCTCCAAGTGGCAAAGCAGCTTTGAAAGTTTCATGGCTTTGCTGGACAGTCAGTCACCACATATTATACAAAGCGGGCTTGGAGAATGTGAATCACCTGTTGCAACAGATCTGTAATTTAAGTAGAGCTCTTGGTATTTTATTTTAAATGCAGTTTTCTTTTTGTTGGCAGTCTTAAGAGTCTTCTACATCTTTAGAGTCCTTCATTGGAAGGACTGAAATCCAATACTTTGGCCACCTGATGTGAAGAACTGACCCATTGGAAAAGACCCTTATGCTGGGAAAGACTGAAGGCAGGAAGGGAAGGGGACAGAGGATGAGATGTTTGGATGGCATCACCAACTCGATGGACATGACATAGAGCAAGCTCCAGGAGTTGGTGATGAATGCAGAAGTCTGGCGTGCTGCAGTCCATGGAGTAGCAAAGGGTAGGACATGATTGAGCAACTGAATTGAACTTAGAGCTTTCTGCCATCTCATCATTGGGTCTTTTCCCATTTTCAAAGAAGTTCTTCAGCAACATTTTTATTCATTTTAGCTAAGGTTATTAGCTTATGGGGCTTCCCAGGTGGTGCTTTAAGAGATATGGGTTCAATCCCTGGGTTGCGAAGAACCCCTGGAGGAGGGCATGGTAACCCACTCCAGTATTCTTGCCTGGGGAATCTCACGGGCAGAGGAACCTGGCAGGCTGCAGTCCATAGAGTCACAAAGAGTCAGACACAACTGAAGCAAGTTAGCATGTACAAAGGCATTAGCTTGTGGGCTTATCAAAATTGTGACTGAGACAAGTGTGCAATGCAGGAAAGAGGTGTGACATAAGTGGTAAATAAAGTAATGGGCAGGCCATGCATAGACAAGGCAATGGCAACCCACTCCAGTATTCTTGCCTGGAAAATCCCATGGACAGAGGAGCCTGGTAGGCTACAGTCCATGGGGTCACAAAGAGTCAGACACAACTGAGTGACTTCACTTTCTTTCTTTCTTTCATGCATAGACTAAAATAAGTGTCAGATTCTGACTTAAAGCTTGCCACCAGATGGAGTTTAATTGTCACTTGCCACTCACTGACAGGGTTTTGATATGTCTGCAAGCCATTATTTGTATGGTCTCTGTACAGTCAAATCTGTCTGCTTATTATATCTGCATCTGTAGCCACTCCCCACCACTAACATCATCACCTCAGCTCCACCACAAATCATCCGGCATTAGATTCTTAGAAGGATCGTGCAATCTGTTATAGATTCCTCACATGTGCAGTTCACAGTAGGATTCTTGCTTCTATGAGAATCTAATGCCACCACTGATCTGTCAGGAGGCAGAGCTCATACGATAATGCAAACGATGGGGAGCGGCTGTAACTACCGATGAAGCTTAATTTATTAACCTTACTGCTCACCTCCTCCTGTGTGACCCAATTCCTAAAAGGTCATAGATTGGTATCAGTCCATGGCCCAGGGACTGGGGACCCCTGGCATAAATGCCTCCAAAAGAAAAGGATGTGACCTTAAAATTTCCAAAGCTGTCTTCCAACTGAACCTGCTCAAGTTTTTCACACACAGACACACACATGGGCATCCACACACACGCATGCAGACAGTGCAACTCTTCTTTTTTACTTATTACCTAAATACCCAAATTTACAAATCACTTGTAAGATGTTATTTAGGTGAAGATAATCCGTACACACATCCTAAGTATTACAATACTTATTTTTTTTTACTGACTTTAATCACATAGAACTCATTAGATTGATTTATACATGGATTAAAAGCCATCTGCAATTTATCTTCCACTCCCCAACACTTTAGGCATAAATGACTACCCCAAGAAAAGTCTTCTGAGGCATACTGCCGAAGATGATTTAGTGATGTAATAGGCAGCCTAATAAAGATGTTAAATAGGCAGTTTAATGAACTCTCCTTATTAACCTTTGGCCAAAGTCACATCTGTACCCATTCCATGTTTCATCTCTTAAACAATCTTTAAAAGCTGTAGCCAAGTTCAGTTCTATTTCACTGTAGCCTTGTTCATTTCTGTTTTACTTCTAAAGAATTCAGGACAAATGTATTTAGAAAAATGATTATTCCTCAATTTGTAGGTGATGAAGTAGGAGCTTACAAGAAATTCCAAAAGGGATTAATCAGATCATGGTGCTTGACTCAGAAGGAAGGTCTATGCCCAAATTAACACAAGATCTCATTTTATACAGCAATTCCACAGAGCTGTATACAATGTCTTAAAGTCAGACTCAGCTATAGTCAAAAATGGAGGAGAGGTGGAACATAGCACAGGAATAGCAGAAGTATCCCAAATATGGCCCTTGATCACTGGTTATGTAAAGTTCCACTCTGCCCAGGCTCACTGCTCAGCTCACTTGTGACACAGGGTGGACCTGCACTGGGAACAGAGGGGCTAGCAGAAGCGTAGAGTCCAAGAATTCTGTGAGGCTGGACTTCCAGTTCCTGATGAAGGAATATGTAATGAGGTAAAAGGAAGGAATACATTTTACTTAGGAGTGTGCCAACTTGATTCATGTTTCATAGACTTAAATGTATGAAACTTTGCCCAGGCCCCCCCCAGTGCTGGGGAAGGTTTGCTCCTTTCTCTCCTTACTACACTTTGTCCATCAAGGGTTTATCTGGGTTTGGTTCAATCAAGTCAATAACTCTTAGTCGGGTTTCTGTGAGGATGAGAGTTGTACAGAGACAGGAAGTATGGCTTGATTGCCACTGGACACATTCAGCTATTTCAATTCAATTAAAATAAAATTTAAAATCCAGTTTCTTAGTCCTTCTAGCTACAATAGACACTAGTGGTTCCTGTATCAGACAGCACATATGTAGAACATTTTTTATCACTGCAGAACATTCTACTGGACAGAGCTGCTCTAGAGGACCCTGAACAGAACAAGTATGAGAAAGACAGGGACATCAGCACAAGAGGGTACAAATCCACAAATAAGTCTACACCTTTGAAACTACAGTCTAAAGTGACCATGGCAGTTCAGTTCAGTTCAGTTCAGTCGCTCAGTTGTGTCTGACTCTTTGGGACCCCATGGACTGCTTAACACCAGGCCTCCCTGTCCATCACCAACTCTCGGAGTTCACCCAAACTCATGTCCATTGAGTTGGTGATGGCATCCAACCATCTCATCCTCTGTCGTCCCCTTCTCCACCCACCTTCAATCTTTCCCAGCATCAGAGTCTTTTCAAATGAATCAGCTCTTAGCATCAGGTGGCCAAAGTATTGGAGTTTCAGCTTCAACATCAGTCCTTCCAATGAACACTCAGGACTGATCTCCTTTAGGATGGACTGGTTGGCTCTCCTTGTAGTCCAAGGGACTCTCAAGAGTCTTCTCCAACACCACAGTTCAAAAGCATCAATTCTTTGGTGCTCAGCTTTCTTTATAGTCCAACTCTCACATCCATACATTACTGCTGTAAAAACCATAGACTTGACTAGATGGACCTTTGTTGGCAAAGTAATGTCTCTGCTTTTTAATATACTGTCTAGGTTTGTCATAACTTTCTTCCAAGGAGTAAGCGTCTTTTAATTTCACAGCTGCAATCACCATCTGCAGTGATTTTGGAGCCCAGAAAAATAAAGTCTGACACTGTTTCCCCATCTATTTCCCATAAAGTGATGGGACCAGATGCCATGATCTTCGTTTTCTGAATGTTGATCTTTAAGCCAACTTTTTCACTCTCCTCTTTCACTTTCATCAAGAGGCTCTTTAGTTCTTCTTCACTTTCTGCCATAAGGGTGGTGTCATCTGCATATCTGAGGTTATTGATATTTCTCCCAGCAATCTTGATTCCAGCTTGTGTTTCTTCCAGTCCAGCATTTCTCATGATGTACTCTGCATGTAAATTAAATAAGCAGCCTTGATGTACTTGATTAAATATACAGCCTTGATGTACTCCTTTTCCTATTTGAAACCAGTCTTTTGTTCCATGTCCAGTTCTAACTGTTTCTTTCTGACCTGCATATAGGTTTCTCAAGAGGCAAGTCAGGTGGTCTGGTATTCCCATCTCTTTCAGAATTTTCCACATTTTATTGTGATCCACATAGTCAAAGGCTTTGGCACAGTCAATAAGGCAGAAATAGATGTTCTTCTGGAACTCTCTTGCTTTTTCGATGATCCAGCGGATGTTGGCAATTTGATCTCTGATTCCTCTGCCTTTTCTAAGTCCAGCTTGAACATCTGAAAGTTCACACTTCAGAGAAGCCTGGCTTGGAGAATTTTGAGCATGACTCTACTAGCGTGTGAGATGAGTGCAATTGTGCAGTATACCATGGCAGTTACTAGACATGATAAATGGCATCACCGGTTTGGTGATAGTCTTCAGAGATCTCAAATGGCTTACCTGTCGGAATATTTTCTTTTGCTTCCATTACATTGTAAACATGAGTAACTCAGTTTCCAACATTAAAAAAAAATGAGAACTCATTAAAAATCTAGTTTTCTAGTGTCATTTGAAAAATGAGAAGGCCTGGTCCCTCTGAGCCTGCATTCCCACCCTGTAACACAGACCTGGAGTCAAGGAGTTGCAGTCCCCTAAAAGGAGCCTGTGCCCTTCACTTTACCAGTCCTCACTAGCCACTGGATCCAAGGTACTGCCTCTCTAATTTCTGCTGCATATGTATTTGAATGAGAAAAAATAACATCTTTAGCAATGCATAAAAATAAATATCTATAATGAAATGCCATAAAAGATACCTAGAAAACTCTTGCTTATTTTTTCTGTATCTTTAAATAAATACATTCTATTCACTTATTCAGATGATATTCTTTCATCTATAGAAATAGGATTAGTAAATTACAGAAGAAGGTTAAGGTAAACTTAATATTTTCAATAATTCTATACTCAACACTCTCAGTTCAGTTCAGTTCAGTCACTCAGTCGTGTCCGACTCTTTGCAACCCCATGAACTGCAGCACGCCAGGCCTCCCTGTCCACCACCAACTCCCAGAATTCACTCAAACTCATGTCCATCAAGTTGGTGATGCCATCCAGCCATCTCATCCTCTGTCGTCCCCTTCTCCTCCTGCCCCCAATCCCTCCCAGCATCAGAGTCTTTTCCAATGAGTCAACTCTTTGCATGAGGTGGCCAAAGTACTGGAGTTTCAGCTTCAGCATCATTTCTTCCAAAGAAGGACTGATCTCCTTTAGAATGGACTGGTTGGATCTCCTTGCAGTCCAAGGAACTCTCAAGAGTCTTCTCCAACACCACAGTTCAAAAGCATCAATTCTTCAGCGCTCAGCCTTCTTCACAGTCCAACTCTCACATCCATACATGACTATTGGAAAAACCATAGCCACTCAACACTCTAGGCTTTTAAATTTGATGGAGGGAAGGAGGGTAAGCAGAGGGGAGAGATGATACATATGTGACTCTTTCCTCCTTTGTGTATACACACACACACACACACACACAGACCATGTCCTTAAGTGTGGTGCAGTAGCAAAAGGTCTCATTGTGTGTAAATAAAAATGAGCCAACTTCTGAATTAGATTTTAAGTAATCTTTGGGCACCTAATAGAAAAACATCTCAATCACGAATAAGTCTCTTCGTTCAAAAATCTAATTTTAGGCTCATGAGTTGTACCCATTTAAACTTAAGCTCTGTTAAAGATGGGACCATATCTGTCTTGTACAATACCAGGATGCAGCAGGTAATCACTTCTCAATAAATATTTGTTAAGTGGAATAATATAACCCTCAGAGTGAAGGGAAAATTCCCTTAGAAATTTTAAGTCTCTGCCATATTCCTTTTGATCTCAACTTGACATGATGATATTTATATTAATTTATTCAACAAAGCCTTTTATGTGCTGAGGTTCTGTTGGAGATTATCTTAGTATGCAGCTATTGACTCTCTAAGTCATAGGTCATATGTTTAGGGAGGGAACTGCAGGAAGAGAGCAGTCAAGATGGCAGAGTAGGAAGACCCTGGGCTCACCTCCTCTCACAAGCACACCAAAACCACAACTATCTGCAGAATAACCATCAATGAATAAGTAACACACCAGATAAGATCTCCTACAACCAAAGACGAAAGAGGAACCACAACAAAATGAACAGGAAGGATGGAATTAAGATATAATCAAATCCCATATGCTGCAGGTGAATAAACAAAACAATTACAATTATTCTCCATAAGCAGGAGAATAATTATATCACAGAGATTTTCCCACAGGAGTGAGAGTTCTGAGCCCCCTGTCAGGTTCCCCAGCCCTGGGGCTTAGCACTGAAAAAATGAGCCCCCAGAGTATACAACTTTCAAAGCCTATGGGGCTTAACTGCAGGAACCCCACAGAACTGAGGGAAATAGAAAATTCGCTCTTAAAGGGTGAATACAAAATCTCACACGTACCAGGACCCAGGGCAAAAGCAGTAATTTGACAGGAGTCTGGGACAGATCTACCTGCTGGTCTTGGAGGGTCTCCTGGGAAAATGGGGCAGCTGTGACTCACTCAGGGGACATAGACACTGGTGGCAGATATATTAGGAAGCATTCATCTGCAGGAGCTCTCCTGGAGGGTGACATCTTGGTGCCAAGACTTAGCCCAAACAGTAGCCTGTGGGCTCCAAGGCTGGGAGGACTCAGGTCATACAACAAGCTGGGCAGAAACACAGGCCCAATCAGCAGCAGACAGGTTACATTAAAAACTTCCTGAGCCCAGAGATGCCTCCAGACACCCCCTAGACATGACCTTGCCCAGAAGAGGACCAAGACTCAGCTCTGCCCATCAGTGGGCAGGTGGCAGCCCTTCCCAACAGAAAGCCTGTACTAGTCTCTAGACCAGCCTCACCCACCACAGGGCAGAAACCAGAAGAAAGAAAAATACAGCCCCACAACCGAGTCTGCATGCACAGATGAGAACCTACTCTGGGACCATCTAGCCCCTGGCCCCTGGGTGACGAGATAGGGAGTACACTGCTATGACAAGAGGGAAATGCACAGGGCATCTAATACAGAGAACCACTTCTCAAAGGTCAAAATACTTAACATAAGTTACACAGACATAAAAATACTTACACAAAATAAGGTTGCAGACAAATATGTTCCAAATGAAGGAACAAGATAAAGCCCCAGAAGAACTAAATGAAGGAGAGATAGACAATCAACATAAGAAACAGTTCAGAGTAATAACTGTAAAGATAATCAAAGAACTCAGAGAACCAAAGAGAGCTGAAAAATACAAAAAGTGAAATAAATACACTAGAAGGAAATGTCTAACATATAATGTAGACTAAATGATAAAAAGAATGGATTAATGGGCTGGAAAACAGTAGTATAAATCATGGCTGCTGAACAGAAAATAAGAATGAAAAAAAAAAAAAAAGGACAGTTTGAGACCTTTGGGAATTAAACACACTAATATTCACATTATAGGGGTCCCAGGAGGAGAAAAAAGAAAGGGTCTGAGAAAAAATATTTAACAAGAAAATAACTGAAAACTTCCCTAACTTAGGAAAGGAACCAGTCACCCACGTTCAGGAAGCAAAGAGAGTCTCATACAGGAATTTACCTAAAAAGGAACACACCAACACACATTGTAATCAAAATGAAAATTATTAAAGAATCTCAAAAGCAGGAAGTGAAAAGCAACAAATGTACAAGGGAACTCCCACAAGGTTGTTAGCTGGTTTTTCAGCAGAAACTCAAGTGATGAAAGGGTAAAACCTACATACAACCAAGAATAAAGGCTCTCATTCAGATCTGATACAGAAATAAAAAGCTTTACAGACAAGTCAAATCTAAAAGAATTTAGCACCACCAAACCAGCTTTTCAACAAATGCTAAAGGAACTTCTCTAAGATGAAAAAGAAAAGGCTACAGCTTTAACTGGGTTAATTTTGACTCCACACTGGATCTGCTCCTGTGACTTTAACTCTTATTTTGCCACTTTTGCTGTTATAAGCCTACATAATGGCCTGCCTCGGGGAGCCCTGCCTGCCACCATCCGCCTGACCCATGGGCTAGGGTGCTTGTGGCTCACAGGGAGATAAACAGACCCTGCCCACCTGTGAAGGACTGTGACATTCTTGCTTTCTTTGTGTGGGAAACGGTGCCTCTTGTCTGCTGCTTACCAGCATGGCTCAAAAATTCACATCTGGGGAGCTGGAACTGCAGATAGAGGGGGCACCTTTGTTTATTGATATGACCAGAAATATTCCATTTCATGCCACCCATGAAATGACTGTAAGGAAGTGAAACTAATATCCCCCTCCTTGCCTGAGGCTTGTCATTCTAGGAGATATTTGGAAGAATTAAATGGTCTTTTTTACTTTGTTTCCTCACCTCTCCCAATCTCTGATCCATAAAAGAACCTGGCATCTAGGCCCCAACAAGATGGTTATTTTGAGATATTAGTCTGCCATCTTCTTAGTTAGCCAGCTCTCCAAATAAAGTCACATCCCTTGCCTCAGAACCTCGTCTCTCAGATTTATTGGCCTATTGTGCAGCAAGCAGAGCAAGCTTGGACTTGGCAATATACTTAAAAAAAGGGAAATTATGAAATGAAAAAGCTCACTGGTAAAGGCAAACATATAATAAAGGTAGGAAATCATCCACACACAAAGTTAGTAGGGAGGTTAAAAGACAAAAGTAGTAAAATAATCTGTATCCTCAATAAGCAATTAAAAATGCACAAGAGAATTAGATGTAAAATATGATATTCAAAACAGTATTTGTGAGGGAAGGAAAATACAAATGCAAGGTTTTTTAAATATGTTTGAAATGAAATGAGGCAAAGATGTAGAGAGACTGAAAACCTCTTTATTTCTATGGGAATGTAAGATGGTGCAGCCACTTTGGAAAAGAGTTTGACAGCTCTTCAAACAGTTAAACAGAGAATTATCATATAACCCAGCAGTTCCACTCATAGGAATATACTCAAAAGAAGTGAAAATGAATGTTCAAATACTTGTAAATTAATATTCATTGGAATAATATCACAACAGTCAAATGGTAGAAACAACCCAAATGGCTATCAAGGGATGAATGGAAAAACAAAATGCGGTCTATACATTCAAGGAAATATTATTCAATCATAAATGAGAATGAATAACTTTTCTAATTTATATCTTATATTGGAGAAGTTGATTTATGATGTTGTTAGTTTGAGATGTACAGTAAATTATACAAATACATGTATCTATTCCTTTTCAGATTTTTTCCCATGTAGGTTATTATAGACTATTGAGTAGAGTTCCCTATGCTATATAGGAAATAGGTCCTTGTACATGATTTAATGTATAGTAAGGCTGTATATGTTAATCCTAGCCTCCTAATTTATCCCTCCCCCCACCTTTCTCCTTTGGTAATTATGCTTGTTTTCTATGTCTGTGAGTCTGTTTCTGTTTTGTAAACAAGTTTATATCATTTTTTAGGCTCCACATATAAGTAATATAATATTTGTCTTTGTCTGACTTACTTCACTTAGTATGATAATCTCTAGGTCCATCACATTGCTGCAAATGGCATTATTTCACTCATTTCTATGGCTAATATTCCATTTATAAATGTACTAAATTTTCTTAATCCATTCTTCTGTCAATGGATACGTAGCTTGTTACCGTATATTGGCTATTGTAAACAGTGTTACAATGAACGCAGGGGTGCATTTATATTTTCAAATTATGGTTTGCTCCAGATAAATGCTCAGGAGTGGAATTGCTGGATCATATAGTAGTTCTATTCTTAGTTTTTTAAGGAGTCTCCATACTGTTCTCCATAGTGATTGTACCAATGTTCCATGTGCACTTGAGAAGAATGTATTCTGATGCTTTCAGACAGAATGCTATATAAGTATCAATTAAGTCCATCTGACCTAATACGAAAAAGCATATTGAAAAGCAGAGACATTACTTTGCCAACAAAGGTCCGTCTAGTCAAGGCTATGGTTTTTCCTGTGGTCATGTATGGATGAGAGAGTTGGGCTGTGAAGAAGGCTGAGAGCCGAAGAATTGATGCTTTTGAACTGTGGTGTTGGAGAAGACTCTTGAGAGTCCCCTGGACTGCAAGGAGATTCAACCAGTCCATTCTGAAGGAGATCAGCCCTGGGATTTCTTTGGAAGGAATGATGCTAAAGCTGAAACTCCAGTACTTTGGCCACCTGATGTGAAGAGTTGACTCATTGGAAAAGACTCTGATGCTGGGAGGGATTGGGGGCAGGAGGAGAAGGGGACAACAGAGGATGGGATGGCTGGATGGTATCATTGACTCGATGGACGTGAGTCTGAGTGAACTCCAGGAGTTGGTGATGGACAGGGAGGCCTGGCGTGCTGCAATTCATGGGGTCGCAAAGAGTCAGACACGACTGAGCAACTGAACTGAACTGAACTGAACTGACCTAATATGTCATTTAATGTCTATTTCCTCATCAATTTTCTGTCTGAATGATCTGTCCATTGATGTAAGTGGGATGTTAAAGTTCCCCATTATTATTGCTACAGGTGATTTCTCATTTTATAGCTGCTAATATTTGTCTTATATATTAAGGTGCTCCTATGTTGGGTGCATACATAATTGATATATCTTCTTCCTGGATTGACCCTTGATCATTATGTAATGTCATTTTTGTCTCTTATAACAGGCTTTTTAACTTATATGCAGAGTACATCATGAGAAACGCTGGGCTGGAAGAAGCACAAGCTGGAATCAAGATTGCTGGGAGAAATATCAATAACCTCAGATATGCAGATGACACCACCCTTATGGTAGAAAGTGAAGAAGAACTAAAGAGCCTCTTGATGAAAGTGAAAGAGGAGAGTGAAAAAGTTGGCTTAAATCTTAACATTCAGAAAACTAACTTCATGGCATCTGGTCCCATCACTTCATGGGAAATAGATGGGGAAACTGTGCAAACAGTGGAAGACTATTTTGGGGGGCTCCAAAATCACTGCAGATGGTGATTGCAGCCATGAAATTAAAAGACGCTTACTCCTTGGAAGGAAAGTTATGACCAACCTAAACAGCATATTAAAAAGCAGAGACATTATTTTGTCAACAAAGGTCTGTCTAGTCAAGGCTGTGGTTTTTACAGTAGTCATGTGTAGATGTGAGAGTTGGACTATAAAGAAAGCTCAGTGCTGAAGAATTGATGCTTTTGAACTGTGGTGCTGGAGAAGACTCTTGAGAGTCCCTTGGACTGCAAGGAGAGCCAACCAGTCCATCCTAAAGGAGATCAGTCCTGGGTGTTCATTGGAAGGACTGACGTTGAAGCTGAAACTCCAAAACTTTGGCCACCTGATGCGAAGAGCTGACTCATTTGAAAAGATCCTAATGCTGGGAGGGATTGGGGGCAGGAGGAGAAGGGGACCAATGATGAGATGGTTGGATGGCATCACCGATTCAATGGACATGAGTTTGGGTGGACTCTGGGAGTTGGTGATGGACAGGGAGGCCTGGCGTGCTGTGGTTCATGGGGTTGCAAAGAGTCAGACATGACTGAGCGACTGAACTGAACTCAACAGGCTTTATTTTAAAGTCTATTTTGTCTGATACAGGTATTGTTACTCCAGCTTTCATTTGATTTCCACTTGCATAGAATACCTTTTTACATTCCCCCACTTTTAGTCTGTATGTGTCCCTAGATCTGAATCAGGTCTCACATAGACAGCATATACACAGGTCTTTTTCTGGTATCCAAACAGCCAGTCTGTTTTTCTGTTGGTGTATTTAACCCATTTACCTTTATAGTAATTATCAACATGTATGCTCTTATTGCCATTTTGTTAATTGGTTTGGATTTGTTTTTGTAGGTCCTTTTTTTCTTTTCTTCCTCTTTTGTTCTCTCCTTTTGTGATTTTAATGATAATGTTCAGTGTTGTGTTTGTATTGGTTTTTTCTTTTTCTGTATCTATTGTAGTTTTTGGTTATCAGTTGTCATGATGCTTTGATATAAAAGTCGATATATATGTATATATACTTGTATATAGTTTCAAGTTGCTGATCTCTTAATTTCAAATGCATTTCCAATACCATGCATTTGTACTCTCTTCTCATGAATGTTTTGTATCAAATTTGTGTGTAGATGATTTCCTGCTTTAATTGTATGTTTGCCTTTACTGGTGAGCTTTCCCATTTGTAATTTTCTTGTAATTTTCTAGTTGTGCTTTTCCCTTTCCCACTTAGAGAAGTTCCTTTAGCATTTGTTATAAAGCTGGTTTGGTGGTACTGAATTCTCATAAGGTTTGCTTGTCAGTACAGCTTTTGTTTCCTTCATAGAATCTGAATGAGAGCTGTGCTGGGTAGTGTTCCTGGATGCAGGTCTTTTCCTTTCAACACTTTAAATACATCATGTCACTCCCTTACGGACCAAAGAGTTTCTATTAAAATCAGCTGAAAACCTTATGATGATTCCCCTGTATGTTATTTGTTGCTTTACCCTTTTGCTTTTAATAATTTCTCTTTGTCTTTAATTTTTATCAATCTGATTAATATGCACCTTGGTATGTTCCTTCTTGGGTTTATCCTGTATGGGACCCTGAGGTTCCTGGACTTAAGTGTGTATTTTCTTTCTCATATTATGTAAGTTTTCAGCTATTATCTCTTCATTTATTTTCTCAGAATTTTTCTCTCTCTTCTCCTTCTGGGACCCCTATAATGTGAATGATGGTGCATTTAATGTTGTCTCAGAAGTCTCTCAGACTGCCCTTATTTCTTTTTATCCTTTTTTTCTTATTTTGTTCAATGGCAGTGATTTCCACCAGTTTGTCTTCCAGTTCACTTATTCCTTCTTCTGCCTCATTTATTTGCTATTGATTCCTTCTAGTGTATTTTTCATTTCAGTAATTGTTCATCTCAGTTTGTTCTTTAAATCTTCTAGCTTTTTTATTAAGAATTTCTCGTATCTTCTTGGTCTGCACCTCTATTCTTTTATTAATTATTATTCATAAAATTTTTGATGATAGCCATTCTGACTGTGATTTACATTTCTCTAATATGTAGTTTTGATTTACATTTCTCTAATAACTAACAATGTTGAGCATCTTTTCATGTGCCTCTTGACCATCTGCATGTTTTCTTTGGAGAAAAGTCTATTTAGAGCTTCTGCACATTTTTTGATTGGATTATTTTTTTTTTTTATATTGAGCTATATGAGCAGTTTGTATGTTTTGGAAATTATGCTCTTGTCTGTCACATCATTAGCAGATGTTCTCTCCCAGTCTGTAGGCTCTCTTTTTTGTTTATGTTTTCCTTTGCTGTGTAAAAGTTTATGTTTAATTAGGTCCCATTTGTTTATTTTTGCTTGTATTTCTTCTGTCTTCAGAAACTGAGAGGAATATTGCTATGACTTATGCTAGAGAATGTTTTGTCTATATTCTGTTCTAAGGGTTTTATAGTGTCATGTCTGATATTTGGGTATTTAAACCATTTTGAATTTATTTTTGTATATAGTATGAGGGAATGTTCTAACTCATTGATTCACATGAGGCTATCCAGTTTTCCCCAAACCACTTGCTAATAAAACTGTTTTTACACCATTGTGTATTCTTGTCTCCACTGTCAAAGATTAATTCTGAACCCTCTGTTCTGTTCCATTGATCTATGCATCTGTCTTTGTGCCAGTACTACATACGGGATGTTTTGTTTCCTTCCATTAAAAATTAACAACTATGTTCAGTATTACAAAATGTTAAAAATTCTCAATTCTGGTTATTCTGTGGGCATGATTACAGGATTCTGTGTTCCTTTTTTGTATGGCTTAAGTTTCTGAAAATTTTAAAGGCAAGACCTGTGGCGGATTCATTTTGATATTTGGCAAAACTAATACAATTATGTAAAGTTAAAAAAAAATTTTTTTTAAAAAAAGCTCTTTACTTTTTTTATAGCAAGGAATTCCTTTGCTCTTTCTAAAAGAATAAGAGAAATAGTATTAGAATTTCTGTAACAATGTCCTTTCTTGACCAAATACAGCCATCTGGCAACTGCCCCATGCACCTCTTCTCAATGGAGAAAGAAACCAGTAGTTTTGAATACAGAAAAACAATCTTCATTAACTTGACCTCCTCCACACTGTGTGATGAGCAGACAATCCAAGCTGGAACAGCACTGTATCCTGTGGCCACCCACTGAAGTTGCCGTGAGGGCCCACCAGGTGGGGTGTGTGTGGACTTCACAAGTACATACTGACTGAGCCAGGCTCCCAAGCATTCCTAAAGAAAGACCTTCCCAAAACATCCTTGTTCAGCAAATTGTAAAGCTGTTGCTTCAGCATGTCTGTGCTTCAGGCACAGACTTAAGACTTAAGACTTAGACTTAAGACTGCTTAAGTCTAGAGATCTCAAGAAGAACCCTCTCCCACACTCACCTACCATCTCCTTTCCAGGTGATATCCTGATGTTTCAGCATCCTACAATCTCTAGACAAAATTTAAAGGCATTTATTTTGGAAAATAAACTCGGTGTGCACACTTATTTACTTTTCAAATGTTTCACAGCAAAACAAAGGTTGTATTGCCAAGGGTTACAAAATTAGAGAGGAAATGAAAATCTGTTATTTTCATGATAAATTCTTTTCACTTAGCCAAAGTATTCTTAGTTCCAAAACAACTCACAGAACCAAATGGTTGAGTTTTCACAGTAACTGATTTTAGGCATTGATAGTAGGCTCTAACTTAATTTTAAACACAGCAATTTTTAAGCTATGCCTGGGACTAACAGATAACCTTTACAATAGTATAATTAATTCAATATCTAATAAACAAACAAGCTCTACATAATGCTCATAGTATGCTGACAAGATATTATATCCTTATCTTTTATCACAAAATAATACAAGCTTAAATAAAATTCAAGTACTTTAGAGGCCTATGAAATAAAGCATTTTTATAATGTTTCTGGGTCATATTTTAAGTGCTTTATCTGTCTGAACTCAATCACTAATGATACCCCATGAGATAGGTACTATTTATTATCCCCTTTACAAATGAGAAAACTGAGATATGGACATGATAGATAAGTTGTTCAAGGTCATGGAGCAAGTAAGAGGTGGTTAAGATTCAAATTCAGACAATCTAATTCCAAAGCCCATGGCCTTCACCATCAGACTAGACTGATTATAAGTTGATTAACAATGTCCCTGGAAATTGATATTTATATTGTTTATTTGACATATTAAACAATGCTAAGTCACTTCAGTTGTGTCCAGCTCTCTGTGCCCCTATGTACCATAGCCTGTGAGGCTCCTCTGTTCATGGGATTCTCCAGGCAAAAATGCTGGAGTGGGTTATCATGCCCTCCTCCAGGGGATCTTCCCAACCCAGGGATTGAACCTGAGTCTCTTATGTCACCTGCATTCACAGGCGGGTTCTTTACCACTAGCATCACCTGGGAAACCCTAAACAATACCACAATAAATATCCTTAAATGCATATCAGTATTTCTAGAAGTGAGATTGCTTGCACAGGCATTTAAAACAGTAGGTAATGCCTAGTTGACTTCTAAAGAAGCAAAGTCTACTATATACTCCCAAACAGTGCTGTTTTCTTGCTCCTTACTGACCCCTGGTGGTACCAGTCATTTTTCATTTTTGATAAGCTGATAAACACTAAATTATGATGCTTTTAATTTGCATGGCCCTGAACACTTTAAAGTCCGAACAGTATTTTTGAGCATTTGTTTGTATCTGTGGGTCTCTGGATTTTGTCTTCTCACATCTTGGCCCATTGTTCTATTGAGTTGCCTTTTCTTATGGGTTTGTAGAACTCTCTATCCCCACACACTTTGCCCCAGTGAACAGGCACTGATCCTGCAGGAATCCCCAGCCAGCATTTAGAGAAAGTGCTGCACAATCACAACCGGCTTTTGTGCCAGGTCCAGAGGCAAAGAGCTGAGAACAGAACACATGAAATTTTAGTTTCTTCCTCAAAGCAAAACTGCCAGTATATTAGAGAGATAACAATGTTTACCTGAGGGTATAGCTCACAATCTGCCCATGAAAGTCATTTTCCTTTGTGGAAAATATTGTATTGATTCAACATGATGCATTAGAAAAAGCAAATGAGACGGCTGCCAAGAAAATCCAGGGGATGCCATAGAATTGGGCTGGCCTGGGTTTGAATTTTGGAGCCTTCATTTATTTAGGTAGGTGGCTTGGATTAATTTCTCCTAGCATCCAAGCCTCCAAAGAATAAGAATCATGGTATCCACCATGCAGAGTTATAAGAATTGAGGAAATCATCTATAAGCATCTATAATATAGTCTGGCCACATAATAGGGATAGAATTACTAATACAAAAAATAATATTTATCATTACTATTATTAATAATACTGATATTACGGATGGTGATTAAAGCAGAGGCAAAAGTTATGACTTGCCAAGTGTAACTGACATGATTGGCTGTGCTAACTTGGCTATGGATAAAATTAGGTTATATTCTCTTACTTTCCAAATTAAAACTCACCTCTACCTCCATTTACCCAATGAGTAGGAAATCTGTCTTTTCTTGCTGCCTTTCTCTTCTCTTTCCATGTCCAGGTTGCTCAGGAGACCAACCCTGCTTTCTCCTATGCTGCACTGCTAGTCCCAAACTCACGCACTTCCGTTGAGGTTAGCAGGCTCCTTTACCACCAGTCTCTGTCCAAGCCACTGTGACTAAGACCCTGGCACTGACCGCAGGGCACATCCCCTTCCAAGCCACAGTGGTTCTTAGGGTGGTGTGGGAGTCTGGTCACTATCCCTAATAGGCTTCAACTAATTCAAGCGTTCCCTGGTACCTGATCTGAGTTCTCAACTTTTCATCTCCTTGGGCTCACTTGGATACCCCTTTCCCAGACTGCTGGCCTTTCTCAGGGGTGCTGTCTTCCACCTCACCTACCCAAAAGCATTTACTCTTTAAACATCTCTTCATTCCTGTCCTCAATCTGAAAGTCCCTACAACTCTGCCCCAGTCCATTTCCCTTTTTCTGTTGTATAATGCAAGCAATTATTTCAGGGGAGAAAATGCCAGTCACTCTAGTATATTCTTTATTTTTCTCACTTTACAAGAGACCATCCTCAGATCTAGGCAGTTGCAGATGATTCAATCAAGCCTCCAGTTGTTTAAAGGCAGCAGGAGGTAAAGGAGGTGAAGGCCCATAACTGTGATTAAACTTGGAGTTCAGGAAGTTCATTCCTAAACAAAATGGATATAAAATATATCCCCTACCCTTCTGGAACTTCCAGGTTGTCATTCTTCTATATCTAGCACAATAAATGCTACCCAGACACAACTAACAATGACACTCACTGGATTTCTGAAACAGAGTTGGATATAAACTATGACCATTTTGGTGGCAACATTCATTAGGGGAAAAAATGTCTTCTGACTTTGAAACCAATCAAGTCTGTTTCATAATTGGCTGAAGAAAAACTAAGATGATTATGATTTTTCTTCATATTCCTACCCCAAGCCATCCTAGTTAGCAAATTTTAAAGCAATTTGCTTTAATTAAGCTTGAGAAGTGATAGAAACTTGTTGAAATCAGACACTTAACTGCTTTCACAGATCATACTTTTAAAATTAAAGGACTTTGACAGACCAGCTTGATGGAATTCAATAACCCACAAGATTGTGTATTCTCCTTGGTGTTTCAAAAATATCTAAGCACACTGAACTTAAAGTCATAGAAAAAAAATGAGAGAACTGTTTACTTGATCATGGAAGGGCAGGTGTTCATACTTAAATGAGCAGAAAATGGAATATGGAGTCTGTACCCATTTCAAACTGCTGAACTGCTTGGCACTGAGTGCATCATAGATTTTGATAAACTGAAGATGTATGGGCTCAGTAACCTCACAGTTTCCAAAGATATTCCCAGATACTCACAGGAGTCCACTCTGTTTGCTTAGATGTCTTTGGATGGATCTGAATGACTGGACATCTGAGTCAGGGTCAGGTGTGGCTGACAGAGCAGAAGGTAAACCCTGCTCTTCATCCCTGAGTTTGGAGATGAATCCTAGAACTATTCTGCAATGTACAACTCAGTGGTCAAATTCTGGGCAAGGTGGTCTGGGTACATCTCACTGTGCAAAAGTCCAGTCTTCTTTAAAGGCTGTTGGAATCAGAATGGAGTATGGCTTTCAGCAGTGTAAACCTTGAGCCAAAATATGGAGCTCTCTAATAGATATTCTCAATTAGAGACTGGTTTGGTCTGTTAAATGCAGCAATCTTTTTGGCTTGAATAGAATCTATCAATGATTTTTAGTTGATCAAATGACAAAAATCTGTATTTTTTACAAAATAAAGTTAAATAAACTGTACATATTTTAATGCCTAAAATACTTTATTTTTTCTAATTAACATCTCTATTTTATGAAATTCATATGTTTCATGTATGTATGGATTTTAGATTATGGAGCCCATCAAACAAACAACTTAGATGTACCCAAGATAAAAATTCAGGTTTGACTCATTTTTAAACAAAATAGCAGAATCATTTGAGTTTTCAAAGGTACTTTAAAAGAAATACAAAGAAAAGTGAAAGAATGTTGTTTCATTTTTTCTTAATCTCCAAATTCCTTGAGACCTTATGTGAAAAGAGAAGAGGATATTTTTTAAAATTAGTAGAAATGTTCAAGTATAAACTAATACACAAGTCTAAAATTGCATATTAGCACTCAGGAGTACCATGATGTTTAACAAGAGCCCCCAAATGATATTTCAATTAGCAGTACATCTTCATGTTGTCAGAATCTCAAGGTCTAGATTTAAAGAGTAAGATATCATTTTGGGGGGTTAAAAATCAGCAAAAATAATAGAGGAATTTAAAACAAGTAGATAAAATAAAATTGAGAAGACAAAGAAACTGTAGTCTGGACTTTGTTTCAACACAAATTTGTACAATGACCTTAATTAACACTCAACCAATGTACTTTGGTTCTATTTCCAAAGAGGAATGGTACTGATTCTCTTATACAGTCCAGTGTGAAGATAAGACAGGGCATAGCACATACACAAATAATGTAAAAGAAATTGATGTGACACAGGTTACCTGTAATACTACTGCTATCAGAAAAAAAATAATGTGGTTTGTAACTCCAGTATTATCAAGTAAGAATACAGGTATGCTCTACAATATAGCATGTGGTATATCAAAAAAGATAAAAATAAAAATCACATAAAAATTTCCCCCCAGAGGGGACACAGGTCTACCTATGGCGGATTCATGCTGATGTTTGGCGGAAACCAACACAAAACTGTAAAGTCATTATCCTTCAGTTAAAAATAAATAAATTTAATAAAAAATTTTTCCTCCCCAAAGGTAAAATAATCTTGCAAAGTATACACATAAAGGGCTGTTACTAAACCCACAGATTGGTCTAGTAATTAGTATACCAGCAAGAATGTCTATAATCTTCCTGGGAACATCAAGGGAAGAATATAAAAGGTTGCTTGTGTACATGAAAAGGATGTACAGGGCTAACCTGAGCTAGTATGTCATCAAAGCACTGAGAAACACCCACAGAACAGTTAAAATTTGAAAGAGGCAACTACAGGAACTCATGAAGGCTGTTTGGTTTTTAAAAGTAAGTTTCAACTATGGGAGAACATTCCATTTCCCAAGATAGTAATTTTACAGAGTGTAATTACCTTTAAGTATGTTGTGTTTCAAATTCACATAGAAACTTAGCACCAACCAGACTGTTAAACCATGTGAGAATAGCTTTATTATTTAGGCATTACAGAATTAATTTCAAGAAGATGCTCTCCTAGAATTAGCAACTTTAGGAAAGTAAGTCAGAGCTGAGAAATCAAGGAGAGACCCAAGTCTCACTCTCTCCGTCCACTGCCACTGGCCATCTCTGCTGGATTCCTGCAGAGACCTATAGTCCACATGTGTGAGAGAATCCATCATCACTAAAGATGCTCTTCCTCTATTTTCCATGCTCACTTCATGCTACCACCACACTTTTAGGACTCATCTCACGAACCCAAATCACTCCCAACCACTGCTCCAAAACCAGCCACACCAAAATTACTTCTTAAATAGTCTTCAAGTATGTACCTATCTCTCAGGCATGCCATGGCTTTCATTTACCTTCTCATTATCCCTTATCTAAAATACTGCAATGAAGGGGAGGAAATCAAGATGGTGGAATAGAAGGATGTAGAGTTCACCTTCTCCAAAAGTATATTAAAAATCGATCTACATGTGGAACAGTTCTCATAGAATACCTATGGAATGACAGCTTTATACATATGGAATGAGATCTTCATACAACCAAAGCTGCAGGAAAGATCACCACATAACCAGTAGGACAAAAAGGAGGGGGAAAAACAACCTGGGTAAGTCCTGTGACCCTAGGAGGATGCTGTGGAAGAAGAAAGCTTTCCTCACCCTGAAAATACCCTTCACCAGTTGGGAGATCAGCCAGGACAGACGGGGGGCTTCAGTGGCTCAGAGGAGAGTGCAGCAGGAAGAACAGAGAGAGACCAGCGCAGACAGCCCTGGCCACCATGTTGCACTTCCCAGCCTGAGATGAGCACCTGCTGGCGTGGGCAGCCCTGAGTGCTGAATTTTAGGCTTCAGCCGACAGACCCCAGGAAGAGGACTTGACTTGGCTATGAGGAGACAGCCTGAAGGGCTTGGAATATGGAGCCACACCTGGGGATGTGCAAAGGATGGGGCTCAGATCCTCAACAGAAGCCCCACTGTCAACCAGCGCAAAAGGAAGGAAGTGACCCTCCAGATAAGCCTTATTCTCAGCATGCAAACAGTGAGCACAGCTCTGCCACTAGTCTTTAGCAATTGCCTGTACACAGTGGCAGGGCAGAAATCTCAGTTGATTCCTGTTGAAGTTGGTAACTTCAGTGGATTTACACCAACAGCTTTGAAAGCATAGTGCCTGGTGGCGGCGGGGGTTGGGGGGATGGGTGCATCTGAGCTGATTACTCACACTCCCATAGCTGAGGTGGGTTCAGTGTCCGCAGCAGCAGTCTTTATGGGCACACACGTGGAAGCGGGGCTGAAATCTGAGCCAGTTACCAGTGCTCCCACAGCAGAGGAATGGCCAAGGGCAATGCCAATAACCCTATTCTTTCTGAGTGCACAAAACGGGTGACAGGTGATGTCATGCAGTGCATATCCTGGTAGACAGCTCCTGGGGAGTAATATATCACGGCTCCTTCCCAGCAGGAGTGCTTCGGTCCCACCTATCTCACACTGCAGCTCGAAAACAGATCAGGGGGCTTCTACTTCAACAACTGGGGAGCAGACCCTGCCCCCAAAAGGGCTGTGACAACCACAGAGCAAATAGGAGGCCTCACCCAACACCCAGTGGAGGTTCAGGTCACAATACCAATCTCACTCTGTGTGTGTGTGTGTGTCTGTGCGCACATGTGTGCGCTAATGCGCTTAGTTGCCCAGGCTCCTCTGTCCATGGTATTTTTCATGCGAGAATACTGGAGTGGGTAGCTATTTCCTCCTGGGTTGGATCCTTCCCAACTCAGAGATCACACCTGTGTCTCCTGCATCACAGATGGATTCTTTACCCACTGAGTCATTAGGGAAGCCTCAATCTCACCCCCTGTCAAGGACATAATGACTAGCACACACTGAGGAAAGACATGGCAGGCATGCATACCGAAAAGATCACTTGCATTAAAAACACTGGACTCAAGCAGGCTACAAAGGAATGCCCCTGCATAAAAACAGCCCTTTAAGAACACACTAGATGACTGTTTCCCCTAAATTCAGAGAGTCAGAGAAATAAAAATAAAATTAAAAAGGAGAGGAACTACGCACAATTAAGAGAACAGGAGACATCCTTTGAAAGAATAGCAGACCCCAAGTTCAAAAATTAAAATTAGACAACTCAATTGCCAAGATGAAAACCAAGCTAAAGACCTTAAACAGCAAAGCAAACAAATGCAAAAGAACAAATAAGTTATTTGGAGGATAGAATCAGAACAGCAGAAAGAAAGACAAAAGAAAGGCAAATGAAAAAAAAAAATGAAAGCAATATGAGACCTATGGAATAACATAAAGTATGCCAATCTAAGCATAATAGAAGAAGAAAGAGAAAAGTGAGCTGATGATGTTTTTGGCTGAAAATTTCCCAAACCTAAAGAAGGAACCAGATAGCCAAGTACAGGAAGTACAGAGGGTGCAAAACAAGATGAACACAAAGGCATATCACAATAAAAATGGCAAGGGTTAAAGAGAAGATTCTAATGGCAGCAAGAGAAAAACAGTTAAATATATGGGAACTCCCATAGGATAATAGTTGGTTTATCTACAGAAACTTTGATAAACAGAAAGATAGATTCTAAGCCCTGATAGGGAAATATCTGGAACCCAGGATACTCCACCCAGCAAGATTATTACTTAGAATAGAAGGAAAGAAAAAGAATTTCTTAGACAAGCAAAAACTAAAAAGAATATGACAATATTAAACCTCTCTTAAGAGAAATATCCCTTGTGACTCAGCTGGTAAAGAATCCGCCTGCAATGCAGGAGACCTGGGTTTGATCCTCTGGGTTAGGAAGATCCTCTGGAAAAGGGAAAGGCTACCCACTCCACTATTCTGGCCTGAAAAGTTCCATGGACTATATAGTCCAGGGGGTCACAAAGAGTTGGACACAACTGAGCGACTTTCACTTTCAAGAGAAATATTGAAAAGTCTTTTCTAAATAGAAAAAAAAAATCTATAAGAGAGGGGAAAACAAATAGGAAAAACAAACACAATAAAGGATTTTAGATTACTTAAATAAGCCAGTACAGGACTTCCCCGGTGGTCCAGTGATTAAGAATCTGCCTGCCAATGCAAGGGACACAGGTTCAATCTCTGGCCTGGAAAGATCCCACAAGCAGTGGGGCAACTAAGACCATACAGACTATGCACTGCAGCTGCTGAAGCCCGTGTGCCCTACAGCCTGTGCTCTGCAACAAGATCAGCCACCTCAATGCGAAGCCCACGCACTGCAACTAGAGAGTACCCCTGCTCACCACAACTAGATCTAGTGCAGCCAAAATAAAATAATAAGTAAATAACCCCATATGCAGATTTTAAAAGTAATTACTACATATAGAAAACTCTAAAGACTCCACACAAAAATTACTAGAACTGATAAATGAATTCAGCCAGGTAGCAGGATACAAGATTCACATATGGAAGTCAGCTGTATTTCTTTACACTAAAAATGAAATACCAGGAAGGGAATGTAAAAAAAACCCTTATAAAATTACATTCAGAAGAATAAAATACTTAGGAATAAAAAATCACCAAGGAGGTGAAAGACATATGCAGAGAACTATAAAACATTAATAAAGGAAAACTATAAAAAATTAATAAAGTTCAAAAAAATGAAAACATATACTATGGTAGAAGAATTGATATTTCTATAATGGCCACACTACCCAAAGCAATCTACAGATTTCAAGTGATCCTTATCAAATTACCCATGACCTTTTCCACAGAACTAGAACAAATAGTCCTAAAATTTATAGGGAACCATAAAAGACCTAGAATAAAAGCAAGAGGAATAACCTTCCCAGAATTCAAAGTATACTACAAATCTACAGTAATCAAAACAGCATGGTATAGGCACAAAAACAGACACATGGATCAACAGAACAGAAAAGGGAGTCCAGAAATAAACTCACATACTGACGGTCAATTAATCTTTGACAAAGGAGGCAAGAATATACAATGGTTTTGAAAAAAGACAGTCTCTTCAGCATGTGGTGCTGGGAATATTGGACAGCTGCCTATAGATCAAGGAAATTAAAACAGACCCTCACACCAGCTGCTGCTGCTGCTAAGTCACTTCAGTCGTGTCTGACTCTGTGCGACCCCATAGACGGCAGCCCACCAGGCTCCTCTGTCCCTGGGATTCTCCAGGCAAGAATACTGTAGTGGGTTGCCATTTCCTTCTCCCCTCACACCAGACGCACAGATAAACTCAAAATGGCTTAACAACTTAAACATAAGACACAATACTATAAAACTCCTATAAAAACACATTTGCAAACAGTCTCTGACATAAATCTTACCAATGATTTCTTAAGTCAGTCTCCTAAGGCAATATAAATAAAAGCACAATGATATCTATTCAAACTTACAAACTTCTGTATGGCATAGGAGAACACAAGAAAAATGAAAAGACAACATACAGACTGAGAGAAAATACTTACAAATGATGTGACTGACAAGTGCTTAATTTCCAAAATATAAAAACAGCTCATACAACTCAACCACAAAAAAGTAAACAACCCAATCAAAAAATGGGCAGAATACCTAAACAGACGTTCCTCCAAAGAAATATACAGATGGTTAATGGGCACATAAAAAGATGCTCATCATTATTAACTATTAGGGAAATGTAAATTAGAACCACAATGAGGGCCCATCACTTCATGGGAAATAGATGGGGAAACAGTGGAAACAGTGTCAGACTTTATTTTTTTGGGCTCCAAAATCACTGCAGATGGTGACTGCAGCCATGAAATTAAAAGACGCTTACTCCTTGGAAGGAAAGTTATGACCAACCTAGATAGCATATTCAAAAGCAGAGACATTACTTTGCCAACAAAGGTCCGTCTAGTCAAGGCTATGGTTTTTCCAGTGGTCATGTATGGATGTGAGAGTTGGGCAGTGAAGAAGGCTGAGCGCCGAAGAATTGATGCTTTTGAACTGTGGTGTTGGAGAAGACTCTTGAGAGTCCCTTGGACTGCAAGGAGATCCAACCAGTCCATTCTGAAGGACATCAGCCCTGGGTGTTCTTTGGAAGGAATGATGCTAAAGCTGAAACTCCAGTACTTTGGCCACCTCATGCAAAGAGTTGACTCATTGGAAAAGACTCTGATGCTGGGAGGGATTGGGGGCAGGAGAAGGGGACAATAGAGGATGATATGGCTGGATGGCATCACTGACTTGATGGACGTGAGTCTGAGTGAACTCCAGGAGTTGTTGATGGACAGGGAGGCCTGGAGTGCTGCAATTCATGGGGTCTCAAAGAGTTGGACATGACTGAGCAACTGAACTGAACTGAACTCACACTGGTCTACAAATAAGAAATGCTGGAGAGGGTGTGGAGAAAAGAGAAACCCTTTTACACTTGTATATGGGTATGTAAGTTGGTGTAGCCACAATGGAAAACAGTACTGAGGTCTCTCAGAAAGCTAAAATTAGAGCTGCCATATGATCCAGCAATATAACTCTTCAACATACCCAGACAAAACTCCAATTCAAAAAAATTCATGCACCCCAATCTTCATAGCAGCATTATACACAATAGACAAGACATGGAAAGAACCTAAATGTCCCTTGAAAGATGAATGGATAAAAGATGTGATATGTATATACAATGGAATGTTACTAAATCATAAAAATAATGAAATAATGCCACTTGCAGCAACATGGATTGAATTAGAGAGTATCATGTTAAGTGAAGAAAGTCAGAAAGAGAAAGACAAACATATGATACCACATGTGTGGAATTATGACACAGACTAGGAAAAAAAAAATAAACAGACTCACAGACAGAGAGAACAGATTTGTGGTTGTCAAGAGAGGTGAATGGTGGATAAATGGATTGGGAGTTTGGGATTACCAGATGCAAGCTATTATATAGAGAGTGGATAAACAATAAGGTCCTACTATATAGCACAGGGAATTATACTCCATATCTTGTGACAAATTATAATGGAAAAGAGTGTAAAAAAAGAATGTATACATATGTATAACTGAACCACCTTGCTACACAGCAGACACTAACACAACACTGCAAAACAATTCAACAAGAAAAAGGTAATCAAAAAATTCTGTGAAAGGTACTATAATCGTAATGAACAGTAACAGGATAAACATGAAGATCTAAATAGCACAGCAAAATCATAAACTATGGGGGAAAAGAATAAGAAAATGTGGATTTTTTAAAAAATGTGTTTGAGCTTATATGACTACCAATCTAAAGAAAGTAGATATAGTAAATGAGTACTTGAAAACCAGGTTAACCACAAATCAAAAGCATTCAATAGACTCACAAACTCAAGGAATAAAACTCAAGCATATTATGAAAGAAAACCATCTAGCTAGAAAGTGAAAAACACAAATAGAAAGGAACAAAGAAAAAATACAAAATCAACTGGAAAACAAGGTTTAAATACATACCTATCATAATAAACACATATGGCAATAAATACATACCTATCATAATTACCCTAAATGTCAGTGGGCTAAATGCTGCATTCAAAAGACATAGAGTGACAGATTAAATAATGAAACAACAACCTGCAATATACTGCCTACAAGATAACCATTTTAGGGCAAAGAACACAGATAGATTGAAAGTGAGGGGATGTTAAAAGATATTTCATGCAAATGGAAAGGACAAGAAAGCTGGGGTAGCAATACTCATATCAGACAAAACAGACTTTAAAACATGGCCATAAAGAAAGATAAAGAAAGACACTATATAATGATAAAGGACCAATAAAAAAAGAAGGTATTATACTCATTAATATATATGCACCAAATATGGGAGACTTAAATACATAAAACATATACTAACAGACATAAAGGGAGAAGTTGATGGGAATATAGTAATAGTAGGAGAATTTAATATCCCCACTGACATTATTGGACAGATCTTTCAGAAAGAGAATAATAAGGCAACAGAGATACTAAATGATAAAATAGAACAGTTAGATTTCATTTATATTTTCAGGGCACTACATCCAAAGAAAACAGAAGAGACATTCTGTACCAACACACATGAAACATTCTCTAGGACAGATGAAACACCAGGCCACAAAATAAGCCTCACTAAATTTAAGAGGACAGAAATTATTTCAAGCATCTTTTCTGACCACAATGGCATGAAACTTAGAAATCAACCACAGAAAAAGAAAGGAGAAAAAAAGTACCATAGAGACTAAACAACATGCTACTACAAAACCAATGGATCAATTATGAAATTAGAGAGAAAATTTAAAAATACCTTGAGATAAATGACAATGAACACAAAGGTACAAAAATCTATGGGAAGAAGAAAACACAGTTCTAAGAGCAAAGTTCATAGTGATACAGATCTTCTTTAAGAAACAAGAAAAATCTCAAATAAGCAATCTAACCCACCACCTGAAAGAATTAGAAAAAGAAAAACAAAACCTAAAGTCAGCAGAGGAAGGCAATAATAAAGACAAGAGAGGAAATAAATAAAAGAGATTTTTTTTAAAAAACCAAGACCTGGTTTTTCCAAAAGGATAAGCATAAGTGACATAAAGCCTCTGTCCAGGCTCACCAAGAGAAAAAGAGAGAGGACCCAAACAAAATCAGAAATGAAAGAGGAGAAATAACAACAGATAATACAGAAATTAAAAAAAAAAAACAAACCATAAGAGAATGCTACAAACAATTCTGCTGACAAACTGGATAACCTAGAACAAATGGACAACTTTCTAGAAATATTAACATACAGACCACCAAAACTAAATCTAGAAGAAATATGTAATTTGAACCTACTAATCACTAGAAGTGAAATAGAATATGTAGAGAGAGAGAAAAAAAAAACCTATAACAATCCTTCTCAAACAACCAAAAGACTAAAGAGGAGGGAATACTCCCCAAATCAGTCTATGAAGCCACTATCACCCTGATAACAAAACCAGGCAAATATACCAGCAAAAAATTACAGACCAAGATCTTTGATGAATATGGATGTAAAAATCCTCAAGAAAAACTAGCAGACGGAATCCAAAAACACATTAAAAAGACGACACACAGTGATCAAGTTGAAATCATCCCAGGGTCACAAGGATGGTTCAACATTCACAATCAGTCAACGTGAAATGCCACATCAACGAAAGAAAAGACAACCACATGATCACCTAAAGATGCCTAAAAAGCATTTGATAAAATTTAACATCCATTCATAATAGAAAGTCTTGCCAAAGTGAGTACAGAGTAAACATATCTCAGCAAGATAAAAGTTTTCTATGACAAACCCACAACCAACATAACACTCAATAGTGAAAAGTGGAAAGCCTTCCCATTAAATTCTGGAACAAGATCTTCATTCTCACCACCTTTTCCAACACAGTGTTGGAAGTCCTAGCTACAGCAATCAAAGAAAAGAAATAAAATATATCAACACTGGAAGGGGAGAAGTAAAACTGTCATTACATACAAATGACATGATAGTCTATATAGAAGCTCCCAAAGACTCCATAAAAAAACTATTAGAATTCATAAACAAGTTCAGCAAGGTACCAGGAAACAAGACTAACATACATAAATCTGTTTCATTTTTTTACACTAATAATGAAATATCAGAAACTTAAAAAACCTTTAAAAATTACACCCAAAAATATAAAATACTTAGGAATAAACATCACCAGCAAGGTAAAAACTTATATGCTGAGAACTACAAAGCATTAATAAAGGAAACTAAAGATGATTCAAAGAAATGGAAAGATATCTCATGCTCTCGGATTGGAAAGATCAATATTGTTAAAATGATTCTATTACCCAAAGCAATTTATAGATTTAGGGTGATCCCTATCATATTACCTGTGATATTTTTCACAGAATGAGACTAAATAATCCTCAAATGGAACCACAAAAGACCCAGAATTGCTAAATAAATCTTGAAGAGAAAGAACAAAGCTGGAGGCATAACACTCCCAGACTTCAGACAATGCTCCAAAAAGCTACAATAATACAAAAAAAGACATATGGATCAGTGGAACAGAGAGCCCAGAAATAAACCCACACACCTATGTTCAATTAATCTTCAACAAAGGAGGCACAAAAATACAATGGGAAAAAGACAGTCTCTTCAGCAAGTGGTGTTGGGAAAGCTGGACAGCTTCATGTTAATCAATGAAGTTAGAAAACACCCTCATACCATATACAAAAATAAATTCAAAATGGTTTAAAGACCTAAATATTAGACATGATACCATAAAACTAGAAGAGAATGTAGGCAAAATATTCTCTGACATATCAGAGCAATGTTTTCTTAGGTCATTCTCCCAATGCAAAAAATACAAAGCCAAAATAAGCCAATGGGACCTAATTAAACTTAAAAGCTTTTACAGAGCAAAGGAAATCATAAATAAAAAGAAAAGAGAATATACTCACTGGGAGAAAATATTTGCTAACCATGTGACTGACAAAAGCTTAATTTCCAAAATATACAAACAGTTCATACAGCTCAATATTAAAAAGATACCCAATCAAAAAATGGACAGAAGATCTAAACAGATATTTCTCCAAAGAAGACATACCAGTGGCCAACAGGCACGTGAAAATAGGCTCAAAAATGCTAATTATTAGAGAAATGTAAATCAAAACTATAAAGAGGTATCACCTCACATCAGTCAGAATGGCCATCATCAAAAAGTTGATGAATAATAACTGCTGGAGAGGGTGTGGAGAAAAAGGAACCCTGTTATACTGTTGGTGGGAATGTAAATTGGTACAGACACTATGGAAAGCAGTATGGAGGTTCCTTAAAAAACTAAAAATCAAGTCACCATATGATCCAGCAATTCCACTCCAGGACATATATCTGGAAAAGACAAAAACTCTAATTAAAAAAGATACATGCACCCCGGTGTTCATAGAGCACTGTTTACAACAGCCAAAACATGGAAACAAACGAAACGTCCATCAACAGATAAAGAAGTCACATAGTATGCAATGGAATATTACTCAGCCATAAGAAAGTGAAATATTTCTATTCATGGCAACATGAATGAACCTAGAGAAAACCATACTAAGTAAATCAGACAAAGACAGATAAATGCTACCATACATAAAACAGGCAGAAAAAAAAGGACCTACTTTATAACTTAGGAAACTACATTCAATATCTCATAATAATTTATAATGGAAAAAATCAAGAAAGAATACACACACACACACTTTGCTGTACACGTAAAACTAACACAAGATTGTAAATTATACTGTAATAACATAAAAATTAAAAATAAAAAGAGAAGTCTAAAAAATAAAATACTACAATGGAGTCTCAACTGGTCTCCCTGTTTTCCTCTACACTCATGTCCACCTTGTCACAAGAGCTCTCTTCCAAATACAGAACCTGGTCAGGTTATTCCTCTGCTTAAAATTCTTTAATGAAAGCATGGCATACAGTCTTATGTGGCTCCTTCCTTTCTCTCCAATATCATTACTTCTGCTACTCCTCATCTTTGATTTATATCCATATATATTGCTGTTCTTGAAATACATCTCATAGTTGCCACTGCATTCATTTGACCAATTCTGAATCATCTTTCAAAACCCAAACCTGAAATCACCTTCTTTGTAAAGTCTTCTCTACCTGACCCAGATTCACTGCTACCTTCTTTGTGCTACGTCTCTAATTTTCTCAGAGTTCTATTTTGCACTTAACACACTGCATTATAAATACATATTTATAAGTGCATTGTCCCATAATTTATGAGCTCTCAGAGGGCAGAGCCATTGCTTAGTCATTCCTATGTGCCTCATGCCTAACACAGTGAGTAGAAAAAAATAGTGCTCAAGAAAGAGAGGTTGAATTGAAAAGCTAAAGCTCCCAAGTTATCTCCACTGGAGGTCAAATAAGAGAGACTCATCATTAAGTATGTGGGACAGGAAAGCACGCGTGCATGCTCAGACACACACACACACACACACACACACACACACAGAAAGAGACACACACACACACACACACACAGAAAGAGAAAGAGAAAAGAGAGTGAAAATGAAGATCAAGAAGGAAGAAAAGAAAGGCTTCACATTGAGAGCAAATGTAAACACTGGATTGGCCAAAAAGTTCTTTTTGTTTTTAAGTAAAAATAAAAGACACATGTTTCATTTTCATCAAGAACTTTATTGAACAAGGTATTCACCATTTTGTTCTACTACCATCTGCCATTTTTCAGGCAACTTCATAATTCCATCTTTCCAATACTTCATCTTTTTGAGCAAAGAACTATTCCAGATGTTGTTTACAGTCTTCCAGGGATTGAAATTTTTTCCATTAAGAAAATGCTGTAAAGACTGAAGTAAATGGAAATCTGAAGGTGCAAGGCCTGGTGAATACGAATAATGAATCAGAACTTCCCAGTCAAGCTGTAACAGTTTTGCCTGGGCATCAAAGATAATGTGGTCTTGCATTATCCTGATGGAAGATTATACGTTTTCTGTTAACTAATTCTGGATGCTTTTTGTCAAATTCTGTCTTCAGTTAGTCTAACTGGGAGCCGTACTTGTTGGAATTGATCATTTGGTTTTCCAGAAGAAGCTCATAAGACAGGACTCCCTTCCAATCCCACAATATACACATCACCTTCTTTGGATGAAGACTAGCATTTGGTGTGGTTGATGGTGGTTCATTTTGCATGCCCCATGATATCCTCCACTCCACATTATTGCACAGTATCCACTTTTCAATGCCCATCATAATTTGTTTTAAAAACAGAACACTTTTGTTACATTTAAATAGAGAACTGCATGCAGAAATATGGTCAAGAAGGTTTTCTTCACTTATGTAGAACCCAAACATCACAGTGATTAATATAGCCAAGCTGTGAAGATGATTTTTAACACTTGATTTGGATATTTTTGGTATGTCCACTATCTCCTGAATAGTATAACTTTGATTGTTCTCAATCAATGTCCCAGTTTGATCACTATCAACTTCAACTGTTCTACCCAACCGTGAAGCATAGTCCAGTGAGAAATCTCCAGCATGAAACTTGACAAACCACTTCTAACACATTTGATCAGTCATAGCACTTTCTCTATACACGGCACAAATCTTTTTTTGCATTTCAATTGTGTTTTTACCTTTCTCGAAATAATACAGCATAATACACCAAAATGTTGGGTTTTTTCTTCTATCTTCAATGTGAAAATGTCTACACAAAAATAAACCAGTTTTGATGCTTTCTTTTTCAAATGCATGCTGATATGACAGCTGTGAAAATACAATCTAACAGAGCCTTCAAATGAAGTTAAAGACAAAGACAACTAAGCGCTACAAGAGCCATCTTATGGGAAAAAAAAAAAAGAATATTTTGGCCAACCCAATAGCCACCAACAATTTTTCAAATAAACCTATAACCAAGATTACCTATTCCTGTTCACCAATGTATCCTGTCAAGAAAGTTCACTGAAGCATCTTCAGAGACTAAAGCAAACAAAGAAACAGCAAGGAGACTATATCCATACTGTTATGAAATTAATTAGGCTCCCCAAATTCATATGTTGAAAGCCTAACCCTAGAATCTTAGAATGTTACCCCATTGGAAGATAATATTTTTAAAGAAGTTATTAAATCAAAATACCACCATTAGGAATATGACTGGAATCTTTAAAGGAAGAGGAAGAGACATCAGGGGTCAAGGGCATGCCTGCATGAGATCTTATGGCCTCATCATGTGAGGGAAGGGAAGGCCCATTTGCAAGCCAAGGAGAGAGGCCTGCAATAAGCCTTCAGAGTAAACCAAAACTGTCAGCACCTTGACCTTGAACTTTCAGGCTTCTGAACTTTCAAAAAAATAAATTTCTGTTGTTTAAGTGACTCAGTTTCCAGCAATTTGTTACTGCAACACTAAGAAACTAATAACCATATCCTATATGCGGGGGGCGGGGGGGCTTGGTAATGAAAAAAACCAACCCGAGAGCCCTGAGAACTAATCTTTAAGTATTTGAAAAGCTGGCAGGTAGAAAAGAAATCATAGTCATCTTTCCCAGAGTATTGCATTCCAAGTCAAAACATGGACGGACTAATACCAGGATTCGTTAACTTTAAAGATACCTTTCAACCCTGGTATTCTATGACAATTAAAAAACATATTCCTCTTAGAAGGACATTTAATCAGTCAGGACTAAGAACTACCTTTTAAAAGCTCAAACCACTTCCATAAATAGCTAATATTTTATGTGATTTATTTAAAATTTAAAATGTGATTTATTTAAAATTTATTTAATTTATTTAACTTCATTTAAAATGACATAGTATGGCAGACATCAAGGCTAGATCAAAACAAGAATTTAGATACTTCTTTTATACATCCTGATCTCTCCTCAAGCAGATTTGTTTTCCTCTGCTGAGTGACATGCAGATTGAAGGACTTCCTAGGAAGAGAATTCAAATGTATTTATTACTAGTGATGGTTTAGTTGCTAAGTTATATCTGACTCTTGCAACTCCATGGACTGTAGCCTGCCAGGCTACAGGGAAATCCATGGGATTTCCCAGGCAAGAATATAGGAGTGGGTTGCCATTTCCTCCTCTAGAGGATCTTCCCAACCCAGAGATCAAATCTGGGTCTCTTGCATTGCAAGTGGATTCTTTATGGACTGAGCCACCAGGGAAGCCCTTTAGTGAGGTTCACACAAATATAGGCATGTGTGAAAACCTGGTGTCCCATATGTGGGAGGAGAAATGCTTTAAGGATGAGGAACCCCTGAGAAAGTTATTCTACCCATGGCCACAGAGAGAAAGGCAGTGCTGCAGTGCATATTACATGGCAGTTGTTGGCTGAACCATATATGAACATGGTGCTCCTTACTGATCGTGTGCATGTTAAGGAGAGAGTAGGGAAGTTGCAGATCAGTAAACCTTCCCTCCTATACTCCGCACAACTTTTGGACCTAACAACATGTTATAGGACCATTCTAAAACAAGAAGGAGGAGCAGTGCAGAGGAAAAATGGCCCAGTAACTTTGGGAAAGTATATATGATGCACTAATATCTCCCTGGAGCACTGAGTTCTACCCACAGTTGAGCAGAAAAAGAAAATGTCATCCTAGAGAGGATCATAGCAGCTCAGGGGTGAGGGGCTTAGCAGTAGGGGTAGAGCTCAAGCAGTACAGCACTATGGACTGTCCAGGCAGGGCAACAGTGCAGGTAGAGCATCAGTCAACAGTCATGAGAATGGCAAGTTGCAGGGCTGGTGAACGCACCAGGTCATCAGGTTTAGGACAAGTAAAGAATTGTGCGGATACAAATGGTAGCCCAAGTGGAACACTAAGGATAGCCTGGAGCTAGGAGGCAGCAATATGAATTCAGTCTTGGAAGGATCTCTAAGAACTGCACCTCAAGTGCCTTTGCTGTTCAGCAGCTTAGTCCTGTCTGACTCTGTGACACTATGGATGCAGCACACCAGGCTCCTCTGTCCTTCACTATCTTCCAGAGTTTGTTCAAACTGATGTCCATTGAGTCGGTGATGCAATCCAACCAACTCATCTCACCCCTTTCTCTTCCCACCCTCAATCTTTCCCAGCATCAGGGTCTTTTCTGAAGAGTCAGCTCTTCACATCAGGTGGTCAAGGTATCTACTAAAAGATATGGGGAATGTTAAAACATGGTCTGAGTTCCTTCTGTCATGTAAAGGGAAAGGATAAAGCTCTAGATATTAAGTTTTAAATGTAAAAGTGTCCTTATTGATATCCACAGCTGGTGAGGTCTGGGAATATTTACTATGCAAAAGCTCTCATTAAGAACATATTCCTTAAAGCACATTTCACAGCATATATATATATATATATATATATATATATATATATATTTATATATATAAAGCAAACCTGTAGAATGCCATTAAATCTGGGCACACTGCCAAATGGAGTATGTCAGAGAAAAGTGGGTCTGGAAATACTCAAGGGCAGTCAGAGCATTTTCTCTAATCGCCATTGATGGGTTCTCAAGAAGGCTCTGACCCCTAAACCCAATTCCCAGATGAAAGCTTTGTCTTAGAAGCTTTGCCTTCAGAAGCTCACTGCGCTCTGTGGTTATTTGGAGAAGAACACGCAGAATGAGGGCCCAGAAATTCGAAGACCTCTGGTAGTCTGGCTTAGTTAAGAGAATACAGAGCAAGCTAGTAGAAAAGGTACAGGAAGAGAAGACAGACAGTTGAGACCCTGGTCCCATTTCTGCCAGAAACAAACTGCTTGGCCTCACTCTCCAAATCTCAACTGCTTCTATCATAGGGCAGAATGTATATCTAACTTATTGACCAAACATGTGAGGACTGAATAAGAGAGCAGATGATTCCTGAAAAGGTACATGTCACATGTCAGCAGAAATAACAGGTATTATTTATCAAGTTCAATCACCTCCCAAGTTTCACTTATGCAAGGGAAACTTACTGTTTATTATGTTCTATGGATGGTTAGGCATTGGGGCACTGGGTAACCCATAAAAAAAAATTGTAATCCACTGTTTCACAGAGATGCTCATGAAAAAAGATTATATTACAATGAAAAATTACTACAAATAAGGTACAAGGTATAAATAAGAAATGAGGTATCAGAAATACCAAAAGAGAAGCTTTACTATAGCAATATTTAAACCCATGTAAACAATATAATAGTCCAGTAATAAAAGTGTACTTAAATTACAGAACAATCATATGATAGAATACTAAATAGCCACTAAATAAAGGTTTTTATGAAGTTTAATAATATTAAGAAATTTTAACCACAGTGTTAAATGAAAAAGTATACAAAAGTAGTAGTAGTGTATGTGGAATAAGACATATTCTGTTAAAATGAAATCCATGAAACCCTCTCTTCTGGCTCTAATGAATTACTGTACCAGACTAGCTCCCCCATTGTTAATAGTTAGAAAATGGGCAAAAACATAAAACTTATTTTCAGACATTAGACTATAGGCAGCACAGAAAGTGAAACAAGAAGTACAGGAGGTCCAATATCAATTATGAAAATTAATTATCTTTTCATATACAATCGACACTTGTATACAAACAACTGTCAGTTGGAATGAAAAACTAATACAATTAAAAACACAACTTGGAGGACCACTGAAACATACACTATTTAGAATAAATTTAACAAGCTATACATAAGACTGGTTCATATAAACTACAAAAAAAAATCTGAAAGAACAAAAATCTAAATAAATGCAGAGATATATTATGCTGATAGATTAGAGTGGCTATTGTTAGTATTTCAATTCTCCCTCTATTACTCTATAGATTCAATGCAATTCTAAAAAAAAAAAATCACAGAAGATTTTTTTTGTAGAAATTAACAAACTGATTCTAAACTACATATATAATGAAAATGACCTAGAATGGCTAAAATAACCTTGAAGATGAGAACACATATAAAATTTATGCAACCAGGTGTTAAGACTTATGATAAAACTGAATTAATCAAGACAGTGTGGTATTGGCATAAGGTCAGCATATAGATCAGGGAGACAGGACAGAGAGCCCAGAAATAATGTAACACAAAAAGAGTCAACTGATTTTTTAAAAATAGTGCCAAGGGAAATCCATGGAGTATAGATAACCCTTTTACAAGGTGGTGCTGGAGTAAATAGCATATTCAAAGAAAAAAAAAAAAAAACCTAGCTTTGACCCCTATTCCATTATCATGTACAAAAATTAACTCTAAGTAAATTAAGAACTTATGTCTAAGAGCTAAATTCCAAAACCTCTAGATGAAAATAATCTAGAAGATAATTCCTAGAACTCTGAGGTATGCAAACATTTCTTAGGAGGCAAACAGCATTAACCACAAAAGGAAAAAAAGAGGCTAGGTTGGATGTCATCAAAAATAGAAAACTGCTGGTCTACAAAAGGCATCATTAAGAAAATGAATACAGAAACTAAAAATCAGGAAAAAACATCTGCACTGCAGACACATGGCAAAAGATTTCTAGAAATCTTTAAATATAGAAAGAGATCTTAAAATTAATAAGAAGACACCCATAAAATATGTGAGAAAGATCTTAACAGACATTTCAAGAAAGTAAATACAAGATTGGTTGTTAAAAGGTATTTGACATCATTACTAATTAAGAAAATGCAAATTAAAATCACAACGATATGCAACTATACACTTATTCAGTTCAGTTCAGTCGCTCAGTCGTGTCTGACTTATTAGGATGTTTTAAATTAATAAAGACTGAAAATACTACATTAGGAAGGATGTTCAGTTCAGTTCAGTTCAGTCTCTCAGTCATGTCCAACTCTTTGTGACCCCATGGACTGCAGCATGCCAGGCTTTCCTGTCCATCAGCAAACTCCCAGAATTTGCTAAAACTTATGTCCATCGAGTCGGTGATGTCATCAACAATCTCAAGCTCTGTTGTCCCCTTCTCCTCCTGCCTTCAATCTTGCATGAACAGTATGAAAAGGCAAGGATGTGGAGAAAATAAAATTTCCACACTGACAGAGTGTAAAATCACTTTGAAAAATAGTTTGGTTTTATTTTTCAGTAAAATAAATGTCCACTTAGCACACAAACCAGCCATTCTAATTCTAGGTATTTACCTAGGAGAAATAAAAATATGTGTCCATAAAAAGACTATTACATGAATGTCCATAGCAGTTTTTTAAATTAATTTATTTATTTTAATAGGAGGCTAATTACTTTACAATATTGTAGTGGGTTTTGCCATACATTCACATGAATCAGCCATGGGTGTACATATGTTCCCCATCCTGAACCCCCATCCCATTGCTCAGGGTCATTCCAGTGCTCTGGCCCTGAGCACCCTGTCTCATGCATCAAACCTGGACTGGTGATCTATTTCACGTATGGTAATATACATGTTTCAATGCTATTCTCTTAAATCATCCCACCCTCGCCTTCTCCAACAGAGTCCAAAAGTCTCTTCTTTACATCTGTGTCTCTTTTGCTGTCTTGCATATAGGGTCATCGTTACCAGCTGTCTAAATTCCATGCTGCTGTTGCTGCTAAGTCGCTTCAGTCGTGTCCGACTCTGTGCGACCCCAGAGACGGCAGCCCAGCAGGCTCCCCCGTCCCTGGGATTCTCCAGGCAAGAACACTGGAGCGGGTTGCCATTTCCTTCTCCAATGCATGAAAGTAAAAAGTGAAAGTAAAGTCGCTCAGTCGTGTCTGACTCCTAGCGACCCCATGGACTGCAGCCTACCAGGCTCCTCGCCCATGGGATTTTCCAGGCAAGAGTACTGGAGTGGGGTGCCATTGCCTTCTCTGCTAAATTCCATATATATGCGTTAATATACTGTATTGGTGTTTTTCTGACTTACTTCACTCTGTATAATAGGCTCCAGTTTCATCCACCTCATTAGAACTGATTCAAATGCATTCTTTTAAATAGCTGAGTAATATTCCATTGTGTATATGTACCACAGCTTTCTTATCCATTTGTCTGCTGATGGACATCCAGGCTGCTTCCATGTCCTGGCTATTGTAAACAGTGCTGCGATGAACATTGGTCTCTTTCAATTCTGCTTTCCTCAGTGTATATGCCCAGCAGTGGGATTGCTAGGTCATATGATTTCCAGTTTTTTAAGGAATCTCCACACTGTTCTCCATAGTGGCTGTACTAGTTTGCATTCCCACCAACAGTATAAGTTTTATTCACAATTGCCAATAAATAATAGAAATGGGTAAATATAAGTAAAATGTAATATACTCATACCAGAATATCAGAATACACTGCTTGATAATACTCCTGAGCAATAAAAAGAAACGAATTTCACATGCAAAAAAAAAAAAGAATCTAGACACAGATTTTATACCTTTAACAAAAATTAACTTAAAATGAATAACAGCCCTAAATGTAAAACACAAAACTGCAAAACTCCTAAAAGGTAACACTGGAAAAAATCTAGGTGATTATGGTTTGGGAATGAATTTTTATATACAACACCAAAGGCACAATCTGTGTTAAGTACACTTTATTAAAAACTCCTGTGGAAAAATTATTTAAGATAACTAAAAGATAATCCATAGACTGAGGGAAGAATCTTTGTAAACACATACCTGATGAAGAGCCAGTATGCAAAATATACCAAAGAATTCTTAAAACTTAACAATAAGAAAACAACCAATTTAAAAATGAGAAAAAGAGGGAAGTGTGGTCAAGAAGACTCTGAGCCCACCTTCTCCCATAGGCACACTGAAATAAAAAGTATTTACAGGAGAGGAGCTAAGATGGCAGAGGAATAGGACAGAGACACCACTTTCTCCCCCACAAATTCATCAAAAGAACATTTAAACGCCGAGTAAACTCCACAAAACAACTTCTGAATGTTGGCGGAGGACATCAGACACCCAGAAAAGCAGCCCATTGTCTTCGAAAGGAGGTAGGAAAAAATATAAAAGACAAAAAAAGAGACAAAAGAGGGAGGGACGGAGCTCCGTTCTGGGAAGGGAGTCTTAAAAAGAGAGAAGTTTCCAAACACCAGGAAACACTCTCACTGCCGAGTCTGTGCCAAGCCTTGGAAGCACAGAGGGCAACATAACAGGGAGGAAAAATAAACAATTAAAACCCACAGATTACGAGCCCAGTGGTAACTCCCCCAGCGGAGAAGCAGTGCAGACGCCTGCACATGCCATTAGCAAGCGGGGGCTGGGCAGAGAGGCACAGCACGGGCTGCGTTGCTTAGAGTAGGGATCTGGCCTGAATACCCTGAGCACTATCTGAGCGAACTAACTTGGGCTAGCAAACCAGACTGTGGGATAACTACCACGCAAAAAGCCAGCCCTAACTTAAGACACCGCCAGGCCTGTGCACAGAACAAAGGACTAAACAGAGATAGCCGGCTGCAGACCATCCCCCTCCGGTGACAGGCAGCCAGAACCGGAAGGGGGCAATCGCAGCCCCAGAGAGACATTATCTATAAAACTGTAAACAGACTTCTTGGCTAACTAAGACTTCTTGGGGTTCTGGATGCTCAACATCTGCCTGAGAAGGTGCGCCAGTTGTATACCCAGAAAACCGAGCGGCAGGGAGGCAATAAGTTGCAGCCACCGCGCTCGCCAAACACCTCATCACCTGAGCTGCTCGGACCTGGGAAGGGCACAAAACGCAGGCCCAACCAAGTCTGCACCGCTGAGGACTACCCGAGTGCCTGAACCTGAGTGGCTTAGACCTGGGAGGTGCATGCAGCCCAGGGCTGGCCTCGGATGGTTCCTGGCGGAGCAACCTAGAGCCTGAGCAGTGTGGGCAGGGAGGGTACACAAGCTGTAAGCGGGGGCAGGCCCAGTGTGGCTGAGGCACTGCGAGCGCATGCCAGTGTTATTTGTTTGCAGCATCCCTCCCTCCCCACAGCACGACTGAACAAGTGAGCCTAAAAAAAAGAAAAGAAAAGTGTCCATCACTGCCCCCTTTCTGTCAGGGTGGAAGTCAGACACTGAAGAGACCAGCAAACAGAATAAGCTAAAACAGAGGGAGCTGCCTTGGAAGCGACAGGTGCAATAGATTAAAACCCTGTCATTAGTACCGACTACATAGGAAGGGGCCTATAGATCCTGAGAAATATAAGCTGGAACTAAGGAACTAGCCGAAAATGAACTGACCCCACAATACCCACAACAACACCAGAGAAAGTCTTAGATATATTTTTACTATTTTTATGATCATTCTTTCTTTTTTATTTTTAATTTAAAAAAAAAATTTAAGTCCTCTATTACTCCTTTAATTTTCACTTTTATAACCTACTATTACTTTGAAAAAAAAAAAAAGACCCTATTTTTTTAAAAGCAAACTTCATATATATATATTTTATAATTTTTTTCTTTTTTTTTTCTCTTTCTTTTTCTTCTTCTTTTCTTTAACATTGTATTTCTGAAATTCCAAACTCTACTCTAGATTTTTAATTTTTGCTTTTTGGTATTTGTTATCAATTTTGTACCTTTAAGAACCCAATCTTCAGTACCCATTTTTACTTGGGAGCGAGATTACTGGCTTGACTGCTCTCTCTCCCTTTGGACTCTCCTTTTTCTCCACCAGGTCGCCTGTGTCTCCTCCCTAACCCCTCTCTGCTCTACCCAACTCTGTGAATTTCTGTGTGTTCCAGACAGTGGAGAACACTTAGGGAACTGATTACTGGCTGGATCTGTCTCTCTCCTTTTCATTCCCCCCTTTTATCCTCCTGGCCACCTCTGTCTCCTTCCTCCCTCTTCTCTTCTCTGTATAACTCCATGAACATCTCTGAGTGGTCCAGTTGTGGAGTGCACATAAGGAAGTGATTACTGGCTAGCCTGCTCTCTCCTCTATTGAATCCACCTCATCTCACTCAGGTCACCTCTAACTCCCTCTTCCCTCTCCTCTTCTCCATGTAACTCTGTGAACCTCTCTGGGTGTCCCTCACTGTGGAGAAACTTTTCATCTTTAACCTAGATGTTTTATCAATGGTGCTGTATAGAAGGAGAAATTTTGAGACTACTGTAAAAATAAGACTGAAAACCGGAAGCAGGAGGCTTAAGTCCAAACCCTGACTCCAAGGAACTCCTGACTCCACGGAACATTAATTGACAGGAGCTCATCAAACGCCTCCATACCTACACTGAAACCAAGCACCACACAAGGGCCAACAAGTTCCAGGGCAAGACATACCATGCAAATTCTCCAGCAACACAGGAACACAGCCCTGAGCTCCAATATACAGGCTGCCCAAAGTCACCCCAAAACCATAGACATCTCATAACTCATTACTGGACACTTCATTGTACTCCAGAGAGAAGAAATCCAGCTCCACCCACCAGAACACTGACACAAGCTTCCCTAACCAAGAAACCTTGACAAGCCACCTGTACAAACCCACACACAGTGAGGAAACGCCACAATAAAGAGAACTCCACAAACTGCCAGAATACAGAAAGGACACCCCAAACTCAGCAATATAAACAAGATGAAGAGACAGAGGAATACCCAGCAGGTAAAGGAACAGGATAAATGCCCACCAAACCAAAGAGGAAGAGATAGGGTATCTACCTGATAAAGAATTCCAAATAATGATAGTGAAAATGATCCAAAATCTTGAAATCAAAATGGAATCACAGATAAATAGCCTGGAGACAAGGATTGAGAAGATGCAAGAAAGGTTTAACAAGGACCTAGAAGAAATAAAAAAGAGTCAATATATAATGAATAATGCAATAAATGAGATCAAAAACACTCTGGAGGCAACAAATAGTAGAATAACAGAGGCAGAAGACAGGATTAGTGAATTAGAAGATAGAATGGTAGAGATAAATGAATCAGAGAGGAAAAAAGAAAAACGAATTAAAAGAAATGAGGACAATCTCAGAGACCTCCAGGACAATATTAAATGCTACAACATTCGAATCATAGGACTCCCAGAAGAAGAAGACAAAAATAAAGACCATGAGAAAATACTTGAGGAGATAATAGTTGAAAACTTCCCTAAAATGGGGAAGGAAATAATCACCCAAGTCCAAGAAACCCAGAGAGTCCCAAACAGGATAAACCCAAGGCGAAACACCCCAAGACACATATTAATCAAATTAACAAAGATCAAACACAAAGAACAAATACTAAAAGCAACAAGGGAAAAACAACAAATATCATACAAGGGAATACCCATAAGGATAACAGCTGATCTTTCAATAGAAACTCTTCAAGCCAGGAGGGAATGGCAAGACATACTTAAAGTGATGAAAGAAAATAACCTACAGCCTAGATAACCTACTGTATATAATATATAATAACCTACTGTACCCAGCAAGGATCTCATTCAAGTATGAAGGAGAAATCAAAAACTTTACAGACAAGCAAAAGCTGAGAGAATTCAGCACCACCAAACCAGCTCTCCAACAAATACTAAAGGATATTCTCTAGACAGGAGACACAAAAAGGGTGTATAAACTCGAACCCAAAACAATAAAGTAAATGGCAACGGGATCATACTTATCAATAATTACCTTAAACGAAAATGGGTTGAATGCCCCAACCAAAAGACAAAGACTGGCTGAATGGATACAAAAACAAGACCCCTATATATGTTGTCTACAAGAGACCCACCTCAAAACAGGGGACACATACAGACTGAAAGTGAAGGGCTGGAAAAAGATTTTCCATGCAAATAGAGACCAAAAGAAAGCAGGAGTAGCAATACTCATATCAGATAAAATAGACTTTAAAACAAAGGCTGTGAAAAGAGACAAAGAAGGTCACTACATAATGATCAAAGGATCAATCCAAGAAGAAGAGATAACAATTATAAATATATATGCACCCAACATAGGAGCACCACAATATGTAAGACAAATGCTAACAAGTATGAAAGGGGAAATTAACAATAACACAATAACAGCGGGAGACTTTAATACCCCACTCACACCTATGGATAGATCAACTAAACAGAAAATTAACAAGGAAACACAAACTTTAAATGATACAACAGACCAGTTAGACCTAATTGATATCTATAGGACATTTCATCCCAAGACAATGAATTTCACCTTTTTCTCAAGTGCACACGGAATCTTCTCCAGGATAGATCACATCCTGGTCCATAAATCTAGCCTTGGTAAATTCAAAAAAATTGAAATCATTCCAAGCATCTTTTCTGACCACAATGCAGTAAGATTAGATCTCAATTACAGGAGAAAAACTATTAAAAATTCCAACATATGGAGGCTGAACAACACACTGCTGAATAACCAACAAATCACAGAAGAAATCAAAAAAGAAATCAAAATTTGCATAGAAATGAATAAAAATGAAAACACAACAACCCAAAACCTGTGAGACACTGTAAAAGCAGTCCTAAGGGGAAAGTTCATACCAATACAGGCATACCTCAAGAAACAAGAAAAAAGTCAAATAAATAACCTAACTCTACACCTAAAGCAACTAGAAAAGGAAGAAATGAAGAACCCCAGGGTTAGTAGAAGGAAAGGAATCTTAAAAATTACGGCAGAAATAAATGCAAAAGAAACAAAAGAGACCATAGCAAAACTCAGCAAAGCCAAAAGCTGGTTCTTTGAAAGGATAAATAAAACTGACAAACCAGTAGCCAGACTCATCAAGAAACAAAGGGAGAAAAATCAAATCAACAAAATGAGAAATGAAAATGGAGAGATCATAACAGACAACAAAGAAATACAAAGGATCATAAGAGACTACTATCAGCAATTATATGCCAATAAAATGGACAACTTGGAAGAAATGGACAAATTCTTAGACAAGTACAACTTTCCAAAACTGAACCAGGAAGAAATAGAAAATCTTAACAGACCCATCACAAGCATGGAAATTGAAACTGTAGTCAGAAATCTTCCAGCAAAACAGAAGCCCAGGACCAGACGGCTTCACAGCTGAATTCTACCAAAAATTTAGAGAAGAGCTAACACCTATCCTACTCAAACTCTTCCAGAAAATTGCAGAGGAAGCTAAACTTCCAAACTCATTCTATGAGGCCGCCATCACCCTAATACCAAAACCTTACAATGATCCCACAAAAAAAGAAAACTACAGGCCAATATCACTGATGAACATAGATGCAAAAATCCTTAACAAAATTCTAGCAATCAGAATCCAACAACACATTAAAAAGATCATACACCATGACCAAGTGGGCTTTATCCCAGGGATGCAAGGATTCTTCAATATCTGCAAATCAATCAATGTAATACACCACATTAACAAATTGAAAAATAAAAGCCATATGATTATCTTATTAAATGCAGAGAAAGCCTTTGACAAAATTCAACATCCATTTATGATAAAAACTCTCCAGAAAGCAGGAATAGAAGGAACATACCTCAACATAATAAAAGCTATATATGACAAACCCACAGCAAACATTATCCTCAGTGGTGAAAAACTGAAAGCATTTCCCCTAAAGTCAGGAACAAGACAAGGGTGCCCACTCTCACCACTACTATTCAACATAGTTTTGGAAGTTTTGGCCACAGCAATCAGAGCAGAAAAAGAAATAAAAGGAATCCAAATTGGAAAAGAAGAAGTAAAACTCTCACTGTTTGCAGATGACATGATCCTCTACATAGAAAACCCTAAAGACTCCACCAGAAAATTACTAGAGCTAATCAATGAATATAAAGTTGCAGAATATAAAATCAACACACAGAAATCCCTTGCATTCCTATACACTAATAATGAGAAAATAGAGAAATTAAGGAAACAATTCCATTCACCATTGCAACGAAAAGAATAAAATACTTAGGAATATATCTAAATAAAGAAACTAAAGACCTATATATAGAAAACTATAAAACACTGGTGAAAGAAATCAAAGAGGACACTAATAGATGGAGAAATATACCATGTTCATGGATCAGAAGAATCAATATAGTGAAAATGAGTATACTACCCAAAGCAATCTATAGATTCAATGCAATCCCTATGAAGCTACCAACGGTATTTTTCACAGAGCTAGAACAAATAATTTCACAATTTGTATGGAAATACAAAAAAATTCAAATAGCCAAAGCAATCTTGAGAAAGAAGAACGGAACTGGAAGAATCAACCTGCGTGACTTCAGGCTCTACTACAAAGCCACAGTCATCAAGACAGTCTGGTACTGGCACAAAGACAGAAATATAGATTAATGGAACAAAATAGAAAGCCCAGAGATAAATCCACACACCTATGGACACCTTATCTTTTACAAAGGAGGCAAGAATATACAATGGATTAAAGACAATCTCTTTAACAAGTGGTGCTGGGAAAACTGGTCAACCACTTGTAAAAGAATGAAACTAGAATACTTTCTAACACCATACATGAAAATAAACTCAAAATGGATTAAAGATCTAAATGTAAGACCAGAAAGTATAAAACTCCTAGAGGAGAACACAGGCGAAACACTCTCCGACATAAATCACAGCACAATCCTCTATGACCCACCTCCCAGGATATTGGAAATAAAAGCAAAAATAAACAAATGGGACCTAATTAAACTTAAAAGTTTCTGCACAACAAAGGAAACTATAAGCAATGTGAAAAGACAGCCTTCAGAATGGGAGAAAAATACTAGCAAATGAAGCAACTGACAAACAACTAATATCAAAAATATACAAGCAACTCCTGCAGCTCAATTCCAGAAAAATAAACAACTCAATCAAAAAATGAGCCAAAGAACTAAACAGACATTTCTCCAAAGAAGAGATACAGATGGCTAACAAACACATGAAAAAATGCTCAACATCACTCATTATCAGAGAAATGCAAATCAAAACCACAATGAGGTACCATTTCACACCAGTCAGAATGGCTGCGATCCAAAAGTCTACAAGCAATAAATGCTGAAGAGGCTGTGGAGAAAAGGGAACCCTCTTACACTGTTGGTAGGAATGCAAACTAGTATAGCAAGTATGGAGAACAGTGTGGAGATTCCTTAAAAAACTGGAAATATAACTGCCTATGACCCAGCAATCCCACTGCTGGGCATATACACCGAGGAAACCAGAATTGAAAGAAACACGTGTACCCCAATGTTCATCACAGCACTGTTTCAAATAGCCAGGACATGGAAGCAACCTAGATGTCCATTAGCAGATGAATGGAAAAGAAAGCTATGGTACATATACACAGTGGAGTATTACTCAGCCATTAAAAAGAATACATTTGAATCAGTTCTAATGAGGTGGATGAAACTGGAGCCTATTATACAGAGTGAAGTAAGCCAGAAAGAAAAACTCCAATACAGTATACTAACACATATATATGGAATTTAGAAAGATGGTAATGATAACCCTGTATGCAAGACAGCAAAAGAGACACAGATGTATAGAACAGTCTTTTGGACTCTGTGGGAGAGGACGAGGGTGGGATGATTTGGGAGAATGGCATTGAAACATGTATAATATCATATATGAAATGAATCACCAGTCCAAGTTCGATGCATGAGGCTGATGCACTGGGAAGACCCAGGGGAGGGAGTAGGGAGTGGGGTTCAGGATGGGGAACATGTGTATACCTGTGGTGGATTCATGTTGATGTATGGCAAAACCAATACAATACTGTAAAGTAACCTCCAATTAAAATAAATAAATTTATATTAAAAAAAACAGAAAATTGGACAAAATAAGGTGACAAAGGAATACATAGCAAAGAAAAGACCAAGATTAAACCACAAAAGAACTAAGTGAAGGTGATATGAACAGTCTATCCAAAAATAGGTCAAGGTAATGAACATAGAGGTACTTATTGTACTCAGGAGCTTCTCTGGTGGCTCAATGCTAAAGAATCTGTCTGTCAATGCAGGAGATGTAGGTTTGATCTCTGGGTCAGGAAGATCTCCTGGAGAAGGAAATGGCAACCCACTTCTGTATTCTTGCCTGGGAAATCCCATGGACAGAGAAGCCTGGCAGGGCTACAGTCCATAGGGATCATAAAAGAGTTGGGCATGACTTAGCAACTAAACAACAATATACTCAGGAGAAGAATAGATGAACACACTGACAAGTTTAACAAAGAGAAACTACAAAGAAAAAAAAAAGAGCTGAAGAATTAAATAACAAGAAGAAATCAAGCATAGTTTAGATAACACAGGAGCAAATCTCTAAACAAGAAGACTAACTAGTAGACATCAGTGACAGAACAGAAAAAAAGAAAAATAATATTAAAAATAAGGATAATTAAAATACCTCTCAGACAACATGAAGAATACTAACATCTACATTATAGGGGTCTGAGAAGGAGAGAGAGAAAAAGGAGCAGAGAACGTATTTAAAGATACAATAGCTGAAAACTTCCCTAACCTGAGAAAGGAAACAGATATCTAGGTCCAGAAGCAATGAAAGCCCCAACAAGATGAACCCAAAGAGATCCACACCAAGAAACATTGCAATTAAAATGACAAAAATTAAAAACAGATAATCTTAAAAGCAGCAAGAAACAGCAACCAGTTACATGCAAGGAAACTCCTAGAGTATTATCAGTTTACTTTTTAGCGGAAACTTCTAAGGCCAGAAGGGAATTGCATGGTATATTTAAAGTAATTAAAGGGGAAAAAAAAAAAAAAAAGACTACAAGCCTATCATTCTGATTGTAAGAAGAGATAAAATGTTTTACAGATACATGAAAGAGAAGAGTTTAGGAATTCTAAATTGGCTTTATAAGAAACGTTAAAAGGACTTCCTAAGAGGGAAAGAAAAGTCCACAGCTAAAAATATGAAAACTGTGAAAGAAAAACTCTCATAAGTAAAGGCAAATACACTGCATTTAGAACAGTAGATCCACCATTTATAAAACAAGTGAGAAGGTTAAAAGAAAAAGTAGTAAAACCATTTGTTTCCACAATAGATAGTTAAGGGATACACAAAGCAAAGAAATGCAAAATATGATGTCAAAATACTAAATGGTAGAGAGGGAGAAAAAATGCAGGACTGTCAGAAATCATTCAAACTTAAAAGATCAGCAACTTAAATACACACTGACACACACATACTCAGGTATATATTTACTGCCATTTTGTTCATTATTTTTTAGTTATTGTTGTTCTTTTTTTTCTTTCTTCCTTTGCTCTCTTTTCTTGTGATTTAATGACTGTCTTTATTGTTATGGGCTTACCTTGTGGCTCAGCTGGTAAAGAATCTGCCTGCAGTGCAGGAGACCTGAGTTCAATCCCTGAGTTAGGAAGATCCCCTGGAGAAGGGAAAGGCTACCCACTCCAGTATTCTGGCCTGAAGAGTTCCATAGACTGTATAGTCAGTCCATGGGGTCACAAAGAGTTGGACATGACTGAGCGACTTTCACTTTTTATTGTCATATTTAGATTCCTTTTTTTTAATGTGTGTATATAGATTCTTGGTTTGTGGTTACCAGTTCAGTTCAGTCACTCAGTCGTGTCCGACTCTTTGCAACCCATGAATCGCAGCACGCCAGGCCTCTCTGTCCATTACCAACTCCCAGAGTTCACTCAAACTCATGTACATCAAGTCGGTGATGCCATCCAGCCATCTCATCCTCTGTCGTCCCCTTCTCCTCCTGCCCCCAATCCCTCCCAGCATCAGGGTCTTTTCCAATGAGTCAACTCTTGGCATGAGGTGGCCAAAGTTACTGGAGTTTCAGCTTCAGCATCAGTCCTTCCAATGAACACCCAGGACTGATATCCTTTAGGATGGACTGGTTGGACCTCCTTGCAGTCCAAGGGACTCTCAAGAGTCTTCTCCAACACCACAGTTCAAAAGCATCAATTCTTTGGTGCTCAGCTTTCTTCACAGTCCAACTCTCACATCCATACATGACCACTGGAAAAACCATAGCCTTGACTAGACAGACCTTTATTGGCAAAGAGGTTCATATATAACAACATATATATGAGCAAAGGAAGAAAGGAAAAGAACTACAAAAACAACTCAAAACAATGAACAAAATGGCAGTAAGTATATACCTAGCAATAAATACTTTAAATGTAAAGTAATTTAATAAAGAATAAATATTACAATCAAAGGAAATAAGGAAGGAGAGAAGGAAGGAGGGAAGAGAGACAGAGACAGGACTAGATGTAAGTTACAATAAAATATTAGTAATGATCATTTTAGAAAATGAGACTGTATTAATAGGTACTTCTTATTTCCTTCTTAATATGTTTCTGCATTTCTATTCTTTAATATTAAGTATTATTCTATTTATAATAAAAATATTATATTAAAAACAATACCCACAACACTGTAAGAAGAAAGAAAGGAAGACTAGGAAGGAGGGAAAGGAAGGCTAGCTAGAAGTGGAAGTTTGTAGTGAAGAAGAATCAAAGAACTACTTATAGAGGAGGATATATTCATACTGAATCTTAAAAGAATCAACAGAATTTCATAGGATTTCGTGAAGCCTAGAAGAGAGAGGGGATCAACTCAAGCAGAAGAAACAGCTTCTGCAGAAGTTTGTGTGGAAAAAGCACTGGTAATACACAGAAATAAACTTTCTCAAGACAGAATATTTAAGTTGTAATTTAGAGGACAAAGCTTCTGACACCAGATTTTTTTTTTATTACAACAGAGAAAGTGTCCACCCAAGTCTGGTATTTCAGAGACCTCTGATTCAGAATGCTTTAAGGGGTTCACTACAATGACTGAGGTCACCTCTGCAAGAAGACCCATCTGCAGCTTCTTCTGCACAAGGTGAGTGGGACATCAGAGAGTTCTGATGCTCACCACTGACAAAGGAGAGGCATGGCCCCAGAAACAGTCTCTGGCTAGGCCTGGGTCTTACAATGACTCTGTACCATCTGTTCCCAGAATTTCACTTCTTACCTCAAGGTTGTTATGTATCCATTTGTAATAAACACAGAAAGTCAAAATCAGTAAGCTATTTGTTTCATAGCTCTTTAGAGACCACTGCTTTGCTAACATGAACCAAATACCATTTTATTCTTGTACTGCAATTGTGTGTATACATATGAATTCTCTTTCAAGCTTTCTTTTAAACATAACATTTCAAAACTATAACCTGAATACAGGATTAATAATCTATGACCTTCAATTTTGTATAGTTATACTTTCTCTTAATAATATATATTTTCTTCCTTCAATAGCCTAAGTTCCTCCCTGGCCAGATCCAACAGTTCATTTATTGCTTTAACTTTATTACTAAAACATCCAATATTGGGACTACACAGTAATGCTTCAATTGCGGTAACTCTCTGCTTAGAACCCACATCTCCTTTATAGAATCTTTTCACTGCTCATCTCCTCATTAATCTTGAAGTTCTCAATATCCGTCAAAAGCAGTTCACCAAACCTACTGCTATTTAGTGCCCTTAGGAACAGTACTTCTCAAACTCAATGTGCTCTCAAACTACCCTGCAATCCTGGTGATTGCAGAATCTTACTCAGTAAACTAGCGTGAGCGCCTTTAAGTACAAGATCCCAGGGGATGCTTGTGCTGCTAGGCTGTGGACCTAACTTTGAGTAACAAGGCTTAATGGAAGCTTCCTGAATACCAAGCTTTGGACTTTCCCTATATACATACCTTTGGGACATGGCAATCTCTTACCTTCAGAAACATTTTATTCCCTTGACCTTGGTTAAGAGATTCTTCAGGCTAAGTGCATCTAAATTATATTCCTAATTCTTACTAGTAGGTAATCGCGTATGCTTAAAATTTCCTAGTATCTTCCTTATCCTTCGTATTCTTTCATTTTCATATTTTAGTTTCAGGAGGCTTACATATAGCACCTTCTTTCTGTGTATTAGATCTTCCAGATTCACACTTATTAATCCTTCCATGTCTCCTAAGATTTAAAAATTTCCTCTCTTATTTGTAAATCATGATTCTAAATGAGAAAATTCAAAATACAGTCCCTCCTCTTTTCCATACCATTTATAGATAGATAGATAGGTAGGTAGGTAGATAGGTATGTAGGTAGATGGGCTTCCTGGTAGCTCACCAGGTAAAGAATCTGCCTGTAATGCAGAAGACCCCCGGTCGATTCCTGGGTCAGGAAGATCCCCTGGAGAAGGGATAGGCTACCCACTCCAGTATTCTTGGGCTTCCCTGGTAGCTCAGACAGTAAAGAATCCACCTGTAACGCGAGAGACCTGGGTTTGATCCCTGGGTTGGAAGGTTCCCTGGAGGAAGGCATAGCAACCCATTCGAGTATTCTTGCCTGGAGAATCCTATGGACAGAGGAGCCTGGTGGGCTACTGTCCATGGGGTTGCAAAGAGTCAGACACAATTGAGCAACTAAGCACAGCACAGTACAGATAGGTAGATATAGGTAGAGATACATAGATATATAATATATGCACAGACTGACCTACTTAAGAAATAAATAAAACTCAGAGATCATCAAACCTTGAGAAGACAAACACTGGATATGGTCTAACTTCACTGCTCATAAAATAATCTAAAATTTTTTTTAAAGTAGTAATCCTGTATCATATCTAAACACTTCAACTATTTAAATCATTCCATGAATTGGGCTGATTCCCACAAAAAATTTCCAGATAGCCCACTGTTTTATTTTGCTCTCAACCTCCTCTGGTCTAATTTGCTAGCTTTATGCAGCCTCATTCTTTCTCCTGAAATTCTGCCTTTGAGGTTTTATAAACCCCATTCTGTGGTTTATACCTTCAAGTTATGGGCTTCCCTGGTATCTCAGCCAAAAAAGAAACCACCTACAATGCAGGAGACCCGGGTTTGTCCCCTGGGTTGGGAACATTCCCTGGAGAAGGGAGTGGCTACCCACTAAAGTATTCTTGCCTGGAGAATCCCATGGACAGAAGAGCCTGGCGGGCTACAGTCCATGGGGTCACAGAGAGTTGGACAAGACTGAGTGACTAAGCACATACATAATTGGTGAGCCAGTGCTTCCCTTGATGGTAACCAGACTCTGTCTCCATGAAACTGTTGGAGTAAATTTCCATGCACATGCTTAATATCTAGCTTATTTATACCTTCCCTTTCCACTCCATTCATATTGATTTGCAATTACCAAAATTTTATGATCTTTGGAGTACACAACTCTAAAGAGTTCTCACAGGCTTGAAAATCACAATCCTTCTCTTTGGTAGTCACTATCATTTTTATCTGTGAAGGCAATATATCAGGCTCAATAAGTCTATTTCTTATTATCTCATATTCTATTGATTTTCAACATACTATACAGTATCTTACAAGGATATCTATATCAGGGCATAAAGCTGAGAATTCTATGAGCACCCCTACTCCCCATTACTTGGTCTCTCCTACTAAGCAGCAACATGAACACACAGTATAGTAACAGTATACTTAATATAGTAATCCAATCTATCTGATGAATTTGCAAGACGGTCTACATGTTTACCATGTGCCTTAGTCAGTTTGGGTTGCTTTAACAGAATATCAAAGGTTAGATCATCAATCTCATGTTTAAAGAAAAAGTAATTCCATTCATGTGGCTCATTGACCTAATCAACCCCAAAGGCCAAACCATTACATTTGGGGTTAGGATTTCAGCAGATGAATTTTGGAAGGGAAACAAAGATCCTGCCCATTACACTATATGTATGACAAGAGAAAAACACAAGAAACAAACCTGATCTATACAGATTTATAGCTCAAGCTCACAAGAAAAACAAGTTATAAATACTGACTTGTATTTCTTCAATTCTTACCGTCTTAGAATACCTCATTGTTATCTTTATGATTCAAAAATGTTAACAATTTTCTAAATTTTATTCAGAACATCCTACCAGTTTATCATTACTGTCATACCTATTTTGACCCTGGCTACACCCCCACACTCTTCCTGAAATGAGAGAGAAGAGCAACCTATGGATTTGATTAGGAAAAAGTTGGGGAACTCAACAGGGATAAAGGGGTTGGGTCTGCCTGTTTGCTGAAGTTCAAATCCAAAGTCAAAAGTGCAGAGGATATATAGCAAACCTTCTACTTTGGTTCAAGCATCACCTTGCAAAGGTTGGAACAGAAAAAGAGAAGTCAGCATAGGGTCACATTTCTGGACAGTGTCAGTTCTAAGGGTGAGGGGGAAATTCTCAGATAGTGGGATGGGCAGGTCCAGAACAAAGGAGACACCTTAGGCAGGCAGGACTGACAGAAACCAGGCAAGAGGAGTCAGACTCCCTTCCCCATCTCCAAAGCCTGAGGCTGCCACAGGGCCACCAGAGGTGGTTGGAGAGAGGATGGGCCAGTCTGAGAAAGTTGACCCAGGGAGCTTCCAGGATGGGCCACAGGAGAGCCCAGAGCTCACTGCTCTCAGCCCCACACACTCCCTCTGAGACCTGCAGCACAGGACAGTTACAGACTATCCACTCTCATCCTCCCCACATGGCAGGGAGGAGTTCCTGGCTACAATGCAAGGTAGGGCATCAGCTCCTGGGAGCCAGATCTTGGAGCATCATTCCAGCAGAAGAGACCCACAGTGCTAAGTATTTTAAAGAATATCCCCCATGACTCCCTTCTTAGCATTCTCAACTGCACAAGTCTCTTCTCATAGTTAAGCTCTGCCAAAAGGGACTCAAGCAATGAGTTATTCTAACAATGGGAACCTGCTGTATAGCACAGAGAACTCAGCTTGATGCTCAGTGATGATATAGATGGGTGGGATGGGGGAGGGGGAGTAGGACGGAGGTCCAAAAGGGAGGCGATATATGTATACATATAGCTGATTCACTTTGTCATACAGCAGAAACTAACACAACATTGTAAAGCAAGTATGCATGTGCGCATGCTTAGTCACTCAATCATGTCCAACTCTTTGCAACCCCATGGACTACAGACCACCAGGCTCCTCTGTTCATGGGATTCTCCAGGCAAGAATACTGAAATGGGTTGCCATGCCTTCTACCAAGGGACCTTTCCAACCCAGAGATCGAACCCAGGTCTCCCACACTGCAGGCAGATTCTTTACCGTCTGAGCCACCAGGGAAGCCCAAGAATACTGGAGTGGGTAGCCTATCCCTTCTCCAGGGGATCTTCCTGACCTAGGAATCAACCCCAGGTCTCCTGCATTGCAGGTGGATTCTTTACCAGCTGAGCTACCAAGGAAGCCCAAAGCAATTATACTCCAATAAAAAAAAGAGTATTCTCAACATTAAAAGGAAAAAAAATGTGTTAAGAGTAAGCTCAAATATCTCAAAAAATCTCTTTTATTTCTCATCATATCTAATAATTACATTTGCCTTTGCAAATAAAATGCACATCCCCCTACTTCTTTCTCTTGGTTTTAAAGTTAAAAGTTCTTCTTGACATCTCTCCCTTTCCAGTTTTATCTCTGGCCAAATGACACTCCCAAACTCTTTCTACAGGTTATGAGAAAAGATGTGTGTCCTGTGCCCTGTAGAACCCTGTTGTGTACGCCAGGCACACTTAGACATGTGACAGCCCTATTTAAATGCTCCACAGATCTGCCTAAGCTACCAGGCACATGTGGATCTGCAGAAGCTTCCTTCTGCTTGCAGGGCACGAGCTTTAAGCAGATGGTTCACCCCCATCTCTGCAGACATGGTTTCCCCACACTTTTGCCATCCCCTCTCCCTGCCCCAAGCCTGCCCCAATAACCAGAATTACTTAATCACTGAGTGAATGCTGAACCACACACTTCCACATCTCTGAACCAGCCTTTATGTAACAGAAATGCTATGCTCTGGAGCTGTTCAGTGCATGCTACTTTACCCCTCAGCCAAGGTTTACTTTATGTTCCCAAATGACCATAAACTGTCCCAAACTCATTTCTGGCTTTCTCATCCATGGAATCTCAATAGCTGAAAAAGAACATCACCCCATCATCACCAAATTTATCTTTACAGGGGTTCTTATGTAATAATCTTAGTATATCTCAGGCTTCTATCTTTCTTTTTGTAAACTTTCCTTTCATTGGTCTATCTGAAAATCAGCTAACACAACCATATACCATAAATTTACTTAGCTTTTTTTTTTTCTTTATGAGTAAATAAATACAAGTTGCCCTTTCTTGCCTTCCTTATTTTTATTCCTCTGATCTTTTATGTTCAGTCCATTAACTCCTATTGAGCTGTGTTTTACTTCACAGCTCTGCTAGGCTGGAAGTGAGAAAAAAGCCCCAGGATAAGGTGTCCCTCTTGTCAGCCCTCTTTTTCAGTCCCTTGCCACACTCTTGCTTTCCTGGGTTCCCCATGAACACTCCTGTTTTGTCCTATGTAATTTTCTTTCCTTTAATCATATCCTGCATTTGGTCCCCTAGTGCCGTCTCAAAAGTGAGAGACTATGTTGTCGTCTAAGTGACCACATTCCTAAAAGGCAGCAGGAAACAGTGCTATTAGTCTATCTTACTCAGGGAATGTTAACACAGACCAAGTCACTTCACTGGGTCAAGCAGACAGCTCTGCCTCAGCTAAAACCTAGACACGGCAGGAATATTAATTATATGAATTGGATATTGCCTCTTACTCTAGAAGCGGGTACCAATATCTTGATTATCTAATATGGAAGCCCAACTCCAGCCCCTGACTGTGACCTCAGCAGTTGCTCAAAAAATGCTCATTCACCAGCATCCAGCACCCACAGGCCCAGTGAGGAGGTCTTAGCTACTAACACCACTTCCTCAGGGAGTTGGGGGTCCACTGAGTTTTTTCCAGGCACGGAAAAAGAAAAGTTTTAGAAGAACTGGATTTCAAACAAGTTCATGAATGAAAACAGCAGTGAAGATATAAGCCTTAAGCCAGATCCTAGGGAGAAACAAATACAGATACAGCAATCCTAAAATTAGAAGGGAAATAATGTTTTCAGTATTACTGAGATGTTATTTTTACTTTAGCATGTCGTTAACATAATTTGTTACAGACATGTTAGTGTTCAAGGGAAACTGCTAAATGAATAAATGAGTCAGAGAAGAAAATGAGATCCTAGAAGACAGAATGTGATTAGCTTGATTCTCAATCTCTAATACTCATTGGTTTAAAATTAAATACATCTGGGGCTTTAATCTCATCTAGGGTTAAGACTTGTGACATATAGAACACTGATCTAAATCAACATTATTTTGATTATTTATTCAATTAGAAACTGTGAAAGTACCACACACATTATTTGTAATCAGGCCCCTATGGTAACTTAATGTGTTATTATAAACTAAAGATGAAATGTTAGCAGGAGGTCCTAACTTCCACATTTTGTCATGTTTTATGTTTAATTATATAATTTAATATCCCCATTAATTTTTTAATCATATTGGTATAATGTAAAGAAATTATTACCAGAATTCACATTCAAATATTAATTTTGTTTTTGCAGTTATCAGTGAAGAGAAAGCAGTTCTCTTTAATGTGTCTATTGTACAGCCAGGGACACTTTTCAAACCACAATAACAGCTCAAAACACTGATTACATTCCAACAAAAAATATTTACAATGGGCAAAACAAGAGAACTAAAATAACCTTGTGTGTGCATGCTCAGTTGCATCTGACTCTTCGCAACCCTATGGACTGTAGCTTATCAGGCTCCTCTGTCCATGGAATTTTCCAGGCAAGGATACTGAAATGGGTTGCCATTTCCTCCCCCAGGGGATCTTCCTGACCCAGAGATCAAACCCACTTCTCTTGCATTTCCTGCATTAGCAGGCAGATTCTTTACCACTGTGTCACTTGAGAAGCCTCCAAAATAAGGTTAATTTTCCTTTAAATTGCAAAAGAGAGATAAAGCCAGAAGAAGAAGGAAAAAAAAAAAAAAAAATGTCTGGCTTGAATTTTTGCTCTCCTAAGACTGAAGACTGAAGGCAGCTTTGAAGAAAATAATGGTCCATACATTACTCTTAAGAAGGGCAGTTCAACTCCAGTAGGCACAGATTGACACTCTTTTCAATTATTTTTTTTTAATGGAGTTTTTCGCTATTTAATGTCATACAAGGTAAGGATTTAATAGCTTCTACTGCTGCCTTATCCAACATCACTTGGTTATGCTCCTATTGGCAGTTCATTTCTGGATATATTCGCTTTCTTTCACTTCATCAGACTTTGACATACTTTTTCTATTAATATAAGAAGAAATGACAGTTTAAGTGAAATGACAGTTTAAAAATTACCAACATCACTTAAAATTCTTTTTTCATTTTTTTCCCCATATATGCAACATACATATCAAAATAATTTATAAAAATAGTGTTTTGGGGACTTCCCTGGTGGTCCAGTGGCTAAGACTCTGAGCTCCCAATGTAGAGAGCCAGGGTTTGATCCATATATGGCAAATAGGAAAATAGATCCATATATGGCAACTAAGAGTTCAGCTCAAGTGCTGAAACTAAAGATTTTACATGCCACAACTAAGACCCAGTGCAGCCAAATAAATAAATATATTTTTAAAGTGGTATTTTAAGGGATACCTAAAGAATCATGGACAGAGTGCTAGAACAGCCTTTAAAAGATTGTGGCACAGATTTCTAAGAATCTTCTAATAGCTGTTCTTTCTGAGAACCCCTAAACGTAAGCTGGTCATGTTGCCCAAAATAAGGCTTACCTGTGTTGGCTTCCCTTGCAGCTAGGTCCAGCTTTGGAAGGGTGCAGCATGTGGAAATGAGATGGTGCAACTTCTATGTTCTGTCCTTAAAGGGGAGAGGGGATGCCCCTTCTCCCCAGCCTCCATCCCAAGGCTGCCAAAGTGGGTGGGAAGGTAGGTGTTCCCCCATGGACTCTGAGAAGGAGGAAAATCAGAGTAGAAAACTGGGAAATGACTGTGTCCCATGGGGCTACAGCCTTCACATAAGCCCAAGAGCTTCCTACAACTGGACTTTCATGTAAGAGAAATAGCAAGTTCTACATTTTTAACAATTTGAGAACTCTGTTTCATGCAGCCAAAACTATATCTAATGCAGAAAGGTATCACAGATGAAGAAACTGAGCTGGGACCCAGAGCTGCCAATTTCACAAAATCCAGGGTTCTTTCATTTCTACCAGACAAACTTACCTAACACTGTCCCCATATTTTTAGAAATTATTAATAATACCTCAGGGCTTCCCAGCTGGTAAAGAATCTGCCTGCAATGCAGGAGACCCGGGTTCAATCCCTGGTATTTCATTAAAGTCCAGTTGAATCTCATTTTTCTTGCCTATACTCTTGCTACTAGAGGAGAAAATGATCTTTCAGATACAAGTGAAGTGAAAGTTGCTCAGTTGTGTCCAACTCTTTGTGACCCCATGGACTATACAGTCCATGAATTCTCCAGGCCAGAATACTGGGGTGGGTAGCCTTTCCCTTCTCCAGGGGATCTTCCCAACCCAGGGATCAAACCCAGGTCTCCTGCATTGCAGGTGAATTCTTTACCAATTGAGCCATGAGGGAAGCCCAGCGTACTTTCAGACACAAAGTACCTACCTAAAATGACCTTTATCTTCCTCTGAATTTTCTCTATTTATGGGCCACATTCTCTGTGTGGGGAGATGAGGGGCAAGGGGATGGAAAGTGGGAGGCAATTAAATGGAGATTCATCTGGGTTTGAATACCAGTTCTCCACAGTCTAGCTGTTCACCTTCTCTAAGACTCTGGTTCTAATCATAAAAAACAGCTCCATTCTTCTCTTGTACCACTGCCACAGAAATTAATTAAGATAACACATTTAAGGTACCTAGCATTATACCTGGCTCATAAGAGGTGCTCAACAAATGTAATTCTCTGCTTTCCTTCATGTCATCATGTATTCACTTATTCATTCAATAATTATTTATAAAGTGCCCATATATCTGCCAGACATTATGACAGGTACTGGGGCAGGAAGAAGATGCCTGCCCTCATGGGTTTAACCTGGTAGATAGCAAAGAAATAAAACAGGGGCAGGGGGAAGGAAGTTGGAAAAGAATATATTTTTAAACTTTTCTTAATTCCTTTTTATGAGGGAATGCATGTGGAGTATAAAACTTTTAGGAAAAGTAGAAAAAAAGAATAAAAATTATTCATAATCACACTATTCAGAAATAATCACTGTTGATACTGTAGACTATATCCTTTTTTTCATTCTACCTATGTGGTATATAGTCCTCTTTTATAAATATACAGGTAATACAACATGTATTGCAAATAGTTTTCTTAACTTCTCTCACATGAAATTTATGAAGAAAATTTGAACATTATTACTATTTCAATTGCTGCATGGAATTTCCTCATCTGGATGTACCAGAACTCATTCAAAAGTCTCTATTTTGGGATCATTAAGGGTTTTTAGAAAATGCAGGGTTTATTCAGTCAACCATTGAAAATTCATTTCTAATAATCAAGTCTAGCATTGTGTTAATAATAAGCACAGTATCCATAGGCAAGCATAAAATACTATCTCTGTCATCAAATTTATGCTCTAACTTGGCAGTTACAGAAAAACACCTGAAACAATGGGAGTGCAAGTGATCAAAGATACAACAGAAATTTCATAAAAGCAAAAAAGTTGTGAGGGTTGGTGCAGAGACTAAAAAGCCCTATATAATAGGGCTGAGTTGTGTGTGGGGGATTTGGAATCTAACTCCTGCAGTGAGCAGGTCAGGAGAAGGAGGTAGAAAAGAATGGGCAAAGGCTGACAGCCCAGGAGTCTTGGACATCTAAAGCTGAGGAAGTCGACTAGGATGTCGTCAGTACTAAGGTAGGTCAGGCGGAGGATAAACTATTAATATGAAGAGTTCATGAGTTGGACTTCATTCAAGAGAGGATTACTGCAGAATCTTTACCTGACAAGACATCTGGAAGGTTAGGGACAGTAACTTAGTGCCACATTCAAATACCATTTAATGTTTTTCTTTAAGTCAATTCACTTTTATAACCTAAATATATTTATGTAAAAACAAAAAGAAAACGTTATAGCAGTACTGAAAATGGAAGAGGAGTATGGCTAGGGGTGTATGTCCATCCATCTGCCTCTCTTTCTGTCTTACTAAAAAAGAGATTTAGTAATGGAGGTGCATGCTCAGTTGTGTCCAACTCTTTGTGACTCCATGGACTGTAGCCCACCAGGCTCCTCTGTCCATGGGATTCTCCAGGCAAGAATATTGGCATGGGTTGCCATTTCCTTCTCCAGGATATCTTACTGACCCAGGGATCAAACCCATATCTTTTAAGTCTCCCGCATTGCAGGCAGATTCTTTTTTTTTTTGGTGGTGGTGGTGGGGGGTGGAATATGTGAATTTTTTAAAAATTTTAATTGGAGGCTAATTACAATATTGTATTTGGTTTCATTGACATGAATCCACCATGGGTGTACATGTGTTCCCCATCCTGAACCCCCCTCCCACCTCCCTCCTCATCCTATCCCTCTGGGTCATCCCAGTGCACCAGCCCCAAGCATTCTTTATCATGCATCAAACCTGGACTGGCGATTCATTTCACATATGATAATATACATGATTCAATGCCATTCTCCCAAATCATCCCACCCTCGCCCTCTCCCACAGAGTCCAAAAGACTGTTCTATACATCTGTGTCTCTTTTGCTGTCTCGTACACAGGGTTATTGTTACCATCTTTCTAAATTCCATATATATGCATTAGCATACTGTATTGGTATTTTCCTTTCTGGCTTACTTCACTCTGTATAATAGGCTCCAGTTTCATCCACCTCATTAGAATTGATTCAAATGTATTCTGTTTAATGGCTGAGTAATACTCTACTGTGTATATGTACCACAGCTTTCTTATCCATTCGTCTGCTGATGGACATCTAGGTTGCTTCCATATCCTGGCTATTATAAACAGTGCTGTGATGAACACTGGGGTACACATATCTCTTTGAATTCTGGTTTCCTTGGTGAGTATGCCCAGCAGTGGGATTTCTGGGTCATATGGCAGTTCTATTTCCAGGTTTTTAAGGAATCTCCATACTGTTCTCCAGGTGGCTGTACTAGTTTGCATTCCCACCAACAGTGTAAGAGGATTCCCTTTTCTCCACACCCTCTCCAGCATTTGTTGCTTGTAGACTTTTGGATCGCAGCCATTCTGACTGGTGTGAAATGGTACCTCATAGTGGTTTTGATTTGCATTTCTCTGATAATGAGTGATGTTGAGCCTCTTTTCATGTGTTTGTTAGCCTTCTGTATGTCTTCTTTGGAAAAATGTCTATTTAGTTCTTTGGTCCATTTTTTGATTGGGTCATTTATTTTTCTGGAATTGACCTGCAGGAGTTGCTTGTATGTTTTTTAGATTAATTCTTTGTCAGTTGCTTCATTTGCTATTATCTTCTCCCAGTCTGAAGGCTGTCTTTTCACATTGCTTATAGTTTCCTTTGTTGTGCAGAAACTTTTAAGTTTAATTAGGTCCCATTTGTTTATTTTTGCTTTTATTTCCAATATTCTGGGAGGTGGGTCATAGAGGATCCTATTGTGATTTATGTCGGAGAGTGTTTTGCCTATGTTCTCCTCTAGGAGTTTTATACTTTTTGGTCTTATGTTTAGATCTTTAATCCATTTTGAGTTTATTTTCATGTATGGTGTTAGAAAGTGTTCTAGTTTCATTCTTTTACAAGTGGTTGACCAGATTTCCCAGCACCACTTGTTTAAGAGATTGTCTTTAATCCACTATATAGTCTTGCCTCCTTTGTCAAAGATAAGGTGTCCATAGGTGTGTGGGTTTATCTCTGGGCTTTCTATTTTGTTCCATTGATCTATATTTCTGTCTTTGTGCCAGTACCATACTGTCTTGATAACTGTGGCTTTGTAGTAGAGCCTGAAGTCAGGTAGGTTGATTCCTCCAGTTTCATTCTTCTTTCTCAAGATCGCTTTGGCTATTCGAGGTTTTTTGTATTTCCATACAAATTGTGAAATTATTTGTTCTAGCTCTGTGAAGAATACTGTTGGTAGCTTGATAGGGATTGCATTGATTCTATAGATTGCTTTGGGTAGTATACTCATTTTCACTATATTGATTCTTTCAATCCATGAACACAGTATATTTCTCCATCTATTAGTGTCCTCTTTGATTTCTTTCACCAGTGTTTTATAGTTTTCTATATATAGGTCTTTAGTTTCTTTATTTAGATATATTCCTAAGTATTTTATTCTTTTCGTTGCAATGCTGAATGGAATTGTTTCCCTAATTTCTCTTTCTATTTTCTCATTATTAGTGTATAGGAATGCAAGAGATTTCTGTGTGTTGATTTTATATTCTGCAACTTTATATTCATTGATTAGCTCTAGTAATTTTCTGGTGGAGTCTTTAGGGTTTTCTATGTAGAGGATCATGTCATCTGCAAACAGTGAGAGTTTTACTTCTTCTTTTCCAATTTGGATTCCTTTTATTTCTTTTTCTGCTCTGATTGCTGTGGCCAAAACTTCCAAAACTATGTTGAACAGTAGTGCTGAGAGTGGGCACCCTTGTCTTGTTCCTGACTTTAGGGGAAATGCTTTCAGTTTTTCACCATTGAGGATAATGTTTGCTGTGGGTTTGTCATATATGGCTTTTATTATATTGAGGTATATTCCTTTTACTCCTGCTTTCTGGAGGGTTTTTATCATAAGTGGATGTTGAATTTTGTCAAAGGCTTTCTCTGCATCTATTGAGATAATCATATGGCTTTAATTTTTCAATTTGTTAATGTGGTGTGTTACATTGATTGATTTGCAGATATTGAAGAATCCTTGCATCCCTGGGATAAAGCCCACTTGGTCATGATGTATGATCTTTTTAATGTGTTGTTGGATTCTGTTTGCTAGAATTTTGTTAAGGATTTTTGCATCTATGTTCATCAGTGATATTGGCCTGTAGTTTTCTTTTTTTGTGGCATCTTTGTCAGGTTTTGGTATTAGGGTGACGGTGGCCTCATAGAATGAGTTTGGAAGTTTACCTTCCTCTGCAATTTTTTGGAAGAGTTTGAGTAGGATAGGTGTTAGCTCTTCTCTAAATTTTTGGTAGAATTCAGCTGTGAAGCTGTCTGGTCCTGGGCTTCTGTTTTGCTGGAAGATTTCTGACTACAGTTTCAATTTCCGTGCTTGTGATGGGTCTGTTAAGATTTTCTATTTCTTCCTGGTTCAGTTTTGGAAAGTTGTACTTTTCTAAGAATTTCCAATTTGTCCATTTCTTCCAAGTTGTCTGTTTTATTGGCATATAGTTGCTGATAGTAGTCTCTTATGATCCTTTGTATTTCTGTGTTGTCTGGCTAATGGTTTCTCAATTTTATTTATCTTCTCAAAGAACCAGCTTTTGGCTTTGTTGATTTTTGCTATGGTCTCTTTTGTTTCTTTTGCATGTATTTCTGCCCTAATTTTTAAGATTCCTTTCCTTCTACTAACCCTGGGGTTCTTAATTTCTTCGTTTTCTAGTTGCTTTAGGGGTAGAGTTAGGTTATTTATTTGACTTTTTTCTTGTTTTTTTGAGGTATGCCTGTATTGCTATGACCCTTCCCCTTAGCACTGCTTTTACAGTGTCTCACAGGTTTTAGGTTGTTGTGTTTTCATTTTCATTTGCTTCTATGCATATTTTGATTTCTTTTTTGATTTCTTCTGTGATTTGTTGGTTATTCAGCAGTGTGTTGTTCAGCCTCCATATGTTGGAATTTTTAATAGTTTTTCTCCTGTAATTAAGATCTAATCTTACTGCATTGTGGTCAGAAAAGATGCTTGGAATGATTTCAGTTTTTTTGTATTTATCAAGGCTAGATTTGTGGCCCAGGATGTGATCTATCCTGGAGAAGATTCCGTGTGCACTTGAGAAAAAGGTGAAATTCATTGTTTTGGGGTGAAATGTCCTATAGATATCAATTAGGTCTAACTGGTCTATTGTATCATTTAAAGTTTGTGTTTCCTTGTTAATTTTCTGTTTAGTTGATCTATTCATAGGTGTGAGTGGGGTATTAAAGTCTCCCACTATTATTGTGTTATTGTTAATTTCCCCTTTCATATTTGTTAGCATTTGTCTTATATATGCATTTGTCTTACATACATATTGCAGTGCTCCTATGTTGGGTACATATGCAGGTAGATTCTTTACCACTGGCGCCACCTGGGGAGCTATTTGTTTAAGATTCATTAGCACTGAACTGAGATTTTCCTTCACTAAATCAGCTGAATTATAAGAAAATTTGAGAAAGAATAACTTACTAAGATATTCAAAATTGCACCATAGCATGTCTGAACCTCCTAAATTCCTTCGTTCATGATCAGCCTACTCAGAAATCTCAAACCAGAGGGCAAAGCAATTGGACTGGATCATGTATGAGTATACTACACACTTCTCCTCTGTACCATATCAGATGTAATAATACTAACTAATATTATTTTATTGTGTTATTATCATTATTACTATTATTATAAGCCCAATGGTTTTCATAAGACCTTCATCCTCCTCCCACCTTAGTTTGCCATATTTATAGTTCTGTCTACTCTAGGGCAAACATGTATCTGTCTCATTGACACAAGCACTGTAAAGTCTTCATTTTCAACGTTAATAAAGAAAATAAAACCAAACCCATTTGCACATGTCACGGGACCAAGTACTTCTTGATGGAATTCAAAGGTATTAAAGGCTGAGGAATAAAAGGAGGAAAAATCCAAATAGAATTTCTTTTGAGCTTTGGAATGTATAATATGGCAGAGGGGAAAGAAATAAAAAATACTTACTTTCCTAATTCTTATTTGTTTGATTTAAAGTTAAGATATATTAACTGATTCAAAGAGCTGATTCATTGGAAAAGACCCTGATGCTGGGAAAGATTGAGGGCAGGAGGAGAAGGGTATGACAGAGGATGAGATGGCTGGATGGCATCACCAACTCAATGCACATGGCTTTGGGTAGACTCTGGGAGTTGGTGATGGACAGGGAGGCCTGGTGTGCTGTGGTTCATGGGGTCGCAAAGAGTCGGACACGACTGAGGGACTGAATTGAACTGAACTAAATTTCAAAAATAACAAATAAAAGAGGAGCAGAGTAGAAACCTGGAAGTAGTCCAAGATGCTAAGGCACAAGTTACTTGCCAATCTCATCTACTCTCATGAATTAGCTATTACCAATATACTAATGACTTTAAGTCTATGTCTGCCACCCAGATGTTTTCCTGAGTTCCAGGCATACATCTAACTCTGCATTAGATATCTCCAGTTTCACAAGAACCTCAAATTTAATATACTAAAAACACAACAGAAAGAGGCCCCCAGTTCTGATCAGGTACAGAGCAGGCACATGCTTCAGGGAAGTCCAGGCCACTCAACCCCAGGATGGGAAGATTTCCCATCCAGTGATTGGTTTAGGAGAAACCTTGGGCCAATGACACATGATGTTAAATTCAATGGGGAATGAACTTTTCAGAAATATTTCATTGCTCTTAAAGAGGGACGCAGAGACATTTCTCTCTTCTGGTCTTTGAATATTTTTTATGAGGTTATGATTCCTGGAATTGTTGATTCTATAGGCATTCTATAACCTGAGACAGAAATCAGATGTTGGAGATGCAGAGCAAAAAGTGTGGTAACAGCCCAGGGACCTTGACCATGCTGTTGGGCTGCTAAATTATTCAGGTCTTCAAACTGTTTATGTGAGATAATAAACTTCCTTACTATTTAAGACATTCTGACTTGTGTATTCTCTTACTTAAGGTTGAACTCCTCATAAGTGATCACACTAAATAAGTGTGTGTTTTCTAGTTTTGTGTTGTTTCTTAAAATATTACATGCTTGCCATTTCTTCTCTTACAATAGGAAACTACAGAAAATAATTTTACATATGCTTTTCTGATGTAGGATAAACAGGTTTTAAACATATCAATGATGGGAGGGAAGGACAGTCTAATTCACTTAAAGAAGAAAGTCAAAGGAACCACATCTTTAGGGTGCCTCTCAAATATATCATTATAATCACTCCAGTCTTTAAAGCTTTGTCAAAAGCAGCTAGTTGATTTGCCTTCAACATAATTTTGAGGGTTTTCTTAGTAAAAAGTAGGCAACCAATATCATTCAAGAGCCTGTTAAACTTCAACAAGCATGAGAAACCAACCTCCAGTTTTCTGCAATCCATAGGGTCCACTTTGGATTCATCATTCTAAAACACAGCAATTTCTTCAATTAATTTTCAGACTAGACAAACTGAATCTTTAACTGCAGAGCATCATGTTCTTTTGCAATTGCTCCCTCCATCTATTAATATAAAAGTACTTCTCATACTGTAACATCTAAAAATAAATTCAAAACTCTCACCCAAAACAAGTTTATAGCTTGTTTTCTTTTTTAGCATGTATGTGTTTACTGTCCTCCACTTTAGAAATTTGTATCTCTAAGAAATTCATTTGAATACTCAGGGAAAATATATTTTCCCCTAGGTAAAACATGACTTTCCTTATGTTTCAATTTTTCATATAGACTTTTCAAAAACTCATTTTTATAATTAATATGAATTTTTAAAATTCTATTACAAACCATACTTCTGCCGAAATGCAGAGTGATTATATATGACATAATTTGGAGAATTAACATTGAATATGAAATTAAACTGATATTTTGAAGCTATTCCCCATTAAGAAAAACTATAGAGTTAGTCAATACTTTTCATTCTGTTCTAAGGAGGACAGAACAATGGGGAAATGGGTTTATTCGCAACAAGAAGATTTAATTAGTCATTAGGAGGAGCTTTCTGAATAAAGATGCATTTCTATGGGAGGCCGTGAAGGGCACTTTTTTCTCATACACTTATAACTGCATTGTATTCCACAGATATCATGGAAAGGTTCTGGGGCATCATCTCTTCACCATATAATGGACAAGAGAACTATGAATTAAACTAAACTATGAATTTAAAATGGCATCATCAGACCTCAAGATGAAAGATAAAGTGATGGGTGCGAGGGGATTTTCTTATGGTTATGCAGCCCAATCACTTCCACACCCACATGCAACCAGTCTGCTGAGAAATCACTACCTTTCTCAGCCTTCTGCTACCAGTAAAAGAAACAGAAAGATGGCATAATAAAGGCTGTACAAACACAAGTGTAGAAGTTAAAAATGAAAAGTAAAGAGACTTTAATTTTAAAAAATAAGTGGAAAACATACAACATTTGCTTGAGACAGTATAAAAGTTCCCATTTTTTCCTCAAGAACTCATGAGATGCTGTCACCATTCAAACAAAAATAGGAAAGTTTTCGTGCAGTAGAGTCAACAGAATCAACTGCCAAACAACTAATACAGCATGGGCATTTACATATAGAAATTTTAATGCTGGAAAGAACCTCTGGTGGTTTGAAGCTCTTCTTTGATAAGTTAATAATCCTCTTCTTCTCACTGTATAGAGATATTAAATCTAAATTAAATGCTATCTGTTCTCTCTTTGGAGAACTCTGAGCGTAAAAATGATTTGAATAGGAAATCTCACTTTACTGAGACACTCATGCTTGTTGCCCATGAATATTTGACTATAAGAAAGAAAATAAAATTCTGACAGAGTTCTGTGGGACCTCTAGGATTGAGCCCAGGCAGACTGGAGAATTTGCACACACTACAAAAGGGCTTCCTAGGTAGCTCAAGTGGTAAAGGATCCACCTACCAATGCAGGAGATGAAGATGTGCATCTCCTTTGATCCCTGGGGCGGAAAGATCCCCTCGAGATGGGAATGGCAACCCACCACAGTAATCTTGCCTGGAGATTTCCATGCACAGAGGAGCCTGGTAAGCTAAGTTCATGAGGTCGCAGAGTCAGACGCAACTGACCAACTAACACTTTAACTTTCCAGGGCTAGAGCAGGAGGACCAATGAGCTTCCCAGGAAGGAATTCATGCTAAAATGAAGAATAAGAAATCAGGATATATCCTGGGCACTGGACAAGATGGGCAATTGTTAGAAAGATACATTTCCTATCCCTTCGTTCTGCCTTAAGACTCTGCTTCTATGAAGTAATATGGTGCCAGGGAGAAAGGGGGCAGTTAGAGTTAAGCTGGTGTTTCCACAGAGCATCTCAAAGGCACCGAAGTGTAAGGCAGTACTACCTTCAAACAAGGGCTGTGTGTAGCACAATACCAGGATGAGGAGCGTCTTTGCCGTTTACTAGAGTAGCATTAGTGTACTGACAGAAGTTAGCTTAAAGAAAGTCAGTGCATTAAGTCAGGCAATGCCAGCCTCAGTGTAGCTCCAGCTTCAGCATCTGGAAGTGTCTCTGAGGACAGGAGAGCAGCATCACAATACAAAAATCGCTGCACCAGTGGTGAGAGGTGGGCACCATGGCTTTGTGGGCAGCAGAAAATAGAACCCTTGGCAAGGGCACCACTTCCCAGATAGAACAGTCCACCTCTGGAGTTTATTATCTCTTCTCAGACAGTCAAACTACTTAAAAGAGTGAGCTTTTTAACCATACTGATGTCTAAAATTCTTTTTATCCCTGGTTACTACAAATTTTAAAACTCAAAATTTTGTTTCTGGTTAAGAAAAGCTGTAAGAACAGCAGGACTTTGGCATTTAGGCATTCAATATATTTGGTCTAAAAATTTTCACAAGCAACCCTGAAATTCAATTTTTTGTGGTAATTTATAAACTTCTAAGACACAAATCTGAATTGTGGGTGTTTGTAGAAGTAGGCAAGGCTAGTTGGCCATCCAGCCTCTACATTTCAATACAACTTTGCTGTAACCCCCAGCTCATTTTAGGAAGGTGCTATACTAGAAAAACCCTTCCTTATTAGAATGATTGTCCTTTCTCTCTAAGATAGCGACAGTGAATAAAATGTTAAATTATCCATGTGATTGTCTATACCCTGTGGATAATGACCCCACGCTATATAAATAAATGTTAATGCAAAATGATAAATCCATTTACCTAAATATCCTTCTCAGATTGCACAACTACTTGGAATTACATCTGACAAAGATTACATTAAGTCTCTTTCTCTTTCAAACAAGTCCACTGGCTAAAATGACAAACTTCTAAATGTAACTAGAAACCTACTTTGCCCACATCAAAAAGGAAATGTCCTTCTAGAAGAACAAAACAACTAGCCACCCTTACTCTAAAGCTCATTTATCTTCTTGCATGTTAGTGCAGAAAAATGGAAGCAAGAGACCCAGAATACGTGCTAGGTTAGGTACTGGCCTACTTATTTTAGTGGAAATTAAATTTAATGAATGAATATAAGGAGTCATTATTCTTTCTCCATAAAAGACACTTAATTTTCCTTTTTAGTAATGAAGAATTACTTCATTACTTACCAATGAAGAATTTTTTAATTCATTTCCTTTTACTGTTGACAGCAATTCTATTCAAATGTTTTGTCACCAATAATAGGTTCTAAGCAGAAATAGTTCATTCCCACAAAGTTTTCATTACATAAACAAATGAAAATGACTACATGTATCACTTGAAGCCCCCAATCAGAAGCATGGAGGCACTTTAAAAACTGCCACGCTGGTGAGCTTTTCACATGCTCTAAAAAAAGAGATAAGACACAAAACTAAGGTGAGTACGTTTTCCAGCCCCAATAATTCATTTCCGTCAGTAAACTTTTCTGCCTGACTAACCCCTTCACACATGATATTCTACCCAGACCTGCCAACTTTCTTTCCTTGAACTGAATACCAATTCTGTGATAGTTATTCTAAACCCAATAGAAAATTAGGTAAAGGAGCAACCCCATGCCCGAGATCAGGGGGGGCGGCCGGGAGGAGCAACCCCACGTCCAAGGAGCGGTGGCTGCGCGGGCGCAGGAGGGCCTAGAGGAGCTATCCCATGTTGAAGGTCAGGAAGGGCGGCGGTGAGGAGATACCCCTCGTCCAAGGTAAGGAGCAGTGGCTGCGCTTTGCTGGAGCAGCCGTGAAGAGATACCCCATGCCCAAGGTAAGAGAAACCCAAGTAAGACGGTAGGTGTTGCAAGAGGGCATCAGAGGACAGACACACTGAAACCATACTCACAGAAAACTAGTCAATCTAATCACACTAGGACCACAGCTTTGTCCAACTCAATGAAACTAAGCCTTGCCCATGGGGCCACCCAAGATGGGTGGGTCATGGTGGAGAGATCTGACAGACTGTGGTCCACTGTAGAAGGGAATGGCAAACCACTTCAGTATTCTGGCCCTGAGAACCCCATGAACAGTATGAAAAGGCAAAATGATAGGATACTGAAAGAGGAACTCCCCAGGTCAGTAGGGGCCCATATGCTAGTGGAGATCAGTGGAGAAATAACTCCAGAAAGAATGAAGGGATGGAGCCAAAGCAAAAACAATACCCAGCTGTGGATGTGACTGGTGATAGAAACAAGGTCCAATGCTATAAAGAGCAATATTGCATAGGAACCTGGAATGTCAGGTCCATGAATCAAGGCAAATTGGAAGTGGTCAAACAAGAGATGGCAAGAGTGAATGTCAGCATTCTAGGAATCAGCGAACTAAAATGGACTAGAATGGGTGAATTTAACTCAGATGACCATTATATCTACTACTGCAGGCAGGAATCCCTTAGAAGAAATAGAGTCGCCATCATGGTCAACAAAAGAGTCCGAAATGCAGTACTTGGATGCAATCTCAAAAATGGCAGAATGATCTCTGCTCGTTTCCAAAGTAAACCATTCAATATCACAGTTATCCAAGTCTATGCCCCAACCAGTAACGCTGAAGAAGCTGAAGTTGAATGGTTCTATGAAGACCTACAAGACCTTTTAGAACTAACACTCAAAAAAGATGTCCTTTTCATTATACGGGACTGGAATGCAAAAGTAGGAAGTCAAGAAGCACCTGAAGTAACAGGCAAATTTGGTCTTGGAATATGGAATGAAGCAGGCCAAAGACTAACAGAGTTTTGCCAAGAAAATGCACAGGTCATAGCAAACACCCTCTTCCGATAACACAGAGAAGACTCTACACATGGACATCACCAGATGGTCAACACCGAAATCAGATTGATTTTATTCTTTGCAGCCAAAGATGGAGAAGCTCTATACAGTCAGCAAAAACAAGACCAGGAGCTGACTGTGGCTCAGATCATAAACTCCTTATTGCCAAATTCAGACTTAAATTGAAGAAAGTAGGGAAAACCACTAGACCATTCAGGTATGACCTAAATCAAATCCCTTATGATTATACAGTGGAAGTGAGAAATAGATTTAAGGGCCTAGATCTGATAGATAGAGTGCCTGATGAACTATGGACTGAGGTTCATGACATTGTACAGGAGACAGGGATCAAGACCATCCCCATGGAAAAGAAATGCAAAAAAGCAAAATGGCTGTCTGGGGAGGCCTTACAAGTAGCTGTGAAAGGAAGAGAAGTGAAAAGCAAAGGACAAAAGGAAAGATATAAGCATCTGAATGCAGAGTTCCGAAGAATAGCAAGAAGAAATAAGAAAGCCTTCCTTAGCAATCAATGAAAAGAAATAGAGGAAAACAACAGAATGGGAAAGACTAGAGATCTCTTCAAGAAAATTAGAGATACCAAGGGAACATTTCATGCAAAGATGGGCTCGATAAAGGACAGAAATGGTATGCACCTAACAGAAGCAGAAGATATTAGGAAGAGGTGGCAAGAATACACAGAAGAACTGTACAAAAAAGATCTTCACAACCCAGATAATCACGATGATGTGATCACTCATCTAGAGCCAGACATCCTGGAATGTGAAGTCAAGTGGGCCTTAGAAAGCATCACTACGAACAAAGCTAGTGGAGGTGATGGAATTCCAGTTCAGCTATTTCAAATCCTGAAAGATGATGCTGTGAAAGTGCTGCACTCAATATGCCAGCAAATTTAGAAAACTCAGCAGTGGCCACAGGACTGGAAAAGGTCAGTTTTCATTCCCATCCCAAAGAAAGGCAATGCCAAAGAATGCTCAAACTACCGCACAATTGCACTAGTTAAGTAATGCTCAAAATTCTCCAAGCCAGGCTTCAGCAATACATGAACCGTGAACTTCCTGATGTTCAAGCTGGTTTTAGAAAAGGCAGAGGAACCAGAGATCAAATTGCCAACATCCGCTGGATCATGGAAAAAGCAAGAGGGTTCCAGAAAAGCATCTATTTCTGCTTTATTGACTATGCCAAAGCCTTTGACTGTGTGGATCACAATAAACTGTGGAAAATTCTGAAAGGGAAGGGAATACCAGACCACCTGATCTGCCGCTTGAGAAATCTGTATGCACGTCAGGAAGCAACAGTTAGAACTGGACATGAAACAACAGACTGGTTCCAAATAGGAAAAGGAGTACGTCAAGGCTGTATATTGTCACCCTGCTTATGTAACTTATATGCAGAGTACATCATGAGAAATGCTGGACTGGAAGAAACACAAGCTGGAATCAAGATTGCGAGGAGAAATATTAATAACCTCAGATAGGCAGATGACACCACCCTTATGGCAGAGAGTGGAGAGGAACTAAAAAGCCTCTTGATGAAAGTGAAAGTGGAGAGTGAAGAAGTTGGCTTAAAACTCAACATTCAGAAAACGAAGATCATGATATCTGGTCCCATCAGATCAGATCAGATCAGATCAGTGGCTCAGTCGTGACTGACTCTTTGTGACCCCATGAATTGCAGCATGCCAGGCCTCCCTGTCCATCACCAACTCCCGGAGTTCACTCAGACTCACGTCCATCGAGTCAGTGATGCCATCCAGCCATCTCATCCTCTGGCATCCCCTTCTCCTCCTGCCCCCAATCCCTCCCAGCATCAGAGTCTTTTCCAATGAGTCAACTCTTCGCATGAGGTGGCCAAGGTACTGGAGTTTCAGCTTTAGCATCATTCCTTCCAAAGAAATCCCAGGGCTGATCTCCTTCAGAATGGACTGGTTGGATCTCCTTGCAGTCCAAGGGACTCTCAAGAGTCTTCTCCAACACCACAGTTCAAAAGCATCAATTCTTTGGCGCTCAGCCTTCTTCACAGTCCAACTCTCACATCCATACATGACCACAGGAAAAACCATAGCCTTGACTAGACGAACCTTTGTTGGCAAAGTAATGTCTCTGCTTTTGAATATGCTATCTAGGTTGGTCATAACTTTCCTTCCAAGGAGTAAGCATCTTTTAATTTCATGGCTGCAGTCACCATCTGCAGTGATTTTGGAGCCCAGAAAAATAAAGTCTGACACTGTTTCCACTGTTTCCCCATCTATTTCCCATGAAGTGATGGGACTGGATGCCATGATCTTCGTTTTCTGAATGTTGAGCTTTAAGCCAACTTTTTCACTCTTCACTTTCACTTTCATCAAGAGGCTTTTTAGTTCTTCTTCACTTTCTGCCATAAGGGTGGTGTCATCTGCATATCTGAGGTTATTGATATTCCTCCTGGCAATCTTGATTCCAGCTTGTGTTTCTTCCAGTCCAGCATTTCTCATGATGTACTCTGCATATAAGTTAAATAAACAGGGTGACAATATACAGCCTTGATGAACTCCTTTTCCTATTTGGAACCAGTCTGTTGTTTCATGTCCAGTTCTAACTGTTGCTTCCTGACCTGCAACAAATTTCTCAAGAGGCAGACCAGATGGTCCGGTATTCCCATCTCTTTCAGAATTTTCCAGTTTATTGTGATCCACACAGTCAAAGGCTTCGGCATAGTCAATAAAGCAGAAATAGATGTTTTTCTGGAACTCTCTTGCTTTTTCCATGATCCAGCGGATGTTGGCAATTTGATCTCTGGTTCCTCTGCCTTTTCTAAAACCAGCTTGAACATCAGGAAGTTCACGGTTCATGTATTGCTGAAGCCTGGCCTGGAGAATTTTGAGCATTTACTAGCGTGTGAGATGAGTGCAATTGTGCGGTAGTTTGAACATTGTTTGGCATTGCCTTTCTTTGGGATGGGAATGAAAACTGACCTTTTCCAGTCCTGTGGCCACTGCTGAGTTTTCCAAATTTGCTGGTATATTGAGTGCAGCACTTTCACAGCATCATCTTTCAGGATTTGGAATAGCTCCACTGGAATTCTATCACCTCCACTAGCTTTGTTCGTAGTGATGCTTTCTAAGGCCCACTTGACTTCACATTCCAGGATGTCTGGCTCTCATCACTTTACGGCAAATCGATGGGTAAACAGTGGAAACAGTGTCAGACTTTATCTTTTTGGGCTCCAAAATCACTGCAGATGGTGACTGCAGCCATGAAATTAAAAGACGCTTACTCCTTGGAAGGAAAGTTATGACCAACCTAGATAGCATATTCAAAAGCAGAGACATTACTTTGCCAACAAAGGTCCATCTAGTCAAGGCTATGGGTTTTCCTGTGGTCATGTATGTATGTGAGAGTTGGGCTGTGAAGAAGGCTGAGTGCCGAAGAATTGATGCTTTTGAACTGTGGTGTTGGAGAAGACTCTTGAGAGTCCCTTGGACTGCAAGGAGATTCAACCAGTCCATTCTGAAGGAGATCAGCCCTGGGATTTCTTTGGAAGGAATGATACTAAAGCTGAAACTCCAGTACTTTGGCCACCTCACGTGAAGAGTTGACTCATTGGAAAAGACTCTGATGCTGGGAGGGATTGGGGGCAGGAGGAGAAGGGGATGACAGAGGATGAGATGGCTGGATGGCATCACTGACTCGATGGACGTGAATTTGAGTGAACTCCGGGAGTTGGTGATGGACAGGGAGGCCTGGCGTGCTGTGATTCATGGGGTCGCAAAGAGTCGGACACGACTTAGCGACTGAACTGAACTGAACTGAAAGTGAGGTATCCAAATAGAAAAAAGTTATCCTAATAAAATAAGGCAAACATATATAACATGCATAGGGAGCAAGTGCTTATCCATTTTGAATGTCTGTCCGAACACTGCTCATTGTCAGTGCTCCATCAGTATTAACGCCAATTCATTTGCGTCTGTTCCACAAAGCCCCCAAGCAACTACTTTTCTTTCTTTCTCCTTTTCACTCAGAAGATATATGAGCGCCCTATTCAACTTTGTTTCTGTTAAAGAAAATGGGCAAAATAATGGTAAAGCACTTCTTTCACAGACGACTTTCAGCAAAGCCCTGGAAACTGCTATCCCAGTAACTGCCATTACTCCATTTCTGTAATACTTTCTAGAATGAAAAAGCTATGGCCATAATGATCATTTCATTTTGGGGTTTCAGGGATACCTTTACAAATAGGCAACCAATATGTCTACATTTGGGCTTCCCTAGTGACTCAGTGGTAAAGAAACCGCCTGCAATGCAGGAGATGCAGGGTCAATCCCTGGGTCAGGGAAGATACCGGGAGGGGAAAATGGAAACCTACTCCAGTATTACTGTGTGGGAAGTCCCATGGACACAAGAGCCTGGCCAGCTACAGTCCAAAGGGTCACAGAGTCCTATACGACTGAGCAATGGAGTGTGTGTGCGTGGGTGTGCACACATGCGCACACACACACGCACACACACACACGTCTACTTTCATGGTATAAATAGGAACTTAGAAGGATGAGAAAGCAGAATTACTTGTGGCTTGTCAGGAGCAGCACAGGGACGCAGGCTGACTACAGTGACCAAGAACCATCTTGAAATGAAAGATGGGAGACTCCAAAGACAAATGTACATTCTTCATACTTTCACACTCCTGAAATATCACACCAAAAATGTCTCTACCTTGGAGTGCTTCACTTAGGAAGCTTTTCAATGCCTATTACACCATATTTCCTTCTCTTTTTGCCCATTCTTTTCTTGGTTCTGCTTGGAGATGCTATCTAAGTGTGAGTGGGCTGATGCTGAAAAGATTCCAGGTAAACTTTCAAAGGGGATTTAAAATCTCAGGAGACAGTATCCTGGCTCAGAAAACAGGAAACCATGATGGTTGACAATGAAAGGCCCCTTGTCACACACAAATCAAGTATCTAAGCATGAACAAACAAGTTGGAAAAATAATGCCAAAATGGAAATCAGGGAAAGGAGTTATTGATGCCCAAACACAGAATTTGGTTCCCCACCAACAGACCACTAACTTTGGGGAAAAAAAGAATGAAAATATCTATATACACAAAGAGGTGTCTGTGTGTGTGTGTGTGTGAGAGAGAGAGTGTACATGCATATCACACACAATATTAGAACATAAAATCTATACCACTCAGCATGCCTTATAATTTGCTTAATATAATATTTATTTTCATCATCTGAATGAGAATTTATGTATGGGGTTATAAATAAAATATTTCAGGACTTTGATTTAAAGTTCAAATGAAGATATTGATTTTTACCAAAATATGCATATTAAACTTTGATATGTGAAACTACTAAGCATTTCTCTTATTAGAATCTTTTAAGAGTAGACCTAGTTGGAACTAAAAAATGAAACATCTCCTTTTTAAAACATATATGTGAAAAAATATCTTTAAGAATATATTAGGAAAAGGCAGGAAAAATATAAGATAAGCTTGTAGCATTTTGTAGTGCCAATAATAAAGGAAGTATTCAAATAATATGAAGATGGAGGCATTTCCAAGGGAGACAAACAGCTCCTAAGAGCCAAAGCAGAAACAATTTAAGGAATAAAATGAAAGAAAAAACCCATAGAATTGGATTTTACCCACAGTATAAAATAAATATCCAAGAGATCTACAGATATAAATAAATGATTGAGCAACAAATATTGGGGAGGAAGAGATACATCTTCCTTACAGAAGAATTCTACATAATAAATGCAGCTACTCCATAGTCTAGGAGTTTCTGAGTATGGGCACCTGGCACTTAATGCCTCACTTACAAACATTAGTATGTGGAAAGGGGAAAACAAAACAAGGAAATCACTACCTTAACCATATGAACAACTATAATTACAAAAATTTATTAATGGATACACAATATGAAAGAATAGTGGCATCAAAAACACAAAAGTTGTATAAAACTACATATCTTCAGTATGAGTTCAAACTTCGTTGAAGTCAGTATAAAATAATGTTATAGATATATTTTATATATGCCTCATTGTAATCACAAAGCAGAAACATATAATAGGTACACAAAGATCACAAGAAAGAAATCTAAGCATTATCATTACTGAAAATGAATAAATCACAGGAAGCAAAAGAAAAAGAAAGAAATAAAAACAATCAGAGAACAAGTAACAAAATTGCACCAGTAAATCCATGTCTATCAATACTTTAAATGCTGGGGCTTTTCAGAATGGGAGAAAATATAGCAAATGAAACAACTGACAAAGAATTAATCTCCAAAATATACAAGCAGCTCATGCAACTCAATACCAGAAAAATGAACAACCCAGTTAAAATGTGGGCAAAAGACCTAAACAGACATTTCTCCAGAAGGTATATAGATAGCTAATGAACTCATGAAAAGACGCTCAACATCACTCATTATTAGAGAAATGCAAATCAAAATCACAATGAGGTATCATCTCACACTGGTCAGAATCAGTTCAGTTCAGTCGCTCAGTCGTGTCCGACTCTTTGCAACCCCATGAATCGCGGCACGCCAGGCCTCCCTGTCCATCACCAACTCCCGGAGTTCACTCAGACTCACGTCCATCGAGTCAGTGATGCCATCCAGCCATCTCATCCTCTGGCATCCCCTTTTCCTCTTGCCCCCAATCCCTCCCAGCATCAGAGTCTTTTCCAATGAGTCAACTCTTTGCATGACGTGGCCAAAGTACTGGAGTTTCAGCTTTAGCATCATTCCTTCCAAAGAAATCCCAGGGCTGATCTCCTTCAGAATGGACTGGTTGGATCTCCCTGCAGTCCAAGGGACTCTCAAGAGTCTTCTCCAACACCACAGTTCAAAATCATCAATTCTCTGGCGCTCAGCTTTCTTCACAGTCCAACTCTCACATCCATACATGACCACTGGAAAAACCATAGCCTTGACTAGACGGACCTTTGTTGGCAAATAATGTCTCTGCTTTTCAATATGCTATCTAGGTTGGTCAGAATGGCCATCACCAAAAAGTCTACAAACAATAAATGCTGGAGAGGGTGTGGAGAAAAGGGAACCCTCTTATATTGTTGGTGGGAATGCAAACTAGTATAGCCACTACGGAGAACAGTGTGGAAATTCCTTTAAAAACTAGCAATAGAACTGCCATATGACCCAGCAATCCCACTGCTGGGCATATACCCCAAGGAAACCAGAATGGAAAGAGACACACATACCCCAATGTTCACTGCAGCACTATTTACAATTGCTCGGACCTGGAAGCAACCTAGATGTTCACAGGCAGATGAATGAGTAAGGAAGCTGTGGTACATATACACAATGGAATATTACTCAGCTATAAAAAGGAACACATTTGAGTCAGTTCTAATGAGGTGGATGAACCTAGAGCCTGTTATACAGAGTGAACTGTCAAAAAGAGAAAGACAAATACTGTAAATTAACACATATGTAATTTAGGAAGATGGTGCTGACAATCCTACATGCATGGCAGCAGAGAAGACACAGATGTACAGAACAGACTTTTGGACTCAGCAGGAAAAGAAGAGGGTGGGACAATTTGAGAGAACAGCATTGAAACACGTACATTACAACATGTAAAACAGATGACCAGTGCAAGTTCAATGCATGACACTGGGGACCCAAAGCAGGTGCTCTGGGACAACCTAGAGGGATGGGGTGGGAAGGGAGTTGGGATAGGTGTTCAGGATTGGGAGGACTCATATATACCTATGGCCAGTTCATGTTGATGTATGTAAATATTTATACACCCAACACAGGGCTTTCCAGGTGGTGCTACTAGTAAAGAACCCAGCTGCCAATGCATAAGACATAAGAGATGCAGGTTCCATCCCTAGGTTGAGAAGATTCCCTGGAGGAAGGCATGGCAAAACACCCTGGTATTCTTGACTGGAGAATCCCATGGACAGAGGAGCCTGGTGGCCTATGGTCCATAGGGTCGCAAAGAGTCAGACACGACTGAAGTGACATAGCATGCATGAATGCATGCATACACCTAACACAGAAGCACCTTAATATATAAAGAAATATTTACAGACCAAAAGGGAGAAATAGACAGCAATGTGATGATATTAAGGAACTTCAATATCTCACTTTCAAAAATGGGAAGATCATCCAAACAGAAAAACCAATAAGGAATTATTGAATTTAAACTACACACCAGAACAGATAGACTTAACCGACATTATAGAACATTCCATCAAATATTAGCATATATATATTCTTCCAGAGTACACAAAGAACAGTCTTAGGATAAATCATACACTAGGCCAAAAAACTAGTCTTAATAAACTTAAGACTGAAATCATATCAAGCATCTTTTCCAACTACAATGGGATGAAACTAGAAGTCAAAACTAAACAGAAGATGAGATGGTTGGATGGCATCACCGACTCAGTGGACATGGGTTTGAGTAGGCTCTAGGAGTTGGTGAAGGACAGGAAGCCCTGGCATGCTACAGTCCACGGGGTCGCAAAGAGTCAGACATGACTCAGTGACTGAACTGAACCGAGAAGTCGATTAAAAGAAAATTGGGACGTTCACAAATACGTGAAGATTTTTAAAAGGCACTGAAAAACCAACAGGTAAAAGAAGAAACCAAAAAGGAAATGAGAGAATACGGTGCACTTTGCAATCAGCTCACCTCATGGCCCAGTGCCTCAGCTGCTGCCCACGGCAGGTTCCACCTGGGAGCCTGATATTTCTGGAAGCTCTAGGTGGAGTTCTAGGAGCTGAGGGGGACCAGTGGCCACAACTGAAGCATAAAGAAGTGATCAGGCAAGAGCCCCTTAAGATTTCTCACTTTTCTTAAGATTACTGACATAACCCTTTTAGTAAAATGGAAATTCATATAGGCATTGCAGAAGCAGCTGTTTTAAATAGATCCCCAAGAAGCCAGCAAAATAGCAAAGAAGGATGTAAGCTCATCCCTTCTTACAAAAACACCAATATTACAACTAACTCTTGAACCACCACAAACAAAAAAAATCCTGGAACCTACCAAAAAAGATACCCTGCACCCAAAGACAAAGTATGGGGGCACAATCACAATCAAATCAAATTGCATTCCCACTGGATGGATGACAAACCAGCAAATAATTCTGACAGGAGTGAAAGTCTTAAGCTCAGCATCTGGCTTCCTAGTCTGGGGGTCTGGCAATGGGAGGAGGAACCCCCAGAAAATCTGGCTTTCAAGGCCAGCAGGGTTTGATCACAGGAATTCTACAGGATTGTGGGAAATAGGAACTGTACTCTTGGAGGGTACACACAAGCTCTAGTGCACAGCAGGACCCAAGGGAAAAAAGTGGTGACCTCATAAGAACCTGGGCCAGATCTACATGCTAGTATTAGAGGGTCTCCAGCAGAGGTGGGGGAGCTGATTGTGGCTCACTGCAGGGACAAAGACTCTGGCAGATATAGCTCTGACGAGTACTCACTGGCATGAACCCTCCTGGAAGCCATCATTACCCCTCAAAACCTAGCATCATCCCAAAGCTTATATATAAGTACCAATGCTAGGACACCTCAGGCCAAACAACCAAAAAGGAAGAAACACACCCCCCGGCATCAGTGGGCAGGGCATGGTCAGGAAGACTTTAAGCAGCCTCCCTTCAGATTCCACAGAGAAATCAAAAGCTTTACAGACAAACAAAAGCTAAGAGAATTCAGCACTACCAGGCCAGCTTTCCAACAAACATTAAAGGAAATTCTCTAAGTGGAAAAAAAAAGGCAACTACCAGAAATAAGAAAATTACAATGAGAGAGTTCATCAGTAAAGGCAGACATAAAGCAAAAGTAGGAAATCATTTGGACAAAAATATAATATCAAAACCAACAATTGTGAGAAAAGCAGAGCACAAAAGCAGGATATTGGAGATGCATTTGAACTTAAAAGACCAACAATTTAAAACAATCTTGTTTATATACATACTGTTACATCAAATCCTTATGGTAACCACACACCAAAAATCTACAATAGATACATAACACAAAAAAAGGAAAAGGAATCCACACACAACACTGAAATTAGACATCAAGTCACAAGAGAACAAAAAAGGAAGGGAAGGAAAAAGACCTATAAAAACAAATCCGAAGCAATTAAGAAAATGGCAGTAGGAAAATACAAACTGACAATTACCTTAAATGTATAAGCATTAAATGCTCCAACCAAAAGACACAGTCTGAGGGAATGAGTACAAAAACAAGACCTGTATATATTCTGTCTACAAGAGACCCACTTCAACTCTAGGGACACATACAGATTGAAAGTGAGGGGATGAAAAAGATATTCCATGCAAGTGGAAATCAAAAGAAAGCTAGAGTAGCAATACTCATATCATACAAAATAGACTTTAAAATACAGACTGTTATAAAAGACAAAGAAGTACACTAAATAACGACCAGGGGATTAATGTAAGGAGGTGATATAATGGTTGTAAATATGTATGCACCCAACAGAGGAGCATCCCAATATATAAGGCAAAGACTGACAGCCATTAAAGAAGAAATGAACAGTAACACAATAATAGTAACAAAAGTGGGAAACTTTAATACCTCACTTTCATCAATGGGCAGATCATCCAGAGAGAAGATCAATAAGGAAACGCTGGCCTTAAATGACACATTAGATCAGATGGATTTAATGGATATTTATAGAGCAATTTATAGAGCAATCCAAACAAAAGCAGCAGGACACACATTCCTCTCAAGTGCACAGGGAACATTCTCCAGGAATGACCACATGCAAACCTTTTACCACAAAGCAAGCCTCAGTAAATTTAAGAAAACTGAAGTCATATCAACCATCTTTTCCAATCACAAAGCTGTGAGATTAGAAATCAACTACAAGAAAAAAACTATAAAAAAACATGAACATGTGGAGGCTAAACAATATGCTAGTAAACAACCAAAGGTTCACTGAAGAAATCACAGAGGAAATCAAGAAACACCTAGAGTCAAATGAAGATGAAAGCATGGCAATTTAAAAAATATGGGACTCAGCAAAAGCACTTCTAAGAGGGAAGTTTACAGCAATGCAGTCTTACCTCAGGAAATAAGGAAAATCTCAAACAACCTCACCTTACATGTAAAACAACTAGAGAAAGAACAAACAAAATCCAAAGATATTAAAAGGAAAGAAGCCATAAAGATTAGAACAGAAAAAAATGAAATAGAGGCAAAGAAAACAACAGAAAAGATCAATGAAACTAAAAGCAGGCTCTTTGAAAAGATAAACAAAAGACTCATCAAGAAAAAAAGGGAGAGGACTCAAATCAATAAAATTAGAAATGAAAAAGGAGGCGTTGCAACAAAAACCACAGAAACACAAAGATCATAAGAGACTAATACAAGCAATTATATGCCAATAAAATGGACAACCTAGAACAAATATACAAATTCTTAGAAAGGCACAACCTTCCTAGACTGGATGAGGAAGAAACAGAAAATATGAACAGGCCAATCACAAGTACTAAAATTGAAAGTGTGATATAAAAACTCCCGAGAAACAAAAGTCCAGGACCAGATGACATCACAGGTGAATTTTATCTAACATTTAGAGAAGAGTTAATACCTATCCTTCTGAAAGTATTCCAAAAAATTGCAGAGGAAGGAATACTCCCAAATTTGTTCTATGAAGCCACCATCATTCTGATACAAAAATCAGACACAGACACCAAAAATAAATAAATAAATAAAACTACAGGCCAATATCATTGATGAACATAGACACAAAAATCCTCAACAAAATACAAGCAATCCAAATCCAGCAATACATTAAAAGAATTATACACCATAATCAAGTGGGACTTACCCCAGGGATGCAAGGATTTTTTCATCTGCAAATCAATCAATGTGATACACCACATCAACAAGTTGAAGAATAAATATTATATGATCATCTCAAAACCCGCAGAAAAGGCTTTTGACAAAATTCAACGCCCATTTATGACAAAATTTCTCCAGAAAGTGAGCAAAGAGGGAACACACCTCAACATAATAAAGGCCATATAACACAAATCAACAGCAAATATCATACTCAACTATGGAAAACTGAAAGAATTTTCTGTAAGATCAGGAAAAAAGACAAGGATTCCACTCTTGTCACTATTATTTAACATAATTTTGGAAGTCCTAGCCACAGCAGTCAGAAAAGAAAAAGAAATAAAAGAAATTCAAATTGGAAATGAAGTAAAACTGTCACTGTTTGCAGATGACACGATATGGTACATAGAAAATCCTAAACATCCTACCAGAAAACTACTAGAGCTCATCAATGAATTCAGTAAAGCTGCAGGATACAAAATAAATATACAGAAATCTGTTGCATTTCCATACACCAGCAATAATGATCAGAAAGAGAAATGAAAGAAACAATCCCATTTATGACTGCATCAAAAAGAATAAAAGTACCTAGGAATGAGTCTACCTAAGAAGATAAAATATATGTACTTGGAAAACTTTGAGATGCTAATGATGGCACAAATCAAAGAAGACACAAACAGATGGATAGATACACCACATTCTTTCACTGGAAGAATCAATACTGTCAAAGTGACCATACTAGCCAAGGGAATCTACAGATTCAAGGCAATACCCATTAAATTACCAATGGCATTTTTCACAGAACTAAAACATAAAATCTTAAAGTTTGTATGGAGACACAAATGACCATGAATAGCCAAAGCAATCTTGAGAAAGAAAAAGAGAGCTGGAGGAATTAGGCTCCCTGACTTCAGACTATACTACAAAGCTGCAGTGATTAAAACAGTATTACACTAGCATAAGAACAGAAATATAGATCAATGGAACGAGACAGAAAGCCCAGCAATAAACTCATACACCTATGGCCATTAATCTTTGACAAAAGAGGCAAGACTGTACAATAGAGGAAAGACAGTCTCTTTAATAAATGATGCTGTGAAAATTGGACAGCTATATGTCAAAAAATGAAATTAGAACTTTCTTTAACACCACACACAAAAATAAACTGAAAATGGATTAAAGACCTAAATGTAACACCAGATACTATAAAACTCTTAGAGGAAAACATGGCAGGCTACCCTTTGACATAAATTGGGCAATCAGTAAGAAATGAATAACATCAGTTCAGTTCAGTCACTCAGTCGTGTCCGACTCTTTGCGACCCCATGAATCTCCAGGCCTCCCTGTCCATCACCAACTCCCAGAGTTCACGCAAACTCATGTCCATTGAGTCGGTGATGCCATACAGCCATCTCATCCTCTGTCGTCCCCTTCTCCTCCTGCCCCCAATCCCTCCCAGCATCAGGGTCTTTTCCAATGAGTCAACTCTTCGCATGAGGTGGCCAAAGTACTGGAGTTTCAGCTTCAGCATCAGTCATTCCAATGAACACCCAGGACTGATCTCCTTTAGGATGGACTGGTTGGATCTCCTTGCAGTCCAAGGGACCCTCAAGAGTCTGCTCTAACATCACAGTTCAAAAGCATCAATTCTTCAGCATTCAGCTTTCTTCACAGTCCAACTCTCACATCCATACATGACCACTGGAAAAACCATAGCCTTGAGTAGACGGACCTTTGTTGGCAAAGTAATGTCTCTGCTTTTGAATATGCTATCTAGGTTGGTCATAACTTTCCTTCCAAGGAGTAAGCGTCTTTTAATTTCATGGCTGCAGTCACCATCTGCAGTGATTTTGGCACCCCTAAAAATAAAGTCTGACACTGTTTCCACTGTTTCCCCATCTATTTCCCATGAAGTGATAGGACCAGATGCCATGATAATATACAAACTACCAATACGGCACCATGAGGAAACAGGAAACCTGCACAATCAATTACTAGTAAGGACACTGAATTACTAATTAAATTTTTTCCCATAAAACAAAAGTCTAGGACAAGATGCTTCCATTGGTGAAATCTACCAAACATTGATATTAGAATTAACACCAATACTTCCCAAACTCTTCCAAAAAGAAGAGAATGGGACACTTCCAAACTCATTTTCTGTGGCCAGCATTATCCTGATACCAAAACCAGGCAAAGACACTACAAGAACATAAAAATAGAAGCTAGTACCCCTGATGACTGGAGAAGGCAATGGCAACCCACTCCAGTACTCTTGCCTGGCAAATCCCATGGACAGAGGAGCCTGGTAGGCTGCAGTCCATGGGGTCGCTAGGAGTCGGACACGACTGAGCAACTTCACTTTCAGTTTTCACTTTCATGCATTGGAGAAGGAAATGGCAACCCACTCCAGTGTTCTTGCCTGGAGAATCCCAGGGATGGGGGAGCCTGGTGGGGTGCTGTCTCTGGGGTTGCACAGAGTTGGACATAACTGAAGTGACTTAGCAGCAGCAGCAGCAGCAGCAACCCTGATGACTATAGATGCAAAAATATCAGCAAACCAATTTTAACAGTACATTAAAAATACCATAATCGACTAGGATTTATTCCAGGGATGCAAATATGGTTCACTGTCCACAAAATCAACCAATGTGACACACTACACTAACAAAATGATGATAAAAAAATCATGTGATCATTTTAATATACATAGAAAAAGCATTTGACAAAATTCAGCATCCATTTATGCTAAAAACTCTCAATACATATAGGTAGAAAGAACGTACCTCAAACATAATGAAAGCCACATATGATAATCTCACAGCTAACATCATACTCAACAGGAAAAGCTCAATGTTTTACCTCTACGATAAAGAACAGGAACAAAAATAAGGATGCTCTCTCTCAATACTTTTACTCAAAACAGTACTGAAAATCCAAGTCAGAGCGTTTAGGCGGGAAAAAGAAATAAAAAGCATTGAAACTGGAAAGGAAGAAGTAAAATTGCCTCTATCTGCAAATGACATGATATAATACATAAAAAACTACAATGACTTCACCAAAAAAATGTTGTTCAGTTGCTCAGTTGTGTCCAACTCTCCGACCCCATGGACTGCAGCACACCAGGTTTCACAATCTCCCAGAGTTTGCTCAAACTCATGTCCATTGAGTCAGTGATGCCATCCAACCATTCTGTCCCCAGAAAGCAGACAGAATGAGAAGTGTTAGATGCAATAAACAAATACAGTTAAGTTGCAAGGTACAAAATCAACAAACAAAATTCTGTTGTGTTTATATACATAAACAATGAGCTAACAGAAAGAAACATTAAGAAAACAATCCCATTTATAATCACAACCAAAAGAATAAAAAGCCTAAGAATAAATTTAACCAAGGAAGTGAAAGACCTGTTTGCTGAAAACTGTAAGATGCTGCTGAAAAAAACTGCAGACACAAGTAAATGGAAAGCTCTTCCATGCTCACAGATTGGAAGAATTAACTAACACTGTGAAAATATCCACACAACCCAAAGAAATACACAGAGTCAATGTGATCCCTATCAAAATTCCAATGGCATTTTTACAAATAGAATTCTAAAATGCATATGCAACTACAGAAGACCTCAAAAATCCAAAACAATTTGAGAAAGAAGACCAAAGCTGGAGGCCTCACACTCCCTGATTCAAAACTATTTTACAAAGCTATACTAACCAAAATGCCACGGTGCTGGCATAAAGACACACAGATGAACAGAAGAGAATAGAGAGCCCAGAAATAAACCCCTGTATATGTTGTCAGTTAATTTAAGACAAAAGGGCCAATACTATATACTGGGGAAAGGACAGTCTCTTCAATAAATCATGTTAGGGAAACTGTACAGCCACATGCAAAAAATGAAACTGGACCTCTATTCACAAAAAATAATTGAAAATGGATTAAAGATTTGAATGTTAAGACCTGAAATCACAAAACTTCTAGAAGAAAACCTAGGCTGTAAGCTCCATGACATCTGTTTTGGTGATGATGTTTTGGATTTGACATCAAAAGCAAAAATAAACAAGTTAGACTATATCAAATTAAAAAGTTTCTGCACAGGAGGGAAACTGCCAACAAAATGAAAAGGCAACCTAACAAATGGGAGAAAATATTTGCAAATCATATATCTGATAAAGAGTTAATAATCAAAGAATTCATACAACTCAACAGCAAAGAACAAACAACTTGATTTAAAAAAAGGACAGAGTATTTGAATAGACTTTCTATTTCCTTAGAAGACACACAGATGGCCAATAAGTAATTGAAGATATGCTCAACATCGCTAATCATCAGGGAAATGCTTCTTAAAACCACAATAAAAAAAAAAACCACAATGGGATATCATTTCACACCTGTTAGAAGGATTAGAATTTAAAAAAAGACAACAAACAACAAGTGCTAGTGAAGATATTGAAAAACAGAAACCCTATAAGCACTACTGGTGGGAATATAAACTTGTACAGCCACTATGGGAAACAGTATGGCAATTCTTCAAAAAATTAAAAATGCAACGACTGTACGATCTAGCAATTCTACCTCTGAGTATTTATCCAAAGGAAATGAAAATAGGATATTGAAGAGATACCTGCACTTTCATGCTCAACATAGCATTAATTCCAGTAGCCATGATATGAAAACAACCTAAGTGTCCATAAGCAGGTGAATGAATAGATAAGATGTGATATATGAATGTACAGAACACTATTTAACCATGAATAAAAAGGAAATCCTTTCATTTACAACAATATGGAGGAACTTGAACGCATTATGCTAAGTAAGGTAAACCAGACAAAGACAAATACCACACGGTACCACTTATACATAAGATCTAAAAAAAACAAACAAAAAATCCCACTCAAACTCACATACTCAGATAGTGGAAGAGTGGTTGTCAGGGCCTCGAGAGTGTGGAAAATAGGGAAAGGTCAGTAAAAGTGTAAACTTTCAATTATAAGATGAATAAGGTCTGAGGATCAATATAAACAGGGCAAAGAATCCACCCGCCAATGCAGGAGACACAGGGTCGGGAAGATTCCCCTGGAGAAGGAAATGGCAACCCACTCCAGTATTCTTGCCTCTCTGAGAATCCCATAGACAGAGGAGCCCGGTGGGCTAGAGTCCATGGAGTGGGAAAAGAGTCGGACATGACTTAGGGACTAAGCAACAACAGTCAATACAAACATAGTGATTACCAATGATAACGCCATGACATAATTTACCTTTGCTTTCAGAGTAAAGTTAATGTTCTCATACACACAATAAATGAGGTGATGGATGCTTTCATTAACTCAATGGTGGGAATCCTTTAAATATCTTACAATTTTTTTATATCAGTTATGCCTCAATAAGGCTGTAAACAAAAACTATGAAGACCATGAAGAATGAGAAAAGCCTGAAAAACTATCACAGACCAGAGGCTGACTAAGGACACATGACAACTGAATGCAATGTATTACCTTGCATTGGATCCTAGAACAGAAAAAGGTCATTAAAAACTGGTGAAATTCTGATGAAATCTGGAGTTTGAAATTTATTATAATCCTAAATGAAACTGAAATCGGGGTGAGGGATGTATAAGAAACACCTCTACTATCTGTACAACTTTTCCATAAATCTAGTTATTCCAAAAATAAAAGTTTATTTTTCAAAAAAAAAAAAAGATGTATCTGGAATCTTATAGGACAGATTTTAAGCAATGTGTGCACAAATCATGGATTGCAGCAAAAAGATCTTAGGGAATGAAAAAAATTTGGAAACAGAAAAGTCAGGAAGTCATGGTAGGAGATTCTTAACGATCAAGAGTGGCAGGTCTTTAAGGAGATTTTGGCAGTTTTGACACATTCCCTGCCATAAAGTATCTTACAGTCTCTGACTGACTGTACTCTGCCAAAACAGGGCAGAGGCTAAGTGATGAACCAGCAGATTTAGGCATAGCAAAAAGTTAGACCATGGTACTTGTGAAACTTTAAAAGTTACTATTCTCCTTGACTAATAAAAACCAAGATATATAGATATAAAAAACAAAAAAAATCATGTAAACAATAGCATTAGATACTGGAATAGGCCACTAAAGTGGCCATAAAACTCTCACGTCCCAAGTCTTAAAAAGAATGGATAGAATCTCAAATAAACTAAAGATGGTTTAGAGGCAGCCTTGTCTGTTATCTTCTCCAGCTAACATTTAACCATAACACTTCTCAGGAGTTTCTCTTGGAGCTTCTGGTGTTTCTTCCCACTGAACTCATCTTACATTTAACATCTTACCATTTATCTGTCAAGCAGGACATGTTACCTTATTCTTTCACTTGTGTATAAGCCCCACCTGCCCTGCTAAGGACACGTTAATTCATTCACTCTTTCATTAATGAAGTCAGTCAACCCTGGATGTCTACCAGGCATTATGAAGGACATTAGAGGTACACCATTAATGGGACCACATAAAAGGTGTATTTTACTGGACTTTAGGTTTAGAAGTGAAAACATTTAAGCTGAGTTCTGAAAAACTAGATCATAAACAAACAACCTGATGTCAAAGGCCCAATCCCAGACATTTGAATTTTCTCAAGCCTTGAGCTCAGCTCCTTGAAGAGAGCAGAAATTGGAGTTTGTTAATTATGATCATAATATTGATACTATTAACAATACTGATACTATTGAATCAAGATAATAACAATGGCTTGGATCCAAGATTCCAAAATGAGGAAGGCAGAATTCCAACTCTCAAGATGTTATTGACATTTTCCCCGTTAATGCTTGAATCCATCATGTCAATCACAATTTCCGTGACATGCTGGCACTCAATAAATATTTGCTGAATTGATGAGCTTTCTCAGACTCCTCACATCCAGTCAAGCACCAAGTCCCAGGAACTCTTTTTGTTTTTTTAATAAGGCTGTTTCACTTTATTATCATTCGAGTGTTTACTGGAGTAGCACTTTTGGTGGGGTGGTGTGTGCCATGGGCTTGTGGGATCTCAGTTCCTCAACCCAGATGGAACCCTGGTCCACTTAATGAAAGCACCAAATCTTAACCACTAGATGACAAGGGATCTCTCCCCAATGAATGCTTATCTTCAGAATATTCCTTGCATCTGTTCCCCAATTTTTCTACTTGCCACCACATTCTTTTGTTACTGTCCAGCTCTACCACTAAAACAGACTTTACACTGGTCCCCTCCTCCAGGCTCTTCTTCCTCAACCCTGCAAGCCACCACCAGGTTTTCTGAATAAGTACCTACTAAAATATCTCCTGTTTGCTTACAGAAAAGCTGAGCATTATCAGCTTACAATTCCAGTTCTTAAGTCTCCCTGGTCTTGTCCTTACCTACCACTGTTTTCACACCCAACACTCCCTTAAACAAACCCTGTCCTCCAGTCACACTTGTCATACTTCCAAACAGTCTTTTTCTCCCCGAGATTCCACTCAAAAGCCTTGGTTCAGGCTGTTCCTACATTTAGCAGCTCTTGTTCCTCGGCTCCTTAATGTAAAGTGAAAGTTGCTCAGTCATGTCCAACTCTTTGAGACCCCATGAACTGTACTGTCCATGGAATTCTCCAGGCCAGAATACTGGAGTGGGTAGCCTTTCCCTTCTCCAGGGGATCTTCCCAACCCAGGGATTAAACCCAGGTCTCCAGCATTGCAGGCGGATTCTTTACTGCATGAGCCACCAGGGAAGCCCTAAAGCCCAATACAAAACTTTGCCTAGAGTGAAGATTTCTTTAACCACATTTGTGTATAGTGTGAAAAAGAAACCACTTTTTTTTTTTTATATAGATATATGACAACACCATTTTTTATAAAAGACCATCTTTTCCCCTCTGTGCTTCTATGCTGGCCACTTTTGTCATAAATCAAGAACCTATCAATAATAAAGTATACACAGGTCGTTTCTGTACTCTGTTGATCTATTCATTTACCCTTGCACCAATACCACACTGCTTAATTAATCTAGATTTGCTATCTGGAATGTCGACTAACTTTGCTCTTCATCAAGATTCTCTTAGCTATTCTTGGCCCTTTGCATTTTCATATAAATTTTAAAATCACTTTCAACAAATACAAACTTGCTGGGATTTTAATTAGAATTACACAGATCAATCTGGGAGAGAATTAAAAAGAGGTCTTATCAGCCTCCTTAAATATTTGATCTTGTTATGCCAATGTAAATGGTAACAGTTTTTAGTTTTATTTTGAAATATTTTTTTCCTAATTTAATTTGCATAGTAACTTTTTATTCAGTGGCCATGATGAATTCAGTGACATTACTAATTCATTAAGTGTAGCTGTAGTTTATTTTGTTCAGATATACAGAATAATGTCATCTACTAATAATGACAATTTTACTATTTCCTTCTGAATTCTTACTCTTACTTTATTGCATTGGTTATGACCTTCTGTACAATGCTGAATAGATGTAATGATGGTAGACTTCCATGCCTCAGTATCCAGGAAGGTATTTTTAAGTATTTCACCATTAACTTTACAGTTAATAAAGTTAACTTCATAGTTTCTTCATCTTTTTAAAGAAACTCTTTATCAGAATAATGAAGTTTTCTTTTATTTCCAGTTTATTGAGAATTTTATCATACCTGTGTATAGAATCTCAACAAACACTTTTACCTGATTTATTAACATACAGGTTTATTTTCATTTTAATGTGATAAATTAGATTGACTTTCAACTTTTATATCAACTTTGCATTACTAGAATAAATTTAACTTTGTTACACTATGTAATCAGTATATCACAAGATTCATTGCCTATTTTAACCTTGTCTAAACTAAGTCCTTTGAAGATAGTTTTACGCTACTTTGCATTTTTCTGCATTATTCATAACACTGTAATCATATTATAACTGTATTTATAAAAACTGTAAGCATCTTAAGGGAGGGCAAATACTTGCTTTGGTCTTTGTATACTCTCTACTGTTTGAAACACAGTACATACATCAGATGGTTGAGTCAAAGTCCTCGTAATCTCCTAACAAGATATCTTTCACATTAAAGTCATTCTCAGTAAATATCTGCTGATGCTGAGTATAGTATGGCAGTGTTTTGTTTTGTTTTTTTTTTAATTTCGATGAGTCCTATCTTCTCTACTTAATTCCTCATGTTATTACCAGTTATAGACCTAACAACTTGCTGGCAGGAGCACAGTTATAGCTCAAGACAGAAAATAATATGTTCGCAAGGTTCACTGTCTACTCTAGAGGACATAAGCTCATACTTATCACCCAACTGCTATGACATCCAGTCCCATGGTACCCGGTTGGGTAGTCCAGCTTGGGCCCACTTCACACGCCAGACATCAGTGAGATTTTCCAACGGACCTACGTCTACCTGAGAAATTTTGCCATGTTCTTCTTATTCTTCAGAAGCCCAGCTTACCAGTTTGATGTGTGATATTAGAAACTGAGCTCTTTTGTCTCTGGTTCTAAGGAAAAACTTGGGCTTCCCTGATAGCTCAGTTGGTAAAGAATCATCTGCACTGCAGGAGACCTCAGTTTGATCCCTGAGTCGGGAAGATCCCCTGGAGAAGGGCTAGGCTACCCACTCCAGTATTCTGGTCTGGAGAATTCCATGGACTGTACAGTCCACGGGGTCGCAAAGAGTCAGACACAACTGAGCGATTTTCACTTTCACTGAGAAAAATTTAAATGTACATTTTTGGTAAAAAGGTGTCTCTTTCCATCCACTGTGTGGCATTCCAACTGTACCCTGACATTTATGTTTTATTCTAAACTCCTGCAGCACAATATACGTACATATGAATTTGAGGCAATCAGTAACTTTAAAAGTCCCCAATGCAGACACATGAAGCAACACCTATGGGTTTTTACCACAAACTCTACTCTGCCTAATTGCGCCATCTATCAATTAATTCAGTACAAGAACATATCATATATACTATGTTAACAAGCTACTGTCCTGTTCCAGAAGTTAAAAGATTCATCAGACTTCTTGACCTTTGGAGCTAAAACAGAAGAACCGGAAACTGTTACACAGGTGTAAACCTGAGACAGATATAAAAATCTGTGAAAAGAAGTGAAAATTTTCAGAGAAACTAACCATATGTAGTGGCTATTACATGGAACAAGGGAAGTAAAAGGAATCTTAAGCTCTGTGGTCCTAAGCTTCTCAAGTTAAATATATTTAATATGATATGTCACTGACTGCAATTATGTTAAAATAAATCAGTAAGCCAGAGATCAAAGAAGTCAATGTTTCTTCAAAACAAACTGAAATATCAACCCACAGTCCATTAGCCCTTTATAAACATACGCCACGTAAAGTAATGACAAATACAGTAGTGGACACAACACTGAGCTGCTCCAGAAGATACTCAAGACACCTAGACTTTCATTTCTTGACCATGCGTTAGAGAGGTAGGGAATTCTGCCTCAGTCTAGGCTTTCCCTATTCTGTTTACCTAAGTCACAGGAAATAATCCTGGTAAATGTTAATGTTCTTAAATGTTTGCCAGACAAAATTTACCCAGTCTGGCCAAAAATACTATTAACATAAAAAAGGATATTTCCTCCTTGTTTGGTTGGTTGGTGGATTAGTTGGTTGGTTTTCAATGGTATATTTTAAAGATTCATTCCCTTAGGTTGAACTCTGTCTTCTGGTGCTTGACTGATCTGCTCCATGGAGTATAATTACTTGGACAAATCTGCTCTGTGGGACATAAACGGCATTACATAATATGAGCCTAGACCATTGTGACCAAGTTTGCACTAATCCATTTATTCTTTGCTCTTTATATGAATAATTTTCTCCAGGAGGAAAGTGTGCACTTGTTATTTATTTACTATTCACTGGTAACATAAATTCTATTTAAGTGTGAAAATTCACACTTTGAGGAGTTTTTTTTTTTTTTTTTTTTTTTTAAGTGAGGCACTTATTAAACCTTGCAAGATACTCAGGCTCACTATAATATGAACATTAAGGATTCTGGCTTCTACTCTTCACAGTTTCTCTTCTGCTTTCTCTTTGAATTTTAAAAGGGCTTTCTGAGTACCATGCAGCACAAATTTGTGAAGGAAAGCAGATATTAGGGATAGGGCAAGGAGTTGGTCTCTACTAGCAGAACCCACAGAGTAAGAATACGAGTCAGCCTCAGAATGACCAGGCAGGGAGCAAACAGGGGCCCACTGGCCCAGGCCTGCTGGAAGCTCCGTCCTGGTCCTTGTTTTCATGATTGTCAAATCAGCTACAGGGAAGCTGGTGGATCCTGTAATGCCCTTCAGTGCTTCTACCCAGAAGTGATACATCTATTTGACTCATGGTTGTTGTTGGCCAAAGAAAGTTTCCTGGCCAAGGCTTCCTTGAAAGAGGGTGAAGAAGGGGGATTCAACCAAGACCCAAAAGAAGGAGAAAGAGAACACCCATGACTAGCTCATAACCATGAGACATAAAGCTCGTAGCACAGCATATGGCCCATGTTCAATGTTCAACACACAGAACCTATCGGTATAATTGCTACTCAGGTGTTGCCTAGTGGATCACACACACATTCTACCTAAAAAGCTTCCATATTTTATATCTGAGATCAGCCTGCCTGCATTAGGGGCTTCCCTGGTGGCTCAGATGGTAAAGAATCTGCCTACAATGTAGGAGACCCAGGTTCGATCCCAGGGTTGGGAAGATCTCCTGCAGGAGGAAGCATCAAAACGGGGTCTCCTGCATTGCAGGTGGATCCTTTACCAGCTGAGCTACCAGGGAAGTCCTAAGGAAAAAGTTAGGCCCCCAGAAAATGAACTAGAAGCTGGGCAGAGAGACAACTTAATGGGCCCAGGATAGTGAGACAGCCTTACTGACAAAAGGAACCATACACTCTGGGTCCAGATCTAGAATGCAGGCAAAAGTGTTAGTCGCTCAGTTGTGTCCAACTCTTGCAACCCCGTGGACTGTAGTCCACCAGGCTCCTCTGTCCATGGGATTTCTTCCAGGCAAGAATACTTGAGTGGGTTTGCCATTTCCTCCTCTAGGGGATCATCCCAACCCAGGGATCGAACCTGGGTCTCCTGCATTGTAGGCAGATTCTTTACCATCTGAGCCACCAGGGAAGCCCCTAATGCAGGCAGGCTGATCTCAGATATAAAATATGGAAGCTTTTTGGGTAGTGTGTGTGTGTGTGTGTGTGTGTGATCAGCTAGGCAACACCTGAGTAGCAATTATACCGATAGGTTCTGTGTGTTGAACATTGAACATGGGCCATATGCTGTGCTACGAGCTTTATGTCTCATGGTTATGAGCTAGTCATGGGTGTTCTCTTTCTCCTTCTTTTGGGTCTTGGTTGAATCCCCCTTCTTCACCCTCTTTCAAGGAAGCCTTGGCCAGGAAACTTACTTTGGCCAACAACAACCATGAGTCAAATAGATGTATCACTTCTGGGTAGAAGCACTGAAGGGCATTACAGAATCCACCAGCTTCCCTGTAGCTGATTTGACAATCATGAAAACAAGGACCAGGATGGAGCTTCCAGCAGGCCTGGGAACTAAGATGCAGAAAATCCCCTTCTGCTATGGATTGGATGTCTGGATGCTTATGTGCCCCCCACTCCACCCCCACCCACTAAATTCATATGCTGAAACCTAATCCTCAATATCCTGGCCTTTAGAGGTGGGGCCTTTGGGAGGTGATTAGATAATAAGCCCACAGGAACAGGGGCTTCCCAGGTGGCCCTAATGGTAAAGAATCCACCTGCCGAGGCAGGAGACATGGGTTTGATCCCAGGAAGATTGGGATGATTGGGAAGATTCTCCTGAAGGAGGAACTCACAACCCACTCCAGTATTCTTCCCTGGAGAATTCCCATGGACAGAGGAGCCTGGCAGGCTATGGTCCATGGAGTCGCAAAGAGTCGGACATCACCAAACGACTGAGCACGCAGGCGTGCCACGTGAACAGAATAGTCTTCAGAGAGCTCCTCAACCTCCACCACCATCTGAGGACTCAGCAGAAAGATGGCTACCTATGAACCAGAAATCAGGCCTTACCAGACACCAAATCTGGCTAAGACTTGACCTTGGACTTCCCAGATTCCAGAACTGTGAGAAATAAATGCTTAAAAGGCACCCCGTCTATGGCATTCTGTTATACCAGCCTGAAATAAGACATGTGCCAACAGGCACAAGTGAGAAGTGTAAGGAAAAAATTCTTCTGTAGTACTGAGCCCCTGCCATAAGGGGACTATTCCTCACTGGAGTACAGACATGGACTGTCTCCTTAAGTCATCTGGTAAACCTGTGACTTCTTACAGAGGACTGTGAGTGTACATCTTGGTGATGGTGAGTCCTTTGCCCAGGACTATCTCACCAGAGCCCTGCTCTTAACCACAATCTGACAAAAGCTAACTGAACAAGCAGGAGAGAAAACAAGACATCCCCATCTCCATAAACAGCATCAAGAAACCTCTACACACACAACTGGTATAAAGCCAGGCAACTTAGCAGAGTAGCCTCTGCAACTCTCCCTGCTTGTGAAAAAAAAAAAAACAACAATAAAAAGAAGTCAATCAAGGCATACATTAATACCACCAAAGGACACCAGCCTAACATAATACTGTGCTCTGAGATAGCCAGACTGTATTAAACGGTGACTCTCAGTGACCCAAGCCCAGAAAAGCCTGACAGAGTAGAGGGGTTAGAGTAGGAAAAGAGGCCCTGTGCTTCTCTTGTTCGCTAGATCATAACATTCATTTGTACCTGTGTGTATGCTAAGTCGCTTCAGTCGTGTCTGATTCTCTGTGACCCCATGGACAGTAGTCGACCAGGCTCCTCTGTCCATGGGATTCTCCAGACAAGAATACTAGGCATGCCCTCCTCCAGGGGATCTTTCTGACCCAGGAGTCAAACCTGGGTCTTCTGCATTGCAGGCAAATTCTTTACCATCTGAGCCACCAGGGAACCTCCATTTGTACATTATACCTAAACTAAATACAGGATCCTACAGAGAGTAAGACTTCCATTGTCTCCCAAACCCAATGCCTTTTAAAGCCATATGAAGTATCAGGCACAACAGGAGGCAAAAGAGTCTAAGAAGCAAGAGCACAGACAAGCCCCCAAGATGATAGCTTATGGTGAACCGTGTTGGATTCTTGATCCCCAAAGAAGATTTAGCTTTGGAACCAGGGACCAGGCTTGATCACCCAAGAGCTTTTGTGTAGCAGAGTTTTATTAAAGTATGAAAAGGGACACAGAAAGCTTCTGACATAGACATCAGAAGGGGGACGGGAAGCACTGTTTGAAGCTAATAAGACAACACTCTACACAGGGCCCAGAAATTTTACTTTTTCCTAAAATTTACAAGTAGAGTTCAAAATCTAGAATTCATGGTATAAACATAACTTCCTTGTAGCTTCTAATCATGACTATGAACAGAAGAATTCCCTCACATAAATGGGTATTCATCTTAAGTATCAACCAACCAATACCAGGAATCCAACTGAAAGATGGGTTGAATGTATTCCAATTATTAATCATTCAATTCATGTCACTTTTCTTTTGTCCAACCTGGGGATTAGTCCTGTAGCCTATAAACTAGAAAACAACAGATAAACCATTCTCATTTTTACCAAATTGAGTGGTAATATATTCTCCAGCTGTCACTTTACATCGTGTTATTGACTTTCAGATTAAGCAATGCCTCTGAAGTCTGGACAGAGTCCACATACTGACACATTTCATTTCGGGGAATTCCGTTATTGAGATGACTGAACATGCGATCATTTGAAGCCATAATTTATTTATGCCCTTAATACAAGACTTGCTTTTAAAGCATGAGCAAAGGAACAGTAGGCTGTTTTCATGCATATGATCTCCATGATAATTACTCATTAACATAATAAAAATGGTGGTCATCCATTTGATTAGACAGATCAAAGAGGTCAAACTAGTGTACATCACCCTTGAATTTCATATGATACACTCATCCTAATCTGTCCAACATCTAAATCTGAAGGTGTCACATATGTTCAGAATGCTGTCTATTATAAAGTCAACATTATATTTTTATGTTTTGCATGGCAATAATGTACTTGGATATATTTGTTATAGGTTTTTAGATTTGTAATTAGAAATTAACTTCAAACTACCTGAAACATAATAGTGTATATAACATAAGATAGCTGAGCCTGAATGCAAATAAAATTACATTGTTATACTAATTTACTTTTTCATACCACTTTCATAAGTATTATTTCATTAAAATGTTTATAGATGTTTCAAAGGGGCAAGAGAACATCACCAAAAATTTCACCAGAAGCAAAGCCCCATTCCTAACTGAAAGCAAGTGTATGTAAAACAAAATATCAGAACAGAATATGTTTCATGAAACATATTTGAGGAAGCAAACAAAACTGTGACTTTGATTTAAATAACAAATGAGATAATTTTTCAAAAACCAAGTACAAGGCTCTATTTTGGAGCATCTGAGTGAAGAAGAAAGCATAGATCCTTACCTGGAAACAACCAGATCTCACTTTCCTTGGTCTCTAATCCTCAGCAAGTGCTGAGCATTCTATACTCATCCACTAAGGGGAGGCTGCCATGGCCCACTCTATGACTTGGTACTTTCAATGAAAATCTAAAAGTGAGAAACCATCTAAGTATAATATGTGCAATGTCTGCGATTCAAGAAGACAATAGTCATAGAAGGTGGCAGTATTGATTTTCAGTAAGAAAATAAAGGAACTACACCAGCTAAAAGCAGAAGCTGCAAATGAACACACATTCAGAGTGAAGCAAATGAAGATATACTCTATCAGCATCCTCAGGGTAGACCATTCTCGCTAGTACTAAAATAATAAAACACTACCAGGAATCAAGTTACAGGAAGGTGCTATTTGGCCCTTTTTGAACTAATAACCACCGGTTCCTTCGCTAATTCTGGAGCTTGCATTTTTAAGCAGACACTGCTGCCTTTCAAACAACTTACATCCTAGCAATCTCCTTCAGTTACTTGCATGGTCTTAAGGATCTGAGACATCCATTTGATGTTAGGAAATTGTCTCTACACACAAGACAGACTGCACCCCAACTCAAATCTTTAAACTTCTCTTTCAGGGACTGGATCAGGACCTCAGAGAAAAGGCAAAGACTTTCTTTTAAGATCGGGTAAGAGAAATACTCTTTTGCCCACTTTCTCCTGGGATGCTAGTTGCTGCTGAAAAGCCCAGAAGAGAAGCCAGTGCGCGGGGGGGAGGGTGGGTTGTTTCGGGGTGGGGGGTGGTCCTTGCGGCGGTAGATGTGTGAGTTCCAGAAGTTCTTATCTTTCTACCATAATTGGCGATGTGACCCAAATACAAGGAAATCTTCTCGTTCCATTAACAGACCCAATTTGGATTAAGCAGCTCCGCGGGAAGAAACGACATCCTCCCGGCGGTAGCTAGCTGTTCTGCACTCTTGAGATAATTCTCTTAGTTTCATGTTAACATTTGGTTAAGGAGATGCTGGTGGGTCAGATTTGACACTGTGAATCCACTAAACCGTTTTAGAAGGACTTTTTCTCTCCCGAATGGCGAGCCCTAGGAGCTCAGCCCCAGCGCCAACACCTTTCCGGTGAAACACGCACTCTTGGGGAGGGGGTCCCGCTCGCCGGCCCCCCATCCTGCAGCGGCGCGCCCGAGAGCTGGGCGACCTGCTCTTTCTTTCGCCGTTTCTCCTTGCAATGTGCAAATTCTTCCCTAGCTGGGCGCAGGTAGACAGGACCGCCACCTGCTCATCCCAGAGGATACGCTGCAGAAAACTCGAATGGATAGTGTGCGGACGCAGGCTGGTCGCCAGCGGCGACAACTTTACAGATTTGTTCATGTTAGTTCTGGACCGGGTATAATAGCCCCCTAAAGACAGGAAGCAAACGCCCCCTCTATAAAGCCCACTACCGTGTCACGCCGGCTCCCTGGAGCCACACTAGGTCAGTTCCCCGTCTTGCTCACCCCGCACAGGCACCCCAGGAACGCACTGCGAATGACGCCCGCCCCCCTCCCCGCAGTGGCAGCCCGGGGAGGTCGAGGTGTGCAGGGACAAGCAGTGCCGGAAGAGAACATCCCCGCCCCTCCCCTCCCCGCAACCCAGTCCTTCCCGGGGCAGGAAAGTGCTGGAGAGGCTCCGGGCTGGCGGAGGACTCGGACGCCCCAGCTCCGAGCGGGGCAGCCGGCGGGGTCCCCGCTACCGGCTCCGGGGCTGGGGTGCGCGTGCGGCAGGTGCAGGGCCGCGGCCCGGGGAGCGAGCCGCGCTTACGTGCTCCAGCTTGTCTTTCCTCCGGAGCCAGACGCTGGCGCTGTAGTCCTGCTGCTTGACGCTGCTGTAGAAGTTCGCGCCCACTCGGGTCAGGCTCGGCGAGGGCTCCTTGGGGCGGCTTTTCAGCCTCATCTGCTCGAAGCCCTCGTGGGGGGAGGCCGAGAGCCACTCATGCTGCCGGATCTCCATCCTGACATGACCAGACGGCTGCCGGCGCGCAGCGGGCTCGGGATGGGCGTGCGGGAGGCCGGCCGGGGCTGAGGGAGGAGCGAGCGAACGCGGGCCGGGCGCGGGGAGCGCGGGGGAGCCGAGCGCGGGCAGGGCGGGGTGGAGCGGGCGGGGAGGGAGAGGGAGGAGAGGGAGAGGAGGGGAGGAAGATGGGGCAGGAGGGACGCCGCGAGCGAGGCGGAGGCGCGGGGTGCGGGCGCCTGCGGTCCAGGGCTGGCGCTCAGCACACCGGCCCCCGGCGGCACCGATTGGGCCGGGTCGGCTTCGGGCGGTGTGCGGCGGGAGGGGGCGGAGTGCGGCGGGAGGGGCCGCGCGCGCCTGCAGGTTGGCGCAGTGAGGAGGCCGAGGACTGCGAGTCTGGCCGCCGCCCCTCCCGCCGCGCCCAGCCGGGCGGCGGATCTCCCTTCCGCATCCTTCCCTCAGCAGGGCTCGGTCTCTTTCCCTCGGATTTTTTACTCGAAAGCGAACCGCGCCTGGATAAGTCAGCACCATCTCCGCGCCCCCTCCCTCCTTGGTACCACCCTGCCCTTCCCCCATTCGCCACCCTGACCTCTGCCTCCCCTCTTTCTCAAAGTTCAGTAACTTCCAGCCTCAGGAGCCCATTTATCCCACCCTTGGGGACTCCCAACAGAAGGTGTCCAGAAAACGGCCCCAAGGACAAGTGTCTTCTTGAGCCTGGTGCGCTTTCCTGGGAAGGTTTGTAGAGATGCGGACCCTCCGGGTGCGGTAGCCCGGCGGCGGCGCATGGCTCCCCGCAGCCTCGCCTCTCGGATCCTGGGAGGGCGATTCCAGGAGACACTCTGCCTCCGCTTCGTGCGGTTCTCTTCTTGGTTCACAAGCTCCCAGAGCCAGGTTTGCATGCCCAAACCTTTTTACGAGTGCTTTCCCTCCCAGGCTCAGTCTTAAGATAGTGTGGCATGATTTTTTAGACGATTTTTTAAGAAATAAGGTGGCATATTAATCATTAAATCTTAATAATCTCTTTATCCTTTTGCTATTTTTAAAATAAACATTTTTCAAAACATTCTTTGGTTTTTCCGAAAAGCCGAATAACAACTAGTGTTAAGGATTTCTCAGGTCCATTTAAAAGCTTGTTAAGTGTTTGAAAGCTGAAGTGTAATGGAGAGTTTAAAGGGAGCCGCAAAGGATAAACTGATCTCTCTAGCCCTTGGCAGAACAGTTACCCAGAACTATTCACCTTGCTTGATAGCTTCAAAGAATAAAATTCTGTGTTGGAATTTGATGAAGTTCTATGAAGGCAAGGATTGTGTATCATAAGTCTCCAAATGAAAAGATGATATTGTAATAGTCGTCGTTGAAATAAAATCCAATGAGCAGTCAGTTTGAGGATGCAGCAACTACATATAAACACACACAATTCTTGGTTATTCTAAATCTATTTTCTTAGGAGCTGAATTGCATTGTGTAATGTGTACGCAGTCTATGAGTTATCTCTAAATCTCAACAGTTTGCAAAGACACAGGTTATTCATCCCATTTTCCTGGTGACTGAAAGAATTGAGACTCGTGCATTAATCACACTTCAAATCAAGGATTTGAACCACGTTTAAAAGACATCTAATGCTATACATACCACTGGCTTGTTTTTCATATTTTGATATTACAATTTAACTTTCACTGATTTTGCTTTTATTTAAGTATAAACATACAAGTTAAATGATTACAAGTGTGTGTGTGTGTGTGTGTGTGTGTGTGTGCGCTCGCGCACATGCGCGCACATGTTCAGTCACTCAGTTGTGCTGGACTCTTTGCTACCCTATGGACTGTAGCCCACCAGGCTCTATCCGTGGGATTATATACCTGCAAGAATACCGGAATGGGCTGTCATTTCCTCCTCCAAGTGGTCTTCCCAACCCAGGGACTGAACCGCATCTCCTGCATTGCAGGCAGATTCTTTACTGCTAAGCCATGGGGGAAGCCCACAACTGTGTGTGTGTGTGTGTGTCTTTTGTAATATTGGTGTTAGAAAAACCAGACTGCCCTTTTGCTAAGGCTACCTCTGCTTCTCGTTCTAAATATTACACTGTAGGTCATGTGATATAGCCAAACCTTGACAAGAGACAGATTTGCAATTCAAAGTAATAATGAAATGTTCCACTGTAGTTGAATTTAAACAAATGGTGTCCATATCAAGTCAAATTTTCATATTGAATAATTTTTTTCTTTACCATTTTAGAGGAAAACACTATAGATACTACCACCATTTTTTTTGAAATGAGTATACTGGTAGCATACGTGTTACAGGCAAACTACTAAATTGAACATTAAATCAATTCATAGATAATGTTTTTATGATAAAAAATCAGTCAGAGCATAAATTTGTACTGTTTCATATTTAATCTACTTAGTATACAGTGCCAAATATCAAAATGGATTCAACAAATTTAAATAAACCTGGGTATAATCATATTCACAATATTTTTTCTTTCTTGGATCCTGTCCAGATTCTTTGATTATGACATTAATGTGGAATTTTCTGGTTGACCTTCAAAAAAACATTGTATATGAAACAACTTAGTTCAAACTGTTGTGGAGAAGATAATATTTCTGAAGATGGCCAATGAGATTTTAGTATGAGAATCTCACACTAAAATATTATTGAAATATATAAATATTGTTGCTGCTGCTGCTAAGTCGCTTCAGTCATGTCCAACTCTGTGCGACCCCACAGACGGCAGCCTACCAGGCTCCGCCAGCCCTGGGACTCTCCAGGCAAGAACACTGGAGTGGGTTCCCATTTCCTTCTCCAATGCATGAAAGGGAAAAGTGAAAGTGAAGTCGCTCAGTCATGTCCGACTCTTAGCGACCCCATGGACTGCAGCCTACCCAGGCTCTTCCGTCCATGGGATTTTTCCAGGCAAGAGTACTGGAGTGGTGTGCCATTGCCTTCTCCGGAAATATTGTTGAATTTATATTGAGTAATTAGCACCCATAGCACTTTTTCCTATACATTTTCATAGCTCTTATAAGTTCTTATTGCAGCATAGATGTTATGATTATCTATCCAATCAGTCCATTGGCTTTTTGGGGAACTGGGACCACACCGGATCCTTCACTGTGCTAAATGATTTTCATATGATTTCAGTAGGCTTCAAGTTTATCTATTAAATGGAGATTAATCATTACTATCTCAAATAATTGCTACAGGGATTAAATTATATAATACATAAGAAAACACTATGAACAACAGCCTGCTATGTTATTGTTATCAGAACATTCAGGCACAGGAAAGTACTTTATACAATTCCAATGATATTGTCATTTTAATTGGCAGTTATATCAATTAATCTTGGTTGCTTATAATCAGTTACAGAAACTGCACTGATCCACAAATTTTGCATCTCATTAATGTTTATATTTATTCTATAAGCACTTTACCCAGTCTTGGTAAAGTCATTACTGGTATTTTACACAATACTTTCAAAATGTATAGCATTTTCAAGTAAAACATACGTGACCATCAACATCTATTGATTTCAAACTTAAACTTAACAGATACCATTGGCCAGAAATTGTTAACATTGTCTGAATTAAACATTTTGCATGGGTGTAAAACCTAAGGCTAGAGCAGGCTGAAAGTATTAAGAAGTAACAGGGAGGAGTGTTTTATTAAGCCTTTCATAGCAATAATAGTACCTTACATTTCTACAATATTTACATTTGTAGCATGTTTTCATACCCTTTATTACATTTTTACTTCATGGAAAAATCATCTGAAAGTTGTCTTGATCACAGAGTCTGGCCTACAAGCTGTGTTCATTGACTCTAAATACAGGATTTTTCCTCTAACTTAAGATAAAAATATCTCAAATGAATATTTCTTAATATTTAGCATTTTACTTTTTAATGTGTTTACTTTTACTAAGTTATTACCAGGTTTTGTTAAAGGTTTATTAAGTAAAATGTTTCAATAATTAGACCTTCCTTGGTAGCGTGCATTATGTCCTCCCTAATTACCTTCGCAGTATTACAGATCATATTAAAACATTGACCCAAGAAATACTCTAGTCTTTGTTGTCAAGAAGTTGATCCAGCTGCTTAAAATTGCATTACTTGAAAAAAAGAGACTATTTTTTAGAACACTTAAAGGTTCACAGCAAAATTTAGGAGAAAATACAGAAATTTCCTATATGCACCTGCTCTACATATGGATAGCTTCCCTCATCAACATCACTCACCAGAATCGTACATGGGTTACAACTGATGAGCCTATACTGATACATCATAATCACCCCAAGTCCATAGTTTACCTTGGAGTTGGCCCTTGATGTTTTAAGTTCTATGGGTTTGGACAAATGTATAAAGACATTATCCATCCCTATAGTGTCACAGAATACTTTCAGGGCTCTAAAAATCCTCAGTGCTCCACCTACTCTCCTCCCCTGCAACCCACGCCCATGTCTATAGCCGTGTAGTTGTTACTAATCAGTTATAAAATGACAATGAGGATTTTTTGAAATATTAAATTATTAACAAAGTGTATTTATCTGCATACAAACTTCTTTTGGACTAACAATTCTTTTTTTCAGTGCCTACTTTGCTGGTCACTGAATTGGTCCATCACCAAAGGTATTATATCATTTGTTTCTCACAAAAACCGTGCAAAGTAAACATAATCATTCCTGTGTTTCAGATGAGGAAACAAAGACTCAGGAAGATTAGCTTGCTCAAGAGACACAGCTAACAAAAGCCACCGATATGGCTGAAACTCAAGAGTGGCTCAACTCTCAATACTGTTTTCACAGCACAAACCTGTCTGGTCTTGCATGGGTCCCTGGCATTTCTGCTGGGTTAAGAGTGCCACAGTGAGCTGGAAGGAAGCTGGTGAGTAGTGGGAAAAGTTGATTAGCCCCAGGATGAGACTCTAGTAGAATGAGTTTATACTGTTAGGTGCTCACATCTTACTCACACAAGGAGAACCAAATGAGATAGCAGTGTGATATTTCTGAGTGTTAAAAACATTGGTTCTGGTGCCAACTCATTTGACAACCAACCAATTGTGGGACTTAATCAAAATACTTTGCCTAATTACATCTGCCAAGTTGCTGTGGTTTAATCACAAAGTTGACCTCTGCAGTGAGCACTGGACAGATCGTATCAACACATCTGATTGGCTGTGTCACAAAAAATTAGCCAATGTCTATACTGAGAAAAAAATAAAGAGGTTAGTTGAAAAGATTAACTGGATGCTTAGTACAACAAAAAGCTTCTGGTAGAAAAAAGAAATCAAAATTATCCTAATTCATAGAGTGGATAGATTAAACCATTCAGACAGTTGCTTAAATTGTCACTTCATGTGGCCTTTATGCCTACAGCCATTGAACTGTGAATTCATACTTGAAAATCACCCTGACAGTCTAAATTCAATTCTGAGTACCTGGGACAATTTTTTTATGTCTCTTATGGTATCATTGGGCTTCCCTAGTAGCTCAACTGGTGAAGAATCCGCCTGCAATGCAGCAGACCCTGGTTCAATTCCTGGGTCGGGAAGATCCCCTGGAGAAGGAACAGGCTACCCACTCCAGTGTTTTTGGGCTTCCCTGGTGACTCAGACAGTAACGAATCCACCTGCAATGTGGGAGACTGGCGTTCAGTCCTTGGGTTGGGAAGATCCCCTGGAGGAGGGCATGGCAACCCACTCCTGGAGAATCCTCATGGACAGAGGAGCCTGTCAGGCTAAGGTCTGTGGGATCACAAAGAGTCAGACACAACAGAGCGACTAAGCACAGCACAGCGCAGCATGGTATCATTATAAAGTATATCCAACTCAACAGTAAAAAAGGAAATATCTGATTGGTAACTTATACCATAATTATGGTTACACCATTAATATAGTAAGTTACACCATAATTCTTACTTATTCCTAGAATCTTAAAACTGAAATCTAACCTTAAATAGAATGATGTGAGAATGATGTATATTTACTGAATCTGGGCACCCATGAAGAATGTTCTTTGCATGGTTCCTTATATTTTTATGCCACCCTGGTAGTGATCATAGCTTTCTTTTACTTTTTGTTCTTTTTAGGAACCCATTGTTATTGACATCAATAATATGGAATTAGTAAATATCATAAAACTATTTAGACACCTCTGACATCTCCTACTTGTTCATCAGTGCTAAAAAGGAATTTACTAACTTCATAGATACTCAGTATACCTGACAGAGTAGTTTTTTTTATTTCTGTAGTAAATCATGTTGATATGTACCATCTCAATGCTTGTCCAAGCTCACTGTTGATAGCTCTGTACATTACACAATATCTTTTGAAGATAAAATGTATCATATTTAGTACCTAACAATGAAATTCAGAAAGCTTGGAGCTAAGTTTTATGCTCAGTTGCTGGAGCTTTTCTTGGTCTTAGGTTTTCTAAGCTACTGATGTCCTTCTCTCACTCTCTATTATGTGACTCTAGCTCATTGCCCTTGTTTTAATGATCTTTTTCCAGTCTTCATTTTTTGCAAATGGCTTTGTTAAATGAAGGCAGAGAATAAATAATAGATGAAGAATTAGTTAATCTGTCATGAGCCAACACTGCCTGTCAACTTGTCAATCTGACAGATTGGTTTCAAGTTGTAAAGACTGTTAAATTAATACACAAAGATGGACAGTGCACATTAAACATATTTCATTTCCCTCTTTGAATATTTCTATTCTAGTTATTCTCAAGATACTCCAGTCCTTTCCAAAAGCATCCATTTTAGCAATTTATGTGTACTAGGCCATGAAGACACAAGATAAATAAAACAAGATTAAAAATTATTTAAGCTTGATCTGGTTGGAGAAGCAGACAGGTAAATGCTGTAACATAGAGTCATAGGTGCAGCGAAACCAGGAGAAGTATGAGCTGGGGGAAAAGTAACAGAGAAAATTACCCAAATGGGGATAAGACTCTAAAAAGAAACTGTGGTTACACACTTAGATGATGATCTCAGCAGAGAGATAGAGCTCAGCTTTGCAGAATTCCAACTTGACAAACATGTATTGAGTACCTAGTGTGTCCTTAGTTTGGTGACCACCATGGGCATTCAAAATTCAGAGAAATCATAAACCCTAGTGTAAATGAATTTACAGTCTTAAAAATAGACAAACCCTAAGGAAATCACAGATAACATAAGATTATGATCAAATGTTGAGATAACACGAGATTATGATCAAGTGTTGAGAAATGATCAAATGTCAAGAAATAAGATACTAAATCAATAGTTCCCAATCGGGCACTGAAAAATACACTTTCCCTGATTTTAGGGTATATAACTTGGTTTGGGAAGGCAGATCTTGCTTTGGGAAAAGTCAGTAGGTGGCAGGTATCACACTGGTTCTAAGAGTTGTTTAGCAAGCTAAACATAAAAAGGCCTGCTTAGAAGAGAGATTCTAATTTATTTGATGTACCTGTTAGTGTGGAATAGGTGGATGCTCAAGGTAGCTTCTGAAAGTTCACTTGCTGAACCTGACACGCAGTTGGACTGAGGCTTATAATTTGGTTGTAGTCCCAGCTTCAGAATGAAAATGTAAACTCTATAGGCTTCAGTGTCTTTATTGGGAATAGACCTGTAAAGAACACGTGCATATAATTTCCTCCCTTTTAATCTTGTTACTATGTTGCCCAATTATTTATTTTACAAATACAGATGCAAAAGTTATAATTCTAATATAATAAGTCATTAGTATACTTAGGGTTATTCTAAATGATTGTTCAACCAGAATTTTGCTGACAGGAAAAAAAAGTGAATTATGATAAAGTATTACTAAAATCCTCAGTTACCCTGCATATGTATACTTCTCAAAATCTTGACAGAGAATCTCAAAGCCAATGTATACAGTATGAGAGAAAGGTAATTAAAGCATTTAGATACTCTAAGAAGAAAACTCTCTGGCTTACACTTATCAGACATCACGGTGTTTACCTACCTGCAAGTGGTAGATGAAGGAGGCTATAAATTCCAGTAAAGGAAGGCCGTGAACCCAATGGGGTAGAAACAAATTATAACTAGAAAACCTAGCCAAGGAGTCCCTTAGTGTGCATGAGACGTAAAAGGACTCATAGTTCACCAGACCAGGAACTCAGATAGGAAAGGAGAGCATGAAAGAAAACCAGTTAAAATCAGGTATCAGCAGCTCGCTAAGAACATGCACAGGAAATGCAGAGGGAAAACTGGTTTCGCTGATAAGTGGGCCTAGTAAATTGAATATAAATTGTCAGGAAACTGTTCAGAAAAAGACAAAATGGCAGCAAGCCAATTGGAATTTCAGAGAATCCTTGCTGGGGGTGGAGTCAAGATGGCAGAGCAGGAGGATGCAGACTTCACATATCCTCACAACTAGGGCACCTACCTCGCACTAGTTGGGGGCCTTGGACACCTAAAAGGATGGGAGGAACCCTTGCACAACTGGGTAGGAAGTGGAGGGAGGTGGAAGAGGGGTAGAAATAGTGGAGGCAGAACAGGACCAGCACCCCTGAGGAGCAGCTGGGCAAGGGGAGGGGTTCCAACGATTAAAGGCATTTTTATTTTTCCTAATGCATTTTTATTTTTTCTAATTCTTTGTTATTGTTCTGTTCCCTTTTTGTTTGTTGCCTTTTTATTCCCCTGCACAGTTTGTGGGGCCTTGGTTCCCAGGTCATGGGGTCAGGCCTGAGTTCCTGTGGTGGGAGCAGAGGAGGGTGGGACAAATTGGGAGAGTAGCATTGATGTTTATACACTACCATGTGTAAAATAGAAAGTCAGTGGGAACCTGCCTTACACCACAGGGAGCTCAGCTCTGTGATGACCTAGAGTGGTGGGAGGGAGGTTCAAGAGGAAGGGGCTTTATACATATATACACACACTTGTAGCTGGTTCGAGTGCTGTACAGCACAAACTAACAACATTGTAAAGCAATTATACTCCCCCCAAAAAAGAATCCTTTTTTCCATTTACAACTTTATTATGAGAAAAAAAATGGCATATGATTTATATGAACTCTCTTATGACTCACCCTGTCCCACTCTTCATGTGTGAGATGAGACAGAGCCCAACCTGAGATATCACTTTCCACACCCTCTCGATCCCAAAAAAATTTTACCTGGATTTTTCTAAAACCACAGAAGCCCTTTATTCAGGAGGAGAGCAAGTTGTTTTTTTGAAGTATAGTTAAGCATAATGATTCCTGGTTGTTTGTTTTTGTTTGTTTTTTGTAGATTATATTCCATAACAGGGATTACAAAATACTGGGTATAATCCCCTGTGTTGTACAGTAAATCCTTGTTGCTTATCTATTTTATGTATAAAGAAAGAAAGACGTGAAGTCGCTCAGTCGTGTCCGACTCTTTGCGAACCCATGGACTGTAGTCTACCAGGTTCCACCGTCCATGGGATTTTCCAGGCAAGAGTACTGGAGTGGGGTGCCATTTCCTTCTCCAGGATTTTATGTATAGTAGTGTGTATTTTTTAATCTCTATACCCACAATTTGTAATCCCATACCCCTAATTTGTCCCTTCCCACCTCCTCTTTGGTAACCATGAGTTTGTTTTCTATGTCTGTGAGTCCGTTTCTGTTTTTTATAAACATAAATTTGTAGTACTTTTTAGATTCCACCTGTAAGTAATATATAGTACTTGTCTTTTTCTGTCTGATTTATTTCACTAAGCATAATATTCTCTAGGTACATCAAAGTTGCTGCAGTTGGGAATACTTCATTCTTTTTATGATTCAGTAGTAGTCCACTATATACATTATACACATACACACACACACCACATCTTCTCAAGCCATTCATCAACTAATAGACACTTAAGTGGCTTTCATGTCTTAGCAATTGTAAATAGAGGTACCATCCATAGGGTTGCAAAGAGTCGGACATGACTGAGTGACTAACACACACACACACACACACACACACACGAACATTGGGTGCATGTATCTTTTAGAATCAGTGGTTTTATTTTTTCTGGATATATAAAGAAGGGAGCAAGTTTGAATGCTTACTCCATGCCAGGTGCTATGCTGAGAGCTTTGTATACATTTTCATCAAATGCTCAAAGCAATTTACTATTACCCCAGTTTCATATTCTAGAAACTGTGGCTTCAAGAGGTTAAGTGAACTGCTCAAGGTCACATAAAAGTAAGTGACAGAACTTGGAGTCCAACCCACTACTGATTTTCAAAACCCAGGTTCCTAATATATATTCTGTTGTAATCACTTAATTAAATGAATAGAAAGCAGCTGTGCACTTTCACCCTGTTAAACTCAACCTGTGTAACTTCTTTCCTTGCTCATAAAGGACTCTTCTGGCATGTTTCATAGTTTATTTTGTCACTTTTTTAAAATTTTAGGAAGTTCAGTCTAGAAATCACAGAACTCCAATTTTGCATGCAATTGACTCTTCCCTCTTCCTGAAAACCTGCAGCTGGGGAAGGAGGCTGCTCTATCTCCTCTACCACTTAATAACCTCTGCTCGTGGCCTCTCCAGGTTAGACATTAGAATAAAGAGTGTTGCAGGTTGGGTTCCCCAGGAATTAGACTCTTAAGACAGAGCTTAGTATCCAAGGATGGCGTTAGGGATTAACATATGTGGAAGAAAGGGGGCAAAGGGAGAAGCCGATCAATCCCAAAAAGGCCTCACATGAACCCATGGAGTGCTCTGGAGCTGGGATGGCTCTTCAACTTAGCCTGAGTTGGAGTAGGGGGTTAGAAATTCATTTGTACCCAGTTTTGGTCAGTCTTTGTGTGTGCTACACCCCTGTGACCTTGGGCAAGGCAATTTTCTTCAGCTGAGGTAGTCCCCAAAGAAAGCTGACAGCTGAAGGCCATCTTGAGGCAGCACTCCACAAAGTTGCGGGAATGAGCCTTTCTTTTCTAAAGGTCTCCATGGCATGCCACAGCATCCACTACAGGGACCAATGGTAAGAGGGAAGGAACATCTTTCTGGCTAGATGATCATCTGGTCCTGATGCTCTGTTCATGCAGCATATACCAAATGCTGATTCTTTTCCTCCAGTGGGGGAACTTTAGAGGGTTCTTTGAAAGTCTTTTGTCACTAAGGATCTCTCTCCTGCAGTTCTTATGTTGGTAATATGTACTCAGAGGAGCTGCTTAAAATTTTCCTCTGAGCCCCCTTCCATCCTGGCTTCCTCAGGTCCATGCTCTGCTGGGTCACTTCACTTCTCAAGCAGCCTTTTCAGGCAGAGCATTCAAAGATGAGCAATGCCAGAAAAGCCTCCAGCATTAGCTCATAAAATTAGACATCCTTGTCCCTCCACTCCAGACATGTAGAACTTTTAGTGTAGCCCTGGCTTTGTGTTCTTCAAAAGAAAGACATCACCTTCTATCTGTAGACTTTCCCAGGAAGGGATTGGGTATGACGTACATTGTTCCCCAAGCCCCAGGGGTCAAAAATATATATGCTACCTTATAAATCTAGATCTACTCTCCTCTAGTGTCTCATTTTGGAATAAACCTGGTTATGTTCTCATTTTTCATTTGAATCCACCAAGAAACACTTCCATTTTCTAGCCATGAAGTGCTTGATCCCAGAAATCTTGTGTGATGCCACATGAAAGGTGACAGCCATGCAGGCATCCCGCAATGGCAAGGCAAACAGAGACAGAGAGTCCATCTATTCTGCAATAAAATGAACCAGAATATGCATAGGATGGGCACCACATAATCCATATGTTGAGTACTTCTACATTTCTAGCCCTTCTAGATCAGTTCAGTCGCTCAGTCGTGTCCAATCCTTTGCGACCCCATGGACGGCAGCCAGGCTTCCCTGTCCATCACCAACTCCCAGAGCTTGCTCAAACTCATGTCCATTGAATAGGTGATGCCATACAACCATCTCATCCTCTGTCATCCCCTTCTCCTCCTGCCTTCAATCTTTCCCAGCATCAGAGTCTTTTCCAGTGAGTCAGTTCTTCACATCAGGTGGCCAAAGTATTAGAGTTTCAGCTTCAGCATCAGTCCTTCCAATGAATATTCAGGACTGATTTCCTTTAGGATTGACTGGTTGGATCTCCTTGCAGTCCAAGGGACTCTCAAGAGTCTTCTCCAACACCATAGTTCAAAAGCATCAATTCTTCGGCGCTCAGCTTTCTTTATAGTCTAACTTTCACATTTACAGCCTAACTTTCACATCCATACATGACTACTGGAAAAACCATAGCTTTGACTAGACAGATCTTTGTTGGCAAAGTAACGTCTCTGCTTTTTAATATGCTGTCTAGGTTGGTCATAGCTTTTCTTTCAAGGACCAAGTGTCTCAATTTCAGTCACCATCTGCAGTGATTTTGGAGCCCAAAAAATAAAGTCTCTCACTGTTTCCGTTTTTTTCCTATCTATTTGCCATGAAGTGATGGGACCAGATGCCATGATCTTAGTTTTCTGAATGTTGTGTTTTAAGCCAACTTTTTCACTCTCCTCTTTCACTTTCATCAAGAGGCTCTTTGGTTCTTTGCTTTCTACCATAAGGGTGGTGTCATCTGCATATCTGAGGTTATTGATATTTCTCCCAGCAATCTTGATTCCAAGTTGTGCTTCTTCCAGCCCAGCGTTTCTCATAATGTACTCTGCATCTAAGTTAAATAAGCTGGGTGACAATATACAGCCTAGATAACACTCCCTTTATTTTCACATGTCACACTTTGAAGACAAAGGGCCTGAGCAATCTCCCCAAGCAAAGATAATAATATGTTCTTTCCACTTGATGATTTGCCCCCAACCATCTGGGCTATCCCTGAATTTTGAGAATGGTTGAGGTTTGCTCTCTACTTTCCCTGGCCGTGACAACTAATTTTCACAAGGTTACACAGTTCATACGTGTGTGCATGCTAAGTCACTTCAATTGTGCCTGACTCTTTGTGACTTTATGGACTGTAGCCTGCCAGGCCCCTCTGTCCATAGGAATATATAGGCAAAAATACCAGAATGCCCTCTTCCAGGGGATCTTCCAACCCAGAGATAGAACTCACATCTCTTATGTCCCCTGCCTTGGCAGGCGGTTTCCTTACCACTAGTGCCACCTGGAAGCCCATACAAGGGAGTATAACCAACACCATAAACTTGTTCAGATATCAGTCTTAAAGTATACTAGCAGGAGTGTCAATCCAATAACTGATTAGGGCTAAAATAGCTTTGAATACCAAGAGCTTATTGCTGTTACCAAGAAGTACCTTTGTTTTTATAGTTTTCATTCAATTCTAATAATTACTCTGGGACTTAGCAGAGAATCAGTTCCGTTATCACATTGTGAATCAGTGTGTTAAAAACTCCTAAGATGCTGCCCCCAGTCTTCTGGCTTAAGCAGGTGTAAAGTCAAGAAGGATATTGAGCAACATCGTCTGTATATTAGAAAAGTCCTTGGAGGGGGAGAATCAAGACGGCAGAGTAAGAGGCTGTGGAGCTCACCTCCTCCCACAAAAACATCTACAAATGGAACAATTCTCACAGAACATCTACTGATGTACTGATGTTCACCAGCAGAAGGCCTCAAACACCTGAAAGGACCAGACAGATCTCCATGGAACCAGTAGGGTGGAAAAAAAGAGGAAGCAGGACAAGACCTGTGCCGCTGGGATGGAGCTGAAAAAGAAGAAGGGTTCCTGCACCCTGGGAAGCATCCTCACCAGGAGAGAGGTCACCTGGGACAGAAAAAGAGCTTCAGAGGCTAAAGAGGAGAGTGCAACAACGGTTTGTGGCAAGCAGGACAGAGAGAAACCTGCAAAGATGGTTGGTGCCCCCACCCTGTGCATCCCAGCCTGAGACAGGTGTCCACTGGTGAGGGCAGGGTTGGGTGCTAAAACTCAGGGTTTAGAGGACAGCCCTGGGATAAGGACTGTCATTGACTGCATGGGCACAGCCTGAAGGGCCTGGAATGTGGTACAACTGCAACCAGGGCTGTTTGCAGAAGAAGCCGGGGCCAGCAGTAGAAGGAAAGTTAAGCGGCATCAGAAGGGAGGGGTAGAGCTGCCATTACAGCCTCTTTCTCCCACCTCTGCAGTCTCCAGAAGAGTGTGCCCCAGCTGCCTTGTAGGCTGGCTTCAGTGCCAAGCACTGCCTCAGCAGGCATCAGGAGAGCTGGAGAGATGCCAGGAGGTTACCCATGTGCAGAGGCAAGGCTGAAACCACAGCTGAGCCCCCGGGACCAGACAATTTAGAAAGCAGGGCTGAAAACTCTCCCCCTGTGGCTGTGTGAGCCATGGATTTATGCCTCCTGTGCTGGCTTTGTAAATTTAATGCCTGAGGGACATCCCAAAGGACAATGGGTGCTCCCAGTGACTGATCTGGCCTTAGCAGCTGTGGGCTTTGTGGGTGTGTGCACACGGGGCTGGCTGGGCTGGGACTGGCTGGGCCAGCATCTGAGCTGCCTCCATGGCTCCCACAATAGATCCAGGTGCACAACTTCTTTGACTTCTGGGACCTGACTTCAGTGGACCTGTGCTGTGGCCTTGTGAAAACAGTGTCTGAGAGACACCTGGGCCCATTGCCGGCATTCCCATGGTTGAGGCAGGGCCAAGGACAGTGCCAACAAGCATGTATTTTGTGAACTCACACAGTGGGTGAAAGATGACTTAACACAGCACATTCATCAGTGAACAGCTTCAGTGGAGGGATACCCAGTGGCTCCTCTCCTAGTGGGAGCACTCCAACCCTGCCTACCTCACACCTCAGCTCAGAAACACAGCTCAGAAACAGACATGGGGCTTCTATTCTAACAATGAAGGAGCTGATTCCTGCCACTAACAGGGCAGTGACAACCTCAGAGCAAAGCAGAGGCCCTGCTCAACATCCAGTCCAGGTTCTGGTCACCACAAGACCAGCCACACCTCTTATCAAGGGGATAATGGCCAAAGACATGGAGGAAAGAGGTGTCAGGCATCTGTACTAAAAATAGCCCTTGCACTGAAAATATTAAACCCATGCAAGCTACTCAGGGATGTTTCCACATAAAACTAGCTCTCCAAGATCACAGTAGATAATTGTTCCTCCTAAATTCATAGAGCAGGAGAAATATAAGTGAAAAGAAGAAGCAGAGAAACCACTCCCAATTAAAAGATCAAGAGGATTACCCTGAAAGAATAAAAAATGAACAGACCTCTTCAGTCTAATTGACACCAAGTTCAAAAAGAAGATAATGAAAATATTGAAGGAATTAAGAAAGGCTATCAAGAGAAATACAGATAATTATAAAAAGAAACTAGAAGGAGGAACCAAGAAAAATTAGAAAATGTAATTGTAGAGATGAAAGCTGAACTAAAGGCACTGAATTTTTCAGTTGTGTGTTGTTTAATTGCTAGGTCGCGTCTGACTCTTTTGGGTCCCCATGGACTGTAGCCTGCCATATTCCTCTGTCCGTGGGGTTTCCCAGGCAGGAACGCTGGAGTGGGTTGCCGTTTCCTTCTCCAGGGGATCTTCCCTACCCAGGGATCAAATCTGCATCTCCTGTATTGGCAAGCGGGTTCTTTACCATTGAGATGCTAGGAAAGCCAATGAATAGGCAATGAATAGGAGAATGAATAATGCAGAACGAATAATTTATCTTGAAGATAGAATAATGGAAATCACCCAACCCAGAACAGAATACAGAAAGCCAAATTGAAAAAAAAAATTAAAGCACTGTAAGAGATACATGGGATAATCTAAAGCATGACATTCTATACATATTGGGGGTTCTCAGAAGGAGAAGAAAGAGAAAGGGGGTTGAAAATGTATTTGAAGAAATTATAACTGAAAACTTCCCAAACCTAAATAAGAAAACATATCCAGGTACAATAAGCACATATGTGCATGCATGCATGCTTGCTCAGTCATGTCTGACTCTTTGCAACCCCATGGACTGTAACCCACCAGGCTCCTCTGTCCATGAGATTCTCCAGGCAGGAATACAGGAGTGGGTTGCAATTCCCTTCTCCAGGAGATCTTCCCCACCTAAGGATCGAATCTACATCTTTTGCATTTCCTGTATTGGCAGGCAGATTCTTTACCACTGAGCCACTAAGGAAGCCCTACACAATAAGCACAGAGGGTCCCAAACAAGATAAACCCAAACAGATTACACTAAGACATATTATAATAAAAATTACAAAAGTTAAAGAGAGGATTCTAAAGGCACCAAGAGAAAAACAGAGTTATTTACAAGGGAACTCCCATAAGACTATCAGCTGATTTCTCAATGTTGGAAGCCAGAAAGGAGTGTCAAGATGTATTCAAGGTCCTGAAAGTGGAATATCTGCAACCTAGGATATTCTTACCCAACAAGATTATCATTTAGAATAGAAGGAAAGATAAAGCATTTCTCAGAAAAGCAAAAAATTTTTAAATACAGCAATACTAAACCTATCATAAGGGAAATATTGAAAGATCTTCTCTAAATATAAATAAATAAGAACTATTTAATTAATTATTTAATTTATTTTAATTATTAAATAAATAAGGATCTATAGGAAAGGGAAAATTACAACCAAAAAACACCACCAAAAAAGAAAATTACAGGACGGTATCTTTGATGGATGCAGATGCAAAAATTCTCAACATAATATTAGCAAACAGAACCCAATAGCACATAAAAACAATACACTACAGCCAAGTTGGAGTCATAATCAGGGTCACAAAGATGGTTCAGTATATGCCAATCAATCAGTGTAATACACCATATCAACAAAAGAAAAAAACACCACATGATCATCTCAATAGACTCAGAAAAAGCATTTGATAAGATTCAACAACAATTTATGATAAAAATCCTTATGAAAGTGGGTGTAGGGGGACCATGCCGTGCCTTACTAAGTCACTACAGTAATGTTTGACTCTTTGCTTCCCAATGGACTATATCCTACAAGGCTTCTCTGTCCATGGGATTGAAGACAGACAAGAATCCAGACAAGAATACTGGAATGGGTTGCCATGCCCTCCTCCAGGGGATCTTCCTGCTCCAGGTATGGAACCTGAGTCTCTTACATCTCCTACATTGGCAGGAGGGTTCTTTACCACTAGTGCCACCTGGGAAGTCCGGAGGGAATGTATCTCAACATAATAAAAGTTATTTATGACAAACCCATAGCCACTATAATGCTCAATGGTGAAGAAATAATTAGGTGTTTTGCACTTGCCAAATACCCCTAGTTCTCAAAAAATAAAACCAAAATGCAAAGATAGTCACAAGTACTGACCACATTCAATAAAACCACAGAAGTCACAGAAAAATAGATCCCATCTTCTGCCTATTGTCCTAGCACAAACCAGAAGCAGGGAAAATCACTCTGTGTGATAGTTGGACAAATGAATCCAGATGGCAAACCTGGAACACTTTCTCACTCAAGTATTCATTTATTCATCTTTTTAGGAAGTAAATTTTTACTGAACAGCTACTATGTCCAAGATTCCAAGGTTCTCAAGGTGCTTTAAAGAGTTGCCAAAGAAAGGTTGGAAATTTACTCCTGCCTTAATTTTAAAAATAATCCAGTTCTTGTTTTATTTCTTTAAATTATGACCATTGCCAAGTTGAGAAAGAATAATGAACATTGTCTTTTGTGCCTTTGATGGGAAGGACTTTTACTGTTTCTGTGGGGTGCGATACAACAATCCAGATCAGGAATGTCCTCAGTAACTGGTTGATAAAGTGACCGTTCTATTTCTATGCCTATAGGAGATGAGAGATGCAGGCTTATGCATCTTCTTCCTCTTGCTTTCTCTCACAAGAGTACAGTGAGCCAATTGTTGTCTTTTATCCCACACTGTACCTTGTGTGCTCTTACATCTAAGAAATGAGAAAACATCATCATGAGAGCTACCGCGCTGAAACAAGGAGGGAAGGGAAAATTCACAGCTGGTGGGACTGGCAGAAATTTCAATACCTCTGTCTTAATAACTTATGACTCAATGTGAAGATGAGTTATGGTGTATATCCTAGTCTCTACGGAAGGTGAAACATGCAGGAGGAGAAGAAAGAGAGAAAATGGTGAGAAGGGCAGACAGAATTTTATGATTGACATCATAGTATGTTTTACATTATGTTATGTTGACCAAAGGGAGTGAAATATTCTGTTTCTTCCTAGAAATAGCTCAGGAGATTAGGAAGGCTGCTGAAAAATAAAGGAAAAAGTAGCAAAGCCCGTAAGCCTGGTACAAGCTTATCACATGGGGGATGTTTTATTTTCTTCCTTCTTTTCTTCCTCCCTCCCTCCCTCCCTTCCTTTTTCTCTCCCTCCCACCTTCCATCCCTCTTCCTATTCTTTTTTTTTTTTTGTATTATTAACATGAATCTAGAATGATGCTGAAACTCCAATACTTTGGCCACCTGATGCAAAGAGTCAACTCATTGGAAAAGACACTGATGCTGGGCAAGATTGAGGGCAGGGAAGAAGTGGGCAACAGAGGATGAGATGGTTGGATGGCATCATTGACTCAATGGACGTGAGTTTGAGCAAGCTCCAAGAGATAATGAAGGGCAGGGAGGCCTGGTGCACTGCAGTTCATAGCGTTGCAAAGAGCCAGACATGACTTAGTGACTGAACAACAACAACAGGGACCTGTGGATTATAAGTCTTGAGATTTTCATTGTTCCCTTTAGTTCTCATAGTTTAGAACTTCGAATAACTTTCAAAGATCTCCTTTCCTTTCATTTGTAAGTAATTTCTTTTTATTTGCTTCTGCCTATCTTCTCATCTCTCCTTATAGACCTCTTGGTGAAGCAGTTTGAAGTCCATGGGTAGACTATCCAGCAAAAAGAGAATGAAGTTATTTCAAGAGACTCAAGAAAAATCCTCTAGTAAAAATACTTCAAAAGGGATTCCCTGCTAGAATATATTACTTCCTTCTCAGAGTCCACCTGGGAATACAAATGACACCTAGGAAATTACCATCATTTTATGACACACCAGGAAAGTACGGAGCAATGTGTGAATGTAAGCAGTGTGAAGTCGGCTTTAAATTGTAGCACTTATTTTTAGAGTCAGTCTTAGTGTTCCGGTCCACTTGAACAGGAAACATTTATCAAAAATTCAATATTCACTATGATGATATCATAGTAAGTAACATTTATCTTTGTTTGAATATAATAGGTTTCCAGGTCAGGACCCAATCATGAAGAATAATAGAGTTCTAACTCCAGGGCTAGATTTTACTTGTAGACTCATACTCACTTGGTTCGTACATGCAGTGTCGGGCTGGAGCTGGCACCTAGACACTTGAGGGGCAATTGTGTACATCTCTCCCCAAATCCATGGTCAATGACTTCAGGCTGGTAACTTGGAATCAGCAATGATGGGAGTGTTTACACCATGGAAATCAAAATCACTGCAGATATGGGCTCCCCCTACCATTGTCTCCCTACTCCAAGAGTCTGTTGTTAAACATTCTCCAGACATCATTGCACACAGAAAAAGAAAGAAGAGATAAATATGTCTCCGTTTATCCTACTTCATTACAATGCAACAGTTCTATGTCTTGTCAAAATATTAGTTTATGTTTTGCATAGATGTGGCTGAAAACCAGCATGTTTTTCATCTGTCTAGAATATTTGCTTCTGATGAAAATGAAAAAAAGAAGACATGGGCTACTCTGTTGATAAGGATGTTAAGTAGCTATAGCATTAACCTTGCCTGTCCCTATGCAGGGGAAACAGAAGAGGGAATGTGACTGTTGTAACCAATGTCATCTTTGCTTCCTGAGAGCTGACCGTAGGCGCTGCACCCTGGGGTTCTAGCCCTGTGTGTACACAAGATGCCTTTTTTAAAGACCCTATGTTACTACATCACCCATTTAGCTCCATTTTTTTTTTTTTGCACCTTTTTTTTTTTTCCTCATTTCTATTTCCTTTGAAAATACAAGAAGCCCCCTACATATGAACAAGTTCTGTTCCAAGACTTCCCTGGTAGTCCAGTGGTTAAGAATCCACTTTGCAAGCAGGGGACATGGATTTGATCCCCAGTCAGGGAACTAAGCTTCCACATGCTGCAGAGCAACTAATCCCACACACCACAACTCCTGAGCTTGTACACTCTGGAGCCTGCGTGCCACAACTAGAGAGCCTGTGCACTCCAGCTAGAGAGTCCATGTGTCCTAATGAAAAATCCCACCTGACACAACGGAGGTCTTGTGTGCTGTAACTAAGACCCAAAGCAGCAAAACAAATAAAATAGATATATTTTTAAAATGACTTCATGTTCATGAGTCCAGTTTGTTCATAAGTCCGACAAAGTTAGCCTAGGTACCCAACTAACACAATCAGCTATTATAGTGAAAGTGAAAACGTGAGAGTGTTAATCAGTCAGTTGTGTGTGACTCTTTGCAACCTCATGGACTGTAGCCTGTCAGGCTCCCCTGTCCATGGAATTCTCCAGGCAAAAATCCTGGAGTGGGTAGCTATTTCCTGCTCCAAGGGATCTTCTAAACCCAGGGATCAAACCTAGGTCTCCTGCATTGCAAGCAGATTCTTTACTGTGTGGGCCACCAGTGAAGCCCCATGTAGGGAACATACTGTAAACTCAGAGACTCATTATCCTATTAGCATATAACACTTCGGCAGTCTTCAGCAATGCGACTGGGCTCTAATCTTTAAAGTTTCTTACACAAAAACCTTGGAAATAATAGAGACAAAAGATCAGAATCTTGGGATGACATGGCCAAAACAGATAAACTGGAATTTACCAATGCTTTAAGAATCATCTGTAAAGAGAAAAAGGGGGAAAAATACCATAATTGTGTTTGGCTTCCTAGAGTTAAACAAATTGCCCTTGGAGAGAGATGCAAGAAAGGTCAAGAGCAAGTGATGGTATTGAATCCACAGGGGACCCACAATCAAGGTTTACTTGACCTCGAGGCAGTTATCAGTAAAGGAAAACCTAATGTCACACAATCTCTTTGTCTGAAGCTCAACAAGCAGCTCTCCTCCCTGTAAATCCCACTGGAGACAAGCGCAAGAAGTGTGTCTTCACAGATGGCTCAAAAACACATCCCCAGCTCAGGCATCATTAGTCATTGTAGTAGGTAGTTTGGGATTTGCTTTATGCACAAGAACAAAAGAGGTGTTTTTTTGTTTTTTTTTTTAATTCAATTTTGCAAAGCTGAGGCTTGAAATTCAAGGACAGTGAAATGGCTCTCATCTATTCCCCTCCTTTATGTAAAACCTGCATTTATTCTGTTTTGCTCACTTGTCTACTCGTGTATGATAACGCTTAGAACATGCTGTCTTGTCTGTGGATTGTTGTATATATCTTGTCTGGTGTGTGTGTATGAGGGGAAAAGCCCATTTCATATTCATTGAATATCCCTCACCTAATTAGATAGAATCCTATTGGATGCTCATAACCGGTGCTATTTAAGCTTTTTGTTTACCTTTTTTAGGAGGACCTTACAGTTCAGTTCAGTTCGGTTGCTCAGTAGTGTCCGACTCTTTGCAACCCCATGAATCACAGCATGCCAGGTCTCCCTGTCCATCACCAACTCCCAGAGTTCACCCAAACTCACGTCCATCGAGTCGGTGATGCCATCCAGCCATCTCATCCTCTGTCATCCCCTTTTCCTCCTGCCCTCAATCCCTCCCAGCATCAGAGTCTTTTCCAATGAGTCAACTCTTCGCATGAGGTGGCCAAAGTACTGGAGTTTGAACTTTACCATCATTCCTTCCAAAGAACACCCAGGGCTGGTCTCCTTTAGGATGGACTGGTTGGATCTCCTTGCAGTCCAAGGGACTCTCAAGAGTCTTCTCCAACACCACAGTTCAAGAGCATCAATTCTTCGGTGCTCAGCTTTCTTCACAACCCAACTCTCACATCCATACATGACCACTGGAAAAACCATAGCCTTGACTAGATGGACCTCTGTTGGCAAAATAATGTCTCTGCTTTTGAATACGCTATCTAGGTTGGTCATAACTTTCCTTCCAAGGAGTAAGCGTCTTTTAATTTCCTGGCTGCAATCACCATCTGCAGTGATTTTGGAGCCCAAAAAAATAAAGTCTGACACTGTTTCCCCATCTATTTCCCATGAAGTGATGGGACCAGATGCCATGATCTTTGTTTTCTGAATGTTGAGCTTTAAGCTAACTTTTTCACTCTCCTCTTTCACTTTCATCAAGAGGCTTTTTAGTTCCTCCTCACTTTCTGCCATAAGGGTGGTGTCATCTGCATATCTGAGGTTATTGATATTTCTCCCGGCAATCTTGATTCCAGCTTGTGCTTCCTCCAGCCCAGCATTTCTCATGATGTACTCTGCATATAAGTTAAATAAACAATATACAGCCTTGATGTACTCCTTTTCCTATTTGGAACCAGTCTGTTGTTCCATGTCCAGTTCTAACTATTGCTTCCTGACCTGCATACAGGTTTCTCAAGAGGCAGATCAGGCGGTCTGGTATTCCCATCTCTTTCAGAATTTTCCACAGTTTATTGTGATCCACACAGTCAAAGGCTTTGGCATAGTCAATAAAGCAGAAATAGATGCTTTTCTGGAACTCTCTTGCTTTTTCCATGATCCATAGGATGTTGGCAATTTGATCTCTGGTTCCTCTGCCTTTTCTAAAACCAGCTTGAACATCAGGAAGTTCACGGTTCACATATTGCTGAAGCCTGGCTTAGAGAATTTTGAGCATTACAATACTAGCGTGTGAGATGAGTGCAATTGTGCAGTAGTTTGAGCATTCTTTGGCATTGCCTTTCTTTGGGATTGGAATGAAAACTGACCTTTTCCAGTCCTGTGGCCACTGCTGAGGTTTCCAAATTTGCTGGCACATTGAGTGCAGTACTTTCACAGCATCATCTTTCAGGATTTGAAATAGCTCAACTGGAATGCCATCACCTCCACTAGCTTTGTTCGTAGTGATGCTTTCTAAGGCCCACTTGACTTCACATTCCAGGATGTCTGGCTCTAGGTCAGTGATCACACCATCGTGATTATCTGGGTCATGAAGATCTTTTTTGTACAGTTCTTCTGTGTATTCCTGCCACCTCTTCTTAATATCTTCTGCTTCTGTTAGGTCCATACCATTTCTGTCCTTTATCGAGCCCATCTTTGCATGAAATATTCCCTCGGTATCTCTAATTTTCTTGAAGAGATCTCTAGTGTTTCCCATTCTGTTGTTTTCCTCTATTTCTTTGCATTGATCCCTGAGGAAGGCTTTCTTATCTCTTCTTGCTATTCTTTGAACTCTGCATTCAGTTGCTTATATCTTTCCTTTTCTCCTTTGCTTTTCGCTTCTCTTTGTTTCACAGCTATTTGTAAGGCCTCCCCAGACAGCCATTTTGCTTTTTTGCATTTCTTTTCCATGGGGATGGTCTTGATCCCTGTCTCCTGTACAATGTCATGAACCTCTGTCCATTGTTCATCAGGCACTCTATCTATCTAATGTAGTCCTTGAAATCTATTTCTCACTTCCACTGTATAATCATAAAGGATTTGATTTAGGTCATACCTGAATGGTCTAGTGGTTTTCCCTACTTTCTTCAATTTCAGTCTGAATTTGGCAATAAGGAGCTCATGATCTGAGCCCCAGTCAGCTCCTGGTCTTGTTTTTGCTGACTGTATAGAGCTTCTCCATCTTTGGCTGCAAAGAATATAATCTATCTGATTTCAGTGTTGACCATCTGATGATGTCCATGTGTAGAGTCTTCTCTTGTGTTGTTGGAAGAGGGTGTTTACTATGACCAGTGCGTTCTCTTGGCAAAACTCTATTAGCCTTTGCCCTGCTTCATTCTGTATTCGAAGGCCAAATTTTCCTGTTACTCCAGGTGTTTCTTGACTTCCTACTTTTGCATTCCAGTCCCCTATAATGAAAAGGACATCTTTTTTGGGTGTTAGTTCTAAAAGGTCTTGTAGGTCGTCATAGAACCGTTCAACTTCAGCTTCTTCAGCGTTACTGGTTGAGGCATAGACTTGGATTACTGTGATATTGAATGGTTTGCCTTGGAAACAAACAGATATCATTCTTTCATTTTTGAGATTGCATCCAAGTACTGCAATTCGGACTCTTTTGTTGACTGTGATGGCTACTCCATTTCTTCTAAGGGATTCCTGCCCACAGTAGTAGATATAATGGTCATCTGAGTTAAATTCACCCATTCCAGACCTTTATTTATCAGTTATTAATTTAATCAATGTATTAAGTGCATGGAACGAGTCAGGTCTGTGCAACATTAAATTCAATAAAAAAATTTTCTGCTATAGTTTCTCTACTTTTAGTTTTCAAAATACAGTTTATTTATTATTTAGTTTATTATATTCATGATGTGGTTTATTATCTTAAGCTTCTAGCATTCTGCGTGGCATATAGTTGATTATCCACAAATGTTCATCTATTTCCATTTCCCTAATGAACTCATAATTTTTAGCTGAGTTTGTCTCTGACTTTAGATATAATCTAGGTCATCTTCGGAGAAGGCAACGGCACCCCATTCCAGTACTCTTACTTGGAAAATCCCATGGATGGAGGAGTCTGGTAGGCTGCGGTCCATGGGGATGCTAAGAGTCAGACATGACTGAGTGACTTCACTTTCACTTTTCACTTTCATGCATTGGAGAAGGAAATGGCAACCCACTCCAGTGTCTTCCCTGGAGAATCCCAGGGGCAGGGGAGCCTGGTGGGCTGACGTCTATGGGGTTGCACAGAGTTGGACACGAGTGAAGCGACTTAGCAGCAGATCATCTTAGGTGTATGCATGCACAGGCAGGTTAGACAGAAGCACACACACGTCTACACCTACTGCCATCATCACCTTCCCCAACACTTAGTTATGGCTATATGGCTCCAGCATAGAGGCAGTGTGTGGGATGTTTGGATTATGAGCTCTGGGGACAAGTGATCTTGTTTGAATCTTGGCCTTGTCACTAATTTGTTTTACTTTCAACAATTTATTTACCTCTCTCAGCCTCAGTTTCCTCATCTGTAAAATGAAAATAACTAAGAGGGTGCTTCAGGAATTAAAATGGATGATGTAGGAAAAAGACTTCGCACTTCATTATAAATGACAATTGGAGTCAGCATCACTTTTATATTTTTCATTTATTTATATTTATTAAATTTTGGCTGCTCTGGGTTCATTGCTATGTGTGGGCTTTTCTGCAGTTGCAGTGCGTGGGCTTCTCATCTCAGTGGCTTCTCTTGTTGCAGAGCATGGGCTCCAGGGCATGCAGGCTTCAGTAGCTGTGGCATCCAGGGTCAGCTGCCCCATGGCATATGGAATCCTCCAGGACTAGGGATTCAACCCATGTCCCCTGCATTGGCAGGCGGCCTCCTAACCACTGGATCACTGGGGAAGTCCTGCTTAGCCTTATTTTAAAAGGTTTCTCTGGGCAGCTCACTCACTGAGGATGGCTCATTTCCCTGTCCCCTCACCTTGGTACTCCAGAGGAGTAAGTGGTGAGTAGGGTAATGAAGTTGAGGATGCAGTAAAAAAATCTAGGGTGTTCCAAACTTGAATTCAAAGTCTTCTTCCTGTTCATGTTCTATGCCCCTTCTTTGGTTTCCAGAGCCCCTTTGGCTTGGAATTTGCCTCCTTTCCTGTTCTGTAATTCCTTTCTCCACATCCTGAGTACACACAACCCAGTTCATCTTACCCTGTTCTCTTCTATTACACCATTTAGAGGGTTTAAAATACTTCTACCATTCTTCCATGCAAAATCTGTTTTCTCTACCTCTGACAATTTCCAAATGTGTATCTATCTGCCACTCTCTCACTGAGTTCCAATATCTAAGACTCCTGGGCCAGACTGAGGCGGGGGGAAAGGTGGTTCTGGAGATGTAGGAAACAGGTCCCACTTCAAGTGGACTTTAATGAGCAATCATAACTCATTAACTTTCTCCCTTAGAAGTAATGTCAATGAGTAGAAAGTACAGAGAGAAGGTCTTCAGAAATTTCCACATTCAAATATGGATTTTTTTTTTTTGATGGGGGAGAGGGGGTAAGAGGTAGTAAATTCCCCAACACTGAAACCTTTCAATTATGGGCTAAGAGACCACTGCTAACAGATTTAAAGATTGGAGGGAGGAATTCATGAAATATTAGAACTCAAGATACCAAGATTCTATGAAAGCTTCATGTGTATTTTGCATTATGATTATTATAATATTTTAAAGTTCAAAAGTTTCAGACAAAAGGAGGACAGCTTGTCATACACACACACAGTCACACACAGACACAAACACACTTCATCCACACTTGGAACTCCTTTTGAAGATTAAATAAGGTTGCTATGAAAAACTCTAGTGAAGTTAAGACTTCCACATTTTATTTTTGAAAAGAGCACTCCAGAACAATCAGGGCAAGCTCAGAGATTAACTGCAGTCCTTCACTTAGTGAATCTTCTTTATCATGCAAAAAGCAGTTCTTCCACTTCCTTTGGAGACTAGCAGGTGTGTTTGGTAATAAAAATCTACTTTGCATGTTCCTCTTGCATAAGTGTATTGCTGTAAGCCAATCTGATTTGAAGGACAGAAATCTGCTCAAGTTGTGAATGAACTCAATAAATTGGAATACTCTTACCTGAGAGAAAACGGAAATCCCAATGTTGAGTGCAAATTTGAATCTGACTGGTCTCCTGGGAATAGTGTGTTTTATTTCTATGTCTTCAAGTTAAAACCATCTGACACTTGAATCTTTATTCCCAGGGCCTCTTAGGTCTCCTACAATTTTCATGCATAAAATGATTCAGCAACACTCATTGCATACTTGCTGGGTACAAGGCATTATGGTAGGCCTTGGGCGAAAGAGAAAAATCAGAAATAGAAAGTTGAATAAGACATGGTTCCTGCTTTAAAGGACTTTAAAATCTCCTGGGGGAAGAACTAATGGTTAATTCTGTCAGTTAGATTATTGAGATATTTTATTGATTTAACACACTTTAACAGAGAAGTGTAAAGAAAAGATTCTTGAAGAGAAAATTTCTTAAGGAAGGAGACTGGGATGAATGAGATCAAAATGCTAATGGTCATTGTGTTACAGCAATGAAATTCAAAGAAATTCATATTTCATTTGCTGTTTCCACATTTTTTTAATTGATTATAATTCCTTATCATGAATGAAAATACATATAAGTTTAAAACTTCTTCTATTGAATTGTCTTACTTCCTAAAATATAACTAGCATGTCTTTAGTAAGAATTTGCTTTGAGGAATAAGGAAATGTAAACTTAAAATTAATGTCACCATGAATGAAATTTACAAAAGTAGTGGCCTCCATGTGGTTCTGCATATATATATATATATATATATATATTCACAGACACATATATTCATGTATATGTATATTCTGCATATATGTGGTTCTGCATATATAAATATATGAAGGGATATATATATATATATGCAATGGATATATAGGTGCACATGAAACACACATATGTGTGTGCACATACATCTGTATATACATACATATATTCATTGCCAACTCCAGAATGTTCATGAGCTAAAGATGGGTCTTTTGGGTTCTGTTCCTTGGCTCTTTCAATAGCCTAATGATCGAAAAGACAGAAAGTGACCACCTCCCACCTTCCACTTTTATTTATACAGGCAACTATGGTAGAAAGTAAAAAACACCTGACTGGTAAGGCTTATTCTGGGTTCAGATCTTGACTCTACCATACATTACTTCTCCCTGAGTGTGTGAATATTCTCTGGTAGAATGGAGGGTTCAGAAAGATCCCTACTTATACCAGTAAAGGCCAGCCCATTGCCTGGGTTAGGGGTGAAAAAAAAAAAAATTGAGAAGAAGCAGTTTGACCTCCTTTGCCTTAGAAACAGTCTTTAAAAATCTAGCCCATTCCCTCTCCAAGCTCATTGTAGATGAAGACTGAGATTCTCCAAACTCCAAATACTGTGCTTATTCACCAACTTCTAACCCTTCATTACTTATCAACCTGTTTTACGTACTTTATAGAGAGTGTTTCCATGACACAGTTACACCAAAGATTGGGTAGAGACAATAATAGCTACTAAGAATAGCTATTTGTTAAAGGTTTATCATGGGCAAAGTTATCACCTGCATCATCTTATTATACTCACGAGAATCTTCCTAGTAAGACACTATTTTCTTTATTTTGCAGATGTGGAAATGAGGTTAAGAGAAACAAGGAAACCATGCACAGGAGACTAGTAAATGAGTGAAAGAACTGGTGTATCAATTTGACACTGTTCTGCATTCCGGAAGAACCAAGGGCCAACTGACCCAGTAAAAACAATAAAATGATAAATGATAAAATGATAAAAAAAATAAAGATACCAGAATTGGCTGGTGTTAGGATTCAAGCAGGCCTCTGCAGTGGTATGATAGGATTTTCTCTTTGCCAAAAAATCTTTTCTTTAAGGAAAAGGGACAAATCCACTTCTGCAGCAGCTCTGGTCATGCTTATCATATAGAGAGTAGGGAATGAGGTGGCAAGGAAGGTGGCAAATTTTTATCTTTCAAATAACTACAACCAGAACTTAAACTTTTAGATACAGATTTTTGCAAAAAGTTAGTAAAGTCCAGTTTGAGAGCCATACTCAACCATGTGTTTAAATTTTTCTTTTTTTGCTCCAAGGGCTCCAAATACAAGTCTTCTGGTTTCAGTATACCCTAGTACTTCTATTCCACTTGCATTAGAACCCACTGAGATCAAGGCTGTGGTGAATGCCAAAATGGAACAGTAACTGTTATAAAATTACTTAGAAAATTTGAAAGAGTACAGAAGCGCATAGGAGAATAAAATTTTTGGAATTCTTAAAAGGAAGTTGATACCTCCAATCATATATCTAACATGAGTCTATGAAGCGTCTTGTCCTGTCATCTACTCTCTCTTGGCACTATAAGTGCCAATAGGAATGTTAGGTCCATGAATCAGGGTAAATTGGAAGTGGTCAAATAGGAGATGGCAAGAGTGAACATCAATGTTTTAGGAATCAGTGACCTAAAATGGACTGGAATGGGCGAATCTAACTCAGATGACCATTAAATCTACTGCTGTGGGCAAGAATCCCTTAGAAGAAATGGAGTAGCCCTCAGAATCAACAGGAGAGTCCAAAATGCAGTACTTGGGTGCAACCTCAAAAATGACAGAATAATTTCTGTTCATTTCCAAGGCAAACCATGCAATATCACAGTAATCCAAGTCTATGCCCCAACCACCAATGCCGAAGAAGCTGAATGGTTCTATATTGACCTACAAGACCTTCTAGAACTAACACCAATAAAAGATATCCTTTTCATTTTAGGGGACTAGAATGCAAAAGTAGGAAGTCAAAAGATACCTGGGGTACAGACAAGTTTGGCCTTGGAGTACAAAATGAAGCAGGGCAAAGGCTAACAGAGTTTTACCAAGAGAATGCACTGGTCATAGCAAACACCCTCTTCCAACAACACAAGAGAAGACTCTACACATGGACATCACCAGATGGCCAATATCGAAATCAGATTGATTATATTCTTTGCAGCCAAAGATGTTGAAGCTCTATACAGTCAGCTAAAACAAGACCAGGAGCTGACTGTGGCTCAGATCATGAGCTCCTTATTGCCAAATTCAGACTTAAATTGAAGAAAGTAGGGAAAACCACTAGACCATGTAGGTATGACCTAAATCAAATCCCCTATGATTATACAGTAGAAGTTACAAATAGATTCAAGGGATTAGATCTGATAGACAGAGTGCCTGAAGAACTATGGACAGAAGTTTTTAACATTGTATAGGGGGTGGTGATCAAAACCATCCCCAAGAAAAAGAAATGCAAAAAGGCAAGGTGATTGTCTGAGGAGGCCTTACAAATAGCTGAGAAAAGAAGAGAAGCTAAAGGCAAAGGAGAAAAGAAAAGATATATCCATCTGAATGCAAAATTCCAAAGAATAGCAAGGAGACATAAGAAAGCATTCTTAAGTGCTCAATGCAAAGAAATAGAGAAAAACAATAGAATGGGAAAGACTAGAGATTTCTTCAAGAAAATTAGACATACCCTTTCATGTAAAGAAGGGCACAATAAAGGACAGAAATGGTATGGACCTAACAGAGGCAGAAGATATTAAGAAGAGGTGGCAAGAATACACAGAAGAACTATACAAAAGAGATCTTAATGACCCAGATAGCCATGATGGTTTGATCACTCACCTAGATAGAGCCAGACATCCTGGAGTGTGAAGTCAAGTGGGCTCTAGGAAGCATCACTACAAACAAAGTTAATGGAGGTGATAGACTTCCAGTTGGGCTATTTCAAATCCTAAAAGATGATGCTGTGAAAGTGCTGCACTCAGTATGCCAGCAAATTTTGGTCAACAGTGGCCACAGGACTGGAAAAGGTCAGTTTTCATTCCAGTCCTAAAGAAAGGCAATACCAAAGAATGTTCAAATTACTGCACAACTGCACTCATCTTACATGCTAGCAAAGTAATGCTCAAAATTCTCCAAGCTAAGTTACAACAGTACGTGAAGAGAGAACTTGCAGATGTTCAAGCTGGATTTAGAAAAGACAGAGGAACCAGACATCAAATTGCCAACACCTTTTGGATCATAGGAAAAGCAAAAGAATTCCAGAAAAACATCTACTTCAGCTTCATTGACTAAACTAAAGTCTTTGACTGTGCGGATCACAACAAACTGGAAAATTCTTTAAGAGAAGGGAATACCAGAAAACCTTACCTGCCTCCTTAGAAATTTGTATGCATGTCAAAACACAGCAGTTAGAACTGGACATGGAACAACAGACTGGTTCCAAATTAGGAAAGGAATACATTAAGGCTGTATAGTGTCACCCTGCTTATTTAACCTACATGCAGAATACATCACGATGTAAAATGCCAGCTGAAGCACAAGCTGGAATCAAGATTGCCAGGAGAAATATCAATAATCTCAGATATGCAGATGATACCATCCTTATGGCAGAAAGTGAAGAAGAACTAAAGAGCCTCTTGATGAAAGTGAAAGAGGAGAGTGAAAATATTGGTTTAAAACTCAACATTCAAACAACAAAGATCATGGCATCTGGTCCCATCACTTCATGGCAAATAGATGGGGAAACAATGAAAACAGTGACAGAGGTTCTTTTCTTGGGCGTCAAAATCACTGCAGATGGTGAGTGCAGCCATGAAATTAAAAGACACTTGCTCTTTGGAAGAAAAGCTATGATCAACCTAGACAGCCTATTAAAAAGCAGAGACATTACTTTGCCCACAAAGGTCCGTCTAGTCAAAGCTACAGTTTTTCCAGTAGTCATGTATGGATGTGAGAGTTAGACTATAAAGAAAGCTGAGTGCCAAAGAATTGATGCTTTTGAACTGTGGTGTTAGAGAAGACTCTTGAGAGTCCCTTGGACTGCAAGGAGATCCAACCAGTCAATCCTAAAGGGAATCAGTCTTGAATATTCATTGGAAGGACTGATGCTGAAGCTGGAACTCCAATCCTTTGGCCATCTGATATGAAGAACTGACTCATTGGAAAAGACCTTGATGCTGAGAAAGGTTGACGATGGGAGGAGAAGGGGACGACAGAGGATGAGATGGCTGGATGGCATCATCAACTCAATGGACATGAGTGTGAGCAAGCTTCGGGAGTTAGGGAGGGACAGGGAAACCTGGTGTGCTGCTGTCCATGGGGTTGCAAAGAGTCAGACACAACTGAGGGACTGAACTGAACTGAACATAAGTACAGAGGCAAAGACTGCATTAAGCGCCACAGGGGAGCTCAGTGGGGGAGCCAGGGGGACTCTGCAGTAAACTCTGCCACTACTCCCATGCCAAGGTCATGAGGTTGTATCTCCAGGCATTGATCATCATTTGATAATGGACTGGGCTCCTGTGCCTAATCCTTTTGGTAATGTGGAGCCATAGATCTCCAAGAATACTAGGATCACCTACTCCAGGTTATTGCATTACAGTTTAAGTCATACTGCACTGAATTCAGGATTCCTCCTCCTGCTAATCAAATCATTTAAGTACTCAAGCTGATTCAGGGCCAGCAAGGCAATTTTCTGCAATATGACTCAATGATATAAGGGACTGAGATTGAAAACTACATCCCACTGCTATAAAAATGATAGATTGCTAACCTTATATGGAATATCTCTAGGTTTGTTTCTATCAAAATGAATTTGTTAGCCTGTGAATTGAAATTACCAAAGGTGACTTTTTTTCTTTCTCTTATCTTTCCACCCCTTCTTGGGTATATTGGTGAAAATAATGAGGTTATCCAGGCCCTAAATGTCATGGTGAAAAATTTGCAACCTTATCCAACACTCTGATTATCCCCTTTATGCCACAACTGAAGAGAACTGAGGCCTCATTATCTTCCCTGTGGATGACAAGGAGACATAAATAAACTTTTCATTTCTCTTCTTGTCAATTTCATATTGGTCAATGTAAGTTTCATACTGAACCAGGGAGTTAATAGTCAGTAAATATATTTTGCAGAGATGATCATAGTAGAAGACTATAGAAACACTAACTTTTGAAGTTAAATAATTGAATAACCTTTGAAGGAAATAATTGCAATACATACATATATCTGCAAAAGGTATATCTAAGATACATATTTAAAAAAAAACTCTTATGTGGTAAAATTCTAGTATATTCACTAATATTTCCACCCCCAATACATGTGAAGTGAAAGTGTTAGTTGTTTAGTTGTATCTGACTCTTTGCAACCCTATGGGCTATAGCCCACCAGGCTCTTTTGTCCATGGAATTCTCCAGGTAAGAATACTGTCTGAGTCACCTGGGAATGCCCCTTCCCAATGTATATGCCTACTATCCCCTCCCCTCACATGTGAGCAAGGTTTATAAATATGATCAACATCACAGTTGTAACTAGGTTACAATATATGGCAAAGGTGAAAGGATTTTGCAGATATAATTAAAGTCAATTAATTGGTGGACTTTAATCAATAGGGAAACTATCTTTGTGGTGAGCTTTTCAAGAGACTCAAAACAAGAGACCCTTTCCCACAGGCCTTGAAGAAGGAAGCTGTCATGTTGTGATTTACCTGTAGACAGAGGAAGCCCCTAGGAGCTGAGGATTGCAATCCTATAACCACAAAGAACTGAATTCTGCCAGTAGTCAGAAGGAGCCTGGACACTAAGCTCTAGATGAGAAACTAGCCCCTGCCATCACCTGGACTGCAGTCCTGTCCTAGGCACAGGACACAGTTAACCCAGACATGGCCTCCTGATCCACAGCAACTGTGAGATGCTAAACATATGTTGTTTAAGCCAATAAATAAGTTATGTTAATTTTTCATGTAGCATTCAAAAAATAGCACATTATTATTCAATAATAATGCAATTCACTTTTTAATGAATCAACAAAAGATTGAACAGATATTTCACAAAAGAAGACATACAAATGGCCAGTAAGCACATGAGAAGATGCTCAATATCATTAGGCATCAGGGAAATGAAGATTAAAATGACAATTAAATATCATCATATGCCCACGCAACACCATTTTTTAAAAAAGTAGATTAACTGGGAATGTATGCAAATAAAATATTACACCACTTTGGATAATGGTTTCACAGTTTCTGATAAGTTAAACAGGTATTTATTCTATGATCAGCCACTTCCACTCTTAGGTAAATATTTCCAAGAGAAATGAAAACATTTGTCCACAAAAAGATTTGTATGTAAATATTCATAGAAAGCTTATTCATAATAATGAAAACCTAGAAAGAATATCCATCACTAGGAGAATGGATTTAAAGCATTGTGAATACTACTCAGCTATAAAAAAGTCACATACTACTGATACATGCAAATATTTGGATGAATCCCAAAAACATGTATTAGAGAAAGAAATGAGACACATGACCTGATAAGCCTGTCTACTCCAGCGTAAATCTCACTATTCATTATAACATTTGTAGCAAGCTTTACTATTTGTATAGACACTATTACATCACAAACTTAGTCTTATTAAATACCTACTACATTCTTGTGATGAAAGTAGGGCAGTAATCACTTTGTCCATCTAGCAAGTGCTAGAGTATTGACTCCAAAACTAGCACCCTGTGCCCCACACCACTCTCTTTCACTCTTTATTATATTCCTTGCCTTCTCCCTTCTTACTTAGGATGAATTGTGTTTCTGTCTAAATCCAAATTTCCCTTTGGGCATTAGATCTTTTTCTCTCTCATGCACTCAATGACATCATTCTAGATGATCTCCCTTTCTCTCCTGCATTATCGATTTCCCCCCTCTATTGGAGCACTGCAATCAGCATACAAATATGCTGCTCTGTTTGTAAAAATTTAAAAAATTCCTCACTAGGCTCCAAGTCATGCTCCAGCAACTTTCTACTTTCCTTATTCTCCATTTCAGCAAGACTTCAACAGTCATTGCTACTCATTGACTCCAATTCCTTATTATTCTTTTTTCTTTCATAATTTTAAAAACATTTTTAAAAATAAAAGTATAAGGTACATAAAGACAAATATTTTGTTGAATGTATTTACCTAGGTAGTCAATCAAGATATAGAACTTCTCCATCATTCTTCAGAATTTTTTCCAGTTAAACTTTCTTTCCTTAGAGACAACCAGGATTCTGATTTCTATCACCAAAGATTCCTTCCACCTATTATTGAATTTCTTATGTAAGAAGCTACATGGTATGAGCTTTTTTGTGTCTCATTTCTTTCCCCAATACATGGTTTGGGATTCATCCAAATATTTGCATGTATCAGTAGTATGTGACTTTTTTATAGCTGAGTAGTATTCACAATGTTTTAAATCCACTCTCCTAGTGATGCATATTATTTTCAGTCTTTCATTATTATGAATAAACTTTCTATGAATATGGATTGTTTACAGAGAGGGGATCCTTTTGATGTGTAGAAGATTGAACTAGTTGATTTCTAAGGAACCTTTCCCAGGGTACCTTAGTCATCTTGGTTCCTGTGAGTAGTGCTGAAATACACATTGGAATGCACATATCTATTAGAGATCCTGATTTCACTTTTTTTGGATATATATCCAGAAGTGGAATTCTGGATCATATGGTAGTTCTATTTTTAACTTTTTGAGGAATCTCCATAATATATTTTCCATAATGGATGAACCAATTTACATTGCTTCCAACAGTACACAAGGGTTCCCTTTTCTCTACATCTTCACCAACATTTGTTATCTATAATTTTTTTTTGATGATAGACATCCTAAGAGGTATGAGGTGATCTCTCACTATATATTTCCTGATGATTTTTATTTCCCTGATGATTATTGAGGTTAAGAACTTTTTCATATACTTGTTGGCCATTCATGTCTCCTTTGTAAAAATGCCTATTCATTTCCTCTGTCATTTTTTTTAACAGACTGAGCCACAAGGGAAGCCACCTGCTCTGTCAATTTTTAATTGATTTTTTTTTTTTTTTTTGCTGTTGAGTTATATGAGTTTCTTGTGTTTTTGATATTTGGTTGGCAAATATTTTCTCCTATTCCATATGTTGTCTTTTCAGTCTGCTGATGGTTTCCTTTGTTGTGCACTGTCTAAGTGTCCATTGGTGAATGAATGAATGACAAAACTCTGGTATACATACACATAATAGAATACTACTCAGTCATAAAAAAGAAATTGCACCATTTGTGACAAATAGATGAAGCCAGATGACTAAGCTAAGTGAATCAAGCCAGACACAGAAAGACAAATCTTGCATGATCTCACTCATATGTGAAATTTTAAAAGTCAGACTCATTTAATCAGAGAGTAGAAGAGTAGTTTCCAGGAGTTGAGGGTGTATGTTTATGGGGAGAGATATTGATTAAGTATAAGATGAATAAGTTCTGGGAATCTAATGAATAGCATGTGATAGAGTTAATAAGGGAGAAGGCAATGGCACCCCACTCCAGTACTCTTGCCTGGAAAATCCCATGGATGGAGGAGCCTGGTAGGCTGTAGTCCATGGGGTTGCTAAGCGTCGGGCACGACTGAGCGACTTCACTTTCACTTTTCACTCTCATGCATTGGAGAAGGAAATGGCAACCCACTCCAGTGTTCTTGCCTGGAGTATCCCAGAGACGGAGGAGCCTGGTGGGCTGCCATCTATGGGATCGCACAGAGTCGGACATGACTGAAGTGACTTAGCAGCAACAGCAGCAGAGTTAATAATACTGTATTGTTTAGTCACTGAGTGTGGATTTGAAGTGTTCTTACCACACACACACAAATGGTAATTATGTGAGGTGATGGATATATTTTGATTAACTTCACTGTGGTATCATTTCACAGTATGTATACACATTAAATCATCACATTATATACTTTAAAATTTAAAATAAATAAAAATTTTAAAGGAGAGAATTGTTTTTTAATTTTAGTAAGTAAATAAGATATCTCACTGATTAGAATGAACAAAAGTAAGACCTAAAATGCCAAAATGACATACGAGTTTGGTGTGACCACTAACCTTTCTTTGAGGCATCATCTGTAGTAGTCTTGCACATGGGTAGAAGATTACAGGCTGTGCAATGAGTTGAACACCTATTCCTCCTGTGCATTACGGCTTTGTCATCCACCAGCTCTAACTTTTGAGGAACTTTTCTTTTCTTACCTATAACCTAAATAAATAAATGAATAAAACTCTCTCTCTCTCTACATATATATATATATACACACACACACATACATTTATATATATTAAATATAAATTACATATATTATATATAAAGCAAATAAATCCCAAGTGCTGTCAGGGGTAAGTACTGCAGTGTTCACAAAGTGTCCAGATTAGAGTTCAGCACAACTAGATCTCAGCATGGATTGAGATGTTGGAGAGAACATAGGAGCACCAGGGGCAGGAGAACTGATAATGACAAGAAGGAAAGACTAGCAGCTCCCAAGACTTATTCAGCAACTTATGATAAACAACAGAAAAGCAACTTATTGTGAGATAAAACCCCAACAGTGGTGGGAAAAATATTCATAAAATTTTATAATCTCCCTTCCTCAGAGAATCTTCTCTATTCACAGTCATACACATCAGAAATTCAACTCCACTGAAGTCTCTATAAGCTCTGGCTTAGAACCAAGTAGTTAAAACTTGCCTCTCTGAGGAAGAAATAAATTCTCTATATTATTTTTGTTATAAATATTGTTCAACAATTTTTCTTTATAAAAAGTAGCTATATAAACATCTACCTGAAAATAACTCTCACCTTTCTGAATAAAGAAGAAGGAAAAAAGTAAAACTGATCAATGGATTAACGTGTGTATCTTATACTAAGGATGAGTGGAGGAATGTGTAGGTAGAGAGGATAAATATATTATTAATAACCAAGTTAATAAACCACGTTGTGATTGGCCCTAGCATAGCTCTAAGCCAGGGGTCTACAAAGTCTTTCTGTAAAGGGCCAGATGGTAAGTAAAGCTCAATGAGCCATAGAACCTGGGGTGCAAGTATTCAATTTTGTCTTGCAGCAAGAGAGCAAGCATAAACAATAGGAATTGAATGAGTGTAACTGTGTTCCAATAAAACTTGATTTACAAAAATAGATGGTGAGTCTGGTCTAAGCTTTGGTGATAGACACTAAGGTCAAAGGCTGTTTCTGTAATGTGAGGTTTAGACTATAGAAGTCAAATTGATTTCCAAAGTATAAATTCTTTCCATTATTTTAAAATGAGGAATCATCAAGGACAGTTTTTAAAAGTAAGAATGACTACAAAACTATGAAGAAGTTAAAGAATGAGGGTAACTCAAGTCTGATAACAAAGGTGTCTTGTAATAAAACTGACTTTAAAACAATCACATCTTCAGAAGGATGTTGTGAGGGTAAAAAAGAAATAATGTATATGAAAAGTGTAGCTTCACCTTTCTCTTCATAGGATTATTCACATGACTTCAGATAAATGAAAACTCCTCTTCAAACCTCATAATATTTATTAGAGTTATAAGTAAATACCTCTAAGTTGCAGGAAAGATAAAAAGTGATGACATAAATGAGTCATTTTTTGTTAGAGAAAAAATTTTGAAAAAAGAAAATTAATAAACTCCAACATTTATGTCTCCATATGGTATCTGTGGTGACAGTTTGATAAATATTTCAAAAAGTGGTGATCCATGAAAAACACTTATTAAAATATAAAGTGATATATAAATATTCAGTGTTGTTTATATCGTCACATTCACCATCACTATTCCCAACATGAAGATGTCAGTGAAAAAGATGATCAGAATATGGCACAGATAAGATGATCAGGGACAATATTAAGGCTAAATACAAAGGAGGCGAGTTTTAAAAAATTGCAAGTACAACTGATGTTTAAACAACACGGGTTGAACTGTAGGGATCAACAGATTTTTTTGTTGATAAATACGTGCTAATGGTCGATTGATTGGTTAGATCTTTGAATATGGAACCACCTATGTGGGAGGCCAGCTGTAAAGTTGGGTGGATTTTCAGATGCATCGAAGTTGGCACTCCTAAACCCTGTGTTATTCAAAAGGTAACTCTGCATGTGTGTGTATGTATGCATGTATGTATGTATGTATTTTGGTTTTCAACTAATTTTGTTTTTTAATTTATTTTTTACTTGATGTGTAATTGTCTTGCAATATTGGATTGGGTTAGGGTGTACAACATTTAAATACATTACAAAATGATGACTGTGATAAATCTAGTAACCACCTGCCTTCATACAAAGTGATTACAATAATATTAACCATATTCCTTGTGCTATATTCATTTAACTTTATCAGTCATGTTAAGTAATACTAGAAAAAAACATTGCATTGTTACAAATGCATTTGTTCATTTCTACTACTCTACAGAATGGTCTCTGTTTAAAAAAAAATTATTCCATATGGCAAAATAGTATTGAAAAGGAGAGGGAAAAAAAAAAAAAGAGGAGGAAATTTAGAATTCTGGGAAAAGACGTCTTTCAAATTTTTACTTTAGGAAAATAAAGAGATGTAGTTTGTTTCAAAAAAAATCATATAGAGCAGAGTTCCTCCATTATTTGGGCAACATTCTGCTCAAGGACAAAAATACCTCCTAGAGAGGCCCCACTGATGTATGCCAGTGGAAGGCAAGGGCAAAATCAAGAGGCCTGGGGGCGGGTGTTCCATGTTTCCACTTCTCTAGTAGACATTTCTTGGTGTTTAGGGTCCTGCTTCTTTGCTTATTCATTTCAATTTCCCCTAGAAAAGAAGCCAGTGTTCGGTATTGGCTGCTTTTTCCTCATCTTTTCAGAGGCCAGCAGCTCCCTTCCAAGTCATCTTCCTCTGCCAAGGCATCCTCAGGGACCTGACATCAGTCAGTCATGGCTGTCGAGATCTGCATCCAAATTCACTTTCAGATCCGTGTGATACCTCCACAGTCACCATCATTTTAAGTTATATTTTTCAAACTGTAGATTTCAACAGCCACCTAACAAATATTTGTTATCCCTCACCTAGAAATATCAGTAATCAGTGAACAAGTAGGACTTGAGGGGAATAGGTGCTAGGGAAAGAATAAGATAGTTACACAGCTAAGAGTCCTACTAGAGGTAGACAGAGAGAAACTAGGACATCACCATAAGCTAGGCACCAACCAGAAAATGTCCAGAATGTCTTGCAGCTAATCAACAATCAGAACATTTTGAAACTAAGCAGAGTTACTTGGGCTTCCCTGGTGGCTCAGTGGTAAAGAACCCACCTGCCAATGCAGGAGATGCCGGTTGGATCCTTGGGAAAGGAAGATCGCCTGGAGAAGGAAATGGCAACCCACTTCAGTATTCTTGCCTGGGAAATTCCATGTACAGAGGAGCATGGTGGGCTACAGTCCATGGGGTTGCAAAAGAGTTGGACGTGACTGAGCAACTAAACAACAATCAAGCAGACTTACTTAGGCCACCACAGAAAATGGGTCCAACACCTGCATTTGGCCTTGAGAGATCTAGAAGATAACAGACCCTGAAAAAACAGCATTTCTGCATGTAGTCAAGATAGAAATATCTGGAAAGGTGACAAAACTAGGTGGAAAGGAGATGTTATACTAAAAACTGAGATGAATTACCGTATTTTAGTATATGCTATCGCCCCTGTGCTAATACATATATGATTTAAATAGTGCTACCACAGTCCCGGTTAGACCATCTAGGGTTAAAGGAGACGCTAATGACGTAAGCCTTGATATCTACCCAAGACAGAAAGAAGGTATTCTCCCCTCCCCACTTTCTCTTTGATTATAAAAATGTAGCTTTCTTTGTTCCTGAGGCTGCATCCCCTTGTTAATCCCCTGGTACCTCTCACAATGCTAATAAAATCACTCTTTGCCTTTCACTTCACCTCATGCTGAATTCTTTTTGCATCAGGACAGACAGATCTGAGCTTTAGTAAGTCTTGGGACCAGGTGAGTGGTTTTAATAAAAAGACAGTGAATTTGAGTCCCTCTTAAGTCAGGGATCGTGGGTTCAAGTCCCAGTGTGAGGAGCAGCTGGGTTGGAGTCCTATGCAGAGGAGTGCGGTTTCATAGACAGGTCCTTAAACTCACAATGTTGATTTCCTTCAGGCTTTAGAGATGTGAGTGGGAGAGGCAAGGCAGTACTGAAAATGGAGAGAGTGGATTACAAATGAATAATCCTTGACACCTCAGAGCCCAGTTTCTCCAGAGGAGCCTGAGTAGGGAGTGGGACCTGAGCAAACAGAGCCTTGGTAGCTGTAGACATGGAGGGAACACAGCCAGTATTGTCCAGAGCTTGAAACTGACAAATTACTTAGGTCTCACCAAAGGCCCCCTGCCTCTAAGACCTTCCATATATATGAGGAGCTGGACTGGCCCAAATGGTCCCTTCCAGGCTTAACACCTTCTGGTCCTTCCTAAGGAGAGGATGAGCCACCATCCTGGCTGCTTCTTCTGCCTCAGGACTCCTCAGACATATTGGAGATAATTTGGCAGACCGGCTGTGTGATGCAGAGAAAACTTATCTCCTTTTGTTGCCTGTCCCATAACTTCACATCACCTTCCAACACAGGGCTGTACTGGCTGGAACTTTGCTTCAGGTTTAGAGGTCTCACCTAGGAAATGGAGGAGTGGTGTAAAAAAAAACACAGCACAGGCCAGGAGACAACCTAAATTACAGACATTGTACTTATAAGACTTTCTTATTATGCCTATCTCTGAAAATGTTATTAGATGTATCAGAGACATTCCTAGTGATCCTGAATCTGTATTTAGAGGCAGGCATCCATAACTGGGGCTTCTCAGGTAGCACTAGTGATAAAGAACATACCTGCCAATGCAGGAGACATAAGAGATGCAGGTTGGGAAATCCTCTAGAGAAGGGCATGGCAACCCACTCGAGTATTCTTGCCTGGAGAATCCCATGGACAGAGGAGCCTGGCAGACTATAGTCCAGAGGGTCGCAAAGAGTTGGACATGACTGAAGTGACTGAACACACACACACACACACACACACATAATCGAGCCCATATAGAGCATATAACTAACTCCTGTCCTGAGCAAAGGTTGAACAAAACTGTCAATTATCATATATGATCCCATAAAGTAATATAAAATATAATTATGATTAATGGAGAATCAGTATCACCTAAAACCACCTGCTCCTAATGAACAAGGAAGCCCCAAAGGTTCAGACTTCCATTTTTGACAAAGGACTCTCACACATAATATAAATGAAGTGTCTAGTAAGCTAAAAGTCCTATAATGAGGGCAGGGTAGATAAATGCCCCTTAAAATAATTCATTTGACCACATTATGTTTCTAGCTCAGTTCAGTTCAGTCACTTATTCATGTCCGACTCTTTGCGACCCCATGAACCGCAGCACGGCAGGCCTCCCTGTCCATCACCAACTCCCAGAAGTCACTCAAACTCATGTCCGTCGAGTCGGTGATGCCATCCAGCCATCTCATCCTCTGTCGTCCCCTTCTCCTTCTGCCCCCAATCCCTCCCAGTATCAGAGACTTTTCCAATGAGTCAACTCTTTGCATGAGGTGGCCAAAGTATTGGAGTTTCAGTTTTAGCATCATTCCTTCCAAAGAACACCAAGGACTGATCTCCTTTAGAATGGACTGGTTGGATCTGCTTGCAGTCCAAGGGACTCTTAAGAGTCTTCTCCAACACCACAGTTCAAAAGCATCAATTCTTCGGTGCTCAGTTTTCTTCACAGTCCAACTCTCGCATCTATACATGACCACTGGAAAAACCATAGCCTTGACTAGACAGACCTTTGTTGGCAAAGTAATGTCTCTGCTTTTTAATATACTATCTAGGTTGGTCATAACTTTCCTTCCAAGGAGTAAGCGTCTTTTAATTTCATGGCTGCAATCATCATCTGCACTGATTTTGGAGCACCCAAAAATAAAGTCTGACACTGTTTCCACTGTTTCCCCATCTATTTGCCATGAAGTGATGGGACCAGATGCCATAATCTTCGTTTTCTGAATGTTGAGTTTTAAGCCAACTTTTCACTCTCCTCTTCACTTTCATCAAGAGGCTTTTGAGTTCCTCATGGTTCTAACCAGTGGCAAATATATCCATAGGTAGACTTTAGGGTGATAGCAATTTGTCAAGGGTTAAAATTTACACTTAGAATGACTTATGTAGGACCTGCTTAGAGGAAGAAACTTTTCTTGGGATCTTGACTTGGTCTATATGTCTAGTCAAATGTCCAATGTGTGGAAGTTTCAACAGAATTTGGCATTAATGAGGTCTCAGTTCTACAGTGTTTAGAATAGGTGACTTTGAAGTCTATATTGAAGAAAAATAAATTCCTTCTGGTATCAAATGCAATCCAGGTTTCTAAGCCCTTGACTACCAAATTTAAAATTGGTAACCATGTGCCCTGCTTTATCAACATTATGAGGTTCTGAGAGCATAATTCAAATTTTCCCTCTAGAAGTGATACTGTTAGTGAGTTGGAAGATATAAGGATATTAAAGGATTCAAGGTAGAGATATACACTAAGGTTTTCCAAGATTTATACACTTGCTACTTTCTGCACCACTAGGAATCACTTGTGTATAAATCCGGTAGAGAAATTTCCATTATTGTTGACAAATATGTCCCTAGAGAAATGGCCCACAGGAAAGCAATACTCCTCCTGCATGACTCCAGGTAGTGCCCATCAATTGTGCTGCTAGTCTTGGAATTTGGGGCCTCAGAAATTATTAATTCCACTGCCAGAATACACAGAATAAAGGCTAACATGAATCAAACTGATCAGAGTTTCAATCAGGCAGCACAAGAGCCGACAAAAGGGATGTAAATGTTACTGCAAAGTCACACCAAATCTATCAGTGAATGAAATCCACATCCAGAGTAACTGATTCCTACCAGAGATGGAGAAGCTGGAGGAGGGCCACTGAGGCTGATGGAACTCAGAACAGGTAGGCTACTCTCACCTCTAAGATGTTTCAGTGAGAAAAAACACTCCAAATCTTTACATGTGTGAGAATTTTTTAAAATCTTAAATATATAAAATGTATAAAGTTACAATTTTTCAAGCTTCCTTTTAGAGGGACTCATCTTTGGGGTCCCAGTCAATCATATTCCAGGAGGGAAAATGTGGCCAGGACAAGAAGAATACAAGTACAACGTACATGTTGTCTGTTTTGAGGGCAGGAGCTATAGTGTCTAATTTGCCCTTACACACAGGGGGAACCTGATGCCTGATTGTGAAATAAATGAACCAGTTCAAGGACTCAAAGGAAAATGAAAGTCACACAGTTGTGTCTGACTCTTTGTGATCCCATGGTCTATAGCCTGCCTGGCTCCTCTAGCCATGGAATTCTCCAGGCAAGGGTACTGGAGTGGGTTGCCATTTCCTTCTCAAGGACTTAATGAATCACCAAAAGTCCTTCAAGCGCGGAACATTTTGTTAAGTCAGGGCTTCCCTCATAGCTCAGTTGGTAAAGAATCCGCCTGCAAGGTGGGAGACCTGGGTTTGATCCCTGGGTTGGGAAGATCCCGTGGTGAAGGGAAAGGCTACCCACTTCAGTATTCTGGCCCAGAGAATTCCATGAACTATGAGCTATAGTCCGTGGGATCTCAAAGAGTCGGACACGATTGAGCGACTTTCACTTTCATAGACCTGCTATCACTTTATTAGAATAACACGCCACACAAACAAATAAAAGGCATTAAGTTTGAGAGTTAAATCTCCTACTTGAAACGAGGATAAACAGGGCTAACAAACTCGGGTGCACAGACGTGCCTCGCACGTTCTAGTGGCAGCCAGGAGAAAACCCCTCAGGGCCTCGCCTCGGTTGAGCTAATCCGGGAGCCACGCCTCACCACCCGCTGCTCCTAGCCAATGCCTGAGCGCTCTAGAACCTGAACTCAGGGCAGGAAAATCCTGGACCAGAGATAATGACCCCTCCGATGACCAATTTGGCTTCCCAGCTTCCCAGGGCTTTGCTAAGCCTTCCTCAGATAGCAAAGCCAACAATCAGAGCTCTCCTGCCTCCCTGCCTTCCTCCTTCTCTTCACTCAGGACCAAACTGATAATTCTCCCAGGTTCCCTCCTTTCCGGTTTTCCTCCCCACCGGTATTTCCCTTAATAACATACCTGCACAGTTTAATTCCATCTGGGCATGCAGGCGAACACAGGGAAATGAAAGGAAGACTCTTTGGGGTAATGCAGCAGACATAGCCCAGGAGCCTTTTCTCTGGCCCTTAAAATTAAGACAGACACCAGTCTTCCACTTACAATGCTGTCCCTATAAAGAGGTATCAGTTGCTCTAAGTTAAGGAAGATTTATTGCCTTTAGGAAAGCCAGTAACAATATAAAAATTAACATATTTTTGTATGTATAATATGGGCTTCCCTGGTGGCTCAGTGGTAAAGAATCTGCCTGCCAATGCAGGAGACACAAGTTCCATGCCTGGGTCGGGAAGATTCTCTGGAGAAGGAAGCGGCAACCTATTCCAGGATGCCTGCCTGGGAAATCCCTTGGACAGGGAAGCCTAGAGGGTTACAGTCTATGGGGTCTCAAAAGAGTCAGACACGACTGAGCAACTAAAAAAACAAAAAAAAACAAACAAAAACAACAAACAAGCAATATGTATAATATACATGTATAAGTAATGTAATTTACTTAAAGTGTAAGCAGTACCATATAAAACAAGAGAGAACACATTTTACCTTTAAAAAGGAAAACAGATCATTAGAGATTAATATTCATTACACTGTGTGTCACTGTGTTCATTCAAGGACGTACTTGAAACCATTTTACTCCATCCTCTCATCCCTTGGGATTTACTATTGTTATCACCTCAAGTTTACAAATAAAGAAACTGAAACACAGATAGGTTAAGTGACTTGTCCTGGGTCATAACATAGCCTGTAATTTTGGATTCTGCAATTCTGGCTCCAGGAGTTGCACTCTGAACTGCTCTGCTCTCTACCCTTCCGTTTTATTATCTGCATCAAGCCTGGTAAATGCTTAATGGAGAACCTCTCCAATTCCCAATCTCAGCTTGCTCATCCGGTTCCAATTTCCTGATTAGCCCTGGCCATTTATGACTTAGATTCTGCCTCTCATGATTTATTTCAGTAGCTGAATTTGGAAAGAACAAATTGCAGGGGGATTCTGCTTCTAGGAGTATAGTCAATTCTGAAGCAGTGCCACTAGGTAGTTACATGGAGCAGAGGCTTTCTAATACATTGTTGAACTTATACGATGTGAGGATACACTGCGAGTGCCACATCCCAAGTTAAAAGGAACCCAAGGAGGGCAGAGTGCACCTTCATTTAAAACATCAACAACCTTGGAATCAATGCCTTAACAAAATGGGGATTAGAGACGCTGCTGTCAGGAGGATGATCATTCAGCAGAAGAAATGGTCTTGAGACTGAGCTGCCTTGCTTATTCACACGCCATTCTCAACAGAGCAACCAAGGAGATGCTGTTAGAGTGTCAGTCAGATCATCTCTCACTTCTTCACAACCTTCCCCTGGCTGTGCATCTCATACACAATAAAATTCAAAATCTTTCCTCTGGCCTATAAGACCCTACAAATCTGCTTCCTTGCAACCCCCTCCTCCTCTGTCATTGGCTGTCACTGCCCAGGAGAGCATGTTCTCATGTCCCTAGCTTGAAAGTTGCAGTGAATCCCAAAGTCACTGCAGTTAGAGGCTGTTAGCACACTGTGATCTTTTCAACAGTTCCTTTCTTGCAGAAGATCTGAGTGGCTCATTCCCATGGCTGCCAGAATTGGCCAGGCTGAATTAATCAAACTCAAAGAGCAGATATTTTACCATCTAATTTTTTTTATTTTAGTCATCATACATATTTGCTAATCTATTCTCCCATAAATTCAACTTAATTGGGATAAAAAACCTTTTAATTATTAAAAATATAGATTATTAAATTTTTTGAGAAATTAATTTGCATCTTTCTCTGGTATTCACATTAAGAAGCCTCAGGGTAACATTATGTTGACTAATAGAGGTGATTAAGAAGAGAATTTAAGAAAAAATTATAGTCTTTTACATTTGCCACATGTTTATGAATTCTAGTACTCTTCATTTCCTTTAATTTGAATTTCTATTTGGGGCCATTCCCATTCAGCCTGAAAAACTTCATTTTAACTTCTTTAATCTTAGAATGTTTTACTCCATCATCATCTTGCTTCTAAATTAATAATTTGAATTTTTAGAGCAGTTCTAGGTTTATAGAGAAAATGAAAAGGAAGTACTGAGAGTCCCACATACCCTCTCCTCTTTCCCCTCATCTGTTGTTAACATCCTACATTAGTTTAAAGATTTGTTACAGTTGATGAGCCAATATTGATACAATATTGCTAACTAAGTTCATAGTTTACATTAGGGTTCACTCTTTGTCCTTCATTCTATGGATTTTGACAACTGTATGATGTGCTAGTTGCTTCAGTCATGTCCGACTCTTTGCGACACTATGGATTATAGCCTACCAGGCTCCTCTTCCATGGGATTCTCCAGGCAAGAATGCTGGAGTGGGTTGTCATGCCCTCCTCCAGAGGATCTTCCCAACCCAGGGATGGAACCCACATCTCTGAAGTCTCCTGCATTGGCAGGCAAGTTCTTTACTACTAACACTACCTGGGAAGCCCCTGTATGATTATATGAACGTTTGTGTCCAAAATTATGTATCATGTAAAATATTTTCACTGCTCTAAATATATCCTGTGCTTTACCTATTCATTCCTCTCCAAAACCCCTGACAACGCTGATCTTTTTACTCTGTCTGTAATTTTGCCTTTTCCAGTGTCATCCTGTGGAAATCATATGTGACGGTTAACTTTATGTGTCAATTTGACTGTGCCATGGGTTATCAAGATATTTGATTAAACATTATTCTGGGTATGTTTGTGAGGATGTTTCTGGATAAAAATAATATTTGAACTGATAGATGAAATAAAGCAGAGTGCTCTCCCCAGTGTGGGTAGGAGGCCTCATCTAATTCACTGAAGGTCTGAATAGAACAAAAAGACTGAGAGATGGAGAATTTTCTTTCTTTGCTTACTGTCTTTGAGCTGGGACTTTGCTCTTCTCCTGCTTTTGAACTTGGATTAGAACTTACATTATTGTCTCTCCTGGGTCTTCAGCTTGCTGAATGCAGATCTAGAAACTTGTTAGCCTCCATAATTGCATGAGCCATAATTCCTTATAATAAATCTTGGTATATATGTATATAAATAGGCTTTTCAGATTGGCTTCTTTCACTTAGTAATATATATTTAATATTTCTCTTTGTCTATTTGTGGCTTTTTGACAGCTCATTTCTTTTTATCATTAAATAGTATTTCATTGTCCAAATGTACCATTGTTGCACCATTCACATTTTAGTTGCTTTCAAGTTTTGACAGATATGAGTTATATTTCTGTAAATCAGTGTGTAGCTTTTGTGTGGACAAACATTTGCAACTCCTTTGGGTAAATACCAAGGAATGAGATTGCTGGATCATACAGTAAGAGTGTGTTTAGTTTATAGGGAACTGCCAAACTGTTGTCCAAAGTGGCTACATAATTTTTCATTCTCACAGCAATGATCACCTTTGTTTTGAAAAATATTGTTAGTCATAGAATTGGGGGTTGAAATCTTTTTCTTTGCATTAGAAGATGTCATCCTCCTGTCTCTGTCCTCCATTCCTCCTGGTCAGAAGTCAGCAGCCATTGTTGTTTCTGTGGATGATTTCAATACATTTTCTTTATCTTTGCTTTTCAGTAATTTAACTATGATGCAGCAATTTGTTGGTTTCTTATAATTTCCTGAATAAATTTCTTGCCTGGATAAACTCCTCCTACAATTAAATGACTAGATAAGAATGCTTTAAAATAGTCATGTCGATTATTTTTATACAAAGAATTTAGTAGTATGCTAGACACATAGTTCAGTTCAGTCGCTCAGTCATGTCTGACTCTCTGCGACCCCGTGAATTGCAGCACGCCAGGCCTCCCTGTCCATCACCAACTCCCAGAAGTCACTCAAACTCACGTCCATCGAGTCAGTGATGCCATCCAGCCATCTCATCCTCTGTCGTCCCCTTCTCCTCCTGCCTCCAATCCCTCCCAGCATCAGAGTCTTTTCCAATGAGTCAACTCTTTGCATGAGGTGGCCAAAGTATTGGAGTTTCAGCGTTAGCATCAGTCCTTCCAAAGAACACCCAGGACTGATCTCCTTTAGAATGGACTGGTTGGATCTCCTTGCAGTCCAAGGGACTCTCAAGAGTCTTCTCCAACATCACAGTTCAAAAGCATCAATTCTTCGGCACTCAGCTTTCTTCACAGTCCGACTCTCACATCCTTACATGACCACTGGAAAAACCATAGACTTGACTAGATGGACCTTTGTTGGCAAAGTAATGTCTCTGCTTTTGAATATGCTATCTAGGTTGGTCATAACTTTCCTTCCAAGAAGTAAGCATCCTTTAATTTCCTGGCTGCAATCACCATCTACAGTGATTTTGGAGGCCAAAAAAATAAAGTCTGACACTGTTTCCACTGTTTCCCCATCTATTTGCCATGAAGCGATGGGACCAGATGCCATGATCTTAGTTTTCTGAATGTTTTATACAAAGAATTTAGTAGTATGCTAGACACATAGTAGTAGCTGTTACTATAGAAATATGCTTTCAGGTTATCTGTGAAAATATACAATTAATTATTTCATTTAGATATTTTAAACCATAACTAAGAAATATTAATTATGAAATTACTTTTTAAGAAAACATTGTTCCTCATAGATGGAGGAAAGGTACACTACAGTTTATAAGCAAACTATAAACTGTAAAGGTAAACTAGAGCAGAGGTAAACTAAGCATTACTCATTACAAATTATAAATTAAGTGAATATAAACTATATGGATTTTTTTTGCACACTAATTCTGCAGAGAGATGTACAAATGTTATGATTCAGTAAAGACTTTAGATGAATAATCTCAAAAAAGGAGGTGAGTGGAAAGGATTAAAACCCAGGAAGAGGCTGCTTACATTCTTTGAAGTAGAAAATACTGAGGCTTTACTGTGAACTGTAGAACACTTTACAATTAGGTCATGGGAATTAAGAAGAAGAGATGTATTTGTTTTGTTTCTTTTTGATGGCTCCTCCTAGAATTGTTTTCTTTTCTCCAAAATAATGGTTTGTTTCAAGACAATAATAACAAATTTATATATGGTCCTTTCCTAGTTTACAAAGAATTTTTAACACATTTTATCTCCTTTAATTCTTAATAAAGTAAATAAGATCATTACCTCTCATTTATTTATGGGATCAACACGCCCAACTTGTGACAAATGTGGGCATTGAACCATAACTTTCAATGCCAAACCCCATTCAGATGAATATTCCACCATTTTACTGTAGCAAATAAATACTAAATAAATAGCCCCTCATACAGTGAAGTGAATCTGCAATAACTAAAACCCAAACACCAAAATTCGGTGAATTGAGCTTTATCTCTTTTTTTTGTATTTTTTTCTCTAACATTGTTTTTTTTTTTAATTTTTTTATTTTTTAAAATAAATTTATTTATTATAATTGGAGGCTAATTACTTTACAATATTGTATTGGTTTTGCCATACATCAACATGAATCCTCCATGGGTGTACATGTGTTCCCCATCTTAAACCCCGCCTCCCACCTCCCTCCCCATCCCATCCCTCTGGGTCATCCCAGTGCACCAGCCCCGAGCACCCTGTATCATGCATCGAACCTGGACTGGCAATTCATTTCACATATGATAATACACATGTTTCAATGCCATTCTCTCAAACCATCCCACACTTGCCCTCTCCCACAGAGTCCAAAAGACTGTTCTATGCATCTGTGTCTCTTTTGCTGTCTCGCATACAGGGTTATCATTACCATCTTTCTAAATTCCATATATATGCATTAATATACTGTATTGGTGTTTTTCTTTCTGGCTTACTTCACTCTGTATAATCGGCTCCAGTTTCATCCACCTCATTAGAACTGATTCAAATGTATTCTTTTTAATGGCTGAGTAATATTCCATTGTGTATATGTACCACAGCTTTCTTATCCATTCGTCTGCTGATGGACAATCTAGGTTGCTTCCATGTCCTGGCTATTATAAACAGCGCTGCGATGAACATTGGGGTACATGTGTCCCTTTCAATTCTGGTTTCCTCGGTGTGTATGCCCAGCAGTGTGATTGCTGAGTCATATGGCAGTTCTATTTCCAGTTTTTTAAGGAATCTCCACACTGTTCTCCATAGTGGCTGTACTAGTTTGCATTCCCACCAACAGTGTAAGAGGGTTCCCTTTTCTCCACACCCTCTCCAGCATATTGCTTGTAGACTTTTGGATCGCAGCCATTCTGACTGGCATGAAATGGTACCTCACTGTGGTTTTGATTTGCATTTCTCTGATAATGAGTGATGTTGAGCATCTTTTCATGTGTTTGTTAGCCATCTGTATGTCTTCTTTGGAGAAATGTCTGTTTAGTTCTTTGGTCCATTTTTTGATTGGATCATTTATTTTTCTGGAATTGAGCAAACTGAGCTTTATCTGAGATCTGAAGCACTGCCAGGAGTTTCAGAGACATAGGAGAGAGATTTACATGCAGATTTACATACAGATGTACAGTAAACAGCAGCAGGACATACTGAAGAGAAAGAAAGCACAGTTTTTGTGTTGTACCCTAAGGATGAATTTAGAGAAGCAAAAAGAGTGAATAGGATAGGGGGAATGTAATGCAGACCAAAGAATGCAGAGCAAGGGGAAGAGAAATTTCAGGAGAAATGACCAAGTATCAAAAAGCCCTGAGGGGAGAGTGTAATGCAAAAAACAATCCAACAAAAAGAATGATCACAAATACTAGCTATACTGGTACCACAACTGCAACAAAGAAACATTTAGACCATGCCTATAATATGCACTACTTCCTAAACACAGTGGGATTGAGTAACAAGTCTCAGAGCCACAGCTTCTAAGAGATGACACAAAATTTAAAGCAGGTGTGACTGACTTCCAGAATCCAATCTTGTGGCAACTCACAATGTAAAATTGTGCACAACATATTATGCTATCATATTAAGATACGAGGTATTGAATGGGGGCTTCCCTGGTGGTTCAGATGGTAAAGAATCTGCCTCCAATATAGGAGACGTGGGTTTGATCCCTAGGTTGGTAAGATCCCCAAAGAAAGGAATGGCAACTCAGTCCAGTATTCTTGCCTGGAGAATTCCATGGACAGAGGAGCCTGGCGGGCTATGACTGAGTGAGTGACTAACGTTTCATTTCACTTCACTTTCGCATCACAGAGGAGGCTGTAAATGCATGAGTGGGTACAAAATGAGAAAATGAGGTCCGGGAGGCCAGAGAGAAAGGCACTAAGGACAGTGGGGTAGCACTGACACAGTAAGTGCTTCACGCCTAATAAAACCTTTAGGTGGGAGAAGCAGTTTTAAAAAAAGTCATTTCAAATCTGGAATTACCGAAACATCTTCTGTAAAGATGTTCCTAGGTTTGCCCAGAGTGGGACTGCTGCTGTCAAACAACATGATTTTTATTTAAATTTGCAGTAAAAAACTCAGTCAGGGATTATCTGAGTCAGCAATAACATTTAATATTTGTATATTCCTCTTAAAGTTTTCAAAGAGGTGTTGCACACATAATACCATTTGGTTCTTAGAAATTCTGTGAAGACGTTATTGATGTTTCAAGTCTTTTTAGAAGAAAAGAAATCATCTCAGTGAGGCCCAGTGGTAGAAAAAGCCTGGGCCAGGCATTAGACAGACATGGTTTCATATCTGGGCAGAGCCTGACAGTTACTAGTTTGCTACACTGGATGAGTTATTAACTTTCCTGGACCCCAAGGTCCTATATGCAAAATAAGGATTATGGTTTATAGTTTGCCATGTTTCTTATTAATATCATGTAGGATCATTGTTTGCTGTTTAGTCACTAAATCATGTCCAACTCTTTGAGACCCCATGGACTGTAACCCTCCAGACTCACAAAAAGATAAAGCTCAATCTGGCTTGCCACAATTTTAGAGGTTTCATTTTTGGCTGATCAGAATGACTGGGAATCATGACTGGAAACAAGCAAAATTGTGCCCCAAACCTGTCGTGAAGTTGTCTGATTGTAGCCCAATCTTTAGGCTAAGAAAACCTCCTCAAACCCACTCTCGCACAGTCCTCATTGAAGCCCATTCCCGACACTTCAGAGTAGACCTTGTGCATGTCACAGGGGATGAGCGGAAACTCTTAGAAGAGGTGGCTTGCTGCTGCAACCCTCTGTCTTTGTGCTGGCACCATTGCATTGAGAAATGTCCTTTTGAGAAGCTGGTGACTGGCTGGCTTGTGTTTTTGGTCACAGCTAATAATCAACTGAAGGCACATTCTTTGGGCGCCTATTGCGTACAAGCTCGGTGCTTTGTTCTCTTCTAAATCCTGCCCAAGGTGCAAAGGAGGGAGGAAGAAACATAGACACTACAAGGACTTTCCACATTGAAGGAAGTTCTGTGGAGAACATAAGACAACCAGTATCTTGTTAACTGGTGAAATGTGTGTTTCCCTGATTAGAAGACTTAGGCATGAATTCTACCTGGATGCTTTCTTATTATGCTCAAGGGGACCATTTTCTTCAGAGATGTGTTGGTGAATCAGCACATATAGATTCATTTTATTTTCAGCTCTTGGGAATTCAAGAAACAGATTTCTTCTAGGAAAATGTCCAAGGTAATGCTTGGAATTTCTTGAATAAACAAATGGTGGTGGGACACATGTGTGTGTTCTTATTTTTTTAATCTGTTTTATCTATTATCTATTTAATCTATCTCATTTTTAAAAGGAAGTATGGAAATCGATCAGCCAGTTTTTCACCTGTTTGTTTAAGCCAACTTGTCCTTTGATGTCAGGAATTTATAAGAAGTAAAATACATAGAATGAGAATTTTGACATATCTGTCACATATCATTTCAACTTCAATGAAGAAAATGTATTCTTTGCAATAAGAAAGCTCTATTTATATATACTGAATATTATTCAGGAGTATTCTTGGGAAGTACTTCCCTGGTGGTTCAGTAGTAAAGAATCCACCTGCCAATTCAGGAGACATGGGTTCAATCCCTGGGTCGGGAATATCCCCTGGAGAAGGAAATGGCAACCCACTGTAGTGTTCTTCCCTGAGAAATCCCATGGTCAGAGGATCCTGGTGGGATATAGTCCATGGGGTCGCCAAGAGTCAGACAAGACTTAGTGACAAAACAACATCAACAACATTCTCGGGAAAATATGTGTTTCTGTGTGTTGTTTTCACTTTTGGTAGTGTACTTGCATAGCTGGATCCCACAGGTAAATACTTCCTGAGGAATAATGACAGAACAATAGACATTATCCTGGTGGCAGTTACAATGAGAAGCATATTAATTTCTAGTATGGGCTTTAGGTGCACAGGCTTTAGTCGCTGCAGCTCATGGGGGCCAGAGTGCTGGCTCAAAAGTTGTGGTACACAGGCTAAGTTGCTCCTTAGTATGTAGGATCTGCTCAGACCAGGAACTGAACCCATGTCCCTTGCATTGGCAAGCAAATTCTTAACTACTAACCACAGGGAAATCCTCTTGTTAAATTGCAACTGTTTATATGTTCAGGATCATAGCTATTTGGTTGGTTATATATGCTGCAAATGAACAGAGATCATTCTGTCATTTTTGAGATTGCAGCCAAGTACTGCATTTTGGACTCTTTTGTTGACCATGATGGCTACTCCATTTCTTCTAAGGGATTCCTGCCTGCAGTAGTAGATATAATGGTCATCTGAGTTAAATTCACCCATTCCAGTCCATATCAGTTCGCTGATTCCTAGAATGTCGACATTCACTCTTGCCATCTCTTGTTTGACCACTTCCAATTTGCCTTGATTCATGGACCTGACATTCCAGGTTCCTATGCAATATTGCTCTTAACAGCATCAGACCTTGCTTCTATCACCAGTCACATCCACAGCTGGGTATTCTTTTTGCTTTGGCTCCATCCCTTCATTCTTTCTGGAATTATTTCTCCACTGATCTCCAGTAGCATATTGGGCACCTACTGACCTGGGGAATTTCTCTTTCAGTATCCTATCATTTTGCCTTTTCATACTGTTCATGGGGCTCTCAGAGCAAGAATACTGAAGTGGTTTGCCATTCCCTTCTCCAGTGGACCACATCATGGCATCTGGTCCCATCACTTCATGGGAAATAGATGGGGAAACAGTGGAAACAGTGTCAGACTTTATTTTTCTGGGCTCTAAAGTCACTACAGATGGTGACTGCAGCCATGAAATTAAAAGACGCTTACTCCTTGGAAGAAAGTTATGACCAACCTAGATAGCACATTCAAAAGCAGAGACATTACTTTGCCAACAAAGGTTCATCTAGTCAAGGCTATGGTTTTTCCAGTGGTCATGTATGGATGTGAGAGTTGGACTGTGAAGAAAGCTGAGCACTGAAGAATTGATGCTTTTGAACTGTGGTGTTGGAGAAGACTCTTGAGAGTCCCTTGGACTGCAAGGAGATCCAACCAGTCCATTCTGAAGGAGATCAGCCCTGGGATTTCTTTGGAAGGAATGATGCTAAAGCTGAAACTCCAGTACTTTGGCCACGTCATGCGAAGAGTTGACTCATTGGAAAAGACTCTGATGCTGGGAGGGATTGGGGGCAGGAGGAGAAGGGGACGACAGAGGATGAGATGGCTGGATGGCATCACTGACTCGATGGACGTGAGTCTGAGTGAACTCTGGGAGCTGGTGATGGACAGGGAGGTCTGGCATGCTGCGATTCATGGGGTCGCAAAGAGTCGGACACGACTGAGCGACTGATCTGATCTGATCTGATCTGATATGCTGCAAATGCTTTTTCTCATTCAATAAGCTTGCCATTTCTCTGTCTTGATAATTAAATTTAATAGAAACACCTTATTTTAATGTGTTTGATTAATTTTCCCATTTTGTTCATTAATTTTGTTCAACAATATCTCTTTATCATGAGATTCTAAAAATATTCTCCTATATTATTCTTTTTTTTTAATTTTATTTTATTTTTAGACTTTACATAACTGTATTAGTTTTGCCAAATATCAAAATGAATCCGCCACAGGTATACATGGTTCCCCATCCTGAACCCTCCTCCCTCCTCCCTCCCCATTCCATCCCTCTGGGTCGTCCCCGTGCACCAGCCCCAAGCATCCAGTATCGTGCATCGAACCTATATATTATTCTTGAAAAACTGTATTATTTTGCTTTTCACCCTGGGTTCTGGAATTGATTTTTTTGAGTGAGGTAGAGGTCTACATGGATGATTGACTATTTCAACACTATTTATTAAAGAGAATTATTCTCTCTCAACTGCCCTGCCATCCCACATTTGTCATAAATTCACTGTCCGTATACTAAGCGACCTTGTACTTGGGCCTTATGCCCTTTTCTATTCTTTTATTTGTCTATCCATACACCAATAATAGATTGGCCCACTTTTAAAGAACACTGCTATCTAGTAGAACAATTTCTCTCATTCTGTTTTTCTTTGGCTTAATTTATTCTTAGCTGTGTATTTCCCCATGTACTTTCCTATTAGTTGGTCATGATACACAAAGAAATTTGAAATCTAAGTTGGGATTGCACTGAAATTCTAGTTAATTTGTTGATAATTAATGTCCCTAAAAAACTCTGTCAGTCCAGGAAGGTTGCATATCTCTCAATTTATTTAGGTCATTTAAAATTTTCCTTAAAAACATTTATAATTTTCTACACAGAAAATCTGCCCAACTTTAATAAAATTTACTCATAGGTATATACTATTTTCAATGTTCTTGAAAATGATATTTAATAGTTTTGTATTTGTTAATAGACCCTGATGCTGGGAAAGATTGAAGGCAGGAAGAGAAGGGGACAACAGAGGATGAAGTGGTTGGACGACACCACTGACTCAGTTAACACGAGTTTGAGCAGGTTCTGGGAGTTGGTGATGGATGGGGAAGCCTAGCGTGCTGCAGTCCAGGGAGTCACAAAGAGTGGGACGAGACTTAGTCCCACTGAACAACAACAATAGTACTAATACAGTTGAGTTTTATGTTGATCATGAGCCCATGTATTTTGCTAAACTGACCTATATAATAATTTGTCAGTTTATATAGATTTTCTCTGTGTCCAATAATATCATTTGTGAATAATCTATGGAGTTAGTCTCACTCGAGTTTCAGATTAAGCAGTCCTCCGGACTGCTAAGTCTGGCCAAGATCTCTGACACCCAGTGAGTTTCCCAGAACCAACCACAGGTTTCAAAATTTGGTAGAAGGACTCAGAACTCACTGAAAGCTATTACGTCCATGCTTAATCACTCAGCCATGTCCAACTCTTTGCAACCCTTTGGACTATAGCCCACCAGGCTCCTCTGTCTGTGGGATTTCCCAGGCAAAAATATTGGACTGGGTTGCCATTTCCTCTTCCAGGGGATCTTTCTGACCCAGGGATTGAACCCATGTCTCCAGCCTCGGCAGTGGATTCCCATCAGGAAAGTCCCTCTGAAAGCTACGAGACTGATAGTCATATTATTAAAGTTAGGGATACAAATTAGAACCCTTCAAAGGAAAAGACACAATGGGACAAGGTCTGGGAAGATGTGGAGCTTCTGGTTGTCCTCTCCCTGTGGAGCCATGAATGACATTACCTCTTCCTGGCCATATGAGCGGTAACACATACAGAGTATTCCTGCCAACCAGGGAGCTCACCTGAGCTTCTGTGTCCAAAACTTTTGCTGAGACTCCATTGCCTAGGCATGATTGAATCATTGACCCTGTGGTTGAACTCAGTGCTCAGCCTCCTCTCCCCAGAGATTCAGCTGATATTACTTGGCCCAATGAGCCCATCGAGAACCATCTCATTAGCACAAACTATGATGTGGCATCTGGCTCATCATGAATAACAAAGACACTCTAGCACTCAGGAAACTCCAAGTGTATAGAAGTTATCTCCCAAACATCTGGGCAAAGGCCAGACCTGTCTTCGGAAGACAAATTCCCTTCTATGTGATTTTTTTCTTTCTTCTTTGTCTTTATTCATGTTTATTTCCTTTTCTTGATACATTGCATAGGATTCCAGCGTATTCTAAAACAGTAGTGCCAACCGTGGGCACTAGTGTTTTGTTTCTGATCTTCAAGTGGCTGTTTTCAATATCACCATTAAGACATCCTATATCATATTAGAAAACTTTTCTTTTATTCCAAGTTTGTTAAAAATGGAGATTTTGTCAACAAAGTGGAGCTTTCTTTACTTTGTTTGCATCTGATATTTGTATAGTTTTCTTTAGTTTGTAAATGTAGCTAATTACATGGATGTTCTAGTGTCAAAAACATATGCATTGACGGAACAAACAAAGTTTGGTTATGATTCATCCTTTTAAACTGTTAATAAATTCTATTAGCTGATTTTTCCATTTTATTCATGAATAAAGTTTTTATGGATTTTTAAAAAAAAAAATCATTTAATGTCTTTTTTGGGTTTTGGAAACAGAGTTATGCTGGCTTCAAAATGCAAGTTTGGGAGTGCTCCCTTTAAAAAAATTTTCTCAGAGAGCCTACATATTATTAGATGGGCTTCCCAGATGGCTCAGTGGTAAAGAATCCTGCCAAGCAGGAGGTTTGATCCCTGGATTGAGAGGATCCCATGGAGAAGGAAATGACAACCCATTCCAGTATTCTTGCCTGGGAAATCTCATGGACAGATGAGCCTGGCGAGCCACAGTTCATGGAGTTGCAAAAGAGTTGGACACGACTTAATGACTAAACAACAACAATACATCAACAACATGTATTATTGGTACTATACGATCCTGAATGTTTGGTAGAATTCCCTAGGTGAAATGATTTGGACCAAATTTCAATTATGACATGCAATGTTTTTAATCATAATAGGAACATGGACTTTCTATTTCCTTTTATATTACTTCTGTTAAGTTAATGCTTTAATAAACGTATTTTTTATTTTTAATCTCTGTCCTTTTCATTACAGGGGACTGGAATGCAAAAGTAGGAAATCAAGAAACACTTGGAGTAACAGGCAAATTTGGCCTTGGAATACGGAATGAAGTAGGGCAAAGACTAATAGAGTTTTTCCAAGAAAATGCACTGCTCATAGCAAACACCCTCTTCCAACAACACAAGAGAAGACTCTACACATGGACATCACCAGATGGTCAACACCTAAATCAGATTGATTATATTCTTTACAGCCAAAGATGGAGAAGCTCTATACGGTCAACAGAAACAAGACCAGGAGCTGACTGTGGCTCAGATCATGAATTCCTTACTGCCAAATTCAGACTGAAATTGAAGAAAGTAGGGAAAATTACTAGACCATTCAGGTATGACCTAAATCAAATCCCTTATGATTATACACTGGAAGTGAGAAATAGATTTAAGGGACTAGATCTGATAGAGTGCCTGATGAACTATGGACTGAGGTTCGTGACACTGTACAGGAGACAGGGATCAAGACCATCCCCATGGAAAAGAAATGCAAAAAAGCAAAATGGCTGTCTGGGGAGGCCTTACAAATAGCTGTGAAAAGAAGAGAAGCGAAAAGCAAAGGAGCAAAGGAAAGATATAAGCATCTGAATGCAGAGTTCCGAAGAATAGTAAGGAGAGATAAGAAAGCCTTCCTCAGGGATCAATGCAAAGAAATAGAGGAAAACAACAGAATGGGAAAGACTAGAGATCTCTTCAAGAAAATTAGAGATACCAAGGGAACATTTCATAAAAAGATGGGCTCAATAAAGGACAGAAATGGTATGGACCTAACAGAAGCAGAAGATATTAAGAAGAGGTGGCAAGAATACACAGAAGAACTGTACAAAAAAGATCTTCATGACCCAGATAATCACAATGGTGTGATCTCTCACCTAGAGCCAGATATCCTGGAATGTGAAGTCAAGTGGGCCTTAGAAAGCATCACTACGAACAAAGCTAGTGGAGGTGATGGAATTCCAGCTGAGCTATTTCAAATCCTGAAAGATGATGCTGTGAAAGTGCTGCACTCAACATGCCAGCAAATTTGGAAAACTCCGCAGTGGCCACAGGACTGGAAAAGGTCAGTTTTCATTTCAATTGCAAAGAAAGGCAATGCCATACAATGCTCAAACTACCGCACAATTGTACTCATCTCACAAGCTATTAAAGTGCTCAAAATTCCAAGCCAGGCTTCAGCAATACGTGAACCGTGAACTTCCAGATGTTCAAGCTGGTTTTAGAAAAGGCAGAGGAACCAGAGATCAAATTGCCAACATCCGCTGGATCATGGAAAAAGCAAGAGAATTCCAGAAAAACATCTATTTCTGGTTTATTGACTATGCCAAAGCCTTTGACTGTGTGGATCACAATAAACTGTGGAAAATTCTTCAAGAGAAGGGAATACTAGGCTACCTGACCTGCCTCTTGAGAAACCTATGTGCAGGTCAGGAAGTAACAGAACTGGACATGGAACAACAGACTGGTTCCAAATAGGAAAAGGAGTACATCAAGGCTGTATATTGTCACCCTGCTTATTTAACTTTTATGCAGAGTACATCATGAGAAACGCTGGGCTGGAAGAAGCACAAGCTGGAATCAAGATTGCCAGGAGAAATATCAATCACCTCAGATATGCAGATGACACCACCCTTATGGCAGAAAGTGAAGAGGAACTAAAAAGCCTCTTGATGAAGGTGAATGAGGAGAGTGAAAAAGTTGGATTAAAACTCAACATTCAGAAAACGAAGATCATGACATCTGGTCCCATCAGTTCATGGGAAATAGATGGAGAAACAGTGGAAACAGTGTCAGACTTTATTTTGGGAGGCTCCAAAATCACTGCAGATGGTGACTGCAGTCATGAAATTAAAAGAAGCTTACTCCTTGGAAGAAAAGTTATGACCAACCTAGATAGCATATTGAAAAGCAAAGATATTACTTTGCCAACAAAGGTCCGTCTAGTCAAGGCTATGGTTTTTCCTGTGGTCATGTAGGGATGTGAGAGTTGGACTGTGAAGAAAGCTGAGTGCCGAAGAATTGATGCTTTTGAACTGTGGTGTTGGAGAAGATTCTTGAGAGTCCCTTGGACTGCAAGGAGATCCAACCAGTCCATTCTGAAGGAGATCAGCCCTGGATGTTCTTTGGAAGGAATGATGCTGAAGTTGAAACTCCAGTACTTTGGCCACCTCATGCGAAGAGTTGACTCATTGGACAAGACTCTGATGCTGGGAGGGATTGGGGGCAGAAGGAGAAGGGGACGACAGAGGATGAGATGGCTGGATGGCATCACTGACTCGATGGATGTGAGTCTGAATGAACTCTGGGAGTTGGTGATGGACAGGGAGGCCTGGCGTGCTTTGATTCATGGGGTGGCAAAGAGTCGGACACGACTGAGCAGCTGAACTAAACTGAACGCATTCTTATAAAAGTTGCTCATATTATCCTGTATTTTTCAGTGACTGCATGATCTACAGTTGTATCTCTTAACAGTTATTTTCTCCCACCATTTTGAAAATTTCACTTCATTATCCTTTGACTTCACTTTTTTTCCTTGAGAAGTCAGATGATGACAGTTCTTATTCTTTCCATGAAATCTGAATTTTTTCCTCTGGCTACTTTTTACATTTTATCTTTAACTTTAGTTGTACTTTAGTTTTACTCTGATGTTTCTAGATTGTCTGTGTGTGTATGTGTGTGTGTGTGTGTGTGTGTGTGTGTGTGTGTGTGTGTGTGTTTATCTTGCTAGGGGGTTACTGGGCCTTTTGCCTTCTAATAATTTTGGAAAATACTCTCAGATATTTCTTCTCCTCCAATCTTTGTCTTATTTCTTTTAGTAACTACTATTTTGTATTGTTTTGAATTCTATCATTATTAATATTCTCTCTCTCTCTCTCTCTCTCTCTCTCTCTCTCTGCCTTATGTGTGTGTGTGTGTGAATTCTTTTTGTCTCTCTATGAGTTATTCTGGATACTTTCCTCTGACCTGACTTCCAGCCTATTAATTCTCTCTTCAGCCATGTACAGATTGTAACCTGAAGTTAAACTCACCTTTCAAGTTTTATCTTCTATCATATTTTTTAATTTCAAAGTTTCTATTTGATTCTTTTTCAAATATATATCATTTTTATTGCCTTTAGTTCTTGGCTAAAATAAATAAGAACATAGTAAGTATAGTTTAAAAATCTGTGAACTATGGTTCCAAAATCTGGTGCTCTGGTTGTTTTGATTTTTCTGGTGTGTATGTTTGTTTTTTAATGTGCCTGGCTCTGTTTTGTTGTGTCCTAGTTATAGTTATTGGAGTTTTATTTGTAAGAAAAATTTAAGGACTAGAATAAATGTGAAGGTTTGGTTAGTTTGTCTAAATTACCTAGCCTACTATTACTGGAAAAGAAAGAGCTAGAGTAATCTTTTAAAGATTTAAATAAAATTATGCCACTTCCTGACTTAAATCTTTTCAATAACTCCCCATGGAGTGTAGAATAAAATGTAAATTCTGTTCCTAGTTAAGGATTCCTGGGTGGCTCAGTGGTAAAGAATCTGCCTGCCAATGCAGGAGATGCAGATTTGATCCCTAGGTCAGGAAGATTCCCTGGAGCAGGAAATGGCAAGCCACTCCAGTATTCTTGTCTGGAGAATCCCACGGACACAGAAGACTTGTGGGCTATTGTCCATGGGATTGCAAAGAGGCAGACATGACTAAGTGACTGAGCCCATAAAAACTGAGCACATACCACTTCCTGCTTTAAATTTTTTCAATGACTTCCCATAGAGCTTAGAATAAAATCTAAATTCTGTTTGTAGTTAAGATAACATCTTCACCGTCATTGCATTTTTTAGTTTTTCCTAATTCAGGCAGCTTATTTTTGTTTCCACTCACCCCTGGCTCTTTGAGTGGCTAACTGATCTTTTAGTTTTCAGTGAAATATGACTTCCTCAAGGGAAAACCTGACCTAACTAAACTGTTCAATTTAATATTTTCTATCACTAGGTTTACTTTCTTGATAACATTTACCAACATCAGTGGTTATTTGGTTGTTATTATTATTTGCTTTTTTATTCTTTTTCCCCTACCACTAGAATATATACTTTGAGAACTGGGACTGCTTCTCTAGTAGCTAGCATGAAGCCTCACTCAAAATTCAGTAAGCAAGGTTTTAATGAAGGTTGTATTAGTGCTGAGAATAAATTTAAAAATAGAAGTAATCATTGTTTCTGTCATTTTTGTTGTAGTAGTGGCAGTAGCAACAATAGTTGTATTACAGTTAAAAATAGTAATATGGGCAAAGACCCAGTCCAGGAAGCACCTGGAGAGTGATTTACCAGATTAAAGAACTTGTCTGAAATTAAGGAACTTCTGGAAAGAGAGGCTTAAAATTTGGATGCATACCACTTCTCTTAAGGTTCTATGAAGCTAAAAGCCCATTGTGAGGAAGTTGATGGCAAACTTAATTTCTGAGATCAAACCCTGAGCCTTTGGAGTGGAAGCACTGACTCCAAGACCCTAGACTACCAGAGAACAAACCCTAGGGAGTATCAATAGTGAGAACTCACACAAAGGAAACCACTGTAATACAAGACCCAGAATCACCCAACCACCACAGCACCCTGTGCAGGGTGCCACAAATAAAACAATAAAGAAAACAAAAGTACAAACCCAATCATCAGCAGACAAGAGTACCACCTCACTCAGCCTTGCCCATCAGAGGAAAAACAAAGAAACAAACAAAAACTCAGCACAAATCTCACCCTTTACTAAGTTCAAACAAAGCACTGGACCAAACTTAGGAGGGCAGAAGCAAAATGGAAAAAAGAATTCAACCTTCTTCAAGGAAATATCAACTTTCCTTGAAGCCTGGGAAAAGGAAACTAGAAACACAATAACTTAAAAAAAGAATGAAAAGGCAGAGAAATACTGCACAAATGAAAGAACAAACTAGAAACACAGAAGTCTATATAAATGAAGAGGAAATAGGAAAATTTCCTGAAATTTCCTGAAAACCTGAAAAGGAATTCAGAATAATGATAGTAAAGATGATCAAAAACCTTGAAAACAAAATGGAGAAAATGCAAGAATCAATTAACAAAGACCTGGAAGAATCAAAGAAAAAAGCATACCAAGACAACACAATTACTGAAATTAAAAATACTCTAGAAGGAATCAATAACAGAATATCTGAAGCAGAAGAATGAATCAGTGAACTGGAAGATAAAATGGTGGAAATAACTTCTGAAGAGCAGAATAAAGTAAAAAGAATGAAAAGAGCTGAGGACAGTCTCAGAGACCTCTGGGACCATATCAAATGCACCAACATTCTAATTATAGGGGCCCCAGAAGAAGAGAAAAAGAAAGGGTATGAGAAAATTTTTGAAGAGATTATAGTGAAAATTTTCCCAACATGGAAAAGGAAATAGCCAATCAATCCAAGAGGCACAAAGAGTCCCATACAGGATAAACCCAAGGAAAAACACACCAAGAAACATACTAATCAAACTAACAAAGACTAGACATAAAGAAAGAGTACTAAAAGCAGCAAGGGAGAAGCAACAAGTAACACACCATAGGCTTAACAGCTGATCTTTCAGCAGAAACTCTGCAGGGCAGAAGCGAATGGCAGGATATATTTAAAGTACTGAAAGGAAAAAATCTACAACCAAGATTATTGTACCTAGCAAGGCTCTCATTCAGAATTGATGGAGAAATCAAAAGCTTTTCAGACAAGCAAAAGTTAAGAGAATTCAGTACCACCAAACCAGCTTTACAACAAATGTTAAAGGGACTTATATAGTCAAGAAATACAAGAGAAGAAAAAAGATCTACAAAATCAACCCCAAACAATTAGAAAATGCCAATAGGAACATATATATCAATAATTACTTTAAATGTAAATGGATTAAATGCTCCAACCAAAAGGCACAGACTGGATGAATGGATACAAAAACAAGACTCATATATATGCTCTCTACAAGAAACCCACTTCAGGCCTCAAGACACATATAGACTGAAAGTGAGAAAATATATTCCATGCAAATGGGAAGCAAAGAAACCTGAAGTAGAAATCCTCATATCTGACAAAATAGACCTTAAAATAAAGATTACAAGAGATAAGGAAGGACACTACATAATGATCAAGGGATCAATCCAAGAGGAAGACAACAATTGTAAATATCGATGCACCCAACATAGGAGCACCTCAATACATAAAACAAACACTAACAGACATAAAAAAAGAGAAATTAGCAGTAACACAATAATAGTAGGAGACTTTTAACACCTCACTCACACCAATGGATAGATCATCAAAACAGAAAATTAATAAGGAAACACAAGACTTAAATGATACATTAGATGAAATGGATCTCATTGATATCTTCAGGACATTCCATCCAAATGCAGAAGAATACACCTTCTTCTCAAGTGCACATGGAACATTCTCCAGGATAGACCACATTTTGGGTCACAAATCAAACCTCAGTAAATTTAAGTAAATTGAAATTGTATCAAGCATCTTCTCTGACCACAACTATGAGACTAGATATCAATTACAAGAAAAAGACTATAAGAAACACAAATACATGGGAATTAAACAACACATTTCCAAATAACCAACAGGTTACTGACAAAATAAAAAAATGTCTAGAAACAAATGACAATGAAAACACAACAACTCAAAACCTATGGGATGCAGCAAAAGCAGTTCTAAGAGGAAAGTTTATAGCAATACATTCCTATCTTAAGAAACAAGAAAAACATTGAATAGACAACCTAACTTAACACCTAAAACAACTGGAAAAAGAAGAACAAAAAAACGCCAAAATTATTAGAAGGAAAGAAACCATAAAGATCCAAGCAGAAATAAATGGAAAAGAAATGAAAGAAACAATAGTAAAGATTAATAAAACAAAAAGTGGCTCTTTGAGAAGATAAACAAAATTGACAAACCTTTAGCCAGACTCATCAAGAAATAAAGAGAAAAGAATCAAATCAAAAAAATTAGAAATGAAAAAGGAGAGGTTACAATAGACAAAGCAGAAATACAAAGAATTATAAGAGACTATTAGGAACAACTATATGGCAATAAAATAGATAACCTGAAAGACATGTAAAGATTCTTAGAAGAGTTCAATCTTCCAAGACTGAACCAGGAAGAAATAGAAATTATAAACAACACAATTGCAAGCACTGAAATTGAAGCTGTGATCAAAAATCTTGCAAAAGACAAAAGCTCAGGACCAGACAGCTTCACAGAAGAATTCTATCAAACATTTAGAGAAGAGCTAATGCCTATTCTTCTAAGACTCTTTCAAAAAGCTGCAGAGGAAGGAACACTTCCAAATTCGTTCTATGAGGCCACCATCACCCTGATACTAAAACCAGACAAATACAACATGAAAAAAGAAAACTATAGGCCACTATCACTGATGAACATAGATGCAAAAATCCTCAACAAAATGTTAGCAAACGGAATTCAGCAACACATCAAAAAGCTCATATACCATGATCAAGTTGGGTTTATTCCAGGGATGCAAGGATTCTTCAATATACACAAATCAATCAATGTGTTACACCATATTAACAAATTGAAAGATAAAAACCATATGATAATCTTAATAGATGCAGAAAAAGCCTTTGACAAAATTCAGCTCCCATTTATGATTGAAACTCTTCAAAAAATGGGCATAGAAGGAACCTACCTCAACATAGTAAAGACCATTTTGGTAAGCCTACAACAAAGATTATTCTCAATGGTGAAAAACTGAAAGCATTCCCCATAAGATCAGGAACAAGACAAGGATGTCCACTTTCACCACTATTATTCAACGTAGCTCTGGAAGTCCTAGCTACAGCAAATAGCAAAGAAAAAGAAATTAAAGGAATCAGATCGGAAAAGAAGAAATAAAGCTCTCACTGTTTGCAGATGATATGATACTGTAAATAGAAAACCCTAAAGATAGTATCAGAAAATTCCTGGAGCTAATCAGTGAATTTAGCAAAGTTGCAGGATACAAAATCAACACACAGAAATCACTTGCATTTCTATATACTAACAATGAAAAATCAGAAAGAGCAATTAAGGAATCAATTCCATTCACCAAGGCAACAAAAATAATTAAATATCTAGGAATAAACTTATCTAAGGAGATGAAAAAAACTGTATGCAGAAAATTATAAGACACTAATGAAAGAAATCAAAGATGACATAAACAGATGGAGAGATATTCCATGTTCCTGGGTAGGAAGAATCAATATTGTGAAAATGACTATAGTCTACCAAATGCAATCTACAGATTTAATGTAATCCCTATCAAATTATCAATGGAATTTTTCACACAACTAGAACAAAATATTTTAAAATTCATACAGAAGTGCAAAAGACCCAAAATAGCCAAAGCAGTCTTGAGAAAGAAAAATGGAGCTGGAGGAAACAAACTTCCTGACTTCAGGTTATACTACAAAGCTACAGTCATCAAGACAGTATGGTACTGGCACAAAAACAGAAATATAGACCAATGGAACAAGATGGAAAGCTCAGAAATAAACCCATGCACCTATGGATACCTTATTTTTGACAAAAGAAGCAAGCATATACAATGGGGGCAAAGACAGCCTCTTCAATAAATGGTGCTGAGAAAACTGGACAGCTACATGTAAATGAATGAAATTAAAACACTTCCTAATACCATACACAAAGATAAACTCAAAATGGATTAAAGACCTAAATGTAAGACCAGAAACTATAAAACTCTTAGAGGAAAACATAGGCAGAACACTCGATGACATAAATCAAAGCAAGATCCTCTATGACCCATCTCCTAGAGTAATGGAAATAAAAACAAAATAAACAGGTGGGACCTGATTAAACTTAAAAGCTTTTACACAGCAAAGGAAACTATAAGCAAGGTGAAAAGAGAACCCTCAGAGTGGGGGAAAATAATAGCAAATGAAACAACTGACAAAGGATTAATTTCCAAAATACACAAGCAGCTCATACAACTCAATACCAGAAAAACAAACAACCCAATAAAAAAGTGGGGAAAAGACTCAAACAGACATTTCTCCAAAGAAGACATACAGATTGCTAACAAACACAGGAAAGATGCTCAATATCACTGATTATTAGAGAAATGCAAATCAAAACTACAATGAGATATCATCTCACATCATTTGGAATGGCCATCATCAAAAAGTCTACAAACGATAAATGCTGGAAAGGGTGTGGAGAAAAGGGAACACTCTCACACTGTTCGTGAGTGTAAATTGATACAGCCACTATGGAAGACAGTATGGAGATTCCTTAAAAAACTAGGAATAAACCCACCATAGGACCCGGCAATCCCACTCTTAGGCATATACCCTGAGGAAATCAAAATTTAAAGAGACACATGTATCCCAGTGTTCATTGCAGCACTATTTACAATAGCTAGAATGTGGAAGAAACTTAGATGTCCATCTACAGATAAATGGATAAAGAGGTAATGGCATATATACAAATTGGAATATATGGAATATTCGAATGGAATATTCCATTCCAGCAATGGAATATTGCTCAGCCACGAAAAGGAAAGCATTTGAGTCAGTTCTAATGAAGTGGATGAACCTAGAACCTATTATACAGAGTTAAGTGAGTCAGAAAAAGAAAGATAAATACTGTATTCTAACACATATATATGGAATCTAGAAAAGTGGTACTGAAGAATTTATTTACAGGGCAACAATGGAGAAACAGACATAGAGAATAGACCTATGGACATGGGGAGAGGGGAGGAGAGGGTGAGATGTATGGAAAGAGTAACATGGAAACTTACATATGTGAAATGGTGAAATGGATAGCCAATGGGAATTTCTTGTATGGCTCAGGAAACTCAAACAGGGGCTCTGTATCAACCTAGAGGGGTGAGAGAAGGAGATGGGAGGGAGTTTCAAAAGGGAGGGGATATATGTATACCAATGTCTGATTCATGTAGAGGTTTGACAGAAAACAGTAAAATTCTGTAAAGGAATTATCCTTCAATAAAAAATAAATAAATTAAAAAAATAATAACATGGTCATGAAAAGCAGTTAAAGTCAATACTGACTGAGTTTGAATCCTATTCTGCCATTTATTACCTGTGTGACCTTGGACAAGGTAACTAACATCTCTGCTTTGGTTTCTTCAACTTTAGAAGAGCAGTAATTAAGTCTTCACCTCTTATCCAAAACATGAGGCTGAATATGTTTCAGAATTCAGAATTTTCCTTATTTTAGAAAGGCAATGTGGTACCACAGGACTGGAAAAGGTCAGTTTTTCATTCCAATCCCAAAGAAAGGCAATGCCAAAGAATGTTCAAACTACTGCACAATTGCACTCATCTCACATACTAGCAAAGTATGTTCAAAATCCTCCAAGATCAGCTTCAAAGTATGTGAAACTTAACTTCCAGATGTTCAAGCTGGATTTAGAAAAGGCAGAGGAACCAGAGATCAAATTACCAACATCCACTGTATCATTGAAAAAGCAAGAGAGTTCCAGAAAAACAGCTACTTCTGCTTTATTGGCTACACCAGCCTTTGACCGTGTGGATCACAACAAACTGTGGAAAATTCTTTAAAGGGTGGGAATACCAGACCACCTGACCTGCCTCTTGAGAAACCCGGGTGCAGGTCAAGAAGCAACAGATAGAACTGGACATGAAACAACAGACTGGTTCCAAATTGGGAAAGGAGTAGTCAAGGCTATATATTGTCACTCTGTTTATTTAACTTATATGCAGAGTACATCATGTGAAATGCCAGGCTGGATATATCACAAGCTGGAACCAAGATTGCTGGGAGAAATATCAATAACCTCAGATACACAGATGACACCACCCTTATGGTAGAAAGTGAAGAACAAAAGAGCCTCTTGAGGAAAGTGAAAGAGGAGAGTGAAAAAGTTGGCTTAAAGCTCAACATTCAGAAAACAAAGATCATGGCATCTGGTCCCATCACTTCATGGCAAATAGATGGGAAAACAGTGGAAACAGTGTCAGACTTTATTTTTGGGGGCTCCAAAATCACTGCAGATGGTGATTGGAGCCATGAAATTAAAAGACGCTTACTCCTTGGAAGGAAAGTTATGACCAACCTAGATAGTATATTGAAAAGCAGAGGTATTACTTTGCCAACAAAGGTCCATCTAGTCAAGGCTATGGTTTTTCCCGTAGTCATGTATGGATATGATGTTCGGACTGTGAAGAGGGCTGAGTGCCAAAGAATTGATGCTTTTGAACTGTGGTGTTGGAGAAGACTCTTGAGAGTCCCTTGGACTGCAAGGAGATCCAACCAGCCCATTCTAAAGGAGATCAGTCCTGGGTGTTCTTTGGAAGGAATGATGCATGAGCTGGCATGGCCACCTCATGCAAAGAGTTGACTCATTGGAAAAGACTCTGATGCTGGGAGCGATTGGGGGCAGGAGGAGAAGGGGATGACAGAAGATGAGATGGCTGGATGGCATCACCGACTCGATGGACATGAGTTTGAGTGAACTCTGGGAGTTGGTGATGGACAGGGAGGCCTGGCGTGCTGCAATTCATGGAGTCGCAAAGAATCAGACATGACTGAGCAACTGAACTGAACTGAACTGAAAGTTCAACATTCAGAAGACTAAGATTGTGGCATCTGATCCCATCACTTCATGGCTAATAGAAACAATGGAAGACTTTCTTTTCTTGGGCTCCAAAATCACTGCAGATGGTGACTGCAGCCATGAATTTAAAAGATGATTGATTCTTGGAAGAAAATGTATGACCAGCCTAGACAGCATATTAAAAAGCAGAGACATTACTTTGCCAACAAATGTCCATCCAGTCAAAACTATAGTTTTTCCAGTAGTCATGTATGGACGTGAGGGTTGGATCATAAAGAAAGCTGAGCGCCAAAGAATTGATGCTTTTGACCTCTTGTGTTGGAGAATACTCTTGAGACTCCCTTGGACTACAAAGAGATCCAACCAGTCCATCCTAAAGGAAATCAGTCCTGAATAGTCATTGGAAGGACTGATGCTGAAGTTTAAACTCCAATTCTTTGGCCACCTGATGTGAAGAACTTTCTCATTAGAAAAGTCCCTGATTCTGGGAAAGATTGAAGGCAGGAGGAGAGAGAACAACAGAGGATGAGATAGTTGGATGGCATCACCAACTTGAAGGACATGAGTTTGAGCAAGCTCCAAGAGTTGGTGATGGTCAGGGAAGCCTGGCGTGCTGCAGTCCATGGGGTTGCAGAGAGTTGGACGTGGCTGAGGGAGTGAACTGAAATCAACATATACCATATATTTTATAACAGTCACAGTAGTGTCTTGATCAGCTGCTATAATTAAATACATTAATATTTTTCCAGTAAAACATATTACCTAAACTATGAGTGGGTTTATATGAATAAAGATAGAATTTTACTGCAAAAACTCAAAAACTTTGAATACATAGTTCTCGTAGCTGATTGCTGAGATCACAAATGCATGGAAAACCATAAAACTCTAAAAAAACTGGATAGATTCCTAGTGGCCTTTTTTTTTTTTTTTTTTAACAACTTCTCCAATTTTAATCATGAGAAAACCTAAGACACAGAGATATCAGACAACCTCCCTGAGACAACGTAGCTAATTTCTTAAACAGTGTTGGAGACTGATTTTCAGTTTAGTGTCCTGTTTGCTACATCATAATATTTAAAAAAGGAAAATAATTTTATTTCAAACTTGAAAGCTAGAATTAATAAATAGTTCTCAAGAGTCTATCCAATCTTGAAATTCTAAAATGTGGACTGACTTTCTCATGATCAATGGATACTTTTTATGATCACCAAAATTATGTTTCTTTGTGTGTACATGTGTCTGCTGTGCTCAGTCATGTCCGACTCTTTGTCACCCCTTGGACTGTAGCCTGCCAGGCTCCTCTTTCCATGGGCTTTCCAAGGAAAGAATACTGGAGTGGGTTGCCATCGCCTTCTCCAGGGGATCTTCCTGAACCATGGGTCAAATCCACCTCTCCTGCTTTGGTAAGCAGATTCTTTACCACTGCACCACAGGGAAGCCCCCTTAGATTCCTTAGAGGCAGAGAATTCTCTGAAGCCAGTACCACACAGTGATGGGAGCTATCTGAAGCAGCTGTTCAGAGGAAACTGTTGGCAGGAAGAAGGGGCCATAGAGTTCCAGAATGACAATGCAGTTTAAAAAAATGGATGCAAATCTGCCTTACAAGTACATTTTTTCCCCTTTTGAAATAATCCATGAGACTTGCCAAAGACCTCTGGGCATAAGCAGTATGTATTTGGTTGCATGGAAGGCTGATTTCTTAAACACAGACTATCTCATTTTTATAAGTGTAGCTGAAGACATTGTTTCAGTATCCCTGATGAGCTACAGGAACATGAAACTCTAGGAAGAAACTCAATCTTCAAGTGATATGGCTCATGCTGTATACCTAATCTAAGTTTGATTGTTACCTTTTCTTGATAGAATTGTATTTTATTTTATAAGAATCCAGAAAATGTACATTGAAAGTTATCATTGTCTACATTTTGTTGTACCTTCCAGATTTTCCTATATATCTATTTATGACTTTTAAATAACAAACCTTTATTATATACCAAGCAAAGAATTTCAAGGCTTCTTTTTCATTGAAAATAATAATGCATATACCCTTCAATATCAGTATATATTTTATGCATGATTTAGTGGTTTAAAAAAATAGCAAAATGTGTTTTAGAGCCAGCCATGTGCTAAGTATTTTAAATTGTCTTTTAAAATTTTAATCCTTCTAACAACCTTAAAAGGTCAGTATTATTATTATTTTTGAAGAAATCAAAGTCTAGCTTAAGTAATATAAGCAAGTATACATATCTAGCAAGTAAGAGAGGGAACTTCCCTGTGGTCTAGTGGTTAAGATTTTGCCTTCCAATGCAGGTGGTGAAGGTTTGAGGGCAAGAGAAGGGGATGACAGAGAATGAGATGGCTGGATGGCATCACCGACTCGATGGACATGAGTTTGAGTGAACTCTGGGAGTTGGTGATGGACAGGGAGGCCTGGCATGCTGCGATTAATGGGGTCGCAAAGAGTTGGACATGACTGAGCGACTGATCTGATCTGATCTGATCTGAGCGACTGAACTGAACTGAACTAAACTGGGGAGTGAAGATCCCACGTGCCTCTTGGCCAAAAAACCAAAACATAAAACAGAAACAATACTGTAACTAATTCAATAAAGACCTAAAAAAAAAAGCAAAGTATGAGAAACAAAATGTAAACCTGGGCACTCTAACTCCAAAAGTTTTATACCCTGAATCATATCAATTAGTTTTTCCTTTGCATGCACAATCTGCAACATTCGCCCTTCTCTAATTGTTAGACCTCTAGATCTCTAATTGTTAGACCTCTAGATCATTTCCCTTTTTTCCTGTTTTCTCCTTTCCCTCTCTTTCTCCTCTCCTCCCCTCCTTTCTATCATAAACAGCTCTTTGATGAGCATCTGTATAGCAAAATCTTAGGGACATGACCTCAAAGTTCAAATGTGACTAACAACTGCTCCACAAAGAGCTGGAATCTGTTGTCCTCCAAATTCTCATCCTATATTGTTCAATAGCTTCATGTGACAAGTTCCAGTCAATGGGCCATGAGCCTATATATGTGAGCCGTGTCACTTCATGGACACAGCACAGAAGACTGGCTGGGCTCTCCATGGGCGCTCTTGCCCATCTGGTGAACTTGAGTGCTGAGATGGCAGTAGCAGAGAGCACACAGCCCCCATCAGCCTAGCCCCTGAGTGACAGCACAGCTTGGCACGCCTACCTCCCACTGAGCTGTTTTGGACCTGAAGCTTGAACCTCAAAGCAAACGTCTCTCTCTTAAGTCACTGAGTTATTAGCTTTAAGCTCTTACTGCACACAATGGGAATTAAGCAATATCTAGCAAAAATTATATCCATTTGCCTTCTGACTCAGCAATCCTATTTCTAAGAATCTTTCCCAGTCATGCTAGCAAGAGAAATAATGTATGCACAAGGCTATTAATTGCAGAGGAAATGACTTCTGAATATTTTTGAACAAACAGACATGAAGAGCATTTACTTCATCTTCCGCTTTTTAGGGATTACTCTGTCCTTTACTTGAATAATGAAAATGCTATCTACTGAATTGGAGTTATGTTCTTGTGATATTTGTGTTGATGTTTATATTTATGCTTGTGTGTTTACTCATTCACACAGACATGCATGCTTCTTCTTGATTCTAAAAGAAGTCAGAGGTCAGTTTCCCAAAGTTCATACATGGATGTTCAGATGGCATTGAGGTGAGGCATATAAGAAGTAGATTGGATCATGAATTATCTGTGGGAAAAGTAGGTGTTCTCATTAGGAATGTGGGAGTGTAGGATGATTTTAAGATAAAAGGTGAGAGAGAAGCATTTGTCTAGAGTCCTTTCACGTGAATGCTTAGTTTCAAGCAAAAGGAGAATTTTGAGGCAAGTTAAAACACTTAACTGACGAGGCCTTCCTTAAAATGCTTACAGGGAACGTAGAGATTTTATAGGACTGTAAATTTTGGTTGTTAACACAAAGTAAAATCTCTTTGAAAGTGAAAGTGTTAGTCGCTCAGTCATGTCCGACTCTTTTCGACCCCATGGACTATTCAGTCCATGGAATTCTCCAGGCCAGAATACAAGAATACTGGAGTGAGTAGCCATACCCATCTCCAGGGGATCTTCCCAAACCAGGAATCGAACTCAGGTCTCCAACATTGCAGGCAGATTCTTTACCAGCTCAGCTACCAGGGAAGCCCTTGATATCTTTAGGTTTTACATATATAGCAAATAGTATTTTAATTTCCTCAGGGGATTTAGTTCCATTTGCATTTGAGAGAGTGCAATTTTGCAAGACTTTTTTTCTTTCCCTTTGGGTAAATATTCGGCACAAGTGCATTACTTGCGAACCTTCTGAAAGATAAAGTGCTTTTTATGTTTTCTCTCAAGGCCTCACTAAATGGAGCATGTGAGGAAATGGGAAGCTATAATGACACCCACCTCCTAGCCCTCCTGGTGTGTGTGTGTGTGTGTGTGTGCGCGCGCGCGTGTGTGAGGACAGTTTTTGGTGAACTACTGCTTTCTCTTGGAGCCATTCCCATGTGAGCGGCCACGCCTGGGCCTTGTACCGCATTCAGAAAATGACCCGTGACCAGCACACAGAACTGGAAACGTTGTCAGTGTGATGAGAATGCCTAATGTCCCCAGAGTCGAGATGCAGCAGAAGCCAGGCCTGACAAGTCGTTACTCTGCTGTCCACAGTGACAGAGGGAATCTCTCTCATACGCAGTTAGTGGCTGGGGCTGAATGCAGTGCAGAAGGAGCCCACAGCCTGGAGCTGAGGTCGTCCACGCCCTGTGCTTTTATTGCTGTCCGGAGTTGGTGATGGACAGGGAGGCCTGGCGTGCTGCGATGCATGGGGTTGCAAAGAGTCGGACTGATCTGATCTGATCTGATCTGATCTTTGCCTGGGCAAAACTGGTAGTCAAATTGGTGACCACAGGGCAATCATCAAAATTCAGAAGGTAAACAGTAGCACTGCTACCACATGTTTGTAATAAATTATCCAGTGCTATTCACAGAAAGTGTTGTATTCATGGGGATGAATGAAAGGAGACTGCCACTCCACAAATGGCTGCAGGAGAGCAGTCTGCAGATTACAGAAAAGATGTTGAATTGGTGGAGAACACTTGGATCATTTAATCAGGTAAGGAGTCAGCAGAGATAGAAAGGTGCTGGGAAAAGCTGTGTTTCTCTGCCTCTGCCACGTTTCTGGCCAATCTAATGATTAGCAGGCAGAGGAGAAAGACACCAGGCCATGGCAGGTTGACTGTGGGTCCTGGGTCATTCTCAGGTTTGAAGCCCAGCAAGTGAGAATGTCATCCAGTGATGGGGAAATTAGAAAGGAAGAATTAGTAATGAGCATCATTTTGGATGTATTGGTTTTAAACTTATCAGGGGACATTCTTAATGGAGAGAAGTGTGTTAAAGGGACTGGATCAAAGAGCGGGGGCAAGGTCTGAACTGGAAGATGACTCAAGTGAGCTCCTTAGGACTTAGAACTAGAGCTACACAGGAGTGAAAAGGACTGGAGTTGGAGGCTTATATCAGGAACGGCTTTGGAGAGTGACAACCTGGAGCACATCTAATTCTCACCAAGCCTCAGTTTTCTCATTTGCCAATTGAACGATAGTAATACCTCCTTCATAGATTTTGGGAAAATAAATTGAGAAAATATATTAAAAGCACTGGATAACACAGAGAACTAAGCCTGGTGTCTGTGATGACCTAGAGGGGTGGAATGGGGGAGGTGGGAGGGAGACTCCGGAAGGAGGGGATATATGTATACTTGTGGCTAATTCATGTTGTCATATGGTGGAAACCAGCCCAGCATTGTAAATCAACTATCCTCCAATTTAAAAAATCACTTAGCACAGTGCCTGGAATATAGTAAACCCTCAAAAATAGTAGCTGTTTATTTGTTGAAACATAAAAAATAGAAATAAAAAAATAGAAGGTAACTGTATTCTTTTAGAATACCATCTAGAAGAATGGGGAGACTATGTATGAAAAGGAGAATTCTAGATAAGGATAAATCCATTTTTGAAGACCATGGGAATACTTTAATGGGCTTTGAAAGGAACAGATGAATTTCCATATGGAAATACATTCTATAGTTCTTTATATATGCATAAAGAAATATATATATATATATCTTATAAACTCTTGAAAAACTTTGTATTCTATCAAAGGGAGAAATATTTTTATATGGCTTTTCTATATCCAGGTATTCAACTAAGATTAGCTGGAGGGATTAAACTTTCTTAATCTCCACACTGCACTTTTGCATTTCCAATGACATCTAAACTGCTTTAAGACTGAGGAAGAGGAGTTTTGGAGTATATACATTGCAATCGTATTCCCTGGAAAAAAATATTTTTCATGCCTTGAGCCCTAGTCTATTCTTGATTCTGCCCTAGAAAGGGGTCTTTCACCCACACAGTGCCACTCACTCATGCTCAGGAAATGTCCCCCAACACTTCTGCAGAAATGATGCCCCTTTCTTGATTTACGTGGACTACTCTGATTCATGATTATTTGGGGTTTCTGTCACCTACTAGAAGAAAATATTAGAACTGACATGTAAAAATTGAGTTTGAATGATGGATTTACAGCTTATTAGCTTTGTTATGTTAATTAAACAAGGAGGCCATTAAACCAAGGTGGCTTTACAGTGTCAGCAGCCTGTGTGTGTGTGTGTGTGTGTGTGTGTGTGTCTGCTCAGTCACTCAATCGTGAACCACTCTTTTGTGACTCCATGGACTGTAGCCTGACAGGTTCCTCTGTCCATGGAATTCTCCAGACAAGAATACTGGAATGGGTTGCCATTTCCTCCTCCAGGAGATCTTGATCCAGGATTGAATGCATGTCTCCTGAATTGGCAGGCAGAATCTTTACCACTGAGCCACTTGGGAAGCAAACTCAAACCTAAGTCTGTAATGCCTCAAGTTGTTGAGAAACCTAAGAACAACCAATCATAGACAATCAATAAAGTGAAGTGAAGTGAAGTGAAGTGAAGCCGCTCAGTCGTGTCCGACTCTTTGCGACCCCATGGACTGTAGTCTACCAGACTCCTTCGTCCATGGGATTTTCCAGCCAAGAATGCTGGAGTGGATTGCCATTTCCTTCTCCAGGGGATCTTCCTGACCCAGGAATCAAACCCAGGTCTCCCGCATTGCGGGCAGATGCTTTACCGTCTGAGCCAGGCTTTCCCAAATAAGTCAACCACTTATGCTATAACTAATCAAATAATTTCCTTGCTTTGTTTCTATCTTTTCTCTATAAAAAGTCTTTCCCTGAACTCCCATTAGCTCTGAACCATTTCTGGTTTGGTGATACCCAATTTGAGTCAATTTATTGAGTCAATTGAGTCAATACCCACTCCAGTACTCTTACCTGGAAAATTCCATGGACAGAGGAGCCTGGTAGGCTGCAGTCCATGGGGTCGCTAAGAGTCAGACACGACTGAGTGACTTCACTTTCACTTTTCACTTTCATACATTGGAGAAGGAAATGGCAACCCACTCCAGTGTTCTTGCCTGGAGAATCCCAGGGAGGGAGGAGCCTGGTGGCCTGCCGTCTATGGGGTCGCACAGAGTCGGACACGACTGAAGCGACTTAGCAGCAGCAGCAGCAGCATGCTCAAAGAAATTCTTAAAAATTTTAATATGTTTCAACTTATCTTTTAACAGCTTTGTGACCTAAACTTTCACTTCCCCATTGTAATATAGGCATAATTCACAGAATTGTAAAAATAAAATTGAAATTAGAGTACATGAGGCTTTTTATAAATTATGGTATAGCATTCAAGTGTATTGTGATGTTATTAAAATTTTTCTCTTTAATAAGTTAATTCTTTCTTATACTCTGGGCACTCTAGCTACTGAAGAAGTGGCAGCATCTAGCAATCAAATGAGTACCAAATACATATTCAACAGCCACTAATTACCAAGCTTATGAAACTGTCTTGTGTTCTTCTAGAGGAGAAAATTTTGTATGGCTGAGACGATAAATAGAAAATTTCCTCCCCAAACACACACATGCATTTACCCAACAAATTTTGTTAGACTTGGCGTCAAATAAAGTCTATTCAATAACCAAGTGTTGAAAGTTAAAAAGAGGGGACAGAGAAACATAATATGTTTCTCTTTGTTTCTCTGTGATTTTCTTTCCTTATCAATAACCAATATTCCAGTTCTTTGATACCAGCTGGATGTCCATATAAATGGAACTAGTTTCAGATCCCATGAGTTTAAAGAGCTCAATCCTACAGAATTGCCCCCACTTGAGAGACAAGCTGCAGATGGGTTTCCCAGCCTACCCATCCTTCTGTCCAAGAAACTACAAGTATGAGGGAGGTCTGTCCCATGCCCCATCCCCCTGCAAGTTTGATAATGTCTATGATAGCTCCCAAAACCTAATCTGAAGTAATCATTTTTTTGTTTCTATATTCTGTCTTTACAAACCTTTTCCTTTCTTTAGCCTTTTGGAGCTCCCAACTGCTTGTTAGGGGGCACTGTCCAATCTTGAATTAGTCAATAAAGTCAATTAGATTTTTAAAATTTATTTGATTTTTGTTTTTAACACCAATTTATTGTAAAGCATACAACTCCAAAATAGCCCAACAGAAGAGATAAATAGAGAAGGATATGGAATGGTGGGCACATTGCTCTTTTCTACTTCAGGGTATCTTTCCAACCTAGGGAAATCCCACCATTAAAGAAACTCAAATGCTTTAAAATGTTTTTTCTGGTCTTCTCTTGTTGACCTCTTTGGCTTATATTTCATGTATTGTTTCCCTTGATAATAATTGTTCAGTTAAGTTCAGTCCCTCAGTCGTGTCCAACTCTTTTCAACCCCATGGACTGTAGCATGCCAGGCTTCCCTGTCCATTACCAGCTCTCAGAGATTGCTCAAACTCATGTCCTTCAAGTCGGAGATGCCATCCAGCCATCTCATCCTCTGTCATCCCCTTATCCTCCTGCCCTCAATCTCTCCCAACATCAGGGTCTTTTCCAATGAGTCAGTTCTTTGCATCAGGTGGTCAAAGTATTGGAGTTTCAGCTTCAGCATCAGTCATTCAAAAGAATATTCAGGACTGATTTCCTTTAGGATGGACTGGTTGGTTCTCCTTGCAGTCCAAGGGACTCTCAAGAGTCTTCTCCAGCACCACAGTTCAAAAGCATCAATTCTTCGGCACTCAGCTTTCTTTATAGTCCAACTCTCACATCCGTACATGACTACTGGAAAAGCCATAGCTTTGACTAGATGGACCTTTGTTGGCAAAGTAATGTCTCTGCTTTTTAATACCCTGTCTAGGTTGGTCAGGGAGAAGGTAATGGCACCCCACTCCAGTACTGTTGCCCAGAAAATCCCATGGATGGAGGAGCCTGGTAGGCTGCAGTCCATGGGGTCGCTAAGAGTCAGACACAACTGAGTGACTTCACTTTCACTTTCCACTTTCATGCATTGGAGAAGGAAATGGCAACCCACTCCAGTGTTCTTGCCTGGAGAATTCCATGGAAGGAGAAGCCTGGTAGGCTGCAGTCCGTGGGGTCGCACAGAGTTGGACACGACTGAAGCAACTTGGCAGCAGCAGGCAGCTAGGTTGGTCATAGCTTTTCTTTCAGGGAGCAAACATCCTTTAATTTCATGGCTGCAGTCACCATCTGCAGTGATTTTGGAGCCAAAGAAAATAAAGTCTCTCACTGTGTCCATTGTTTCTCCATCTATTAGCCATGGAGTGATGGGACCAGATGCCATGATCTTAGTTTTCTGAATGTTGAGTTTTAGGCCAGCTTTTTCAGTCTCCTCTTTTACTTTCATCAAGAGACTCTTTAGTTCTTCTTCACTTTCTACCATAAGGGTGGTGTCATCTGTGTATCTGAGGTTATTGATATTTCTCCTGGCAATCTTGATTCCAGCTTGTGTTTCATCCAGCCCAGCATTTTGCATGATGTATTCTGCATATAAGTTAAATAAGCAAGATGACAATATACAGCCTTGACGTACTCCTTTCCCAATTTAGAACCAATCTGTTGTTTCATATCCAGTTCTAACTGTTGCTTCCTGACCTGCATACAGGTTTCTCAAGAGGCAGGTCAGGAAGTATGGTATTCCCATCTCTTGAAGCATTTTCCACAGTTTGTTGTGATCTACACAGGTAATTGCTTTACGGAATTGTGTTGATTTCTGCCATACATCAACATGAATCAGCCATAAGTATACATATATCCCTTCCCTCTTGAACCTCTCTCCCACCTCCCACTCCATCCCACCCCTCTAGGTTGTCATTGCTCATCATTGTTATTGGTCATCAACAGGTTCCTTGTCAATGACCAAGTATTTAAAGAGAGAGGCAAGTGACCCCGAATCTGAGAATAGATATATTTTATTCCATAAAATCTGGCAGACAATGGGGAAAAGCTACCCTGCCACAGGAGGAAGAGAAAATTTGTGCTAAATAATCTTTCCTTCCTCTGTCTCCCAGTGGTTTGCTGTGCCTCTAACTTAACTTTTGTTACTGGCTGTTTTAGTGCTTATTTGTTCACGTGAATATCTGTCACCCTCACTAGACTGTGAGTTCCTTGAGACCAGGGTCCATGTGCCTAGGTCAAAGCATATGCTGAATTAATATTTTCTGAGTCGAAATTTTAGCATTTTCTCTTGATATGTAGGTAGCAAATCAAGATATAGAGAATAGTCTTACCCATGATTATTCAAAGAGTCAGTGAAACTCCAGCCTGCAATAAAATATTTTATACTTCCTAGTTTGTGGAGCTATGGCACCCCACTTCAGTACTCTTGCCTGAAGAATCCCATAGGTGGAGGAGCCTGGTAGGCTGCAGTCCATGGGGTCGTTAAGAGTCGAACAGGGCTGAACGACTTCACTTTCACTTTTCACTTTCACTTTTCACTTTCACGCATTGGAGAAGGAAATAGCACCCCACTCCAGTACTCTTGCCTAGAGAATCCCAGGGATGGGGGAGCCTGGTGGGCTGCCATCTATGGGATCGTACAGAGTCAGACACGACTGAAGCGACTTAGCAGCAGTAGCAGCAGCAACCTCACCCTGAGGAGCTGAGTTCAAAGTCATCAGCATTTGATGGGTTTTCTTAATTCCTTCCTCCTACTTTAAAATATGAGCAATATATGGACAACTTTCCTGGGTTTCCTTTCTCCATTACATACATTTCATATAGGAGGCCATCTGGTGTTTGGGAATAATGACTTCTGCCCTAGATGCTTTTTCTATGTTTCTCATGGATATGAATATGACTTCTAGCAGGAAGGTAGAAGGCAAGAAATAAAGCCAATTATGGTTCCAATTTTTTTGCTGATTTTAAACCTGCATAAGCTTCACTTCATCTTCCACTTCTTTCCCCATCCTCATTTTGTAATCTTTCCCATTTCTAAAATGAAGCAGGTGTCAAAGAGGAGGTGGTCATGGACAGTGTCAACCTTGGCACATTTCAGATGTTTCTAGTATGAGTAACAAGGGGAGAGTTTTTCTGGTCTAACAACCTTATCTTACATATAGACTGCCAAAGGCCAGGGTTTTCACATGACTTGCCCAAGATTATTCTATGGTAAGAATAGGTGGGGGAAGAAAATAAAACCGTTGTCTTTTGTTCTCAGTTCAGTGCCTTGTTGCTATGGAACACTTTGTTGAGGGAAAGAAAATGAGTGGTAGATATATCAGTTTTATTGCCACTTCAAGATCTACCACAGAGATTCAGACAAATAGAAATTAATAATACTTTACTTGTATAAATATAATGTCCCTTGTGCATCTGGAGTTTTTAGCAAAGACTATGGTTTATGTGCCATAATCTGGGGGCAGGGACATGTCAGTATCTTAAAGAGTTGAAAACAGCAGGATTAATTTTCATGCATGATAAGAACTGCTTAGCCTTTCATGTTGTTATTGCTGTCTAGTCACTAAGTCATCTCTGATTATTTGGGACCCCATGGACTGCAGCATGCCATGCTACAGGGAAGGACATGCCATGATAGGGAAGGACAGCTTCCCTGTCCTTCACTATCTCCCTGAGTTTGCTCAAACTCATGTTCCTTGAGTTGGTGATGCTATCCAACCATCTCATCCTCTATTGCCCCTTTCTCCTCAGTCTTTCCCAACATCAGGATCTTTTCCAATGAGTTGGTTCTTAGCATTAGGTGGCCCAAATATTAGAGCTTCAGCTTCAGCATCAGTCCTTCTAATGAATATTCAGGGTTGATGTCCTTTAGGATTGACTGGTTTGATCTTTCATACACAGAGTTTCATACACAGCTTTCATACAGAGTTAATTGGTCAGTGCTTTCTTCCTGACGTTTCACTGTATGATTGTTTCCATTTTTAGCTTTTTATACCTTGGGTTCAGTAATGACAGTAATCAACCCTTCCCATGGCTTTTCAGAGTTATCTGTATATCCCCTGGAGATGTACTCTGAGAATTTAGTTACTATACACTCAAGCAATGGACAGCTGAGCAGTAAAAGCAAGTCTCAAGCCATGAACAACATCATCTAGTGAATAAGACATCATCTAGACATGAACAAGCTTTGGTAAGTTGTGTTAACTTTGATATGTTGCGTAGGTGTTTTATTCACAAGTACTTAGAGTTCTTAGCTATAATAGAATAGTAAAGGTATTTCACTTTCAGGCTTTCTAGGAGTTTAGATTAAGAAGAATTAGAAATTAAATATTAAAGCAAAATTCAAATGCCTTGATTGCTCTCTTCCCATATTCTAAAGTTAGCTCCTGAGCTGAGAGAGTTGCTCTAGTTTTCAAATTAGAGGTCACTTGAATGAGGCTCAAGGTTGGAAGTTAAAAGAAGGGTGAGTGAAGAGATCTGAATGGGCAAGGCTTCGGGGCTCCAACCTGTGCTTTAAGCAGATAAAGCTATTCACTTCTTCCTTCTTTTTTCTTCCCCTTTTCCTTCCTCCTTCTCTCCCTCTCTCCTTCCCCTTTTCCCTTCCTTCTTAACTGTTTTCCAAAGTGGCTGACTGTATCTTCTTATGATTTTAATTTTCATTTCCATGTTCCATAAGCATCTTTCATGTGTCTATTTGCTTTTAGGAAGTGTCTACTAACATATTTTGTACCAGCTGAGCTACCAGGGAAGCCTCATATTTAGGTGTTCACATATTTTTTCTTTTATTCTTTTAACATAGTTTATTGCAGTGGTTTGTTTGTTTTTTTTTGTATATTAAGCCAACCTCATATTCTTGGAACTACTTCCTTTGATCACTATGACTATATATATATATATGATATATTTATAATTAATTTTAGTACATATATTTTAATTTTTACAAATATTTTCATGAGGGGTATTGATCTTTGGTTTCATCTGTTTGTAATATTGTTGTCTGAGTTTTGATATTAGGGTAACACTGGACCAATAGAATGCACTGGGAATTATTCTTCTCTTCTGTTTTCTGGAAGAATTCTTATTATATTTGGCATTATATTTACCTTAAATGTGTGACATAATTCACTATTTGAAGACTCCTAGGTCTGAAGTTGTCTATGGGAGAATGTTTGCATTAAAAATCCGATTTCTTGAAAAATACAGAGCTATCTGGAAATTGTATATGTGCCACCGCCGTCTTATTTTCCCATGCAATAGTTATGGCATAAAGTCTGTCTCTTCTTGAGTGAGCTTGGGTAGTTTATATCTTTCAAGAAATCTGTCTTTTTCATGTCAGGTGTCAAAGTAATTATAATATAGTTATTTATAATATGTCCTTATTATCCACTTAGTATCTTTGGATGAATATTTATAAATTGGCCAAAATGTAATTTAGTCATGCTTTCCTTCATTCAGCACATGCTTAATGTAGAGAACCTAACTATGGGGTTCAGAATTACTCATTCTCAACATGAATTCCTTAATAATTCCATTTTTTTTTGTCCATAAAAAATATCTGGTCATAAGTCAGGCTAATGACACTATTTGAACTGATAAGGAAGAGAAGAAAGCCAGGCTTCCTGTAAGAAGTAAGGCACTCCTAACCAGGAATCGTTAAGACTTGACCTGTGGAAGAAACTGAGGACTAGTGGAGCCATGTGCAGTGTGATGGTTGGTGGCAAGGAGGGTGTGCTTCATCCAAATTACTCATATCAGTGTAAGGTTCCAGGTGGCCAGTGATATTACATCTGAGTGGACATCAGTTTTATGAATTAGAGGATCCATCTTTTCAGCAGAGGTTTTTAGACAGAGATTGACAGGTGGAAAGGGTAAGACAAACTCCAGGCAAGTTGTCAGGATCCCAGTCAAATGAGTTTGGATGAGAGAAGGAAACTGGATCCAGCATAAAACTGCTTAGTGGTTAGTAATAGCCCAGGACTCATACATACTAGGTTCCAAGTTTCACTTCATGTCAGAGTCCCCTTAATTATTCAATATCTCATCAGTCTCCTTCAGTGGCAGAAATAGAATTACATATAAATCCAAGTGATCCTCTATTCTGCAGAAACCTTATCAAAGGCAAGAGACTGCCTAGCTCATGTCAGTCTCTCCTACTTTCCAGCGTGTCTGGATTTTTGTTTAAGCCCTTTGTCCAGGACTTCATGTTTGCTGTTCCCCATTCTGTTAGCTCTGTCTCTTTGGAGGGATTGTGAACCTGGTTTGTGTTGTATAACCATAGAATGTCCAGTTTGGGAGCTATTTTAATAGCTAGATAGTCCCTGAATTATTCATCATTATAGATTTTTTTTTCACCCTTTGTTTTCCTACCTTCCCAGTCAGACAGAAGAGGACGTATAAGCTTGAGGAGAATTATCATTGTTAAAGCTGGAATACAAAAGTAAACTCAAAGTTATTGTTCTGCTTTTCTGACCTCCGGAACTGATTCTTAAAACTCAAAATGGGAGGTTCTGAAAGGATCATGAAACAAAGTTTATGCAGTAAATATCATATGGGAAAATGATATGGAGATGGCATATATTCTTGGAGGAGGTTGGAGGGGGCAAAGATAAGAGAATCAGATCTGGGCGGACCCCACAGAGAGAAGCGAAGACAGTATTGAGTGTCAGCTGAGCACCATGAGAGACACACTCTGGTTATAGAAAAATCGAGTTAATACTTGAAGTCTGCTCATTGCCATTGGATGAAGCGCCCTTATACACAACTTATGATAAGGAGCTACTTTTTGGTCCCTACAAGGTAAGAATCTCCCACTGACAGATATGTGTGCATGGCTAGGAGATGCCCCACACCATTGACCAAATATGTTGCCGAGAATCATCTAAACCATCCTATTGTTACTTCCCTCTCAGTGGCCCAGGATACCAATAATTTACTCATCAGGGGAATGTGGCATCTAAAGAAGGTGATATTTGTGTTACCAAACCAAACTTGGGTCCCCTTGCCTGGACACAGTAAAGTCAGTCTACTGACAGTGGGTTGTGGTGAAGGAAAGTGCAGTGTTTATTGCAGGGTACCAAAGTAAGGAACTCAGGGCAGCTAATGCTCAAAACACCTGAACTCCTTGATGAGTTTTAAGAAATAATTTTTAAAGGCAAAGTGAGGGAGGGGAGTCTCGGGGTATAAGACCAGCTCCTGCACAATTCTCTGACTGATTGATGGTGAAGTAACAGGGCAGGGTCACATGATCAACCTTCAGGCTCTGTAGGTCTAGGGGCTATGTGTGTGTGGTCATTAGATAGTTAATTCCTTCCATTTGATGGGAATTTTAGCATCTGCAAAACAACTCAAGAAATGTACATCTGATACTGTTATCTAGGTATTTCAGTTGTTGTTGTTTAGTTGCTAAGTTGTGTCCAACTTTTGCAACCCCATGAACTGTAGTCCACAAGGCTCTTCTGTTTATGGGATTTCCCAAGCAAGAATACTGGAGTGGGTAGACATTTCCTTCTCCAGGTGATCTTCTTGACCCAGGGACTGAACTCACATGTCCTGAGTTGCAGGTGGATTCTTTACCACTGAGCCACCAGGGAAGCCCAGGTGCCGGGAGCCGGCGAGAGACATTCCACTCGTGACAAAGGTCATGAGGAAGGGGGCTCGGCATACGCAAAGGCGGGATCGAGCCTCGGGAGTGCCCCCGGATATTCTCGAGCATCTACCCCCCAAAAAACCAGAGTCTGCCTACTTTATTACTTTGTGCTCTCACCTCTGACTTTATTGGGGGCTGTCCCCCACCACCATCTCGCTCTCTCTGTCAAAGAGTTAACTTACAGCTCCAATTAATAAAGTTCCTGGGCAATTAGGAGTGTTTAAATCTAAACCCCTCAGATGGCTCTCTAACTCGCCTGACAAGTTTATCCGGACACCTACAGCTATGCATACGATTGTTTACAGTCTCCCAGCCTCCAGAGGCACGGGAAGCTTAAGATATTCAAATAGCTTAGAGCCTCTCAGAGAATTAGAAACTGTCAGAATAAAACTAGTAAAAGATTTCATTGATGAGCCAATGTTTGTTGCCAAGTTTTCACATCCCTTGAATTGTATCCTTGAATGTGCATTAATTAATATAGTTGGTATGTAGAAAAAATAAGTAGTGGCCTTGGTGTTAGTAACTTTAGACCCTTAAGGTAGTAAATTCTTTCCTTTGTAAACCCATTACACATCCACCCTATAGGAACGTAATCTTATCTTCAGAAGATGGCGCCAAACCTTAAAATAATTACTCTTAGAGAAAATAAGTCTTTGTTGATAAGTGCTTGTCAAGAGTCATAAAATGTTAATAGGCCTCTGGCCAGAAGATGATGTAAATCACCTAAACCATTTGTATACGATAAATCTGCAGGAAAGAAACCCTGGTTTTTGATAAGCATCAAAGACTGCTGACTTTGCATCCCCTATTGTCCTCTATGTGTAACTTAGGGTATAAAAGCCCCTGTTGAAAATAAAGCTATGGGCCTTGCTCACCAACGCTTGGTCTCCCCATGTCATTCTTCCCTTTAACTTCTAGCTGAGTGTCCATCTGGAGCGTGGATGTCCTCTGCGACCATTTATTTGCCTGGGCTTCTAAGACCCACTCGAGAAGGTGTCTAAGGTGGGGCACCTTCTGCTATTCGAGAGGGCGCCTGCGGCCTCCGTGGTCAGAGCTAACCTGGTGTCACGGGTTATATTGATTTTCCGCGTAAACCAAGCCACTCAGCTTCTTTTCTCCACTAAATTTTCCTACTGAGCTATCCTCATTCTATTCCTCTTTATTATATCTAATTAACATTTGAATAGGTCGCCTAGCCGTCTCTCCTTCAAATACCCTGGATCAGCCGGGGCTGGACCCCAGCACCCAGGTATTTCAGAGAAGAGTTAAAGCAGAAGGTATGGGGAAGTGGCAGAGAAGGCAATGGCATCCCTCTCCAGTACTCTTGCCTAGAAAATCCCATGGACGGAGGAGCCTGGTAGCCTGCAGTCCATGGGGTCGCTAAGAGTCGGACACGACTGAGTGACTTCACTTTCACTTTTCACTTTCATGCATTGGAGAAGGAAATGGCAACCCACTCCAGTGTTCTTGCCTGGAGAATCCCAGGGATGGGGAAGCCTGGTGGGCTGCCATCTATAGGATCGCAGAGTCGGACACAACTGAAGCGACACAGCAGCAGCAGCAGCAGCAGCATGGGGAAATAGGGTCTGTCCCAAGTAGGCTCCACAGGACTCTGCTTGGTTACAATTAGATGGGGAAATCTTTCTATTCATTTTCCTTCTCCTGATTAAACTGCTCCACTTCCTTCAGTGATGCTTATGGGGGTGGGGGTGGGGGTGGGGGAAATGAGCATTTATTGAGCACTATATAATAGGCACAAAGTGTTTCAAGTGAATCTTCTAATTTAATCCTAAGAACAATCCCATGGTATAATAAATTAAAAAAAAACTAATATATATGTACACATACATACATATACAGATATCCGTTCTAGTTAATTACCTATAAATATGTTCCTCTGGGTAATTTCTTTTTAAAGTGGGATATTAATACTTTTATTATTATTTTTAACAGCCCAAGTGACTATCAGTGTCCTAAGTGTTATGATACTCAAATACATTGTTGTTATTGTTGTTGATGATAATGACAATGAAGACATTAACAAATGTACAGTAGAACCATCAAGATTCTTATGGCATGTACATCCCAGTTTTATCACTTAATGTTGTATCTCTAATGAACACTGATTGCAGTCAACTCTGAAATTATGATATAACTCTTTAGAATAATCCTAAATAGCATCAAGAGCCACCATAAAGAGTCTTCTGATCACCTATATAAAAGGCAGAAGGCTGGTTTCCACTTGATCCTTCCCAGTGCTGTCTATCCAGGCTATCTACTGCTTTTTGCAAAGGGTACATGAAAAATTTGCTTTGAGGAGGAGATCTTAACTTAAGTTGATGGCTAAATTATGCCTTTGTTTGGTGGCTGTTGCCAACTGGAAAAAAAAAAAGTGCATAACCTAAAAGTTGAGAATGTTTTATATGGTGGACAAAACTGAGGACTTAAACCTGAGACACAGTCTTTCAGGTAGCTCTGAGAGACCTCTCCAAAGAGATATAAGGGAGGAGCCAGGATACACAGGAGTTTCTGCAACAAAGACCAGGTAAGTCAGAACTTCAAAAGATTGCCATTAATTAAAGAAAATCAGATATCTCAAGTTAAGGAATTAAGTGCTTTTCTATGTATGGGAAGATGCAAGAGTCTGGGCTCACTGAAATCATTCCTTTGATATGCACCTCAGCTCTCTGGGGCCAGTATCCTTCTTTTGTCCATCCTGAGCTTGGCAGCCAGCAGCTAGCTTATCTCCATCCTGAGTTCCCTCAGGGCTCACCATCAAGAGTGGCTATAGTGGCTTGAGGTCTGTAACATCCTTTATTTACTGATGTGACAGGCAACATTTTTTCACTGAAAACAAATCTATCCAAACAAGGGAAGCTATTGCTTTAGTCCAGCTAACTCCAATGTAAATAAGACTATCCATTGCAGATGGCATTAAATACTAAGTACACAATTTGAGTGAGTTTCATTTCATGTTGTGTGTGTTTGTTTTCCAAGGTATATGCCAATTGTTCTAACAGTCCCCCTATCTAATGAACAGAAAGAGGCTATAGTATTGGACTTAGCAAGATCCGCATGGCAACCCACTCCAGTATTCTTGCCTGGAGAATCCCATGAACAGAGGAGCCTGGCAGACTACAATCCATAGGGTTGCACAGAATTGAACATGACTGAAGTGACTTAGCACGCACATTGTACTTAGCTCTCCTTATTCCAGTCCTTATTTCCTGATGTTTGTTTTTAAGCAGTGTAGTGGGGCAGCTGCTGTTGTTTTCAGGTAGGACTAACTCTGGGCAAAATTGTAAAGCAGGCTAAATGTGAAATTCCTTCAGAGGGCCCAAGCTTCCCTTCAAAGCTCTGAATCCTCTATTATTTTAATACCAAATCTTCTGTTATTTTACAACCACAAGCCCTTAGTGTAGAGCTCTATTGGGCTTTATTTAAAATTATGCCAGGCTCAAGAGAGAATGTTGACATTTTTTCCCCCTACCCCATCAAAATCTTCTCCTTCTGACTCACTGCTTTGCAGCCTAATCAATTTGAGAGAGTAAATAGAAGTATTAATGGCTGGAGATGACCTAAATTAACCTTCTCAGGTAATTTTATGCAATTTAAAAGGAGGCTTATTGCTTTTATCAGTGAGAAAAGTGCACTCCTGAAATGTGCTTCTGTATGGGGAGTGAATGTTCCTCAGGAGACCTTCTAACATTCATACTGAGCAGGTGTCCTGATACCAGTCAGGAGAAAGGTATCTTGGAGTAGGTCAGCACCTCAACTTTGCTGTGAGGCCACAGACCAGTTTTACATTAAGCTAGCTTTTAGACAGATGAGACACCAATCCATTACCATGGAGGAAAATGTAAAACTGAAGCACAAACTCTACTGTAAACAAGTTACTGGCATGATCTTCAGATGTCAATGTGTCTTCACTTAGTATTTGCAAGAAATAAGAGGAAAATAATAAAAGAGCCAAATTTTAGTTCTGAGAAATATGTCAAAATAAGCCATGTTGAAAAGAAAAGTATCATTGTGCTTGCATTGCTTGGCGGCTATTTCTAAACAGCAAAATTTGCACAGGTAATGTGTTACAGTGTCATATACACATTCTGGCTCTCAGGCCTTTTTTTAGGGTGTTGGGAAAAGAATCTAAGAGCCCTGTTGGGAAGAAAAAGAACTTTATTGTCAAGAAAATGAAAAAGAGGCACAGAATTAAGGTTCAAAAGAGGAGAATTAAGGAGTATCATTCCTTCCTCAAATTTAGTTCGAGTCGCTTACCCAAAATACCACTGGGAGTTTCAAAATATTTGTGCTTTATATTTCCTTTTACTAGTCTAGAAAAAAAAATCGTATAACTTTCAGATGTTTTATCTCACTCGTTTAGCAACAATTACCCTAACTTGACAGAGAAGCAGATCCACCTGCATTTATATTCTTAGCTTAGAGATTAGGATTAAGGAATATTAATTAATCCAGGAATCACCCATTTGATGCCTACTATGTAGAGGATGGTTGGCTGTGTCAGGGGGTAGACTAGAAATATGAAGAAGACAATTCTCACTTTTGAAGATAGTAAGAAGAGAGGGATAGACAAAAGCAAAGAGTTCTAACACCATGAGGTGAATGTCATGTTAAAGACAGGTAGAATATGAATGACAATACAGGGGAGGAACAGGGAATCTCTAGAAAATTTCTGGAGTGCTTCAGTGACCAACCAGGATTGATGCACAAGCTCTAGAGAGGCATTATGCACCAGTTTGCATTTTGTTCCACTTAAATTTCATTTAGAGCTTTAAGAAGGAAGCTGATGCAAATTGGCAAGACCTAATCAGCACATGCTCGGCAGTATGTTAACCAGGGAAAGGGTTTTTTGTGTTTAGTCACTAAATCATGTCTGGCTGTTTTGCAACCCTGTGGACTGTAACCTGCCAGGCTCCTCTGTCCATGAGATTTCACAGGCAAGAATACTGGAGTGGGTTGCCATTTTCTTCTCCAGGAGATCTTCCTGATTCAAGGACCAAACCCATATCTCCTACATTGGCCGGCAGGTTCTTTCCCACTGAACCACCAGGGAAGTCCAGGGAAAGAGTTATGTAATCTATTTTGATTATACCAGCTATATTTATTGTAATAATTTAGAAAAGGATAAAACAAATTTTCTTACTTGTATATGTTTTATTTGAATTAAGAGTAATTTATCTGTCTCCTTTTTCAGGATTAGTATATTTAAATGAGTAGTTCTGGGATCATGATTTTCTTTAAAGCTTGACACCTAGGTAGAAGTCAACTCTAAAACTAATGGATAGAAGGTACAAAAAACAGCAGATATTTGTCCTAACATAAGAAAGACATTTCCATAGACTATGTTCTCCATAATGGAATGGATGGACTCTCCAGGAAATAATCCCTGTATTTAGACATGCCCAAACATGTGAAGGAATGTTTCCTCTGCTGGAAAGTTTGGGAGTTTGAGCTTGATTGTCTTTAAAGGCCCTCTCAACTCTAAGTTCTATAAACAGTTGTCTTATCTAAGTTTAGGTCTCTGGCTTCACCTGGGTTCCATAGAAAACAAAGGCTGAGGTGAAGCTTCTTTACAAGACTTTATTGGAAGGTGTGGGCTTCCCTGGTGGCTCAGTGGTAAACAATCCACCTGCCAATGCTGGAGACTTGGGTTAGATCCCTGGGTTGGGAAGATCCCCTGGAGAAGGAACTGGCAGCCCATCCCAGTATTCTTGCCTGGGAAATCCCATGGACAGAGAAGCCTGGAGGAGTACAGTCCATGGGGTCACAAAGAGTTGGCCACCATTTACCAACTAAACAACATTGGAAGGTGCATTTCCAGGGCCATCTGTGAGAGCGAAAAAGGAATGTAATCCAAGAAAGAGGGAAAAGCAAATGCAGGGTTTTGCCTACTCAACTGGCCACATCTTCAGAGGAAACACAGATGTCTTCCAGAAATGCTTGACAGAAACACCTTGCTTTGCTCTGATGCAGAGTAAGAAGAAGAGACAGGCTTATTCCCATGTCCTAGATTTTACTGATCAAAGTTTGTCCCATAGAATGTTGATCCTCCTGCACATCTCGGTTGCATTGCCTGGCCCTTCATAATAGTTGCTAGAAAAACTAGCGTGGTTCTTTCTCTGTATCTAGAAGTTGTTAGAGGAGCCATAGTCTGTCTGGTTGGGTGAGGTCAGGTGAGATGGAAACTTTGCCTTTCCTGGCCCTCATCTCCAAGAGAAGCTGAAAAAGCCTGAAGAATTAGGAGACTAGGCTAGGTAGCTGCAATAAGAGCTCTCCATTGAGCAAATGGTCAACCAATGGAGCTGAGCAAACCTGAGGAGGCACATAACCTGGATTAAGCAGCATATTTTGTGACTCAATACCTGTTTCCAATGCAGACTCTCTCCTGAGTTGGATCTTCTTTCTTTGCATTAAAACTTAGGCACAGTGTTGTAGAGATGGGAGCAGAAAAGAGAAAAACAGCATGAATTAATCAAACACAAGGAAAGAAATGCGAATAGAAGGATTTTTTTTTTTTTTTTTTTTGGATTTTAAGTTTTACTTTTTTTTTTTAATTTTATTTTATTTTTAGAGTTTACATAACTGTATTAGTTTTGCCAAATATCAAAATGAATCTGCCACAGGTATACATGTGTTCCCCATCCCGAACCCCCCTCCCTCCTCCCTCCCCATTCCATCCCTCTGGGTCGTCCCAGTGCACCAGCCCCAAGCATCCAGTATCATGCATCGAACCTGGACTGGCAACTCATTTCATACATGATATTTTACATGTTTCAATGCCATTCTCCCAAATCTTCCCACCCTCTCCCTCTCTCACAGAGTCCATAAGACTGTTCTATACATCAGTGTCTCTTTTGCTGTCTCGTACACAGGGTTATTGTTACCATCTTTCTAAATTCCATATATATGCATTAGTATACTGTATTGGTGTTTTTCTTTCTGGCTTACTTCACTCTGTATAATAGGCTCCAGTTTCATCCACCTCATTAGAACTGATTCAAATGTATTCTTTTTAATGGCTGAGTAATACTCCATTGTGTATATGTACCACTGCTTTCTTATCCATTCATCTGCTGATGGACATCTAGGTTGCTTCCATGTCCTGGCTATTATAAACAGTGCTGCCATGAACATTGGGGTACATGTGTCTCTTTCCCTTCTGGTTTCCTCAGTGTGTATGCCCAGCAGTGGGATTGCTGGATCATAAGGCAGGTCTATTTCCAGTTTTTTAAGGAATCTCCACACTGTTCTCCATAGTGGCTGTACTAGTTTGCATTCCCACCAACAGTGTAAGAGGGTTCCCTTTTCTCCACACCCTCTCCAGCATTTATTACTTGTAGACTTTTGGATCGCAGCCATTCTGACTGGTGTGAAATGGTACCTCATAGTGGTTTTGATTTGCATTTCTCTGATAATGAGTGATGTTGAGCATCTTTTCATGTGTTTGTTAGCCATCTGTATGTCTTCTTTGAAGAAGTGTCTGTTTAGTTCTTTGGCCCATTTTTTGATTGGGTCATTTATTTTTCTGGAGTTGAGCTGTAGGAATTGCTTGTATATTTTTGAGATTAGTTGTTTGTCAGTTGCTTCATTTGCTATTATCTTCTCCCATTCTGAAGGCTGTCTTTTCACCTTGCTAATAGTTTCCTTTGATGTGCAGAAGCTTTTAAGGTTAATTAGGTCCCATTTGTTTATTTTTGCTTTTATTTCCAATATTCTGGGAGGTGGGTCATAGAGGATCCTGCTGTGATGTATGTCAGAGAGTGTTTTGCCTATGTTCTCCTCTAGGAGTTTTATAGTTTCTGGTCTTACGTTGAGATCTTTAATCCATTTTGAGTTTATTTTTGTGTATGGTGTTAGAAAGTGTTCTAGTTTCATTCTTTTACAAGTGGTTGACCAGATTTCCCAGCACCACTTGTTAAAGAGATTGTCTTTAATCCATTGTATATTCTTGCCTCCTTTGTCAAAGATAAGGTGTCCATATGTGTGTGGATTTATCTCTGGGCTTTCTATTTTGTTCCATTGATCTATATTTCTGTCTTTGTGCCAGTACCATACTGTCTTGATAACTGTGGCTTTGTAGTAGAGCCTGAAGTCAGGTAGGTTGATTCCTCCAGTTCCATTCTGCTTTCTCAAGATCGCTTTGGCTATTCGAGGTTTTTTGTATTTCCATACAAATTGTGAAATTATTTGTTCGAGCTCTGTGAAGAATGCTGTTGGTAGCTTGATAGGGATTGCATTGAATCTATAGATTGCTTTGGGTAGTATACTCATTTTCACTATATTGATTCTTCCAATCCATGAACATGGTATATTTCTCCATCTGTTAGTGTCCTCTTTGATTTCTTTCACCAGTGTTTTATAGTTTTCTATATATAGGTCTTTAGTTTCTTTATTTAGATATATTCCTAAGTATTTTATTCTGTTGCAATGGTGAATGGAATTGTTTCCTTAATTTCTCTTTCTGTTTTCTCATTATTAGTGTATAGGAATGCAAGGGATTTCTGGGTGTTGATTTTATATCCTGCAACTTTACTATAGTCATTGATTAGTTCTAGTAATTTTCTGGTGGAGTCTTTAGGGTTTTCTATGTAGAGGATCATGTCATCTGCAAACAGTGAGAGCTTTACTTCTTCTTTTCCAATTTGGATTCCTTTTATTTCTTTTTCTGTTCTGATTGCTGTGGCCAAAACTTCCAAAACTATGTTGAATAGTAATGGTGAAAGTGGGCACCCTTGTCTTGTTCCTGACTTTAAAGGAAATGCTTTCAATTTTTCACCATTGAGGATAATGTTTGCTGTGGGTTTGTCGTATATAGCTTTGATTATGTTGAGGTATGTTCCTTCTATTCCTGCTTTCTGGAGAGTTTTTATCATAAATGGATGTTGAATTTTGTCAAAGGCTTTCTCTGCATCTATTGAGATAATCATATGGTTTTTATTTTTCAATTTGTTAATGTGGTGTATTACATTGATTGATTTGTGGATATTGAAGAATCCTTGCATCCCTGGGATAAAGCCCACTTGGTCATGGTGTATGATCTTTTTAATGTGTTGTTGGATTCTGTTTGCTAGAATTTTGTTAAGGATTTTTGCATCTATGTTCATCAGTGATATTGGCCTGTAGTTTTCTTTTTTTGTGGGATCTTTGTCAGGTTTTGGTATTAGGGTGATGGTGGCCTCATAGAATGAGTTTGGAAGTTTACCATCCTCTGCAATTTTCTGGAAGAGTTTGAGCAGGATAGGTGTTAGCTCTTCTCTAAATTTTTGGTAGAATTCAGCTGTGAAGCCGTCTGGACCTGGGCTTTTGTTTGCTGGAAGATTTTTGATTACTGTTTCAATTTTTCCGTGCTTGTGATGGGTCTGTTAAGATTTTCTATTTCTTCCTGGTCAAGTTTTGGAAAGTTGTACTTTTCTAAGAATTTGTCCATTTCTTCCTCGTTGTCCATTTTATTGGCATATAATTGTTGATAGTAGTCTCTTATGATCCTTTGTATTTCTGTGTTGTCTGTTGTGATCTCTCCATTTTCATTTCTAATTTTATTGATTTGATTTTTCTCCCTTTGTTTCTTGATGAGTCTGGCTAATGGTTTGTCAATTTTATTTATCCTTTCAAAGAACCAGCTTTTGGCTTTGTTGATTTTTGCTATGGTCTCTTTTGTTTCTTTTGCATTTATTTCTGCTCTAAGTTTTAAGATTTCTTTCCTTCTACTAACCCTGGGGTTCTTCATTTCTTCCTTTTCTAGTTGCTTTAGGTGTAGAGTTAGGTTATTTATTTGACTTTTTTCTTGTTTCTTGAGGTGTGCCTGTATTGCTATGAACTTTCCCCTTAGGACTGCTTTTACCGTGTCCCACAGGTTTTGGGTTGTTGTGTTTTCATTTTCATTTGTTTCTATGCAAATTTTGATTTCTTTTTTGATTTCTTCTGTGATTTGTTGGTTATTCAGCAGCGTGTTGTTCAGCCTCCATATGTTGGATTTTTTAATAGTTTTTCTCCTGTAATTGAGATCTAGTCTTACTGCATTGTGGTCAGAAAAGATGCTTGGAATGATTTCTATTTTTTGAATTTACCAAGGCTAGCTTTATGGCCCAGAATGTGATCTATCCTGGAGAAGGTTCCATGTGCGCTTGAGAAGAAGGTGAAATTCATTGTTTTGGGATGAAATGTCCTATAGATATCAATTAGGTCTAACTGGTCTATTGTATCGTTTAAAGTTTGTGTTTCCTTGTTAATTTTCTGTTTAGTTGATCTATCCATAGGTGTGAGTGGGGTATTAAAGTCTCCCACTATTATTGTGTTATTGTTAATTTCTTCTTTCATACTTGTTAGCATTTGTCTTACATACTGCGGTGCTCCCGTGTTGGGTGCATATATATTTATAATTGTTATATCTTCTTATTGGATTGATCCTTTGATCATTATGTAGTGACCATCTTTGTCTCTTTTCACAGTCTTTGTTTTAAAGTCTATTTTATCTGATATGAGTATTGCTACTCCTGCTTTCTTTTGGTCCCTATTTGCATGGAAAGTCTTTTTCCAGCCCTTCACTTTCAGTCTGTATGTGTCCCCTGTTTTGAGGTGGGTCTCTTGTAGACAACATATGTAGGGGTCTTGTTTTTGTATCCATTCAGCCAGTCTTTGTCTTTTGGTTGGGGCATTCAACCCATTTACGTTTAAGGTAATTACTGATAAGTATGACCCCGTTGCCATTTACTTTATTGTTTTGGGTTCGAATTTATACACCATTTTTGTGTTTCCTGTCTAGAGAATATCCTTTAGTATTTGTTGGAGAGCTGGTTTGGTGGTGCAGAATTCTCTCAGCTTTTGCTTGTCTGAAAAGCTTTTGATTTCTCCTTCATACTTGAATGAGATCCTTGCTGGGTACAATAATCTGGGCTGTAGGTTATTTTCTTTCATCATTTTAAGTATGTCTTGCCATTCCCTCCTGGCTTGAAGAGTTTCTATTGAAAGATCAGCTGTTATCCTTATGGGTATTCCCTTGTGTGTTATTTGTTGTTTTTCCCTTGCTGCTTTTAATATTTGTTCTTTGTGTTTGATCTTTGTTAATTTGATTAATATGTGTCTTGGGGTGTTTCGCCTTGGGTTTATCCTGTTTGGGACTCTCTGGGTTTCTTGGACTTGGGTGATTATTTCCTTCCCCATTTTAGGGAAGTTTTCAACTATTATCTCCTCAAGTATTTTCTCATGGTCTTTCTTTTTGTCTTCTTCTTCTGGGACCCCTATGATTCGAATGTTGTAGCGTTTAATATTGTCCTGGAGGTCTCTGAGATTGTCCTCATTTCTTTTAATTCGTTTTTCTTTTGTCCTCTCTGACTCATTTATGTCTACCATTCTATCTTCTAATTCACTAATCCTATCTTCTGCCTCTGTTATTCTACTATTTGTTGCCTCCAGAGTGTTTTTAATTTCACTTATTGCATTATTCATTATATATTGACTCTTTTTTATTTCTTCTAGGTCCTTGTTAAACCTTTCTTGCATCTTCTCAATCCTTGCCTCCAGGCTATTTATCTGTGATTCCATTTTAATTTCAAGATTTTGGATCAATTTCACTATCATTATTTGGAATTCTTTATCAGGTAGATTCCCTATCTCTTCCTCTTTTGTTTGGTTTGGTGGGCATTTATCCTGTTCCTTTATCTGCTGGCTATTCCTCTGTCTCTTCATCTTGTTTAAATTGCTGAGTTTGGGGTGTCCTTTCTGTATTCTGGCAGTTTGTGGAGTTCTCTTTATTGTGGCATTTCCTCGCTGTGTGTGGGTTTGTACAGGTGGCTTGTCAAGGTTTCCTGGTTAGGGAAGCTTGTGTCAATGTTCTGGTGGATGGAGCTGTATTTCTTCTCTCTGGAGTGTAATGAAATGTCCAGTAATGAGTTATGAGATGTCTATGGTTTTGGGGTGACTTTGGGCAGCCTGTATCTTGAAGCTCAGGGCTGTGTTCCTTTGTTGCTGGAGAATTTGCTTAGTATGTCTTTCCCTGGAACTTGTTTGGCCCTTGTGTGGTGCTTGGTTTCAGTGTCGGTATGGAGGCGTTTGATGAGCTCCTGTCAATTAATGTTCCTTGGAGTCAGGAGTTCCCTGGAGTCAGGGTTTGGACTTAAGCCTCCTACTTCCAGTTATCGGTCTTATTTTTACAGTAGTTTCAAAACTTCTCCTTCTATACAGCACCATTGATAAAACATCTACGTTAAAGATGAATAGTTTCTCTACTGTGAGGGTCACTCAGAGAGGTTCACAGCATTACATGGAGAAGAGAAGAGGGAGGAGGGAGTTAGAGGTGACCCAAATGAGATGAGGTGGAATCAATAGTGGAGAGAGTGGGCTAGCCAGTAGTCACTTCCTTATGTGCACTCCACAACTGGACCGCTCAGAGATGTTCACGGAGTTATACAGAGAAGAGAAGAAGGAGGCAGGAGACAGAGGTGGCCAGAAGGATAAAAGGGGGAAATGAAAAGGAGGGAGACAGATCCAGCCAGTAATCAGTTCCCTAAGTGTTCTCCACCGTCTGGAACACACAGAAATTCACAGAGTTGGGTAGAGTAGAGAGGGGTTAGGGAGGAGATACAGGTGACCTGGTGGAGAAAATGGAGAGTCCAAAGGGAGAGAGAGCAGTCAAGCCAGTAATCTCGTACCCTAGTGAAAAATGGGTCCTGAAGATTGGGTTCTTAAAGGTACAAAATTGGTAACAAATACATAAAAGCAAAAATTAAATATCTAGAGTAGAGTCTGGAATTTCAAAAATGCGATGTTAATGAAAAGAAGAAGGAAAAGAAAGAGAGAAAAAACGAACAAAGAAAAACAAACAAGGTCGAGAAAATTATAAAGAAACTACAGGTACAAAATTGATAACTAATACCAAAAAGCAAAAATTAAAAATCTAGAGTAGAGTTTGGAATTTCAAAAATACAACGTTAAAAAAAAAAAAAGAAGAAGAATAAAGAGAGAAAACAAACAAACCAACAAAAACAATGTTGCAAAAATTATAAAGAAAATACAGGTACAAAATTGATATCAAATACCAAAAAGCATAAATTAAAAATCTTCAGTAGAGTTTGGAATTGCAGATATATGATGTTATATAAAAGAAGAAGAGAAAGAAACAGAGGGAAAAAAAAGAAAAAAAAAGTCACAGAAATTATAAAAAAAACTATAGGTACAAAATTGATAACATATACCAAAAGGCTAAAATTAAAAATCTAGAGTAGAGTTTGGAATTTCAAAAATACAATGTTAAAGAAAAGAAGAAAAAAAAAAAAAAAAAAAAACACGGTCAAAAAATTATAAAATATATATATGAAGTTTGCTGAAGAAGAAAAAAAAATAGGGTCTTTTTTTTTTTTTTACAAAGTAATAGTTATAAAAGTGAAAATTAAAGGACAATAGAGGACTTAAAATTTTTTTTAAAAAAAATTAAAAAAAAAAAGAGATTGATCGTAAAAATAGTAAAATATATCTAGGTCTTTCTCTGGTTTTGTTGTGAGTATTGTGGGTTCAGTTCATTTTTGGCTAGTTCCTTAGTCCGACTTATATTTCTCAAGATCTATAGGCCCCTTCCTATGTAATCCATAGTAACCACAGGGTTTTAATCTATGGCCTGTAGCTTCCAAGGCGTTTCCCTCTGTTATAGCTTCTTCTGTTTGCTGGTCTCTTCAGTGTTTGGTTTCTGCCCTGACACAAAGGGGACGGTGGAGGACACTATTTTTTTTTTTTTTTTTTTTTTAGGCTCACTTGTTCAGCCGCGCTGTGGGGAGGGAAGGAGGGATGCTGCAAACAGATAACACTGGCGTGCGCTCGTGGTGCCTCAGCCACACTGGGTCTGCCCCCGCTCACGGCGCGTGTAGCCTCCCTGCCCACACTGCTCGGGCTCTAGGTTGTTCCGCCGGGAACAATCAGAGGCCGGCCCTGGGCTGAGCTCCCGGGTCCAAGCCGCTCAGGTTCAGGCACTCGGGTAGTCCTCAGAGGCGCAGACTACTCGGTTGGGCCTGCGTTTTGTGTTCTTCCCAGATCCGAGCAGCTCAGGTGATGAGGTGTTTGGCGGGCGCCAATGCTGTGACTTATCGCCTCCCCGCCACTCAATTATCTGGGTGTAAAACCGGCGCACTTTCTCAGGCAGATGTTGACCGTCCAGACCCCCAAGAAGTTTTAGTTAGTAAAGAAGCCTGCTTACAGTTTTATAGATAGTGTCTCTCTGGGGCTGCGATTGCCCCCTTCCGGCTCTGGCTGCCTGTCACCAGAGGGGGAAGGTCTGCAGCTGGCTATCTCTGTTCAGTCCTTTGTTCTGTGCGCGGGCCTGGCGGTGTCTTAGGTTAGGGCTGGCTTTTCGCGTGGTAGATATCCCACAGTCTGGTTGGCTAGCCCAAATTATTTCGCTCAGATAGCGCTCAGAACATTCGGCCGGATTCTTACTCTAAGGGACACAGCCCGCGCCGTACTTCCCTGTCCAGCCCCCGCTTGCTAATGCCGTGTGCAGGCGTCTGAGCTGCTTCTCCACTGGGGGAGTTACCGTGGGCTCACAATCTGCGGTTTTTAATTGTTTATTTTGTTTTTTTCCTCCCTTTTATGTTGCCCTCTGTGCTTCCAAAGCCCGGCACAGATTTGGCAGTGAGAAGGTTTCCTGGTGTTTGGAAACTTCTCTCTTTTTAAGACTCCCTTCCCGGGACGGAACTCCGTCCCTCCCTCTTTTGTCTCTTTTTTTGTCTTTTATATTTTTTCCTACCTCCTTTTGAAGAGTTGGGTTGCTTTTCTGGGTGCCTGATGTCCTCTGCCGGCATTCAGAAGTTGTTTTGTGGAATTTACTCGACGTTTAAATGCTCTTTTGATGAATTTGTGGGGGAGAAAGTGTTCTCCCCGTCCTACTCCTCTGCCATCTTGGCTCCTCCCCTAGAAGGATTTTTATAAAACAGAAACAAAAAAAAATATTTAAAACAAACAAAAAAGCCAGTTTTGGAAGTGCAGTTTTATCTGAACACTCTCTCTTCATTCTTCCCTATCCTCCCATGACTGTCACAGTTCCACAGGAAATGCATTTTTACATACCAGGTTGCCAGTGGCCTTTGGTTCCTGGTGCTGGAGTGCAGCACCTCCAGGCTTCCTCTAGGATCACAGCGTGCGATCCCCAAGCCAGAAGTAGGCTGGGACTCCAAGGGCTTCTTCAGGGACCCTTTTGGCTGCTGTTGCAGAGCTGTGGGTGGGCAGGACTGGGTGGCCAGTTGGCTGACTGGCTAATATCTTACTTTTTTACAGTTTAAAAAAACTTCTGAGCCTCTTGTGCCTCCCAGTTCAGAGATGTTTTTGCTTTCCGACAGTTGCACAATTCTCTTCCACAGCCCAAACAGAAAATTCGCTAGAAGTGAGGAGTAAAAATAACTCCATTTAGTACAGAGAAAGAAATGACAGAGTAAATCCCTGCGTTGCAAGCTTCTGGCCTCTCCAGTCTCAGTTCTCATTCACCCCTTAACTCAATGTCCCTTAGCTCTGTCCTTATCACAGACAGAAATAGTTCTGACAGAATCATATGGAGCCCCCAGGTTACCAACTCAGTTGGCTTCTTAGTACTCATCTCCTCCAACTCTTCATGGTCCTTAATATCTCTATGCTTTTCAGAAATGCATCTTCTCTTGTTTGGACATTATTTCTTTTTCCAGATTCTCCTCTCTCCCCTTGGAGTCTTTCATTATCTCTTCAGCTGATTTCTCTTCTCTCAGTAGCTTCTCAAGTATTAGTTCTCAGGAATGGTCCCTGGCTCACTTTTCTTTAACCGTGGTTATAGCTTCAGTGACTAAATGAATGTCCGTGGCTCCCACATCTGCTTTCCTATCTCAGCCTTTTCTCTTGAGCTCTGGAATCTTGTTCCTCACTATCAACTGGACATTATCTCCTGGAAGCCCCATTAGATACCTCAAATTTAAGGTGCATCCTATTACTTTGCAAACAAAGGTCCGTGAAGTCAAGGCTATGGTTTTTCCAGTGGTCATGTATGGATGTGAGAGTTAGACTGCGAAGAAAGCTGAGTGCTGAAGAATTGATGCTTTTGAACTGTGGTGTTGGAGAAGACTCTTGAGAGTCCCTTGGACTGCAAGGAGATCCAACCAGTCCATTCTGAAGGAGATCAGCCCTGGGATTTCTTTGGAAGGAATGATGCTAAAGCTGAAACTCCAGTACTTTGGCCACCTCATGCGAAGAGTTGACTCATTGGAAAAGACCCTGATGCTGGGAGGGATTGGGGGCAGGAGGAGAAGGGGATGACAGAGGCTGAGATGGCTGGATGGTATCACCGACTCGATGGACATGAGTTTGAGTGAACTCTGGGAGTTGGTGATGGATAGGGATGCTTGGCATGCTGCTATTCATGGGGTCACAAAGAGTCAGACACGACTGAGTGACTAAACTTAACTGATGTCTTATTGTGATTGCATTTTATATACAACTTTGTTATAATATCTTTCAATTGTATATATTTGTCAGAGTGCTTGTTTCTTCACTAGGCTTTTGGAAGACAAGGATCATATGTCTTTGAGCACCTAGCTAAACATCTAGCATCTTTGAACTAGCCAAAGATCTCCTTTCTGTAAAGATTCTGTAAATGTTGGTTGAACTGAATTGCATATTTGTACATATTATATAAGTAGCAATTGGTACATCTTTGAGGCATATAATACCTTAAAGGTCTACAGCTATAAGATAGTTGTTAATCTGATTGCACTTTTGCTTATTGCTGTGAACTCCTTTGATTTTGTAATGTTAACCGTGGGTCTTCACACTCTTATTTCCACCTTTATTTTGTTATTTTTACTTCACAAATATTAAATAGACAAAGTTCAGATTCCATGAATTAAGCTTGAGTGCTCCATAGAATATAGGCTACATAAATTCTAAAGATAAATCAATAATGACTGATTCAATCAAAGAAGTACCTTTCCTGAATGTCATATCAGATGATATTGATACTGAAGGAAAAAGTTGATGAGACTTGATTCTGTGATTTTGGCATAGTCAAGGCCTCCAACAACAGCTTTTTTCTTTATAGTAATTTTCATCTATTCACTTTTTCCCATCTTATTCAGGCGTAACTTATATACAATAAAATTCATTCTTTTAAAGTGTACAGTTTGTCCACAGTCATGTAACCACCATCCCCTTTTACAACCACTCTCCCTAAGCACCCACTAACCTAGTATCTCATATAAACACAACCATACAATGTCCTTTTGGTATTTCACTTCTTTCACTCAGCACAAAGTTTTTTCAGGTTGGTTCATGTTGTTGTGTGTTTAACACCTTATTCCTTTGCTCTGTAAGTACTCCGCATTTTGTTTATCCATCTGACAGTTGATAAACATTTAGGTTATTTTCATTTTCTGTCTATGATGAATAATGATACTATGAACACTTGTGTACCAGTCTTTTTTGAGAACATATATGTTCATTTTTCTTGGATAAATTCCAAAGAGTGAGTGAAATAGCTGTATGATTACTATATACTTAACTTTGTAAAATATTGCCAAATTGTCTTCCGAAGTGTCATATCATATCATTTTACATTCTCAGCAGCAGTGTTAAGAGTTCAAGTTGCTCCACATCCTTGTCAACACGTGGTGTGCTCAGAATTTTTGACTTAGGTTATTCTAGTAAGGCTATAGGGGTTTTAATTTGTATTTCCCTGATGACTAATGATGTTTCATGTACTTCATACATATATCTTCTTGTGTGAAATGTCTTTTCAAATATTTTATCCATTTCTTGGTGAGGTAGAGGTTGTTTATCTTTCTGTAACTGACTGGCTTTTAAAATATATTTTGGATAAAAGCCCTTTGTCAGATATCTGTTTTGCAGAGGTTCTCAATTTCAATGAAGTTCTTCTTGTTGTTTGGTTTGATTTATGCTTTCTGTGTCTTGCTCAAGAAACCTTGCCTAAGCTGTATTACAAATATTTTTCCTGAAATATTCCTACAAATATTTCTCCTAAAAATATTATGAAAAATTTTAGTCAAACAATAGTCTTCTTTTTAATGGTTACTTTGATTTATCTGCCTTCAGTTTTTAAGTATAGTGTCTTTCAGAAGTGCCTATTTTAAATTATCAAAAACCATATTGTACAGCCATACAGGGAAAGAATTTGTCATTTGTTTTATAGTTGTCAAGATTATAAAATAATATATGTGTTAAGGTAGGATTATTGAATAAACAATCCGGAAAAATGTACATCAAAATGGAAGTGTTCATCTCTGAGTGGTAGAATGATCAGTGATATTTATGTTTTTAATTTTGTCTTTCTACATTTTTCATTCTTTTCACAAAAGTATGTATACAAGTTGTATGTTTTAAAATACCATCAGTATGCACAAATAATAACAAATAATGAAAAAGAGAGGACAAATTTACAAAGTTAAGATCATTTCTTGTTGCATCTTATTTGTCCAGCAAATTAGAGAAAAATTTGTCTATGGAGCTGCAGATTTCTTAGACAAAGCCTAAATGATCTCAGTCTTCTTCTATTCCATACATTTCTTCCAAACTCCCAACAAACCTTCTTCCAATGTCCATCTGGTTAGAACACAGCTCAAACGATTACTTTCTTCATTTACATGTGGCTTTTCTCCTTATAATACTGGCATCCTTAAGCCTGGTGACCAGCCATGGTGACTGCACAGTTTTCCCTCAAAAGGGATGCACAGAGCGCTTCCCTGATGTCAGTGACTGGGGAGGGGTTATCTCCACTCCCAGGAGGCTCAGTGCCTCTCTGATAGTGATGATACTACTTTTGAAAACAGAAAAAGTGATGGATGGGGGCTTCCACCTTCCCATTATTCACCTTTTCATTCAACTGCAATGAATATCACTTACAGTGAAGGCAATATTTAGCTACCCAAAATGCACATTAAAGTTTACAGCAAGAATGCATCAAATCAAATAAATTACTCTTTCTTCCTGCTCTGCTCTACTTCCTTAAGCATTTGTAAGCAGAGCTCATTAAAACTTTTTGAAGTAGTGTATTGTCTGTCTTTCTCTTCAGCTTGGAATGTATGTTTTGGTTCTATAGATTTGAGCTACATATTTGAAATGTACAAGCCTTCCTTGAAATCCGACTACCCAGGTTAACTTGGTCTTTCTAGACAGAGGCTGCAGTCGTGTATGGCTACCCTGACCATTGAATTAAACACTGCAACACCCCATACCATCCCATTCCCTGCATTCCTGGTCTCCTTCACTGGCTCTACTTCTATTTTCCTCTAGAGAATTTATGCCCTTTAAAACGGTATAAAATTTAACAACTTATTATATCTACTGCCATTGTATCCCCAAAAAGGTAACTTTTAGAAGGGCACGAATCTTTGTCTTGGTCATTGACATAGCTTAGGAGCTAGAGTAGCACTGATATGTAGCAAGCCCTGAATAAATATTTGTGGAATGAACAAACTCAAAATACTGGTGGAATGAACAAATTCAAAGGCCCCCAGAAAGCCTCCTTTGCCTTCTAGAGTATCTCTGCCTCTCAGGTTGCACAGTGTTTGAATTTCCACCATTAGAGATGTCTGCTTTGGGGTTTCTTTGTGACCTTCTTTAGATTATGAAGTATGCACATACTTCTATGAGAAAAAACATCCATCTATCCATTCAAAGACTATTTGTTGATTATACACTGTGCATAAAACACTGTGTTAGATGTTTGGGGGCACAGAACTGGGTCACAATCCTTCCACCCTAAAGACTGGCTTACACTTGCTATCTATGTGACACGATCCACTCAAGAAAAAGGCACAGGGCACTTCTCTGAGGCCAACAACCATATATGGTGATAGTGGCTCCGCCAACCCCAGGAGGCTCAGTGCCTCTCTGCCCCTGATGAAAGGGCCATTGTACACAGTCTGGGCTGTGCCTTAGAATCGCAAGGGAGATATAAGACCACTGTTTCCCGGAAACCACCCCAAAGTGTTGGAATTCCTATCCATGAAAAACAACCTCTCCTACATCCTCATCTTCCTTGTGGTATTCTTTTTTCATCTTTGGGGCTCAAAATAAACCTTTTCCCCCCAGCACTTACTGTTCTCTCTCTCAAGAGGATGCTGATTATTCTCCCAAATCCCAAATGAGTTCTTTTTTCACTGAAGTAAAGTTGATGTATAAGTTAGAAGTGTACAATATAGTGATTCACAGTTTTTAAAGGTTTTACTCCATTTATAGTTATTAAAAAATATTGTCTATATTCCCCATATTTTCAACATATCCTTGTAGATTATTTTATATATAAGAGCTTGTACCTCCTAATTCCCTATCCTTATCCTTTCCCCTTCCCCTTCCCTTTTTCCACTGGTTACCACAAGTTTGTTCTCTGTATCTGTGAGTCTGCTTCTTTTTTTTTATATTCATGAGTATGTTGTGTTTTTTAGATTCTACATATAAGCAATATCATAGATAGCATTTGTCTTTGTCTGATTTCATTTAGCATAATACTTTCCATGTTGTCACAAATGGCAACATTTCATTCTTTTTTATGGCTGAGTAGTAGTCCTTTGTATAGATATAGATATATAGATATAGACAGCATATTAAAAAGCAGAGACATTGCTTTGCCAACAAAGGTCCATCTAGTCAAGGCTATGGTTTTTCCAGTAGTCATGTATGGATGTGAGAGTTGGACTATAAAGAAAGCTGAGCACCAAAGAATTGATGCTTTTGAACTGTGGTGTTGGAGAAGACTCTTGAGAGTCCCTTGGACTGCAAGGAGATCCAACCGGTCCATCCTAAAGGAAATCAGTCCTGAATATTCATTGGAAAGACTGATGTTGAAGCTGAAACTCCAATACTTCGGCCACCTGATGTGAAGAGCTGACTCATTGGAAAAGACCCTGATGATGAGAAAGATTGAGGGCAGGAGGAGAAGGGGATGACAGAGGATGAGATTGCTGGATGGCATCACCAACTCAATGGACATGAGTTTGAGTAAGCTCTGGAAGTTGGTGATGGACAGGGAAGCCTGTAGGGATGGACAGGGAAGACTGCAGGGAAGCTGCACTCCATGGGGTCACAAAGAGTCGGACATGACTGAGTGACTGAGCTGAACTGAACTGATAGATCTTTGACTTCCCAGGTGGTGCAGAGATAAAGAATCCACCTGCCAATGCAGGAGACTCAAGAGACACAGGCTTAATCCATGGGTCAGGAATATCCCCTGGAGTAGGAAATGGCAAACCACACAGAATTCCATGGACAGAGGAGTCTGGCAGACTACAGTCCGTGGGTCACAAAGAATTCAAAAAACTAAGATCATTGCATCTAGTCCCATCACTTCATGGGAAATAGATAGGGAAACAGTGTCAGGATTTATTTTGGGGGGCTCCAAAATCACAGCAGATGGTGATTGCAGCCATGAAATTAAAAGACACTTACTCCTTGGAAGCAAAGTTATGACCAACCTAGGTAGCATATTCAAAAGCAGAGACATTACTTTGCCAACAAAGGTCTGTCTAGTCAAGGCTATGGTTTTTCCAGTAGTCATGTATGGATGTGAGAGTTGGACTGTGAAGAAAGCTGAGCGCCGAAGGATTGATGCTTTTGAACTGTGATGTTGGAGAAGACTCTTGAGTCACTTGGACTGTAAGGAGGTCCAACCAGTCCATTCTGAAGGAGATCAGCCCTGGAATTTCTTTGGAAGGAGTGATGCTAAAGCTGAAACTCCAGTACTTTGGCCACCTGATGTGAAGAGTTGACTCACTGGACAAGACTCTGATGCTGAGAGGGATTGGGGGTAGGAGGTAAAGGGGACGACAGAGGATGAGATGGCTGGATGGCATCACTGACTCGATGGACGTGAGTTTGGGTGAACTCTGGGAGTTGGTGATGGACAGGGAGGCCTGGCATGCTGTAATTCATGGGGTCGCAAAGAGTCGGACACAATTGATCGACTGAACTGAACTGAACTGAACTGAGCAACTGAGCACACACCCACACATGTGGATACCACATTTTCTTTGTCCAGTTCATCTGTGGATGGACCCTTAGGTTGCTTCCACATCTTGGCAATTGTAAATAATGCTTCTATGAACATTGGAGTGCATGTATCTTTTCAAATTAGTGGGATGTTTTTCAGGTATATATCCAGGATAGGAATTTCCAGGGCATATAGTAGTTCTATTTTTAGTTTTTTGAGAAACCTCCATACTGTTCTCTACAGTGATTATAACAATTTACTTGATATAGCATTCTTTTTCATTGCTGACATCTTGTAACTTCTTGGAAAACCTCCAAAATTTATAGGCTTTGTCCTAAGTCTTCAAACTTTCATTTATTCAAATGATGTTGACTCATATAAATTAAGTGCCTGTAATTTGCCTAGGGCTCTTCTGGGTGCTTGGGATACACCAGTCAAAAAAACTGGCCACATTCCTATCCAAAGTAATCCTAGTGTAAGGAGGACAAAATGCAAAATAAATAGATTATATAATAGGTAAGAGTGATCATCATTTCGAGGAGAAAGTTGAGCAGAGTCAGGAGGACTGGGAGTGCAAGGGGAAGAAGCAGTTTGCATAGTAAATAGATGGTCAGCACAGGCCTCATCTAGAGAAGGATATATGAGAAAAGATGCTGTTTTTCTCATCACTGCCACCCCTCTGGGACAAGCCTTCTTATGTTCTTGTGGATGCTACCTCTAAATGAGTTGGCCTACTTCCAAACTGACCTCCTCAACCCAATCTCCACACTGAAGTGTAAGTAGTGTTTCTAAGCCCCTGTCAGGTCAGGTCACACTGCGCCTCTGCTTACCCCTTCAGTAACTCCCCATTCACAACTCCTGGGCAGTCTAGCATGCAGCTGCTTTATCCATATTTTTAGCTCTACTGCTCTTGTCTTTGCCACATCTTCACTCAAAACACACAGACTACTGTCTCCGGGTTGTACATGAAACCGTATCTGCCTAAAATTCGTGCCCTACAGCTTGTTCCTGCTCCTCTCTCAATACTCCACTTAGTAGCCGTCTCCCCAGAGGAAAGTCTCCCGGGTCCCTTCTGTCTGACTCAGGAGCCTTTCCATACGCTCTCCTGACAGTCGTGCTTCCCTCTGCCGTCTCCTGTGTTCAGTGTCCTGAATCATCAGCATCATCGCAGACCACTCTCCTGGACTTCTATGAGCAGAGGCTGTTTTCATTCATCTTTGTGCTCTCAGGACCTAGCATAGTGTCTGATCAATGAATTATTGGAGGAAATGTCCCTCACTGGGGACAATACAGTGCAAGGAGACACATCTGAAGGGGCAGTCTGTGAAAGACAGATTTGACTGTGTGCACCTCCAGAGGGCAGGCACATACAAGTTGTTACAAGTTACAGAGATTTTGGCTTATCATCCTTGTGTTGGATAAAATGGTAATGGTAACTAACATTGTTGCGTGTGTGCTCAAAAGTGGCAGACTCCTTGCGACCTTATGGACTGTAGCCTGCCAGGCTCCTCTGTCCTTGGAATTTTCCAGGCAAGAATTCCGGAGTGGGTTGCCATTTCCTCCTCCAAGGGATCTTCCTCACTCAGAGATCAAACTGGAATCTGCTGTGGCTGCTTGCATTGGAAGGCAGGTTCTTTACCATGGAGCCACCTGGAAAGTGCTTCCTCCTGGCGCACGTGTGCTCAGTTGTACTCTTTGTGACTCTTTGTGACCCCGTGAGCTGTAGCCCACCAGGCTCCTCTATCTATAGGATTTTTCAGGCAAGAATACTGGACTGGGATGCCATTTCTTCCTTCAGATGATCTTCCCAACTCAGCGATTGAATCCTGTCTCCTGCACTGCAGGGGGATTCTTTACTGCTGATCCACCCAGGACGGCCTGGCTGTTGATAGAAAGCCTCAAATATTTACCACGTGGCCCTCCCCAAGGAGTTGCTGGAGTATTGTCACATGTTGGCTGGCTTTCTTAGGTGAATAATCCCAAAGAGAGCATGGTGAAAGGTGCAGTGCCCCAGAGGTCACACTTCATCATTACTGCAGTATCCTTTGGTTACATAGCTCAGCCCTATTTTTATAGGAGGACGTTATACAGGGGAGTAAATATCAGAAGAGGAGCATCACTGGGGCCATATTGGAGTCTGGTTAACACAAAAAGAGAGATGAGTGAGTGAATGAAAGTCACACAGTTGTGTCCAACTTTTTGCAACCCCATGGACTGTAGCTGTCAGTCTCATTTATCTCTAGAATTCTCCAGGCAAGAATACTAGAGTATTCATTCTCCAGGTGATCTTCCCAACCCAAGGATCTAATCCCTGTCTCCCGCATTACAGGCAGATTCTTCCCTGGTGGCTCAGACGGTAAAGAGTCTGCCTACAATGCGGGAGACTGGGGTTCAATCCCTGGGTCAGGAAGATCCCCTGGAGAAGGAAATGGCAACCCACTCCAGTGTTCTTGCCTGGAAAATCCCATGGACGGAGGAGCCTGGTAGGCTACAATCCATGGGGCCGCAAAGAGTCAGACATGACTGAGGGACTTCACTTCACTTCACTTCTTTACTATCTGAGCCAGCAGGACAAAAAAACAACAACAACAACAACAACAAAAAAAAAAAACAGAGATACAAAGAAGGATTACAGCTCAGAAACTCATTTAAGGGTTTCTGGATGGAATACAGTATATGAATTTTTCATAAGCTGTGATCACTCTCTGGCATAAAGACCTGAACTCTCGCTCCACACTTAAAACCCCCAAGAATCCTCTATGCTGTGGCTTCCCAACTGTGCTATAGACACAGGCAACCCCTGAATTAGTTCATTGTGCTTTGAGTTACTGATCTCATCAGCCCATGAGGAAATTGAACAGGGCTTGAGGTAGATGGAAAAAGAGAAATTTGTTCCATTTTATTTGATGTATTTCTATTATATTTTTTCAAAATATTGTTTTCTATTTGTTCTGTAACTATATACAAATTATATATGCCTGCTATATAAAAATATCTACTTTTTACTATTAGGAAAATCAAAATCAGAGTGCCAAAAAAGAGCATTAGTTTCTTACATTGTGCATGTTGCAGTGTTTTATACATGTGTATTAGACCAGTGTGTTAAAGATGTTTTTCACATATTCTCTAAATTAGTGATGTTTCCTGTCTATGCCATAAAGTACTAGAAGATGTATACTTTAATCTACTACTGTGGTTGTAGATTTCTTTCTTTATTTTTTTTTTACTGCTTGATTTTATTATTATTATTATTTTTTACTTTACAATATTGTATTGGTTTTGCCATACATCAACATGCACATCAACATGCATCTGCCAGGGGTGTACACGTGTTCCCCATCCTGAACCCTCCTCCCACTTCCCTCCCCATACCATCCCTCTGGGTCATCCCAGTGCACCAGCTCCAAGCTTCCTGTATCCTGCATCGAACCTGGACTGGCAATTCATTTCTTATATGATATTATACATGTTTTAATGCCATTCTCCCAAATCATCCCCCCCCCCCACCTCTCCCACAGAATACAAAAGACTGTTCTATACATCTGTGTCTCTTTTGCTGTCTCGTGTGCAGGATTGTGGTTACCATCTTTCTAAATTCCATATATATGCATTAGTATACTGTATTGGTGGTTTTCTTTCTGGCTTACTTCACTCTGTATAATCGGCTCCAGTTTCATCCACCTCATTAGAACTGATTCAAATGTATTCTTTTTAATGGCTGAGTAATACTCCATTGTGTATATGTACCACAGCTTTCTTATCCATTCATCTGCTGATGGACATCTAGGTTGCTTCCATGTCCTGGCTATTATAAACAGTGCTGCAATGAACAGTGGGGTACATGTGTCTCTTTCATTTCTGGTTTTCTCGGTGTGTATGCCCAGCAGTGGGACTGCTGGGTCGTATGGCAGTTCTATTTCCAGTTTTTTAAGGAATCTCCACACTGTTCTCCATAGTGGCTGTACTAGTTTGCATTCCCACCAACAGTGTAAAGGGTTCCCTTTCCTCCACATCCTCTCCAGCATTTATTGCTTGTAGACTTTTGGATTGCAGCCATTCTGACTGGTGTGAAATGGTACCTCATTGTGGTTTTGATTTGCATTTCTCTGATAATGAGTGAAGTTGAGCATCTTTTCATGTGTTTGTTAGCCATCTGTATGTCTTCTTTGGAGAAATGTCTATTTAGTTCTTTGGCCCATTTTTGATTGGGTCATTTATTTTTCTGGAATTGAGCTGCAGGAGTTGCTTGTATATTTTTGAGATTAGTTATTTGTCAGTTGCTTCATTTGCTATTATTTTCTCCCATTCTGAAGGCTGTCTTTTCACCTTGCTTATAGTTTCTTTTGTTGTGCAGAAGCTTTTAATTTTAATTAGATCCCATTTGTTTATTTTTGCTTTTATTTCCAATATTCTGGGAGGTGGGTCATAGAGGATCCTGCTGTGATGTATGTTGGAGAGTATTTTGCCTATGTTCTCCTCTAAGAGTTCTATAGTTTCTGGCCTTATGTTTAGATCTTTAATCCATTTTGAGTTTATTTTTGTGTATGGTGTTAGAAAGTGTTCTAGTTTCATTCTTTTACAAGTGGTTGACCAGTTTTCCCAGCACCACTTGTTAAAGAGATTGTCTTTTCTCCATTGTATATTCTTGCCTCCTTTGTCAAAGGTAAGGTGTCCATAGGTGCGTGGGTTTATCTCTGAGCTTTCTATTTTGTTCCATTGATCTATATTTCTGTCTTTGTGCCAGTACCATGCTGTCTTGATGACTGTGGCTTTGTAGTAGAGCCTGAAGTCAGGCAGGTTGATTCCTCCAGTTCCATTCTTCTTTCTCAAGATAGCTTTGGCTATTCAAGGTTTTTTGTATTTCCATACAAATTGTGAAATTATTTGTTCTAGCTCTGTGAAAAATACCATTGGTAGCTTGATAGGGATTGCATTGAATCTATAGATTGCTTTGGGTAGTATACTCATTTTCACTATATTGATTCTTCCAATCCATGAACATGGTATATTTCTCCATCTATTAGTATCTTCTTTGACTTCTTTCATCAGTGTTTTATAGTTTTCTATATATAGGTCTTTAGTTTCTTTATTTAGATATATTCCTAAGTATTTTATTCTTTTCGTTGCAATGGTGAATGGAAATGTTTTGCTTGCTTTTAGTCCTGCTTATTTTTGTTTTTCTATTTTGAAGGTATATTTTTAATACTTGGTGTTTATGAATTCAAACCAATTATATCTTCAAAGTAAAAGTAAACTTTACCTTTTTGAAGTGAATCTCTTTATCGGTAGGAATGCTTTTCGACTTCAAGTTTAGTTTCACTGATTCTTCATTAATGCAGTTTCTATGATTTTACATTTAACCTTTCTGAATGTATCTGTTTTAGAATTGTCCTTTTTTTTTAAATAAATAGTTTCCTGTCAAATTTTATTATCTTGTGCTTTGTTTCAAAATACTGACAAGAATAGTGTTTTAATTCAACATTCTGTTTACATATAACTATTGACCTGTATATTTGAATTTATTTTGCTATTTTATTTCATAATTTCTATTTGTTCCATATGTTTAGTGTTTCCTTAACTATCCTTTCTTACCTTTTTTTTTTTTATTAACTAAGCATGATTCATCTTTTGATTTTTGCTTCCATCAGCTTGGAAGTCTTATCCTGTTTTTATTTATTTTAGTAGCTACTCTAGGAATAACAATATTCTTACTTATTTATCTCAGTCTGAAATTAATCCAGATCTCTACTCTTCTTTGAGGTAATGCAAATCCTTAGAATATCTTAATTCCTGGGTTCAATCCATGGGTTGGGAAGATCACCTTTAGAAGGAAATGACAACCCATTCCAGTTTTCTTGCCTTGGGGTTACAAAGAGTCAGAGACAACTTAGAGACTAAAAAACAGCAACAACAAATCAGATATTATTGAAATAAAAGTGTGAGAAAAAAGAAATTAAAAAAGAATATTTTAATTCTTTTACCTTCCTCAATTTATTTATGGCTGATATTCATAATCTATCTTATTTTTTTGTTGTCTTTTAATTACACATTATTATTACTGTTTTATACAACTCTGAGAGGACAGAGACTTGAAGACATGCAACTCAAAAATCATCTTTTTTCTTTTCCCTCATCTTCTACTTTGCTCAGCCCCAACATGGCCTTATCTGCTGTTCTTTGGGGCTTGGGGGTGATATATGTATGGTTTTCCCTTACTCTGAGGGGTTCTAGTCCCTTTTCCTTTGGTAATCTCTGGGCCTTGGCCTCTGCTCTTGCCTGCATACTCTAGGAACCAGATCCTATATTTGTTGCATCAGCAAATGAACTCAGGATATGTGCAGTTTTGGAGCTTTGATATCTGCTTGTTTCCCAATTATATGCTTTTAGTCAAAAATTAATTAGCCTGGGAATTCTCCTCTGTCTTTTAAACTCTCCAAAGCTCATAAGCACTTTAAGATGTTGATGATCATTTGCTATAAGAAATTATACATAATTATTTTTAGAAGGATTAATTTAAATAATTCATTGTTATTGAGTTGAAACCTCAATAAGTACTATATTGACTTCAAAATGCACATGGCAATGAGAACTTCCAAGATTTTTTCTAATAATGTCACTAATAATTTAATATTAATAATATATTGAATGTTTATACAAGCCAGTCAAGGGCCTAAGTGTTTTATATGTATTAATTTATCTAGTCTCCATAATTTAGTACAATGTCTAGCATATATTTGCATTCAATAAGTATTAATTAATATAGTAATTTTTAATACTCACTTTTTAGTTGAGAAAGTTTTCACTTCCACCCTCCAGAGCCATAAAGCCACTGTCCCAGGTCCCAATCTCTCAGTTGCTAGAGTTCTTTACTGTATTACTTAGATCAATAAAATATATTACATTGTTGTAGCATAGCTGCTTAGCACATTGCCTCCCAAGTACTCTTTCACGTTTAGGGAGTCTTGAACGTCTTAAAGTCTAAAGTGTGATTTTGGGGTTTCTGTGCCCTCGGATCACACGATGTGCTGCTGGCTCACAAGAAAAGTCTCGCCCTTTCTGATGCTTCCCAGTTTTCTCCTTTCTTTCTGTACAGACCCCATCAAATGTATTATTAGATTAGAAGTTGGAATTTCTCATTTCCATTTCTACCATAGGTCTTTGTAAGCATTTTGAAATTTAATTACAGCAGGTACAACCAAGAGCATTAAGAAAAACATGCCCGTGACTTCGATTCTGTTTGTTTAAGCTAAATCTCAGTGTCAATTTAACAGACTTGGACGGTAAATAGTTTAAGTTCTGGTGCCAAGAGCCAATTATCTACATCAAGCAAAAATCAAATGATTTTATACAGAATGAATCATGCAAGGAGCTTCCAAATTTTCAGCAGGCAAATTGGCTCAGATAAGATGTAATATTGTTCCTTGATTAGAGATAAAGCAGCAAACTTAAGGTGAATGTTTTTAGGGGCTTAAGGGGATACAAATTAAATAATATTTATGTGGAATTCTCCAAGTTTCATCATGATGCAGGAATCCTACATACTTTTCTTATTTGACCCTGATTATTATTCTCAAATATACTTATTTTTACTTGCCACACATTTTTTCTTTCACAGTTCTTCTAATTAGTCATCACTGCTTATGGTGCAGTATAGTAACAGCATTGTCTGTAACTAAAGAGTAAAAATTACATTCCCCCCAAAATAGCAGTTTTTTTCTTCTGAATTTATGACTCCATCTGTCTAGTAAGTTGGGAGTCTTCTCTGGTCCTTTGTTTTCATTGACTTTCTATATTTACATACAAAAAAATCTGTATAATGTGGTTTTTAAACTTATTAGAATAATGAATTTTTTTTTTGAAGCTGATAAAAGCCATCTCCTATTTTAGTTTTTTGTACTGTATCTACGCATTTTGACTTTCCAGATGAAACTTGGCTGACAAAACCAGACAACTCTGATGTGACACTTTAAGGGCATATTTATGTGGTATAATGTTAATAAATTGTGATGAAAAACATTGGTCTCAGTGTATCCCCTGAGGGTGCAAGAATCTTATTCACAATTAATTAAGATAACATCTCTCTTCCCAGGTGGCCCTAGTGGTAAAGAACCTGCTTGCCAGTGTAGGAGACATAAGAGACACAGGCTCAATCTCTAGGTGTGGAAGATCCCCTGGAGAAGGGCATGGCAATCCACTCCAGTTTTCTTGCCTGGAGAATCCCATGGACAGAGGAGCCTGGCGGGCTACAGTCCATAGGGTTGCAGAGTCAGATATGACTGAAGCAACTTAACATGCATGCAGAATGGCTGACAGAACTCAGGAAAACATTTTGGGCTTTCCTGGTGGCTCAGATAGTAAAGAATTTGCCTGCAATACAAGAGAGGTGGGTTCAATCCCTAGGTCAGGAAGATCCCCTGAAGAAGGGAATGGCAACCTACTCCAGCATTCTTGTCTGGAGAATTCCATGGTAGAGGGGCCTGGCCGGCTACGGTCCATGGGCTCGCAAAGAGTCAGACATGACTGAGCGACTAACACTTTCACTTTCAAGATAGTAGATTTAGTTAATCAATACATATTATTAAAAGACATTTTATTTTCATCAACTTGTTAGCTCTACATTTATTTGTCTCAGTTGTTTCAGTTTTATCAATAAACATTATAAAGCACACATTTTTATGAGGAGTTATTTCTGATTTTTGAAATCTCTGTCATGACATTTAGGTTTTCCACTGAAAAAAAGAACTTTAACATAGGAAATATTAGTTTCTGCATTTTGGCCCTTTTGAATGTTCATTCAGCTTTTATGCAGAGCCCTTCTGCTCTGTTGCATTGTCTGTATTTGGTTGTGAACTTACCATAGGGTCATGAATGTTTTCTACTAAACTTTTGCTAAGGAACAGAAGGTTGGCACTGGGGGTCTTCTTGTCCACATAACTGCTCTGGCAGTGAGCCAGTCTACAGCTCCATGAGAGGAGCTTGATGGGATTGGCTAGGTCTGATTTCAGATTATTTAACTGGACATAGACCTTATTCTAACAAACATTTACACTGAGAAAGAAAGCACCTTCCTTTTTCATTTCCTTTTTAAGCTCACTTAATGGAAAATTCAGTTCAGTTCCGTTCATTCGCTCAGTCGTGTCCAACTCTTTACGACCCCATGAACCACAGCACTCTAGGCCTCCCTGTCCATCACCAACTCCCAGAGTCTACCCAAACCCATGTCCATTGAGTTGGTGATGCCATCCAACCATCTCATCCTCTGTCGTCCCCTTCTCTTCCTGCCCTCAATCTTTCCCAGCATTAGGGTCTTTTCAAATGAGTCAGCTCTTTGCATTAGGTGGCCAAAGTATTGGAGTTTCAGCTTCAACATCAGTCCTACCAATGAACACCCAGGACTGATCTCTTTTAGGATGGACTGGTTGGATGTCCTTGCAGTCCAAGGGACTCTCAAGAGTCTTTTCCAACACCACAGTTCAAAAGCATCAATTCTTCGGTGCTCAGCTTTCTTCACAGTCCAACTCTCACATCCATACATGACCACTGGAAAAACCATAGCCTGGACTAGACGGACCTTTGTTGACAAAGTAATGTCTCTGCTTTTTAATATGCTGTCTAGGCTGGTCATAACTTTCCTTCCAAGGAGTAAGTGTCTTAATTTCATGGCTGCAATCACCATCTGCAGCAATCTTGGAGCCCAAAAAAATAAAGTCAGCCACTGTTTCCACAGTTTCCCCATCTATTTGCCATGAAGTGATGGGACCAGATGCCATGATCTTTGTTTTCTGAATGTTGAGCTTTAAGCCAGCTTTTTCACTCTCCTCTTTCACTTTCATCAAGAGGCTTTTTAGTTCCTCTTCACTACCTGCATATCTGAGGTTATTGATATTTCTCCCGGCAATCTTGATTCCAGCTTGTGCTTCCTCCAGCCCAGTGTTTCTCATGATATACTCTGCATAGAAGTTAAATAAGCAGGGTGACAATATACAGCTTTGACGTACTCCTTTTCCTATTTGGAACCAGTCTGTTGTTCCATGTCCAGTTCTAACTGTTGCTTCCTGACCTGCATACATGTTTCTCAAGAGGCAGGTCAGGTGGTCTGGTATTCCCATCTCTTTCAGAATTTTCCACAGTTTATTGTAATCCACACAGTCAAAGGCTTTGGCATAGTCAATAAAACAGAAATAGATGTTTTTCTGGAACTCTCTTGTTTTTTCCATGATTCAGCAGATGTTGGCAATTTGATCTCTGGTTCCTCTGCCTTTTCTAAAACCAGCTTGAACATCTGGAAGTTCACAGTTCATGTAATGCTGAAGCCTGGCTTGGAGAATTTTGAGCATTCCTTTACTGGCATGTGAGATGAGTGTAATTGTGCAGTAGTTTGAGCATTCGTTGGCATTGCCTTTCTTTGGGATTGGGATGAAAACTGACCTTTTCCAGTCCTGTGGCCACTGCTGAGTTTTCCAAATTTGCTGGCATATTGAGTGCAGCACTTGCACAGCACCATCTTTCAGGATTTGAAATAGTTCAGCTGGAATTCCATCACCTCCACTAGCTTTGTTCATAGTGATGCTTTCTAAGGCCCACTTGACTTCACATTCCAGGATGTCTGGCTCTAGATGAGTGATCACACCATCGTGATTATCTGGGTCGTGAAGTTTTTTTTGTACAGTTCTTCTGTGTATTGTTGCCACCTCTTCTTAATATCTTCTGCTTCTGTTAGCTCCATACCATTTCTGTCCTTTATCGAACCCATCTTTGCATGAAATATTCCCTTGGTATCTCTAATTTTCTTGAAGAGATCTCTAGTCTTTCCCATTCTATTGTTTTCCTGTATTTCTTTGCATTAATCACCGAGGAAGGCTTTCTTATCTCTCCTTGCTATTCTTTGGAACTCTGCATTCAGATGCTTATATCTTTCCTTTTCCCCTTTGCTTTTCACTGCTCTTCTTTTCACAGCTATTTTTAAAGCCTCCCCAGACAGCCATGTTGCTTTTTTGCATTTCTTTTCTATGGGGATGGTCTTGATCCCTCTCTCCTGTACAATGTCATGGACCTCTGTCCATAGTTCATCAGGCACTCTGTCTATCAGATCTAGTCCCTTAAATCTATTTGTCACTTCCACTGTGTAATCATAATGGATTTGACTTAGGTCATACCTGAATGGTCTAGTGGTTTTCTCCACTTTCTTCAGTTTCAGTCTGAATTTGTCAATAAGGAGTTCATGATCTGAGCCACAGTTAGCTCCTGGTCTTATTTTTACTGAAAATTGGACAATTACAAGTCATTATTCTCACTTAAAAAAAAAAAAAAAACTACTACATGCTATTACTCGAGAGACATTTTTTCATGAAAGTGAAATGCCCTCCCTCTCCATTCTTTAATATTTACAAAGTAGGTTGTGATCTGTGAGTCAGAGTAGTTGTGATTAGAAGAGGCTTCCCACCTGATAAACTGCTCACCAATATTGCCTGAAGGAGGAAACCTGTAAACTCACAAATGAAAACCTGGAGTCCTGGCAGACAACTAATCATCTTTAATTATCTGCAGCTCTCATTTGGTCCTAATGGAGCTAATCTTTTGCTTTTCTTATTAATATTTAATGATTTCCTTAAGGTGGTCCTAGCTTAAGAACCTAAACTAGTATTCAGTTGCTGCTGCTGCTGCTAAGTTGCTTCAGTCATGTCCGACTCTGTGCGACCCCAGAGACGGCAGCCCACCAGGCTCCCCCGTCCCTGGGATTCTCCAGGCAAGAACACTGGAGTGGGTTGCCATTTCCTTCTCCAATGCATGAAAGTGAAAAGTGAAAGTGAAGTCACTCAGTCGTGTCCGACTCTTAGCGACCCCATGGACTGCAGCCCACCAGGCTCCTCCATCCATGGGATTTTCCAGGCAATAGTACTGGAGTGGGGTGCCATTGCCTTCTCCGAGTATTTAGTTAAGCTTATATTAATTGATTATTGCTTTTTATGAAAGAGAAGTACCTTATCAAGCATGTGCTTTGAAGTTGGATGGATCTGGGTTTAACTTCCATCCTCTGTTTATAAGCTTGACTTAGGGCAAATTACTCAACACCTGATCCTCACTTTTCTAAACTGTGAAAATCTACTTATATGGTTTTTGTGAGGGCTTCCATGGTGGCTCAGGCAGTAAATAATCTGCCTGCCTAATGCAGAAGACACAGGAGACCTGAGTTCAAACTCTGGGTCAGGAAGAGCCCTTGGAGGAGGAAAAGGCCACCCACTCCAGAATTCTTGCTTGAAAAATCCCATGGAGAGAGGAGCCAGGTGCGCTACAGTCCCTGGGGTCACAAAGAATTGGACACAATGGGTGACCGAGCACGGTCTTCCGTGGTGGCTCAGTGGTAAAGAATCTGCCTGCCAATGCAGGAGACACAGGTTCAATCCCTGATTTGGGAAGATCCCACATACCACAGAGCATCTAAGCCTGTGTGCTACAACTATTGAGCCTGTGTTCTAGAGCCCAGGAGCCACAGCTATTGAAGCCTGAGTGCCTAGAGCCTGCGCTCCCCAACAAGAGAAGCCACTGCAGTGAGAAACCCTCATACCACAACTAGAGAGTAGCTCCATTCTCTGTAACTAGAGAAAGCCCACACACAGCAACAAAGGCCCAGCATGGCCAAAAACAAATATGTAAAAAATAAAAAAAATTTAAAGATGTATGTGAGGATAACATATGATAATTTCTATATACTCCAGGCACAATGCCTAGCACATATGGCATTCAGTGATAGGCATCCCAATGGGAAGTTAGACTCTTTTGACCAAGTTATAGATGAAATCAGTGGATGGATCTAGGTTGATAAAATCCTGAGAACTCAGAAATTCTGAGAGTTCTTCTGATGCTTGAGAACCTACCATTTATATCCAAGAAACACTCAAACTTAGTGCAAGCTAATCCATTTTTACACCTGAGAAACAGACAATGGTAAAGAGAAAAATTCTTTACTATAGGGCAGTAAGATCTTTATTTCATCATTGTTTTCAATTTGTGGTGCTTAGGATGGATCTCTCAGGGCTCCATCTCAGATACTTGGTGATAAGGGAAGAAATAGAATCTCTTTCTCTTCAGTATCTTGGGGAAGGAGAGGGGTTCAGTTCAGTTCAGTTCAGTTCAGTCGCTCAGTCATGTCCGACTCTTTGTGACCCCATGAGTTGCAGGACGCCAGGCCTCCCTGTCCATCACCAACTCCCGGAATTCACTCAGACTCACCTCCATTGAGTCAGTGATGCCATCCAGCCATCTCATCCTCTGTCGTCCCCTTCTCCTCCTGACCCCAATCCCTCCCAGCATCAGAGTCTTTTCCAATGAGTCAATTCTTCTCATGAGGTGACCAAAGTACTGGAGTTTCAGCTTTAGCATCATTCCTTCCAAAGAAATCCCAGGGCTGATCTCCTTCAGAATGGACTGGTTGGATCTCCTTGCAGTCCAAGGGACTCTCAAGAGTCTTCTCCAACACCACAGTTCAAAAGCATCAATTCTTCAGCGCTCAGCTTTCTTCACAGTCCAACTCTCACATCCATACATGACCACTGGAAAAACCATAGCCTTGATAGACAGACCTTTGTTGGCAAAGTAATGTCTCTGCTTTTGAATATGCTATCTAGGTTGGTCATAACTTTTCTTCCAAGGAGTAAGCGTCTTTTAATTTCATGGCTGCAATCACCATCTGCTGTGATTTTGGAGCCCCCAAAAATAAAGTCTGACACTGTTCCCACTGTTTCCCCATCTATTTCCCATGAAGTAGCAAGTAAATTGAACCCACAGGAATGATTAATCTCATAACCAATTAATATTTTCTGTGCACCCTGTAGTTTGATTACACATGAAAAGTGAACTGGAATCATCATTAAGATAATTCTAATCAAAGTCTTTTTTAGCTCAATTAAAATAGCATTTTTGTTCTGTGATTAATCTAATGTTAAAAGATAAAAAGAGACTGACTTTCACATACCTCCTGTAATTTAATCTGTTTCTTTCCAACACTATTTTAGTTGCTTTGAACATCCTGGCTTTATCCTGGAAGAGCATTAAAGATCCATTAATAAATGTTTACATAATTACACACACAGAGGCAGATGCTCATCAAGGCAAATTTTATTTTTAATAAGAATAAACTATCAGGACTTCCCTGGTGGTCTAGTGGTTAGGAATCTGGCTGCCAATGCAGGGGATGTGGGTTTGCTCCCTGGTCTGCATTGATCCCACACGCCTTGGGGCAACTGCTCTGCAACAAGAGAAGCCACCACAATGAGAAGCCCACCTACAGCAACTAGAGAGTAACCCCCTGTTCACCACAACTAGAGAAAGCCCTCATGCAGCAATGAAGATCCTTTGTAACAAAAATAAATGATTAAAATATTTTTTAAAAATAAATGATAGTGTATTTAGGCTTTTCCCAATCTTATTTTATGGTAAAAATCCTACACTAAGTAACATTTAGAGATACTGACACTAGTAATTGAGGCAACAGATATGCTGACCTTCTAGGATAAAATACAGTCTAGATGGTAGAGATATCTTAATTTTGTAAGGATACACATACATTAAAAATAGGAGGCTTAATTCTCCCTGTTGAAAATAAAGAAAGGGATTTCCCCTCACCTTTTTCTTCAAAAATTTGTCACTGTATGAATATTTTCTCCTCTCTTTGAAACTTATATAAACTCTTTTGAAATATGCCCCAGTCTGTCAGTTTTATGCCCCAGGAATGTCTTCCTCAAGGACCTACGAGCCATCTCAGATCTTTGACTCTGGTTCCTGACACAGAGCAACTAAAACCCCTGGATTTGCCTAGGTGATGGAAACACCTTTTATCCTAATGAGGCAATACTTGAAAAGCTCCTGTATAGCTTCAGGATGAGGTTTGGTCACTGGAAAAATCAAGCCATGATTAGAAGCTTGGAACTCTTAGCCTCAACCCATTCCCCCATCCTCTAGGGAGAGGATAGAATTGAAGATTAATTGTCAATCATGCCAACATAATGAAGCCTCTATAAAAATCCCTAAAGTATAGGGTTTGGAGAATTCTGGATTGGTGAACACATCTATATGGCAGGAAGGCTGTGCACCCCATACTTCATGGGGACCGTAGTTTCTACTCCATGGGCCTTTCTTCAACTATGATTCTATGTATTCATATTTGTGTTCCTCATAATATCTTTGTAGTAAGTTGGTAATAATAAGGAAAGTGCTTTCCTGAGTTTGTAAGCCATTCTAGCAATTTCTGAATCTAAGAGGAGTGTCATGGGCACCTCCAATTTATAAAAAGGTGGTTGAACTATAGATGACAACTTGGAACTTGGAATCTGTGTCTGAAGTAAGGTGAGGGTACAGCCTTGTGGGACTGAGCCCTTTAATCTGTGAGATCTGATTCTAACTCTAGGTAGATAGTGTCAGAACTGAATTTAATTGTAGGAAACCTAGCAGCTGTCAGAGAATTGGTTAGTATGTGAGGGGAAATCATCCAATTGGTATCAGACATATTCAGTATATAGAGGGGAAAAAATGGTAGTTTTTCCTTTTAATATTTATTTTAGTAATCCTCTTTAAAACAAAAAAGAAAGCATTCATATAGTTGAAGAAAAACATTTATCATTAGCCATGAAAGCATAATGAATAAGTGAACTGCTATGGGCAACAGGAGTATTTCTGTATCACAGACATAAATTCCACAATCTTTTATGGAAATACCATGCCAGGTAAACTGGGGGTCCAGGGTAATTTAGAAGAATGCTTTGGGCTATTTGATATGTTTGGTTTGGGTTGCAGTACAGAGAAAAGAGTGTTTCAGGAGATGTCAGGAGATTAGAATTTAATTCTGGCTCTGAAAATGCTTGGCTTTCTGCTCTCAGAATACATGTGTGGATGTACTTCTCGATCACCTTGGGGTTGGGTGGGTTCATGTGACTGATCTGGCAAATAAGCTATGGGTGGAAGTGATGACTCTTGCTTTTACAACAGAGCGTTTAACTACCAGTGCGAGGTCCTCTGAAACTCTCTCCCTTTGTCATAGCGACAGTAATATTTGAGATGATGGCTGCTCTGAAAACATCAGGCCTGGATTAAGGAGACAAGGAGCAGAGCTCCCTGCAAATCTGCAGTGCACTTGAAACATGAGAGAAAAATAATCCATCAAAGTTTGGAGGTGGTTTGTTACCACAGCACACAAGCTAGTTTATCCTAACTGATACAACAAGAATCCACCATTCTAGCATACAGTTATGGGCCTGGAAGTGAAATTCTGGCATGTGTACAAGCAAATAAACACAGGCTCTGTTCTGCCTGTATTATAAGCAAAGTTGTGAATCAAAATAAATAAAAAATAAACCCTTGGGTTTTACACCTTGAGGTTCTAAACTAGAACTTTGAGGTCACCTTCAAGGGTATCTCCTGAGTTTAATCTATCATTGGTTTCTTACAAAAAAAAAAAACAAAAAACACTGGAGGTGATTTCGTGGGTTAATGAATCTTGTCAGGGTTTCTATAATATCTTAAACTTTAATTACATTTCAGTTACTCAGTGGCATTTTACAGGGCAGATTTGAAGCTATATTTTACTCTATGCATTACCAAATCAGAGGATATTTACACCAAAATGCTTCATATAACTAGTATTATAACTAAGAAATATTTACTAACAGCAACTGTCCAAATTTTCAGAAGGAAATACTATCATTTTTAATGCTTTCCAATTTACTTGTCTATTAAGTAAAGTGAGATTGTATTTATTCAGTCTGGAATTCCAGTTATGGAAATTTCATTTCACTTTATAAGCTCTGCTAACAAAGTCAGAATATAAAAAGCAATTTTATTTCCCCTTGCTTTCCACACATAAATCTTGAATAAAATGTACTTGTGTATTATGGTTGTGCTTTGTAAAGTCCATACTCCATAAGCATGAAAATTTTAAGGAATATATTACCTGTGCATGCATGCTAAATTGCTTCAGTTGTGTCCAACTCTTTGCGACCCTACGGACTGTAGCCCACCAGGCTCCTCTGTCTGTGGGATTCTCCAGGCGAGAATACTGGAGTGGATTTCCATGCCCTTCTCCAGGGGATCTTCTCAACTCAGGGATCGAATCTGGGTCTCTTAAGTCCCAGCATTAGCAGGCAGATTCTTTACCACCAGCACCACCTGGAAAGCCCAATATATTACCCTGCTGCTGCTGCTGCTAAGTCGCTTCAGTCATGTTCGACTCCTAGCGACCCCGTGGACTGCAGCCTACCAGGCCCCTCCATCCATGGGATTTTCCAGGCAAGAGTACTGGAGTGGGTTGCCATTGCCTTCTCCAATATATTACCCAGTTGCATTTAAATATGTTTTTTTTTCTATAAATTAAAACATTCATTTAAATAGTTAATAAAGGGACTTCCTTGGTGGTCCAGGGGTAAAGAGTCTGTCTGCTGGTGCAGAGGACATGAGTTCCATCCCTGGTCTGGGAAGATAAATATATTCCAAACATGGGGATCAAACCATTCCATAATTCTCTATCTTACAGGTGGAATCTTTGTTAAGCCTGTCCATAACTCATGTTTTTCTGCCTAAAAGCTCTTATGGGAAGTATCTTGTATCATTTGCTCTTCTTCTAGAAGAGGTGACTACTGACTATCTCCTGATTCCAAGAAAGCATTGCCTTTAAAGCACTTTGAATCATTTCTTTAAATAGTCTCTCTGACCACTGTGTACATCCTGTACCTCTAGCAAGAGGGAGAACAGAAGTTGTACTCCTCATGTGCTCTGGATCTTTAGACAATTTGGAGCCTGCTGGCTGGAGTCATGGAGCTAGGCCTTGCTCCACAGATAGAGATGCAGAGGGTGTTGTGGTTGAAATTGACAATGCTTTCAGTCTCAGCCTGATGTATAATGGTGTTCCATGTGCTCTATGGCAAAGGAGGGGCACAAGATTTCCTTCTCTGCCGGGGTCTAGCCCTGGCTGATCCAGGGTATTCGAAGGAGAGACGGCGTAGGCGACCTATTTATTTAAATATTTATCAAAGATATAAAGAGTAATAGAATGAGGATAGCTCAGTGAGGAAATTCAGTGGAGAAAAGAGGCTGAATAATTCAGCCAGAAGGTAAGAGAAAGAACGACATGGGGAGACCAAGTTTCGGTGAACAAGGCCCACACTTTATTTTCCAAAGTAGTTTTTATACCTTAAGTTATGCATAGAGGATAATGGGGGAAGGGGTAGAGTCATGCAGTAAGCCAGGCTTTCTTCCTGCAAACTTATCATATGCAAAAGTTTAGGTGATTTGCATCATCTTCTGGCCTGGAGGCCTGTTAACATTTTAAGACCCTTTCTTCAGAAAACTTATTTTTCTCTAAAGGTGATTGGTCAGGAGCCACCCTCCAAAAGCATTAGATAAAGTTGCATTCCTATAGGGCAAAGGTGTGGTGGGCTATACCAAGTGAAAGAATTAACTCAAGGGTCAAAGGTTACAAACATTAAAGCTACTACTTACACCAATCATATTAATCAATACACTGCCAGGGACACAGCAGGTAAGGAATATGGAGACTTAGCAGCAAACATTGGCCCAACAAGTGAAAAACCCTTCACCAATACAATTTCTAATCAATCTTTTAACTGCTCTAAAGAATCTGTATTTAGACAGTTTAGAATACCTCATGCCTCTCACAGTTAGGAGGCTCTGAGCAATCACATGTGGCCGGAAAAACCTATTCAGAGGCAGGCTAGAGGACTTCCAAAGGAGTTTGTAGGTTGAAACACTATCACACCCAGGAACTTTATTAATTAGAGCTGTAAGTTAACTCTTTTTTTCAGAGAGAGGTAGTGGGGGACAGCCCCCTGTAAAGTCAGAGGTGTAGGTGAGAGCACAAAGCAGAAAGTAGGCAGACTCTGGTTTTGGGGGTAGATGCTCGAGAATTTCCAGGGGGACTCCTGAAGCTTGATCCTGCCTTTGCGTATGCCCAGCCTCCTCCCTCATGACCTTTGCCAGGGGCGGAGCTCCTGCTCCCGGCACTTCTCAGCCATTGCTTTCTGCACTGGGCCTCAGAAGACCTTCGTGGGTGTGATGGCCAAAATACTAAGTTTCAGCCTTCACATTCTGTATCTAGCCTCTTGCTTAAGCCATGTGAATAAAATTGACATTGGTTGTCAAACAACAACCTTTTGTTGGACACAGAGGTACAGATTAGAATAATGATACAGAATATGGGTGGAGATAGGTAGGGGCTCTCTTAATGGAATGGCTGGAGGGTCATTGGATAGTCCATCTGCTGCAGAGCTTTCATGGTGTCCAATCTGCTTGGTCTGGGTGCATGGCCAAACTGATTAGAGCTGTTTCCAGTAGGAACTTCACTAGCCAATGGTCATCAGTAGAAGGATTGCTTTAAATAGCTGAAAGACAGAGATTTTATAATTTCCTGAATAGAAATGACCTTAAATGCCCAAAAGTTTGGAAGAGGTTGTGCTTGAGTGGCACAGGTGAATGGATTCACACACCTACATGTCAATCACTGAATATGCCTCCACAATTCCTCCATGTTTAGAATGTTTAGACATTTTTTTCTGCAAAGAGGGTATGGGAAAATAAAGGGATGGGTTTGCTCATCAGAACAGTTCTGTTACTACATTTTCCAGTCAGTGATTTCCCTGAGAGTGTTTAAATTGCTTTAGGAAGGTTCTCATCTCCATTTATTTCTAGACCTTAGATGCTTACTGATTAAGTAGTATTTCCTATAATTTGTCATAAGTGTCCTAAACCTAAAAGAAAAACAGACCCTGGGGCTTCTCAAACACTGGTTTAGTAATGTGGGGCAAGTCATCAGCATACCCTAAGCGTTAGGATGCTCACCGAAAAATGAGAATAATGGGATAATCAGGGCTGTTGGGCCAATGACACACAATTACTTTATATAAAATACCTTTAAACAGAATGTAATAGTCCTTAGCAAGAATATAGAAAATACTTTTTCTGCAAAACAATAAAAAGCAATTTTAAGAAAGATATTATAGCATAATCAGTCAATTCTTCAACCTTTCATAAATTGGCATTTGTCATTTTTGTATTTATTAACAAATATTTAATGAGTGCCACTATGTGCCAGATCACATGTTATATACCAAGAGAGACTGAAGATGTAGAAGACAAGAATTTTAGAATTTACAAAACAAAATAAAGGGCACTGTGTGAGAATCTTTTCATTCAGAAAGTTGGAAAGAGAGAATACAGATGCCAGAATACTAAGGAATCATTAACTTAGCCAAAATATACACACTGACAATCAATTCTTATTAAACCGAAGCATAGGTGGGCAATACCATGGCCACAGCTGCTGTGCCTAATTGAGCTGGGTTTGCATTTCAAAACCAGCACCTGGGGCCACATTCAAATTATTCTGCCAGAGGTTACTCTAAGGAATATGAACTTTGGTAGGCAATTTACAATTTTTTAACATTTTATCCACAGGGAAGATTCAGCTTACAGCAAATTAAGTAATATTATTTAAAATTATATATAAATGGGTTGTATAGTCATTCCAAATCTAAGCAGACTTTTGCTTCATGAGATATCCTAGGAATAAATTTGGAATATTTGGATTTGGGAAGGATCACAGAATATAAATGTCCCATCAAACTTCAAATGAATGTTGTCTTAAAATTAATCTTCAATAAGTGATTTCAGTTCCAAATAAATTCAGCTACATACACGAAGATGACAAGTGATCTGTGTAAGTGTAAGGACTGATTTAGTTCTAAGTTGTGTCCATGACATAACCATTAACTGGTAGGCAGCTAACCAGTTGCTTTGCACTAGGGACTTCTAAAATATCCAGAAAAGAAAACTTCAAGGAACACATTCAAGAGGTATGTTAACTGCATCACGTGCCAGCTCTATTCTAAGCACATTCTATATATTAACTCAGCTCACAATGACTCCATGAGTGAGTACCATCATCAACCTCATTTCACAGACAAGGAACTGAGTTTCAGAAAGGTTGAGCTGCTTTAAGTCACCCAGCCAATAAGGAGCAGGATGAGTCTGGCATCAGTCTTGTTTTTCAACCACCACGCTGTAATGTGCTGAGTTAGACTCAGTAATAAAGCCTGAATCATCAGAAGAAGGATTTCCCAGGATGAAAAGAAACTCTGTAAAGGGCAATAATTTTATCTGTGGGGTCACATAAAGGATTAACATTTAGGATTAGATTGTCAATTCAGGCTCACGAGTCCCAAGAATTTACCTAGTATCAAGAGTTGCAAATTATTTCAAAGACAGAGTCAGTCAAGGAGCACAGACAAAACAAAGGAGATCAGGATCACTCCCGTGACTTCCTACCTCCTTGTTTCACACACTGGACTTGTGCTCTTTGGCCCAGAATAACAGACTCAATCTCGACCTGGGGTTTTGCAGGTTCCTACAAACAGAGTATGCTCAGTCACTCAGTCATGTCCAACTCTTTCTGAGTTTATGAACTGTAGCCCACCAGGCTCCTCTGTCCATGAGATTCTCCAGGCAAGAATACTGGAGTGGGTTGCCATTTCCTTCTCCAGGGGATCTTTCCAACCTAGGGATCAAATCCTTGTCTCCTACATTGGCAGGCAGATTCTTTACCACTGAGCCACCAGGGAAACCCACAAACAGTAGTCAGCATTTTAAAGTTGTAACCCAGAGAAGTATACAGCATGTGGGGCATTCTCTGGGGAGCCCTTTGTAAATTCTGGGTCTATATACTGTTAACTAATCCTTTAGCTGAGAATATCCTACTAAAGTCATCCAATAGTTAAGGGTCTCTTTTTCCTAGTAAATGTCATTTGTTTATTAATTCAGATGTTCAGCTGACAAACAGATTAGAAAGAAAACCTGCCTTCTTTTTTCCTTTGGGGATATTCCCATAGTAGAGAAGGTAGTGGATCCCAAACCAGATGTTATAACTTCCTCCCTGGTCATGGGTATAGCCCAGCTCCTAGTGCATTGCCTGGCATGTAGCATCAGGCACTCAGCATAGATTTGTTGAATGAATTAACACAGCACAAAGATTTTCTGTACTCTGATGCTCATCCTCACCTTGAGGACAACCTAAGGACAGTATAAAAGCTGTGGGTAAAAGTTTAAAAAGCAGTTTTCCCTCAAGATTCACTTAAACCTTTGTAAGACCCTGGGGTGCAAGGTGGCACTGCTTTGATATAATTCTGATATATTAGAAGAATAGGAGGAAAAAAGTCACTTCCACCAACTTCACCAAACACTCAGGTTTGGGATTTCCTGGAGTTCACTATGTGAGGGACGGTACTGCCCCTGAAGGTGGCAGAGCTACTGGTGGACGTGTAGCAGTGGAGGCTATCTCATCCCGGCTACTTGGAGCATCAGGCAGAGAACTGATAGTATAGTTGCTAATTTCTGAGCATTAGGGATATGCCAGACACTGCAGTAACTGCTTTTACATGCAATAACCCCTTTGCTCTTCACATCAGCCAGTTCAGTTCAGTAGCTCAGTCGTGTCTGACTCTGCAGCTGCACGGACTGCAGCACGCCATGCTCCCTTGTCCATCACCAACTCCTGAAGCTTGCTCTAACTCATGTCCATTGAGTCCATGATGCCATCCAACCATCTCATCCTCTGTCATCCCCTTCTCCTCTTGCCTTCAATCTTTCCCAGCATCCAGGTCTCTTCAAATGAGTCAGTTCTTCACATCAGGTGGCCAAAGTATTGGAGTTTCAGCTTCAGCATCAGTTCAGTTCAGTTCAGTCACTCAGTCGTGTCCGACTCTTTGCAGCCCCATGAATTGCAGCACGCCAGGCCTCCCTGTCCATCACCAACTCTCGGAGTTTACCCAAACTCATGTCCATTGAGTCAGTGATGCCCCTGGGCCCTGGACTCAGCCCCCAATTGATGATCCACAGAATTGTGAGCTTAATCAATGACTGTGGTTTTAAATCTCTACATTTGGGGGTAATTTGTCATGCAGCAAAAATTAACTAATACCATGAATAAGAATGAGAAGTAAAAGCCCAAGAAATAAGCCATTTTTATTGGAAAGAAATAACTGGAAAGTTTCATTCCTCGGGGTTAACAAAAAATTCAGTCTTATTTGTTGCTTGCCCTGCCTGTTCTCCCCCACATTCTCAAACAACCTGAGAAATTACTTCATGAGACTATCACTATCGGGGAGATATTTTCAGATCAACCCTGGGAAGATTTAAAGTTAATCACATGAATGTTTGCAATGATAAAGAAGCAAGTCTTGGCCAAGGACAATAAGAAAAACACAACTGAATATAAGCACATTAGAAATTACCTGAGACTTTCTTTGAAGTTAGTTTCAGATACCTATTACAGATCAAGTTATGAAAAAATGGAAAAGATGATGAAGATGTGAAGCTAACTTAAGCTGCTTTAGACTCAGAATGTAGTAACAAGGTGAAAAGATTCTCCTGGACTACTAAATGATCTATTTTGTTGTTCTCCACTGACATTTGTAAACAGTTGGTTGAAAAGCAAATGTAACCCAGTTGCTTATATAACTTTTCACTTAGGACATAAATGTAATGAGCTGGCTCATTTACTAGTTTCTTTGTTCCCTATGTTTATAAAGATGATGTTTCTGAAGTGTTTCTGTATGTTCAATGAAGTGGTCAAAATGATCGATTTTATAACAGAAAAAAAGTACACTGAATAATCATTTTGTAACCAAACTGCAGTATAATGGGAAATGACTTGAAGATTATTCCACATTCTATAGTAGTGACTACTTGAATTGGGCAGCAGGAGCCCTCTGTCCTGGGGACAGGCAATTAAAAAATGCATTGTCTGTAGAAAATTAGGTCTGCTTTTTATTATCACCACATGTTCCAGCAATTCTAGGTTATTTCAGTGCTAATATATATATATATATGCCTCCCACAGGTGTGGACAGCTCCCCTGTACTCCTTCCGTGCCCGTCCTGCTACAGAGCACCACTGCTATATGGATGAATGCTGCCTTAGCTGGAAGAAAATGCTGCTCAGAATTTATGTACTCAAGCTTTCACTGTTATGTTTCTTCCTGAGAAAAAATGAAAACAAAGGAGAAGAATTTGGAAAAGATAAACAGTCAATTATTAATCATAACAATAAAGATTAGCTCAGTGATAATGCTAAAAAAAATCCTTTAAAGGTTGCCATTAACAGGCATTTATCTTGGTGGGCCTAGATTTTAGAAATATTCTGACATGAAGCAGAAAAAGGATTTCCTGACCCAGCGTCCGTCCCCTTAAATTGACTCCTATTTCTGATAATAACAGATTCATTGTAACAATATTTTGAGGGTCAAAATATAAATAACATTAATTTCAAGATGGCAAGTTATTTAAAATACATACTAACATATAATTGCATACACATATGTGTATATATATAGGAGAAGGCAGTGGCACCCCACTCCAGTACTCTTTCCTGGAAAATCCCATGGATGGAGGAGTCTGGTAGGCTGCAGTCCATGCTAAGGGTCGGACACGACTGAGCGACTTCACTTTCACTTTTCACTTTCATTGCATTGGAGAAGGAAATGGCAACCCACTCCAGTGTTCTTGCCCGGAGAATCCCAGGGACGGGGGAGCCTGGTGGGCTGCCGTCTATGGGGTCACACAGAGTCGGACACGACTGAAGTGACTTAGCAGCATGTGTATATATATATATAGAATTACAAATACGAAAAACATAAAATTCACAGAATTTTAAAGATAAAATGTGAGATATAGCAAATAATTTCATTCTTTACAGAGGGCCATGGTAAGCAACATCCCTATTCTTTCCTTTTCTGCAGTTCAAGAGATATTTTTGATGATATTTTCATGAAAAAATTGAGGTTGTATTTTTCCAGCATAATATTTATCTTGTTATAGTTGTTTGTTCATGAATATCTTCCTCTTATATCAATTCCTTCAAGGATGCAGATGAAATTTCTTGTCTTTGTACAGTCAGTACCTTGTACATACCCTGATAAATACCTGTTCATCTCTGCTGCTGCTCTAGCCAGTCGTATTTAGTACCATGTGATTCTCTCTGTATGCATATGTCACTAGACTACTTTGATTTTACAGTTTACCTCTCACATTGTGTATGTGATATATATATATGCTGCTGCTGCTAAGTCACTTCAGTCCTGCCCGACTCTGTGCGACCCCAGAGACGGCAGCCCACCTGGCTCTCCTTGTCTCCAGGCAAGAACACACACACACACACACACACACACATATATATACACACATATATAAACACATACACACACATAAAGATATTAGAGAATAAATATTTTTAATTAATTTTTTTATTGAAGGATAATTGCTTTACAGAATTTTGTTGTTTTCTGTCAAACCTCAACATGAATCAGCCATAGGTATACATATATCCCTTCCCTTTTGAACCCCCCTCCTATCTCCCTCCACATCCCACCCTCTAAGTTGATACAGAGCCCCTGTTTGAGTTTCCTGAGCCATACAGCAAATTCCCGTTGGCTATCTATTTTACATATGGTAATGAAACTTTCCATGTTACTCTTTCCATACATCTCACGCTCTCCTCCCCTCTCCCCATGTCCATAAGTTTATTCTCCATGTCTGTTTCTCCACTGCTGCCCTGTAAATAAATTCTTCAGTATCATTTTTCTAGATTCCATATATGTGCATTAGAATATGATATTTATCTTTCTCTTTCTGACTCACTTCACTCTGTATAATAGGTTCTAGGTTCATTCACCTCATCAGAACTGAGTCAAATGCACTCCTTTTTATGGCTGAGTAGTATTCCATTGTGTATATGTACCACAACTTCTTGATCCATTCATCTGTCAGTGGACATCTAGGTTGTTTCCATGTTGTAGCTATAGTAAATACTACTGCAAAGAACAACGGGATACATGTCTTTTTCAATTTTGGTTTCCTCCGGGTATATGCCTAGGAGTGGGACTGCTGGGTCATATGGTGGTTTTATTCCTAGTTTTTTAAGAAATCCGCATACCATCTTCCATAGTGACTGTATCAATTTGCATTCCCACCAACAGTGCAAAAGTGTTCTCCTTTCTCCACACCCTCTCCAGCATTTATTGCTTGTAGACTTTTTGATGATGGCCATTCTGACCAAAGTGAGGTGATATCTCATTGTGGTTTTGATTTGCATTTCTCTAATAATGTGCAATGTTGAGCATCTTTTCATGTGCGTGTTAGCCATCTGTGGGTCTTCTTTGGAGAAATGTCTGTTTAGGTCTTTCTCCCACATTTTGATTGGGTTGTTTGTTTTTCTGGCATTGAATTGTATAAGCTGCTTATATATTTTGGAAATTAATCCTTTGTCAGTTGTTTCATTTGCTATTATTTTCCCCCACTCTGAGGGTTTTCTTTTCACCTTGCTTATAGTTTCCTTTGCTGTGCAAAAGATTCTAAGTTTAATCAGATCCCACTTGTTTGCTTTTGTTTTTATTTCCATTACTCTAGGAGGTGGGTCACAGAGGATCTTGCTTTTATTTATGTCATCGAGTGTTCTGCCTATGTTTTCCTCTAAGAGTTTTATAGTTTCTGATCTTACAGTTAGGTCTTTAATTCATTTTGAATTTATCTTTGTGTATGGCAGCAGCAGCATGGTATTAGGAAGTGTTCTAATTTCATTCTTTTACATGTATCTGCCCAGTTTTCCCAGCACTATTTATTGAAGAGGATGTCTTTGCCCCATTGTACATGCTTGCCTCCTTTGTCAAAAATAAGGTACCCATAGGTGCATGGGTTTATTTCTGGGCTTTCTATCTTGTTCCATTGGTCTATATTTCTGTTTTTGTGCCAGCACCATACTGTATGGTGATACACCATACAGTGTTAATGACTGTAGCTTGGTAGTATAATCTGAAGTCAGGAAGGTTGATTCCTCCAGCTCCATTCTTCTTTCTCAAGACTCCTTTGGCTGTTCAGGGTCTTTTGTGTTTCCATACGAATTGTGAAATTTTTTGTTCTAGTTCTGTGAAAAATGTCATTGGTAATTTGATAGGGATCACATTGAATCTGGAGATTGTGTTTGGTAGTATAGTCATTTTCACAATGTTGATTTGTCCTACCCAGGAACACGGAATATCTCTCCCTCTGTTTATGCCATCTTTTATTTCTTTCATCACTGTCATATAATTTTCTGTGTAGTTCTTTTGTCTCCTTAGGTAAGTTTATTACTAAATATTTAATTCTTTTTGCTGCAATGGTGAATGTGATTGATTCTTTAATTTCTCTTTCTGATTTTTCATTGTTAGTATATAGAAATGCAAGTGTATTGATTTTGCATCCTGCAACTTTGTTAAATTCACTGATTAGCTCTAATAATTTTCTGATACTATCTTAGGGTTTTATATGTACAGTAGGTCAACAGTGAGACCTTTACTTATTTTCTGATCTGGATTTTTTTTATTTCTTTTTCTTCTCTGACTGCTGTAGCTAGGATTTCCAAAACTATGTTGAATAATAGTGGTGAAAGTGGACAACCTTGTCTTGTTCCTGATCTTAGGGGGAATGCTTTCAGTTTTTCACCATTGAGAATAATGTTTGCTGTATGTTTATCATATATGGCCTTTACTGTGTTGAAGTAGGTTCCTTCTATGCCCATTTTTTGAAGAGTTTAAATCATAAATGGAAGCTGAATTTTGTCAAAGGCTTTTTCTGCATCTATTGAGATGATCATATGGTTTTTATCTTTCAATTTGTTAATATGGTGTATCACATTGATTGATTTGCATATATTGAAAAATCCTTGCATTCCTGGAACAAACCCAACTTGATCATGGTATATGAGCTTTTTGATGTGTTTCTGAATTCTGTTTGCTAAAATTTTGTTGAGGATTTTTGCATCTATGTTCATCAGTGATATTGGCCTATAGTTTTCTTTTTTTGTGTTGTCTTTGTCTGGTTTTGGTATCAGGGTGATGGTGGCCTTGTGGAATGAGTTTGGAAGTGTTCCTTCCTCTGCAATTTTTGAAAGAGTCTTAGAAGAATAGGCATTAGCTCTTCTCTAAATGTTTGATAGAATTCTCCTGTGAAGCCATCTGGTCCTGGGCTTTTGTTTTTTGGGAGATTTTTGATCACAGCTTCAATTTCAGTGCTTGCAACTGTGTTATTCATACTTTCTATTTCTTCCTGGTTCAGTCTTGGAAGATTGAACTTTTCTAAGAATCTTTCCATGTCTTCCAGGTTATCCATTTTATTGCTATATAGTTGTTCCTAATAGTCAAGGCTATGGTTTTTCCTGTGGTCATGTATGGATGTGAGAGTTGGACTGTGAAGAAAGCTCAGCACTGAAGAATTGATGCTTTTGAACTGTGGTGTTGGAGAAGACTCTTGAGAGTCCCTTGGACTGCAAGAGATCCAACCAGTCCATTCTGAAGGCGGTCAGCCCTGGGATTTCTTTGGAAGGAATGATGCTAAAGCTGAAACTCCAGTACTTTGGCCACCTCATGCGAAGAGTTGGCTCATTGGAAAAGACTCTGATGCTGGGAGGGATTGGGGGCAGGAGAAGGGGACGACAGAGGATGAGATGGCTGAATGGCATCACTGAGTCGATGGACGTGAGTCTGAGTGAACTCCAGGAGTTGGTCATGGACAGGGAGTCCTGGCGTGCTGCGATTCATGGGGTCGCAAAGAGTCGGACACGACTGAGTGACTGAACTGAACTGAATAGTCTCTTATAATCCTTTGTATTTCTGCTTTATCTATTGTAACCTCTCCTTTTTCATTTCTAGTTTTGTTGATTTGATTCTTCTCTCTTTTCTTCTTAATGAGTCTGGCTAAAGGTTTGTCAATTTTGTTTATCTTCTCAAAGAACCAGCTTTTAGTTTTATTAATCTTTGCTGTTGTTTCTTTCATTTCTTTCTGCCTGGATCTTCGTGATTTCTTTCCTTCTACTAATTTGGGGAGGGGGGTGTTTTGTTCTTCTTTTTCCAGTTGTTTTAGGTGTAAATTTAGGCTGTTTATTTAATGTTTTTCTTGTTTCTTGAGGTAGGATTGTATTGCTATAAACTTCCCTCTTAGAACTGCTTCTGCTGCATCCCATAGGTTTTGAGTTGTCGTGTTTTCACTGTCATTTGTTTCTAGAAATTTTTTGATTTCCCTTTTGATTTCTTCAGTAATCTGTTGGTTATTTAGAAACGTGTTGTTTAGTCTCCATGTGTTTGTGTTTCTTACAGTTTTTTTCTTGTAACTGATATCTAGTCTCATAGCATTTTGATCAGAGAAGATGCTTGATATGATTTCAATTTTCTTAAATTTACTGAGGTTTGATTGTTACCCAAGATGTAGTCTATCCTGGAGAATGTTCCATATGCACTTAAGAGGAAGATGTATTCATCTGCATTTGGATGGAATGTCCTGAAGATATCAATGAGTTCCATCTCATCTAATGTATCATTTAAGACTTGTGCTTCCTTATTAATTTTCTGTTTTGATGATCTATCCATTGGTGTGAGTGGGGTGTTAAAGTCTCCTACTATTATTGTGTTACTGTCAATTTCTCCTTTTATGTCTGTTAGTGTTGCCTGGTGGGCTGCCATCTATGGGGTCTCACAGAGTCAGACACGACTGAAGCGACTTAGCAGCAGCAGCAGCAGTGTTGTCTTATGTATTGAGGTGCTCCTATGTTGGGTGCATAGATATTTACAATGGTTATGTCTTCCTCTTGGATTGATCCCTTGATCATTATGTAGTGTCCTTCCTTATCTCTTGTAATCTTTATTTTAAGGACTATTTTGTCTGATATGAGGACTGCTACTCCAGCTTTGTTTTCCTTCCCATTTGCATGGAATATATTTTTCCATCCTCTCACTTTCAGTCTATATGTGTCTGGAGGCCTGAAGTGGGTTTCATGTAGACAGCATATGTATGGGTCCTCTTTTTGTATCCATTAAGCCAGTCTGTGCCTTTTGGTTGGAGCATTTAATCCATTTACATTTAAAGTAATTATTGATATATATGTTCCTTATATATATGTATATTGCCATTTTCCTTAATTGTTTGGGGTTAAGTTTGTAGATCTATTTTCTTCTTTTGTATTTCTTGACTATATAAGTCCCTTTAACATTTGTTGTAAAGCTGGTTTTGTACTGAATTCTCATAATTTTTGCTTGTCTGAAAAGCTTTTTATTTCTCCATCAATTTTGAATGAGATTCTTGCTGGGTACAGTAATCTTGGTTGTAGATTTTTCCCTTTCAGTACTTTAAATATATCCTGCCATTCCCTTCTGGAATGCAGTTTCTGCTGAAAGATCAGCTGTTAAGCATATGGGGTTTCCCTTGTGTGTAATTTGTTGCTTCTTTCTTGTGCTTTTAGTATTCTTTCTTTGTGTTTAGTCTTTGTTAGTTTGATTAGTATGTGGCTTGGCATGTTTCTCCTTGGGTTTATCCTGTATGGGACTCTGTGCCTCTTGGACTTGAGTGACTATATCCTTTTCCGTGTTGGGGAGATTTTCAACTATAATCTCTTCAAAAATTTTCTCATACCATTTTTTCCCCTCTTCTTCTTCTGGGACCCCTATAATTTGAATGTTGGTGTGTTTGATCTTGTCCCAGAGGTCTCAGAACTATCCTCAGTTCTTTTCATTCTTTTTACTTTACTCTGCTCTTTAGATGTTATTACCACCATTTTATCTTCCAGCTTACTGATTCGTTCTGCTTCAGATATTCTGTTATTAATTCCTTCTAGAGTATTTTTAATTTCAGTAATTCTGTTGTTTGTCTCTGCATGTTTATCCTTTAATTCTTCTAGTCCTTGTTAATTGATTCTTGCATTTTCTCCATTTTGTTTTCAAGGTTTTTTATTGTCTTTAATATTATTATTCTGTGATGGACGGTGCAAAAAAGGGGCGGCTGCGACAGACCGTGCAGAAGCACAGCAGGGTGGTGCAGGGGAGCTACCCCACGCCCAAGGTCAGGGGCCATACCAGGCTGCGGTGGCGCAGGAGCAGCTGAGAGGAGCTATCCCACGCCTGAGGTCAGTGGCGGTGGCCAAGAGGAGCTACCCAACTCCTGAGGTCAGGAGCGGTGGTCGAGAGGAGCAACCCCACGTCCAAGGAGCAGCGGCTGCACAGGCACAGGAGGGCTGAGAAGAGCTACTCCACCTTCAAGGTCAGGAGGGGCGACCTCGTCCAAGGTAAGGAGCAGTGGCTGTGCTTTGCTGAAGAAGCCATGAAGAGATACCCCACGTCCAAGGTAAGAGAAACCCAAATAAGGCAGTAGGTGTTGCAAGAGGGCATCAGAGGGCAGACACACTGAAACCATAATCACAGAAAACTAGCCAATCTGATCACATGAACCACAGCCTTGTCTAACTTAATGAAACTAAGTCATGCCATGTGGGGCCACCCAAGACAGATGGGTCATGGTGGAGAGGTCAGATAGAATGTGGTCCACTGGAGAAAGGAATGGCAAACCACTTCAGTATTCTGGCCTTGAGAACCCCACAAACAGTATGAAAAGGCAAAATGATAGGATACTGAAAGAGGAACTCCCCAGGTCGGTAGGGGCCCAATATTCTACAGGAGATCAGTGGAGAAATAACTCCAGAAAGAATGAAGGGATGGAGCCAAAGCAAAAACAATACCCAGTTGTGGATGTGACTGGTGATAGAACAAGGTCCAATGCTGTGAAGAGCAATATTGCATAGGAACCTGGAATGTTAAGTTCATGAATCAAGGCAAATTGGAAATGGTCAAACAGGAGATGGCAAGAGTGAATGTCAACATTCTAGGAATCAGTGACTAAAATGGACTGCATTGTGTGAATTTAACTTAGATGACCATTATATCTACTACTGTGGGCAAGAATCCCTCAGAAGAAATGGAGTAGCCATCATGGTCAATGAAAGAGTCCGAAATACAGTACTTGGATGCAATTTCAAAAACGAAAAAATGATCTCTGTTTGTTTCCAAGGCAAACCATTCAATATCACGGTGATCCAAGCCTATGCCCCAACCAGTAACCCTGAAGAAGCAGAAGTTGAATGGTTCTGTGAAGACCTACAAGACCTTTTAGAACTAACACCCAAAAAAGATGTCCTTTTCATTATAGGGGACTTGAATGCAAAAGTAGGAAGTCAAGAAACACCTGGAATAACAGGCAAATTTGGCCTTGGAGTATGGAATGAAGCAGGGCAAAAGCTAATAGAGTTCCGCCAAGAGAACGCACTGGTCATAGCAAACACCCTCTTTCAACAACACAAGAGAAGACTTTACACATGGACATCACCAGATGGTCAACACCGAAATCAGATTGATTCTATTCTTTGCAGCCAAAGATGGAGAAGCTCTATACAGTCAGCAAAAACAGGACCGAGAGCTGACTGTGGCTCAGATCATGAACTCCTTATTGCCAAATTCAGACTGAAATTGAAGGAAGTAGGGAAAACCACTAGACCATTCAGGTATGACCTAAATCAAATCCCTTATGACTGATTATACAGTGGAAGTGAGAAATAGATTTAAGGGCCTAGATCTGATAGATAGAGTGCCTGATGAACTATGGACAGAGGTTCATGACATTGTACAGGAGACAGGGATCAAGACCATCCCCATGGAAAAGAAATGCAAAAAAGCAAAATGACTGTCTGGGGAGGCCTTACAAATAGCTGTGAAAAGAAGAGAAGTGAAAAGCAAAGGAGAAAAGGAAAGATATAAGCATCTGAATGCAGAGCTCCAAAGAATAGCAAGAAGAGATAAGAAAGCCTTCCTCAGGGATCAATGCAAAGAAATAGAGGAAAACAACAGAATGGGAAAGACTAGAGATCTCTTCAAGAAAATTAGAGATACCAAGGGAACATTTCATGCAAAGATGAGCTCAATAAAGGACAGAAATGGTACGGACCTAACAGAAGCAGAAGATATTAAGAAGAGGTGGCAAGAATACATAGAAGAACTGTATAAATAAGATTTCTTCACGACCCAGATAATCACGATGGTGTGATCACTGACCTAGAGCCAGACATCCTGGAATGTGAAGTCAAGTGGGCCTTAGAAAGCATCACAACAAACAAAGCTAGTGGAGGTGATGGAATTCCAGCTGAGCTATTTCAAATCCTAAAAGATGATGCTGTGAAAGTGCTGCACTCAATATGCCAGCACATTTGGAAAACTCTGCAGTGGCCACAGGACTGGAAAAGGTCAGTTTTCATTCCAATCCCAAAGAAAGGCAATGCCAAAGAATGCTCAAACTACCGCACAATTGCACTCATCTCACATGCTAGTAAAGTAACGTTCAAAATTCTCTAAGCCAAGCTTCAGCAATACGTGATCCCTGAACTTCCTGATGTTCAAGCTGGTTTTAGAAAAGGCAGAGGAACCAGAGATCAAATTGCCAACATCTGCTGGATCATCAAAAAAGCAAGAGAGTGCCAGAAAAACATCTATTTCTGCTTTATTGACTATGCTAAAGCCTTTGACTGTGTAGATCACAATAAAGTGTGGAATATTCTGAAAGACATGGGAATACCAGACCACCTGACCTGCCTCTTAAGAAACATGCATGCAGATCAGGAAGCAACAGTTAGAACTTGACATGGAACAATGGACTTGTTCCAAATAAGAAAAGGAGTATATCAAGGCTGTATATTGTCACCCTGCTTATTTAACTTATATGAAGAGTACATCATGAGAAATGCTGGGCTGGAGGAAGCACAAGCTGGAATCAAGATTGCCAGGAGAAATATCAATCACCTCAGATATGCAGATAACATCACCCTTATGGCAGAAAGGGAAGAGGAACTCAAAAGCCTCTTGAGGAAAGTGAAAGAGGAGAGTGAAAAGGTTGGCTTAAAGCTCAACATTCAGAAAACTAACTTCATGGCATCTCGTCCCATCACTTCATGGGAAATAGATGGGGAAACAGTGGTAACAGTGTCAGACTTTATTTTTCTGGGCTCCATGGTGATTGCAGCCATGAAATTAAAAGACACTTACTCCTTGGAAGGAAAGTTATGACCAACTTAGATGGCATATTAAAAAGCAGAGACATTACTTTGCCAACAAATGTTCATCTAGTCAAGGCTATGGTTTTTCCCGTAGTCATGTATGGACTGTGAAGAAAGCTGAGCGCTGAAGAATTGATGCTTTTGAACTGTGGTGTTGGAGAAGACTCTTGAGAGTCCCTTGGACTGCAATGAGATCCAACCAGTCCATTCTAAAGGAGACCAGTCCTGGGTGTTCTTTGGAAGTAATGATGATGAAGCTGAAACTCCAGTACTTTTGGCCACGTCATTCGAAGAGTTGACTCATTGGAAAAGACTTTGATGCTGGGAGGGACTGGGGGCAGGAGGAGAAGGGGAAGACAGAGAATGAGATGGCTGGATGGCATCACCGACTCGATGAACGTGAGTTTGGGTAAACTCCGGGAGTTGGTGATGGACAGGGAGGCCTGGCGTTCTGCAATTCATGGGGTAGCAAAAAGTCAGACACGAGTGAGTGACTGAACTGAACTGAAATGCTGCTGCTGCTGCTGCTAAGTCGCTTCAGTCGTGTCCGACTTTGTGCGACCCCATAGACGGCAGCCCACCAGGGTCCCCCGTCCCTGGGATTCTCCAGACAAGAACACTGGAGTGGGCTGCCATTTCCTTCTCCAATGCATGAAAGTGAAAAGTGAAAGTGAAGTCGCTTCAGTCGTGTCCGACCCGTAGTGACCCCATGGACTGCAGCCTACCAGGCTCCTGGGTCCATGGGATTTTCCAGGCAAGAGTTCTGGAGTGGGGTGCCATTGGTGTATTATTTTCTGTTTAGACCAGCTAGAGGGCGTTCTGTTCTTTGCAACTGAACTATGAACAAAAGAGCATAATAGTTTGTGTTTGATTGAGAGTAACTCTGCTGTAAAGTCAAGTTTATAAAATTCTAATAATACAAACCCAATATAATATCTGGAGATCAGGCCTCAAATAACCTTTCCTTCAATGTAGCTTAACATGAAGATAAATGTTAAAAGCTTATGAGCATATACAATGACAGTCCAATTTTACATGTTAAAGTCTATTAGCTAAAAATGTACACTTCCCAAGTTTCTTTTATATTCATGTCTAAAAACTGGTTTTATTTGGCTTATTTGCCCAAAACAAATTAGAAGCGAATGTGACTATAAAGAGAAGTAGACTAATAGCAAGATGTGTTATCTAACTTCCTGACAGTGAATAATGAGCCAGGAAATTAAGAGAAAAATGTAAGAACAGAGAAAGCTTAGTAGTCTGGTCCATTAATGTAGGTCAAGGGGAACTACATTTGCAACAGCCTCAAGGACATCTTTTAACAATACAACAAATGCTGATACCCATAAAATAACACCAAATCAAAGGGGAGTTTTAAATTATGTTGCCTTTTCTCTCTTTAATAACGGGGAAGTCTGACAACCAGCAACTATGTGCTCTATCCTCCCCCAGCTTCTTGCTCACCACCCTCCCCAGGCTCAAGGTGAGGACAGTGGCAGAGACCCAGAGAGAATTTCCTTTGTGAAGAAATTTCACTTTCCCTAACTGTGGCTTGCTGTGTCCCACACAGCACACAAGGGCAGGAAGAGTTGCCTTAAAGACTTATGCAAGGTCACGCTGCTCTTACAGGCAATGTCATATCACTGGACCACTTTGGTTTTACATTTTGTCTATCGTATCAGCCTTTCATCTGGGACAGTGGCATAATGGAGCTGATAAAAAAAGATTAAAAGGAGCAACATGAACAATTTGAACAACTCCATTTGGTGTTCTTACCTTGTGGCCCAGTTGATCCGTGCACAAGGATAGAAATTATAACATTAAAATCAAGCTCATGAGGGAGATGGGAGAGGGGTTCAGGATGGGGAACACGTGTACACCCGTGGTGGATTCATGTTGATGTATGGCAAAACCAATACAATATTGTAAAGGAATTAGCCTCCAATTAAAATAAATAAATTTAAACTTAAAAAGAAAAAAAGAAAATCAAGCTTCTCTGGAAAGCTTTGATTCCAGCATTTTGCTATTGAGGAAAAATAAATGTAAAATTTTTTTTGTTTCTTTTCCAATAAGAAGAGGTTGTTTGATTTCATCCTCCTTCCCTAATGGCAGACCCTTAAGAAAAAGGCAGAATTTACCAATTCTGGAAAGACCTAAGGAGTTTGCAAAACTCTCTGGCAAGCCAAATACATAAACACATGCACACACACACCTATGAATTATATGCCACAAGAGGATATAAGGCTAAAGAAGAATTCCTAGAATTTCTCCAAGCAGTGTCTCCTGAAGTCTACCATGAGAAGCATGTGCTCTCCTTGCTCTAAACAATATCTTCCAGATCACCTGTACTTCACCCAGGAAGTACAAGAAGAGATTTTTCCAGAGGTTGCCTCTAAATATCATGGTGACACATTGATAATTGAAAATTATAATGTAACCATCATCATGGCAGTACCTAAAGCTAAACCTAAAGCTAAATGCAATGAAGTTGTTTCACTGAACAAGCACAAAGACACTGCTCTCACTAATATCATAGCTTTTATCAAGAAACTATCCTTTATCTCCTTCCATAATCTATGGAAACTTTACTTCAAAACTCCAAAAGATAACACCAGTTCTATGTCCTTAGAAGTGGGAGAGACTGCAAACAAACAGATAGAAAAAACTGGAGGTGAAATTGTGTTTAGAATATTTTTAATATGTAGAATTGAGTTGTGAATAAAGAACCATGAACTCCTGCTAATGTTCCAGAAGGCTAACGTTCCCCACCAACACCCGCTCACCTGTCCTTGGTATGCTATGGCCTATGCAGTGGGTCAGTCTTTGCCACCCAATCATCTTGTCTGGCTCTTTCCTCTTAGATCTTACAGTGCATCAGGACAGCTGTGTAAGAAGTCACAAAAGGAACTACTAGCGACATTTGTTCCTGAGGATGAATTCAAAGTCCTTGGGGTTTTTTTTAGCAGCTTTCTACTAAAAAAAAAAAAGAGAGAGAGAGAGAGAGAGAGAATGATTTGCTATGGCATAGTTTCCATACCCCATTATAAAGAAGCATATTTTAAATGTGACACAACTGTTCCTGAATTAATTGCTACTACTTGCCCATTTTTTTTTTCCATGTCAAGCCAATGAGCTTTTAAGATACCAGAAAGCCTGGGGAACAGGATTCTTTCGGGGAACCATGTTCAAAATTTCCACAACAAGTAGGATAAGGAGGTCACCCATAAGAAAAAAGCATACTAGGTTGGGGTGTTAAAAAGACAAAGGGGGTGAAAGAGGGCAAAAAAAACCCTGGAACAAATTGTTAGAACTTAATCAGAGTGAGGAAAGCATCAGCATGAGCAAAGGGGTGGCGGTGATGAGAGTTTGATGACACATGAGAGACTGATCAAATAAGTAAAGACATTAAGGGTAAAGGAGGCCAGATTTCTCTTCATTAGAGAAGGGAGTTTTAAATATGGACAAAGAGAAAACAAGAATAACTCTTAGGTGTTAGATTGAAATTAGAGGTATTGATATGAAGGCATGATCTTTCTTGACTTACAATGGGGTTATGTCCAATAAATCCATTATAAGTTGAAAATACTACCTAACTGTCCTTCAACAGATGAATGAATAAAGAAGATGTGGACTACATACCCAAAGGAATATTATTCAGCCATGAGAAACAAGGAAATTCTTCCATTGTAATCACATGAATGGACTTTGAGGGCATTAAACTAGATAATGTTTCATTCATAGTTTCATTGAGTTAGACAAGGCTGTGGTTCATGTGATCAGTTTGATTAGTTTTCTGTGATTCTGGTTTTCATTCTGTCTGCCCTCTGATGGATAAGGATAAGAAGCTATGGAAGCTTCCTAATGGGAGAGACTGACTGTGGGAGAAACTGGGTCTTGTTCTGATGGACAGGGCCATTCTCAGTAAATCTTTAATCCAGTTTTTTGTTCATGGGCGGGGCTGTGTTCCCTCCCTGTTGTTTGACCTGAGACCAAACTATAGTGGAGTTAATGAAGATAATGGCAACCTCCTTCAAAAGGTCCCATGTACACACTGCTGCACTCAGTGCCCCTGACCCTGCAGCAGGCACCCTCAGACCCACATCTCTGCCAGAGACTCCTGGACACTCACAGCCAAGTCTAGGTCAGTCTCTTGAGGGGTCACTGATTCTTTCTCCAGGGTCCTGGTGCACACAAGGTTTTGTCTGTGCCCTCCAAGAGTCTGTTTCTCCAGTCCTGTGTAAGATCTGGGAGCATTATGGTGGGGTTAATGGTGACCTCCTCCAAGAGTGCTTATGCTACACCCAGGTCTGCTGCACCCAGAGCCCCTGCCCCTGTGGCAGGCCACTGCTGACCCATACCTCCACAGGAGACATAAAAACACTCAAAGGTAGGTCTGGCTCAGTCTCTGTGGGTCTCCTGGTGTGTGCACAAGGTTTTGTTTGAGCCCTCCTGGCATCTCTGGTGGGTCTGGGGTTTGATTCTAAATGCAATTTTGCCCCTCCTACCATCTTGCTGGAGCTTCTCCCTTGTATTAGTCAACAAAAAAGTCCAAAATGCAATACTTGGGTGTAATCTTTAAAACGACAGAATGATTTCTGCTCATTTCCAAGGCAAACCATTCAATATCACAGTAATCCAAGTCTATGCCCCAACCAGTAATGCTGAAGAACCTGAAGTTAATGGTTCTATGAAGACCTACAATACCTTCTAGAACTAACAACAACAACAACAACAAAAAATGTCCTTTTCATTATAGGGAACAGGAATGCAAAAGTAGGAAGTCAAGAGATACCTAGAGTAACAGGCAAATTTAGCCTTGGAGTACAAAATGAAGCAGGGCAAAGATTAACATATTTTTTCCAAGAGAACACACTGGTCATAGCAAACACCCTCTTCCAACAACACAAGAGAAGACTCTACAGATGGACATCACCAGATTGTCAATACTGAAATTAGACTGATTATATTCTTTGCAGCCAAAAATGAAGAAGCTCTAGATAGTCAGAAAAAACAAGACCAGGAGCTGACTGTGGCTCAGATCATGAACTCCTTATTCCCAAATTCAGACTTAAGTTGAAGAAAGTAGGGAAAACCACTAGACCATTCAGGTATGTCCTAAATCAAACCCCTGACAATTATACAGCAGAAGTGACAAATAGATCCAAGGGGTTAGATCTGATAGACAGAGTGCATGAAGAACTATGGACAGAGGTTTGTGACATTGTACAGGAGGCAGGGATCAAGACCATCCCCAAGAAAAAGAAATGCAAAAAGGCAAAATGGTGGTCTGAGGAGGTTGGAAGGTTGTTGGAAGAAGGTGTTTACTATGACCAGATGTTCCAAGGAACAACACAAGCAGATGACATTGCTATTTACTGAGAGGATTTACTTTTCAAGGAAACAAAAACATATTTTTTAACTGTTAGTTTTGAGGTTCTTCTTAGACATTCAGTTGGAATTCTTCCTTGAATTAGGTGAAGATCAAGGCTGACAGAGACATATGTGGGAACATTTGCCTATGGGAAGTATTCAAAGCCATAGGTCAAGGTTCAATGGGATAGAAGAGAGTATACATAAAGAAGAGGGTCCAACACTGAACTCTGGACCATTGCAATGTTTAGAAATCACCCCTAAAGGAAAGCCAGCAAAGAAAACTGCAAAGGGGCAGCACCAACGTTGGAAGAAATACAAAAGATTTATTTTCTTTGTCTCATCTCAAACACTTTGAGACAGATCATTTCATTTTTATTTATGAGAAAGAGATACTGGAAATTATTAAGTCCATTTTACGGATGATAATAAGTATACTGAAAAAAATTAAATACTGGCAATTGTCAGAGCCAGGATTTAAATTCTAATCTCTTGACATATTCTGAAATACTCTTTTCTCTATACTTCTAGTCAAACCAAGCATATCAAATAGTCCAAATCTTTCTTCTAAATTACCTTGGATCCCCAGTTTACCTTGCATGGAGTACAAATGGCTGTGGCATTTATGTCCATGATGCAGAAATACTCAAGGTGGTAAAAGACAGTAGAATCACAAGATTAAAGAGACCTCACTTTACTAGAAAAGTGTGTTCTAAAGCCAGCCCAGTATGCCCCCTCCTTGCTGTCAACCTCTCAAGCCATCAGCCTCCAGAGGCAATGGGATCAGGAAGGCATCTTAGTAGACTCTTAGCTTCCGGTGAGCTTGGTTTGTTGTGCAAGTCTAAGCTTTCTCCCTGTGTGTGCACAGCTTCATTCCTCTGCCTACCTGCTTTTCTTTCAGGTGGCTCTCTTTTTCCAGCCCCAGCTCACAGCTCACATCTTTTGGGAAGCTTTTTTTTTTTTTTTCAAAGCCAGCTTGGACTACAATCTCTTTCTAAACTCCTTGAGGCAGACCCTTTGCTGACCAGTCACAGCATTCGTCGCCTCGCTTCATAATCTACCATATCTTTGTTCTCAGCACAGCACGAGAGATTCCCAGAGCACAGAGTCAGGCATGGGGCAGGGCTCAGTGTCCTTGCTGAATGAACGATTAGATTTATTTATTTGTATTGCCAATGCATACACTTGTGCTCAGTCACTTCAGTCATATCGGAATCTTTGCGAACCTACAGACTGTAGCCTGCCAGGCTCCTCTGTTCACGGGATTCTCCAGGCAAGAAAACTGGAGTGGATTGCCATGCCCTCCTCAAAGGGATCTTCCCGATCCAGGTATAGAACCCACGTCTCCTGCATCTCCTGCATTGCAGGTGGATTATTTGCCTACTGAGTCACTTGGAAAGTGCTTGTATCACTCCTGTGGTACCTAAAGCATTTCAATCTTTTCAAGTCAAATCTAGGAGGTCCTCAGTGACCAGTATGAGGGGAGGTAATTAGTGGGAGAAAGCTTGTTTGGGAATAATAGCTAAGGGCTCAGTTGTATGATTTGCACTCTGTAGGCTCAGTTAAACTCTTTAAAATAGACTTCAAACTTCTTCCAAGCCTGAGGCAAGCAGAATTTGTTTCCCTTGAGGTACACAAAGCCAGATTCTCTCCTTGTCCTCCTCTATGTCCCAGACAAAGCCCAGCAGGTCAGTTCTTGAGAGGTCCAGGCCAACAGCTGCTGAGTACTCTCAGCACAGTGTCTGACAGACAGGTCCTGGCATCAAGCATTTGGAGCATAAAACAGGGCTGATTCGAGAGCTGAACTTGGTTCTTTAGAAGCTGCCATCTGGATATGCTCCATCTCAGAGAAAATTGCTGGGCTCAAAAGTTCCTCAGGAAGAAGGGACTCCAGGTGCACCTTTGAGCATCACTGAACCATTACTTTATATTCATTTTGTGTGTATTCAGTCGTTCACTCGTGTCCGACTCTTTGCAACCCCATGGACTGTAGCCTGCCAGGCTCTTCTGTCCATGGAATTTTCCAGGCAAGAATACTGAAGTGAGTTGCCATTTCCTTCTTCAGGGGATCTTCCTGAACAAAGGATAGAACCTGAGTCTCTGTAGTCTCCTGCACTGGAAGGCAGATTCTTTACCACTAGCGCCACCTGGGAAGACAAATTTTAAAATAAGATTTATACTCATTGGACCACAGGAATAGTATCTGATGAGAAATGGTCCCTCTGTTATAAAGCCTTACCCAGGCATATAATGACAATGTTTGGCATAAATCAAGCTTCCTTTTTGGCTCAGCTGGTAAAGAATCTGCCTGCAATGCAGGAGACCTGGGTTTGATCCCGGGGTTGGGAGGATCAAGCCTACCCACTCCAGTATTCTGGCCTAGAGGATTCCACGGACTGTAGTCCATGGAATTGCAAAAAGCCTGACACAACTGAGTGACTTTCACTTTCACTTTCATTGGCATAAATTTGGTGTTTACCTGCAAGAGGCCAAGTGAAAGCAGATGATGTCCTAGGTTGGAGTTGTAGCTCAAGATCAAGTAGAGTCAAAGCCAGTACCATAGACATCATCTCCCAAACATGCCAACTGAATGCTGGGGGCCTTCTCTTCTCCCTGGTGGGAGGTCCTCTCTGCTCTGCTTACTTGAAAAAATAAATAAATAAAACATACTTGCAGACAAAGGATAAGCTCCAAATGAGAGATACAAGGAAGATATTATTGAACTGATAAAAATTTTTAAATAGAAAATTTTCCTTTGCCTCAAGAGACACACACTTAGAATTGTTTGCATTTTGACTTAAATCAATGCATTAATAAATGAGCTATCACTTTTGGAAAAAAAAAAAAGTATTTGCTTCTTCTGAATCTAATTGCCAAGATGTGTTGGCTTTCATACAAAAACTGGATTTTGCCTCAACTGACCTTTTTTCAGAACTTAAGTGGTTAGCTCCTAAGTGGATGCAGTATTAGTAATAACTCCACATGATTCTCATATAGCTTAGTTTCCAAAGTTTTGCTAAATATTATGTTTACTACACCTCTCTGAAGCCAGGAGATAATTATAGACAAAAAGCTGTAGAGAAGTTAAATCCAGCTTACTACTCAGGATCACAGTTTCAAGTAACACCAGGACCTGAGCATGAGTTCTCCCAATCCTTGTCTTTCATGGTGTTCAGGGAGAGCTGATTTCAGTCCATTACCAAATGCTCCCCATTCTTAGCTCCTTCTGTGCCCCTGGTTGTGACCCAGGAGCATGAAAGGAACATGTTCAGATCTTCATCTTTGCATTTCCGCCTCCACTTGCTGATGCTTAAAAATAAGCCAGAATATGGTCATTAATTTTTTTACAAAATGGTATGTGTTACTATATTAAGCTGAGTCAATAGAAAGGGGAAAGAAATAGAAGCATGTACTAATAAATAAACTCTGGGGGTATAGCCCTAACAACTAATTGCCTAGGATTTTGCCCCGATTTGTTTATTATACTCATTCATTCCCTCAAATAGGTAAGAGCTTCTCTTAATGTGGGAGGCAGTCTGTATTACCACTCTGCAATCTCCCTGTACCCACATCTCCTGCCTTATCTCAGGGCTGTGTTCAATAATGCCTTTTGTTCAAAACAAAATCTCTCGTGTTTATTTTCTACCTCCTGCTGGTAAGCCAGGTACACATCTGGTGAGTGCAGAGAGAACGGGCAGAGGAAGTTTGCTTCTTTCACAGCCTCCAGAGAGACATTTAAGCTACTGGAACAGCTATTTATTAACAAGTATCATCTTCATCATTTACTTTGAGATGTCTTCTCTCTCTACTCAGTAACATGGAGAGGCAGAAAGAATGCAATGATAATTAAGTTTTATTTATAGCATCTTTCTATGCTATCAGATTATCCTATCCATGAACAATACAACTACTAAATGAGGATAATTGAACAAAGAAAATCTAAGTAGTGTAGATGGAGAAAACATTTTAAATATGGAAATGTTTAATTTAAAAACATTTGAAACATTGTCTCAAAAGATATAAAGTCACTGAAGTGGTGAGATGAATGAAAGCCTCTTTGGGACAAAAGCTGCAGTTAGAAAAACACACACAGCAGAAGAATGTGGCTGTGATCGCCTAGTAAATGCTTCTGAGAAGACTCAGAAGAGCCTTTTGCTGTCTGTGTGGGTGACACATAACAGGAGAAATGAGAAAGAAGCTTAGAGTAAAAGTTAACACTCCTAGAAATGGAACCAATAGGTACAGCCAAGGACAGTGGTTCTAGATTGATTTATCCCTAGTTCTCTGACCTGAGGCTTTTCTCCTCTTACTTAATCATTATCAAGCCTTTTATTGCTAACCTTTCAAGACCCAGCAATGACTGATTCTTTTCACCAGGCTTCTCAAAACGTCCAACCTTCAACATTACCAACTTGATCTGGACCTCCATGGTATCCATTGTTTTCAACTTCACATTTGACTCCCCTCTCAGTGTTTTGTGTTCTTGATATATGTGTGTATAATAATATATTTCTTATTCATGCATTTATTGCATCCAAAAATAGTTTTGAATATATGTATGTGCAATGCTAAAGACACAGTAGAAAATAAGAATCAATATCTGACATCTAGAGGAGAGTCAGAAAGGAAATACGTGATATCCATAGAGTGTGGTAAATAATCTGAAGACATAAAGACAAATTTGTGTGGGATGGGAAACACAAGTTTCTAAAAGGATCTATTCTGAAAGGATCAGAAACTTTTTTTTCCAGGAAAGGTGAAATTGATGCTGAAATGTGCATTACCCAGGGGAAGAGAGTTTCTCCACAATGACTTGATATGTGGTCTGGACTCACTGCAGACTTTCTGATTCCCATGAAACAAAGCACCTTTTTTTATATTTATCTCTTCCCTTCCTGAGACCAGCCATCTGTATGGAGTCAAAAGTTTTCTATATAAATGACAGATCACTGCTAGGAAACCCTACTAAACTAGCATCTTTAACTATCTGGTGTCAGTTTTTTATATTAAATAGGTTAGTCATAAAATTATCTTTCTCCTCACTCAGCATGTTTTAAAATTATGTATTTTTGCCTCTGTCTATGTTTATTAAGATGAAAGCTCTGGCTATACCTCCATTTATTTGCTTCCTATGGTTTTAAAGTAAAAATCTGATATACATGAAGAGTGAAACCAAATCAATAGGCTCTTGGATTGTTTCCAACAAAGAGTTTTCAACAAGTCCTCTTATTCCAGGAGCTCAAATTGAAAAGACAAGAGAAATCACCAGGACCTTTAGATTTTGTTTCCAGATTCATAAATCTGGTCTTGAACCCCAACAAAGAATCTCTCATTTTTCAAATGTATTTGTATTTTCCAAAATTCAATTTTTGAATAAAATTTGGCTATAAATACACAGTGAATTCAAATGGATTAGTCAAGATCATACTGATGCTTCATTCCCCTTGTTGTTCAGTTGCGTCATCGTGTCCAACTCTTTAGGACCCCATGGACTGCTTCACACCAAGCTTCCCTGTCCTCCACTGTCTCCTGGAGTTTGCTCAAGTTCGTGTCCATTGAGTCAGTGATGCTATCTAACCATCTCATCCTCTGCCGCCCCCTTCTCCTGTTGCCTTCAATCTCTCCCAGCATCAGGGTCTTTTACAATGTCACTCCCCTTAGAAAAACATACATGAGCTGTACAAACCCAGGAGGGAAATATCTAACAGCAAATGTCTATATCTCCATACACTCCCATGCCTCAATCACTTGCTTATCAATCCCTGGCAAGTCCCTGAAGCATGTAGCTAACCTGGAAACTTTCTCTAATGAAACTTTGCCTACCACGAGGCCAAGTTCATTAGTACATATGTGCTACTTCATGAATAGACTGACTTCCTCTAGGAATGTATTTTGAGAATCAATAGTCATTTAGAAAGAACCACCAGCAAAGTAACACATAGTGTACAAATCCACCTGATTATACATATCTGAAAAAAGACATGCACTTGATTTTGCAGTTTAGTCCACCTGAATGAGTCTACATGTCAGTGCTGTGGTCTAAAAAATTAGAAAACCTCAGTGTAGCCTGGGTAGCACAACAAAGCAGTCTATGATCTAAGCAAATTGCTTAACCACTGTGAGCCTCAAATAAGTTATCTAGAGTTAGAGGCATTGGAATGAGGACTCATGCCTCAATACTTAAAACTAAAAGTCTGAACTAAAACTAAGCTATTGTGTTATGGAAGTTTTCTCTTAGTTACCAACCTTGTTAGTGCTTTATTCCATGTCTTTCATAATAGGAGAAACAGATGAAAAAATTTTGTGAAGAGATCAATAATTTTGAAATTTGTCAGAAACATTATCCGTTATCTAGCCCTTTGCCTTGAGGGTATAAACACAGTCAATTATTATAGTCCTTCACCCTATAGCATACTCAAAAAGAGGTGACGGGACTTGAGATTGTCACTCAACGAGTATTTATTGCTTGCCTACTATGTAGTGATTCAGACGGTAAAGAATCTGCCTGCGATGGGGAAACCTGGGTTTGATCCCTGGGTTGGGAAGATCTCCTGAAGAAGAGCATGGCAACTCATTCCAGTATTCTTGCCTGGAGAATCCCCATGGATAGATGAGCCTGGTAGGCTACATACAGTCCACGGAGTTACAAAGAGTCAGACACAACTGAGTGACTAAGCACAGCACTATGTATCAGAAGGGAATGTAACAAATCAAAAATTCTTTCATGAATCTTATGTTCTGATAGAGCAGAAAGAGTCTGCCTGCAGTGCAGGAGTCCTGAGTTTGATCCCTGGGTTGGGAAGATCGCCTGGAGAAGGGAATGACAACCCACTCCAGTATTCCTGCCTGGTGGGTTATAGTCTGTGGGGTCAAGGAGAGTCAGACATGACTGAGCGACAAACACACACACACACACACACACACACAACACACACAGACAGAGTTTTACCCTAAATCCAAATCAGGTTAAAAGGAATTTGATTATTCAAATTTTTAACTTGATTATTCAAAATCAAAAGGAATGGGATTATTTTTGCTTTAGCATCTCTCTATTTATAATGCTGAAAAGGAGAGAAAGAGCATTAGAGAATATTTTATCTTAAGCAGTTAAGATCTGGATCTACTCCCATCATTACTGTCAATGTTATAAGAGAAAGTAGATTCAGTTTTATATTCTGTTAAATTTGTAAAGAGAACTAGATATCATTAAAACTTCTGAAATTGATCTATATCTGCTTTTTGTTCTCCAACAAGAATTGAGAAAATAAGATCTGTCTTAACAACAGAGTCAAAAGAGATAATGTATGTGAAATTGCAAATGACATACCATGTGTCAAATGTAAATTATTCTTACTCTTCTAACTGAGCCACATAAGGGTTAAGGGAATTTCCAACATAACACTGCGACGGCATGATATTGCTTCAATTCCCCAAACAGACTCAACTTAAATTAGAAAGCTAAAAAAAAAAAAAATTGGTGAATAATTCATGAGCTGTGGTTTGAACCCAGGACATCTGGCCCACACCTCGGAGCTTAACCACTATGCTATGCTGTGCTGCATTTGTCACTGAAAAAAGGTAAAAAGTTAGCTGTGGAGACGAGAGGGAGTAATTCTGCGGGATTAGCACCAACCTGAGTCAGGATAATAGAAGCAGAGAGCACCACACTAAGTAAGGCATGGGGAACTATTCAACTGGAGAACTAGTTTGGAATGAGAATGATTTCCATGAGTTAAATACTTTTGAGCGGTTAGACAATTTCAAAATGTTCCCCTGTTTCAGATATTGTGGTGCAGTAATGTTCCTCCTTTCTCCTATAAAAGGGAAAGCATATCCAGATTAAACTATAGTTGTTCCCTCAGTACACTGACCCATCCCTGAGGGGTAATACATTTACAGGATGTAAAACAATGCCAGGGTCTGCTCCCAGACTTGAGAGGTCAAGGTAATGGCATAGTTCAATAAAGAACAATTAAAGGAAGTTCCATTTCATCTGACTCCCAAAACTCGTACCAAAGCTGCTGAAAAGACCAATATGATCTTTGTCTTCCTTCTACACCGCTTACACATACAGTCTGCTTCCATGCCTGTGCCATAAGATACTGAAAGCTGAGTCAGCTAATTGTCTTTAACCCTGTCCAAGTAAAACCTTCCCTGGCCCCAGACCATCTTCTGAGAATAAAATCATCTAGTAGCTTAACTTTCTGTTATGCTCTTAAATATACTTTGCTAAAGTATTTATTTTTAAAATAAAAAGTCTTTTTCCTACTGATAAAGTAAAGCATTGCAGACAATTTAGAAAATATTTGAAAGCATGTATAATGAACCTGGAATCAACACTAATATATTTCTTTCATATGCATGTATATATGTGTAATCTAATTTTATATCTAATGTGTATGTATCACGTATATATCATTCACTTGTTAAAAAACAAAATTGTGACACATTTAATATAATGTCTTTTAAATTTAATACTATACTGCGAACACATTCCTATATGATGAAATATTATTTTAAAGCTGAGATTTTTAGGAATTTCTTCAGGCTATAATGGAGTAGGTTATTCCAATCAATTTTTTGAAGACAGCAAATATGAAAGCTGGATAAAATATAAGAAATACATCAGTGTGAAAGTATTGGAGAACTACCAAGACAATCAGGCCTTGAGGGGCCAGTATTCCTAAGAGAGGCGAAGTGAAATGTTGAAAGATCAGCATTTCCCCTGTATTGCCCCTGGGGGTATTGCTATTTGTAAGCACTTCAGGGCATAGGCCAAATAGAAAACTGGGAAGCAAAAATTTACTAGGCTCCAGAGTTTCAAGGATCAGGAAAAAAGAAAGATGAAAAACACTCTGCACTGCTTTCCCTCTCAAAGCATATGTCATTTATTAAGTCATCAATATTAAGTGAAAGTGAAGTCGCTCAGTCGTGTCCGACTCTTTGGGACCCCATGGCCTGTAGCCTACCAGGCTTCTCAGTCCATGGGATTTTCCAGGCAAGAATACTGGAGTGGGTTACCATTTCCTTCTCCAAAGTATTGAGAGTAAGTATTAAATTGTAAGTCTGAGGAAACTTCAGGAAATAGTGAGGGAAGGGGAAGCCTGGCGTGCTGCAGTCCATGGGGTCTCGAAGAGTCAGACACGACGGACAGACTGAACAATAAATTGAGAGTAAGGCTTTTCCAAGAAAACAATTAGGAAGTGGCTAATAAAAACATGAAGGGCTAAGTACATTTTTGAGTTTTCAGTGTTCTCATGGTGTTGGTGAAACAAAAATTGGAGTTTGGAATTCCCAGGAGGAGGTCCCTGTAAACAACTTAGGCCTTGGTTTGAGACCCAAGAAGAGCCAGATCTTGGGAGAAAAAGCAAACTAGGAAGAGACCAACCATCACAAACATTATGAGCCAGTCTCAAACTACCCATATAGTCAAGATAATGTGGCCTGACTCTAACTGCCTGCTAGAAGAAAATTAATTTCTATTTTAAGAAAAAGTAGCCAGAATCTCTATAATTGTTCATATGCAGTGTTACAACATTTAAAGATTACCAGGTATAGAAGATTGGACCAAGTAAACAGAAACTATGAAGAAAACACATGAAGTCATTAAGATAGATTTTAAAAGAATTTTGATTAATATGTTCAGCAAATTAGATGACAAGATATGGAGCTTCAGAAAATAACTGGAAACTATAAAAAATTCAATGAAAATTGTATAATATAAAAAATAACAACTGAAATTAAGAATTCAATAGCTTCCATTTATCCGTGATTAGACATAATAGGAGGGGGATTGGTCATCTGAAAGATAACAATAGAAAGTATGAAATCTGAAGCACACAGAAAAAAGAAAGATGGAAATACAGTAAAGAATATATGAGAAATAAGACACAATGTGAGAAGAAACTGAATGTAATTAGAATTGAGTAGAAAGAGAATGGGTGAAGCAATAGTCCAAAAAAATGATAATAGCCAAGAAGTCTTAAAAAAGGATGAAATACACCAAAATACAGATTTAGGTAGCATTACAAACACCAAGTACCATAAATAAGAGTAGACAAAACTAAAGCATTTTATAATAATACTGCTGAAACTAAAGCAAATAAGAAAATTTTAAATCAGTCATGAAAAAAGCCTAAGTTTTACACAGGGCAGTAATAATATTGAAACTGAAATCTCAGAAAAAAATTATGAAATCAAGAAGAGAATGGAAGAGTATCTTTAAGCTACTGAAGGAAACACACTGTCTTTCTAAAATTTAATATCCAGAGAAATATTCTGGAAAATTTAAGGTGAAATAAAGATATTTTTAGACAAACAACAACTAAGAAATTGTATTGTGAATGAACTTACATTTAAATAAATACTAAAGGAGAGCTTTCAGGCAGACATAAAATCTGATCTTATATTAAGATACAGAAATTCAGAAAGAAAGAAAGATCACAGATGTGGTAAAAATGTAAATAAGTATAATTTAATACTGACTGTAAAACAGAATATTACTAATATTTTGTAGAACTCTAAATACATGTAGAATTAAAATGATGACAAAATAGTAAAAAAAAAAAAAGAAAGAGGAAGATAAAATTAAAATATGCTAAGTTTTTGCATTGTTTGAGAAGTGGAAAATGTGCAAATTTATAGTAGATTAAATTAACAAAGGATGCATGTTTAAATCTTTAAGACACCACTAAAAGAAAATGGAATAATTCAGAACATTATTAACACAAAGTAACTTTAAAAGAAAAAAAATAGAAAACAAATAGTGATTTGGTAGATATAAATATGATTCTGTAAGTAATTACATAAAATGTAAATGAACTATCTATGTTAAGTGGAAGACTATCAGACTGAATAATAAAAGAAAAGTCTATGCTACTTATAAGAAAGGCAACTTAAATACAAGAGAGAGAGAACTTAAAAGTCAAAGCCTGTAGAAAGAGTTACCATACAAACACTAACCACAAGAAAACCTGGGTAGCTACAAGACTGTCATTGTTCAGTCTCTTAAGTCAAGAGTATACAAGAGTATTACTAGAATAGCAGGGGCATCTCATAATGATAAAAAGTTAATGTAATAGTAATAGATAATGATTCTATATTATATGTACCACCTAATTATATTGCTTCAAAATACATAACCCCACAACTTCAAAATATGAAACCCCACTTATGTAAAAGGAGAAACAAACAAATTCACGATAGAGATTTTAATGAACTGACTCTCAGTTACCGATAAGGCAAACAGACAAAACATCAATAACTATACAGAGGATCTGAACAAAATGATCTTTTTTGTTGGCATAATTTACTTACATGCATACACACAAAAAGGCCTATACTCAACAACTAAAGAAAATGTTTTTGCAACTGTACAGGAAGCATTTACCAAACTAGATCCTGCTGTTCTAAAAACAAACTTCATATGACCATAGTATACTTAAATTGGAAATTAGTAAGCAAGAGAATTCCAGAAAAACATCAACTTATGCTTTATTGATTACACCAAAGCCTTTGACTCTGTGGATCACAACAAAGTGTGGAAAATTCTTCAAGAGATGGGAATACCAGACCACCTGACCTGCCTCTTGAGAAATCTGTGTGCAAGTCAAGAAGCAACAGTTAGAACTGGGCATGGAACAACAGACTGGTTCCAAATAAGGAAAGGAGTACATCAAGGCTGTATATTGTCACCCTGCTTATTTAACTTATATGCAGAGTACATCATACAAAATGCCAGGCTGGATGAAGCACAAGCTGGAATCAAGATTGCTGGGAGAAATATCAATAACCTCAGATATGCAGATGATACCACACTTATGGCAGAAAGTGAAGAGGAACTAAAGTGCCTCTTGATGAAAGTGAAAGAGGAGAATGAAAAAGCTGGGTTAAAACTAAACATTCAAAAAACTAAAATCATAGCATCCAGTCCCATCACTTCATGGCAAATGGATGGGGAAACAATGGAAACAGAGACAGACTTTATTTTCTTGGGCTCCAAAAAATCACTGCAAATGGTAACTGCAGCCATGAAATTAAAAGATGCTTGCTTCTTGAAAGAAAAGCTATGACCAACCTAGACAGCATATTAAAAAGCAGAGACATTACTTTGCCAACAAAGGTCCATCTAGTCAAAGCTATGGTTTTTCCAGTAGTTATGTATGGATGTGAGAGTTAGACTATAAAGAAAGCTGAGCTCTGAAGAATTGATGCTTTTGAACTGTGGTGTTGGAGAAGACTCTTGAGAGTCCCTTGGACTGCAAGGAGATCCAACACCCTAAAGAAAATCAATCCTGAATATTCATTGGAAGGACTGATGCTGAAGCTGAAACTCCAATACTTCAGCCACCTGATGCAAAAAAAAACTGACTCATTTGAAAAGACCCTGATGCCTTGAAAGATTGAAGGCAGGAGAAGAAGGGGACAACAGAGGATGAGATGGTTAGATGCCATCACTGACTCAATGGACATGAGTTAGAGCAAGCTCCAGGAGTTGGTGATGGACAGGGAAGCCTGGAGTGCTGCAGCCATGGGGTCTCAAAGAGTCAGACACGACTGAGCAACTGAATTGAACTGAATAATCAGACAACTAGAAAATCTTCAAATGCTTGGCAGATTAATAGCCTGTTAATAGCCTATTAGATTAATAATATGAGCAATAATCAGATTAATGCAGAAGTCCTAATTAAAACTAGAGAATGTTTGAACTAAATGATAAAGTACAACACACCAGTGCTAGGATGGGAGAATTCTGCATCTGTTTGATATCTAGAAAGTGACAATGAGACATATCCCCCATACTAAGAATAAGGAAATCCCAGATAATCTACAAAATTAAAACTTTTAATAAAATCTTTCAGAGTTAAGATCTTAAGGCAGCAGAGTATGCTGGCTTCCAGAGAATGGTGAGCACTTTCAGAAAGAGACAGGATACATAACTTACTTCATCTTTGGAAGAGCTCAGAAAGTAGTAGAGGAGGGAAGAAGTTCCCTCCTTTTTATGCAACCAGCATTGTCCTAATACTAAAACCATACAAAGACATTGCAAGAAAAGGATAATACACATCAATATTCTTTATCACTATGTATGTAAAAGTCATTAACAAAATATTACCAAGTCAAAGCTAGCAATATAAAAGGAGAGAAAAACCTCCTCTGGTTTATTCCAGGAATCCAGGACTGGTTCAACATTCAAAAACCAGTATAATTCATTTTACCTAAAAAATAAAATATATAAGTAAAATAAGACCACATAATCACTTGGTGTAGAAAACGCATTTGCCATGATTCAACACCTATTCATTAGGAAAACTAAGAGAAAGTTGAAATTAGAAGGGAATGTTGTCAAGATGACATGTACGAAACCCTAAAGCTAACTTCATACTTAATGATGAAAACTGAATACATACCTTTCCCATAATATCAAAAATAAGACAAATTTGTCTGATCTCAAGAACTTCAATATTTCACTGGAGGCCTTAACATATGCATCAATGTAAGGCATAAAAGGAATATGGTTTGAAAAGAAGCAAACTGTTTTAGATGATATGATTTGTAGATAATTCCACAAGACTCTACAAAAAATCTATTATAACTAGTAGGCAAATTTAGCAAAGTTGCATGATACAAGACTGCTACACTTCAATCAATTATACTTCTATTTACTAGCAATGAACAATTGGAGATGCCAAGGCAGGCAGTATCCTTTTAGTGAACAAAAGCAATGGGAAGCAAAGTGGAAGAGACAGATCTGACTTGGAGTCAGTTCTTATCTGTAACAATACATGCTGACAAGGATATAATACAATTGAAATTCTCAGACACTACTTGAGAAAGTCTAACAGGATAATACAGAGAAGGGAATGGCAACCCACTCCAGTATGCTTGCCTGGAGAATCCCATGGACAGAGGAGCTTGGTGGTCTACAGTCCATGGGGTCACAAAAGAGTAGGACACTACTGAAGAGATTTAGAATATTTAGTACGTCAACTAAAGCTTAGCAAGTATATGCCACACCCCAGCAATTTTACCCATAGCCACACAGCAACAGAAGTAAATATATATGGGTGCCACAAACATATTTGAGAATGAATGTTCATAGTAGCTTTATTTGTAATAATTTTAAAACTGGAAACAACCCAAATGTCCATCAGCAATAAAATATATAAATACACTGTGATATATTTACATAGTAGAATAAAATGCAGCAATGAACTGTTATGACACAACACAACTTGAGGAAAAGCTCATAAACAGTTTATTTGAGCAAAAGAATACACAGTATATCCTGAATAATTCTACATATATAAAGTTTAAAAATATGCAAAACTAATCTATGATGTGTAGGAGTCAGGATGGTGACTGCCTTTGGAGGTGCAATGATCAAGCAGGATCTTGGAGAGACTTCTGGGGTGCTGATAATGTTCTATTTCTTGAACTGTAGGGTGATTTCATGATTGTGCTCGTTTTGTAAAAATTCACAGATCAGTAAACTTATGGTGTGTGCACCTTTCTGCATGAATGTTTTGTCTCTATTTTTATAATTTTACTTAAAAATAGCTTTCCCGGACTATATAGTGTTTGACCATATGGATATCCATTGTTTGTTTAACCCACTCTAATTACCTAATTTAGATGTTTGTTATTTTTGCTGCTCTGAAAAATAAACTTTTTATTTTACAATTGTTTTGTTTTACTTTTCTAATTCAAGCCTTTGACTATTTTCTGAACATACATTCCTGAAAGTAGACGTGCCAAGTTAAAGAATCCAAACATTTAAATGGTACCAAATACCTGTTGCCAAATTGCCTTCTAGAAAGATCGTTTCACTATTAAAATATCGAAGGTCAATCTTATCAAGACAGAGTAAGTGTTCATAGCCCTTATCCTGCTTGGCCTTTATAACACTTGACAAAGTCAGCCACCTCTTCTTTGGGGAGATTCTAGCTTGCTTTGGCTTTCTTGGCGCCATCCTGCCTAACTCAGCCTTCCCCTCTTCCTTGTGTTCAGCTGTGCACCTGCCCTAACGCTCAATTCTTGGCTCTTTTTTTCCCCCTCCTCTCCTTTAGAGGAATTCCTCTCTTGCCTTTTCATTTTCCTGTCTATGCTTTTTATTTCCTATTCTCTTTCCAGTTTCACCTTCTATCTTGTTCTGCATTTCCAACAGCTAAGCATTGTCTGTGTTCATTATCTCAAATGTAATTACAAAGGGTGAACGATAATGACTTAATGTTTGAAAAAGCAGAAAGAACAAGTGATAATATTGCAAAGCTCAGGCCTCAGGAATTATAGGACGTATCCTCTAGGAAACTTTCCCTTTAACTCCTATTTCATCTCTCTTTTCCCATTTTCTCTCTCTCCTTCCTCTGTACCTCTCACTATCTCCCTAAATTCTCTCCCTCTGCTTGTACCATCATCATTTTTCCTCTTTGTTCTCTTATATTTCCTCTCCATGCTAAATCATACAACATGTATCTGAATTTTTTCCATTTAATTTACTTTTTGAGTGTTTTATGATGTTATTTTTCCAACTGGAATCACTAAAATTAAAAACAGGAAAGCTAAATGTTTTGTTTTCTAAGAGAAAATAATTCATTTGCTGTTTTAAACGTGGTCTGTTCTTAATTGGAAAAAAGCATTCATAGATTATTCTATATTACTAAAAGTGTCACACCTAATACTATTGGTTATTGTGTGTTTACTAGCTTTTGGGCTTACCATACATCAATTTTCTTATTTTTTTAGAACATTGCTTTGAGATAGCCTTGCATTTTCTCAGATGAAACACAGAGGCTTAGGAATCTTGTCCAGGTCACGTATCAGGATAGCTTCAGTACTGGGACTCAAACCCAGGTCTGTAAGATTTCTGAGTCCGTGTTCTCAGCTGCTTTATTAGAAGCTCAGTGGATACAGTTACCTTGAATGACAATAATCTCACTGATTACCTCTTTCTGGAGGCAAGGAACAGATAGCACATCAGTCAACAACAGAAGGATTTTTGTGATGTCCCTCTGCTGGCTCCTTCCTCCTTCTTGATCTCCTTTGATCATTATGAGAGATATTAATAAAGGTAGTAGTCCTGTGGCATTTGGGGCATGAACAGAATAGAGGCCAAGGAATCTGCTCAGAGGCAGATGGACAAATAACACAGCACTCCACAAAAGACCTCTCTATTTCAGTTTTCATTATGTTCACCATCAAGTCCATTGGGAAAAGGGAAAAAAAAGAGAGAGAAGAAAAAAAAAAAAAACATGTCCCAATCCTTTCTTGTTTACTAACTGTATGAATTTAAATGCATATTAGGAAGTAACTGGCTGAAATCATGTTTTAATATTTCAACCAGAAACATCTGATTTATTATTGGCACTTCAGCCACTGTGGGTTCCTATCTTAAGTCCACCCAGCTGAATGAGATTTTAAGGGCTGTCTAGGAGCCCCACAAGGCTTTTCTTAGAAATTTTCCTCTCCTTTCTTTTGTTTTATTTGTTGTAAAGGTAACAGATCATCAATTTTATTTGCCTACATTCTCCACTAGAGAGAACAGAACACCCACATTAATTCAGTTATACCTGTTCCCATATAGTACAGAACTCTGTCTCTTTAACACACATACAATCTCTGTTTCATCACATTTCTTCATTGCCATAATAACACTCAAGAGATGCCTGCTATGAAATTAAACAGTAATGAAGTGTTCCGAGAAGAGAAAGCTTTGTTTGTGGCTGAGAAACCAGAAGCATTAAGAATCTATCCTAACATCAGGTTCTGAGGAACGGATGGTGATGCCACTTCTGTAGAGAATGGGATCTGCTTTTCTCAGGCACAGCACTTGACCTTGACATCTGCAAAGCTCTTACTGATTCTGCAAGAAATAGATCAATCATTGTTCTTTCATGACCTGCAAGATGAGTGAATCACATTCTTCCTTTGACTCACAGGTACTTTTGAATCCAGAATTTTTGAAGGCCCGGTGTCAGCTGGCTCCCAGACCACAGAGAATGTGGTAGGAGTCCTTAACATAAAACCAGGAGGAGAATTTGTTTGAGATTCTAAAGAGGGAGGAAGTCTTTTGGGGTCCACATGCATAAAACTAGGGCTTCCCAGGTGGCGTTAATGGTAAAGAACTCACCTGCCAAGGCAGAAGACACAGGTTCAATCCCTGGGTTGGGAAGATCCCCTGGAGAAGGGAATGGCTACCCACTCGCGTATTCTTGCCTGGGGAATCCCATGGACAAAGGAGCCTAGTGAACTACAGTCCATAGGGTTGCAAAGAGTCAGATACGACTAAAGTGACTGAGCATGCACACACATCCATAAAACTAGAGCAAAAGGAAGAGTGGGAAAGCCAATATTCCCTGAGATCACCAGCAGTCAGGACTAGCTAACATCAGACCATAGCTCTATTATTGCACTTAAATGGTCCAACAGATTTTTCTGCTAATAAGTGATACCCGTAAAAAAGCAAAGACTTTGTCATATTGTCACTTTTACATTGTCGACCCAATAGAGAGCTGGAACAGAGAAGGCACACTGCAAATTTTTGATGAATGAACACGTAGGTAGAAAACGATACTCAAGCCAGTAAAAACACTCATCCACAGACAATGAGAGAGAGTCAAGATCATTATCATCACTTTCCCTACAGAGAACACGAAACGGAGATCCCTAGCTATTCATGAAGGTCATATCTTTTCCAGTCAGGGCTTGTTTTTAACCCTGTACAAAGAGTTTGCAAATTTGTACAAAGTTCCCTGCCCGGGACTGTTCACTGCATACCCTAGCCAGGTGCCTGGGAAATTCACTGTGTGGTTGGCACTGTGAAGTCCCTCAGCAGTATCACCTCCAGGGTAAGGTGCCAACTCTGTATTAAGTCCAGAATACATTTTCTTAACTGGCTTATGGACCTAAACATTTTGGAGGCAGTGGAAATTTTCCTTTAAATGTTATAACAAACCAAGGCAGAGCTGAAAGTAAAGCAGCCGTCCGTCTCTCTGGGACATGGAACTGAACTGGAGCCAAGCCTCCTAGCTGGCTGGGCCTCTGTACTTCTGCTATTGATCAAAACCCTTCTTGTAGAAAAGGCAAAAGGAGACAGAGCTGGAATATTTAAACATAATTCCCTTAAGAGTGTTCTTTCATAATCAAAGACTGTAATTGCTTCTCTCTGAGGCCCCTTTTCCTGCAGGGAAGCTTTCCTGCTGGTTTTTAAAATTTCTAGCTAAAAAGGCACAGTTTGGGGACTTCAGGGGAAGCTATAAGGAAATGAGTAGGGAAAGCTGAGAACTCTGAACAACATGAAGACTGTAAGCCTAAGAGGGCTTAACTTGGAAAGCATCACACAGCAAGAGGTGGAGCCCTTAGTCTATGGCCTGGCTTGTTCATCCAGGTGAAGATCACTGCAAACAACACTGGTCCTTCCATCCCATCAGAGGACAGGAAGCTGTTTCTTCCTGAGCAGATAAGCTTCTCTTGGAACAAAAATGAAGCCTAATATTAGGAGGGTACTAAAAACTGTGAGAGGGCAAAGGGTGTCAGGACACTACCATAGCCATCTCCTTATTCCTATAACGTTCCTTTCTCTCCACACACCCCTACTTCATCCCCACCGATCTTTAACCTGCTGTCAGAAGAGACTGTTTCTAGCCAGTTTCTCCTCAGGGCAAACTTAAGCTAAAAGCTGTCCTTTCCAGGGATCAGTTACATTGCAAATCTTTAATTTGATTACAACGTATGACTGACCCCTTCATAAAGAGAATGTCAGGGAGAAGGTGCCACCTTCTCCATTACATCCAGATACCAGGGTAGGTAACAACTCATTCTCTTTCCACCAGTTCTGATGAAAGACCATCTGCACAGGCCAACTTCTTCCTTTCTCACATCTATCCTGATATGTCCTACAGAGCAAGCTCTTTCACTGAATCTTATTAAACTGCTCCATCGAAGAATCTTACTATTAAAGTGATAGAAACAAAGTCTTGAATAATTATATGTGAATATTTTGACCATAAGTTAATCACCAAATGCTATACGAAAAATGTTTCATTCATTGTTTAATACGCATTTATTATTCTTGAAATAATAAAGCTTTTTCTTCCATCTTCCATATGAAAATGGCTACCCTAAAATTGACCGATTTTGATAAGTTTTTTAAAATTGCATGCTAATATGACAGTTGTCCTGATACAATCTAACCAAATTGCTTCAAATCAAGTTAAAGATGACTAAGCCCTACTAAAGCCATCTTACCTGAAAAAATTGAATGAATGTATTAGCCAACCCAATACTATCTTGAACCAATGCCATCACCTCCAGCACCACCACTTTCACCATCACCACTAGCATCACCATCACCACCTACTATTATATTAACACTTCCACTGCCACTAACTTCCAAATGCTAATATCACCACCAACACCCGCACCACTCCTCACATTACAATTATTGCTAATATACATCCCAGTGTTTCTCTAAGAATGGCTCATCACCGCCAGATTCAGGATCCCCTGGGCCTCTTAGTAGACTCACAGCATGTCATTTTTGCTGTTGTTTAGTCGCTAAGTCATGTATGACTCTTTGTGACCCCAAGGACTGTAGCCTGCCAGGCTCCTCTATCCATGGGATTTCCCAGGCAAGAGCACTGGAGCGGGTTGCCATTTCCTTTTCCAGGGGGTCTTCCTGACACAGGGATCGAACCTATGTCTCCTGCATTGGCAGGCAGATTCTTTAGCACTGAGCCGGCAGGGAAACCCAATAGCACATGTGCCTCACCTCAAACTTACTTGATCTAAATCCTGCACATTTTCTCTGGAAAATAGCATTTAAACAAGCTCCCAGGTGGTTTGTAGGGAGCTAAAATAGGAAAAAATCACTAAATCTGGAGACATGGTTCTTCAGTGAACCCCAGTACCTCACCTATAAACTGGGATTCCTTAAGTTTTTGTTGAAACCTCTCCTGGGTGTTTGCTAATCATTAGGACCTGTGGAGTGTTAAAAGGAGAGTTCATAGGCATCAATGCATGATGAAAATTAGGGCTAAACAAAATGTATGAATAAAGGCAGAACTGTATCCCAGACCAAGTGCTTTTGCATTCTAGAAAGGTGTACCTGAACTTCATCTCTCTGGCCCTGACATCCTTCAGCCATAAGATAAGGAAACGCTGAAGTTAACACCATTGCTAATGTCAGAGCCAGGATTAGAAACCATGTCTTTTGACTCTCGGACTGGTTTGGATGGTTTTTCAAGGAGCCAGTCTAGGTAAAGGGAGCCAGAGGAAGACCACAGCAAAAGCAGACTGATTTGGGGCCAGCTGTGACTCAGCTCATGACAAGATTAAATGTGCAACGTTTGGGGAGACAGTCATGTGTCGCCAGGGACCAGATCTGGATAGAAAAGTGTAAGAGGAGAAGTTTTCTTTGGACACTTTGATTTCTGTTTTCCATTTCCTGCTTTTCCTTTTAATTTAGCTTCCCATTCAGCCTCTCCCTTCTTCTGTCTACTGGTCTCAGACTATTTGCCTCAGGGTCTACTCTCTCATCCGAATCTGCTGGTACGTTTCCATCATGATCATCTCTCTCCCACCTGTCAGGTCTCTGCTGCTTCTCTCCCTGGACCTCTCCACTCCAGCCCTACTGAACTCCTCTGCCATACTCCTGGATCACATTCAAAGCCCCTCCCATCTCAGGGCCTTGACTCTTCCTGATCCTTCTGCCCAGATGGCTGCCAGTTTCTCTCCCTCACTGCCTTTGTTCAAATGCCAGCTCATTAAAAAGCTCTTTCCTGATAGCTCTGTGGTCATGCCTGACTGTCCTTCTCCATCCCTCTACTCTACCTTATTTTTCACTATCTGACACCCCTTATAAATATTTGATGGTCTGTTTCTCTTTCTTCTTCCCAGAAGGTAAATTTTTGTCTGTTTTGTTCAATTAGTGTCTGACACATAGTAGGTATTCAATAGATATCCAAACAAAGGAATCACTCATGAATAAATAAATGTTCTCCCACTCTGTTGGAAGGCTAAGCTTTGTCAATATAGGTTCATACCTGTTAATATCTTACTCTTTTCCAGGTTATACATTTACATGTGATAAGGACTTTTAGAAGGAGATGTTCTAGTTCAAAGAATTGTACCAATGCCAGATAGTGTAGCATTTGTGTCCATGCCCTGAAGGTGACATTTTTAAGTACATGTTCAAGCCACCCAGTAATTACCCTGCAATCCCTATTTATCACTGGTAAATTCAGCACCCTGTGTAGAGTCTGGCACATGGGAGTCGTTCCATAACTGCTTGCTGAACTTGGATGCATGGAAGGCTCTGTTTTGCCCTCATGAGAGGCCTGTTCTATGTCTAATAATTCAACCATCACTTCCATGAAGTTTTTAGTTGATTACTGCTACCCCTTTAGCTTACGAAACTGTAACCTCATGGTCAGTGTGACCAGCCAGGCACAAATAGGTCTTGCTTCTCTTTTCGCTGAAGACTTTGTGACGTGTTATTACAGTCTTGCTATATGTCATATATAAGGCATGAAGGATCCATATAGAAGCCAGGCAATATAACACGGTTCCATAAATAAGCCAGACTTTCTTTAGAGAGCAAATAATTGCCTAAGTTTATGCAGGTCAGGAAGCAACAGTTAGAACTGGACATGGAACAACAGACTGGTTCCAAATAGGAAAAGGAGTTCGTCAAGGCTGTATATTGTCACCCTGCTTATTTAACTTATATGCAAAGTACATCATGAGAAACACTGGACTGGAAGAAACACAAGCTGGAATCAAGATTGCCAGGAGAATATCAATAACCTCAGATATGTAGATGACACCACACTTATGGCAGAAAGTGAAGAGGAACTAAAAAGCCTCTTGATGAAAGTGAAAGAGGAGAGTGAAAAAGTTGGCTTAAAGCTCAACATTCAGAAAACGAAGATCATGGCATCCAGTCCCATCACTTCATGGGAAATCGATGGGGAAACAGTGGAAACAGTGTCAGACTTTATTTTTCTGGGCTCCAAAATCACTACGGATGGTGATTGCAGCCATGAAATTAAAAGACGCTTACTCCTTGGAAGGAAAGTTATGACCAACCTAGATAGCATATTGAAAAGCAGAGATATTAGTTTGCCAACAAAGGTCCGTCTAGTCAAGGCTATGGTTTTTCCTGTGGTCATGTATGGAAGTGAGAGTTGGACTGTGAAGAAGGCTGAGCACCGAAGAATTGATGCTTTTGAACTGTGGTGTTGGAGAAGACCCTTGCGAGTCCCTTGGACTGCAAGGAGATCCAACCAGTCCATTCTAAAGGAGATCAGCCCTGGGTGTTCTTTGGAAGGAATAATGCTAAAGCTGAAGCTCCAGTACTTTGGCCACCTCATGCGAAGAGTTGACTCATTGGAAAAGACCCTGATGCTGGGAGGGATTGGGGGCAGGAGGAGAAGGGGACGAAAGAGGATGAGATGGCTGGATGGCATCACTGACTCGATGGACGTGAGTCTGAGTGAACTCCGGGAGTTGGTGATGGACAGGGAGTCCTGGCGTGCTGCGATTCATGGGGTCGCAAAGAGTCGGACACGACTAAGTGACTGATCTGATCTGATCTGATGAGTATAATTAAGAAATTTGAGATCCAGTTGTACATTTTGCTTCAGGCTTTCCTAAGTGGGAAGGAAACAGTTGTGCTAAGTAATTGTACCTTAACCCATCTTAAAGCTCAAGGATTTAGTTTTTAACCAGTGCTAAATTTATCAGATCTTGCCTAGATTTTCAATAGAACAGCTGCCAAGCAAACTGTGAAGGAACAGAATGCATCAATGTTCAGCTAAAACGAGCAAGGAAATCCTTCCTAATCAAAGCCAGCAGTCATTGTCAAAATAAGCACACCCTGACTGGTTGCTGATGACAAATGGAATTCTGCATGCCCAAAGCTCCCACAGAACACCCTGGACATATGTCCATGAGCAATCTTTCATCTGTAGTAAAAAATTTCCATTCTCTAGACAAAGATGTTAACACAGGGAGTCCATTTTTAAATGTATCTTAAGGTATATGAATGGATAACTCCTACTGCTTTTAAATTTTACCCACTAGAAAGACTTGTTTTCAAGCTCTTGTTCATTTTACCATTAACATTATTTAATTAATACCATTTAGTAACTTCTGACTTGACATTGTCTATCTTTAATCTACTCAGACTTGGGTTTTTCAAGTTTAGTTCAAATATCATAGTTATCACTTGGTGAAGAATTCTGACTCTATTTAAAGTTTTAAGCACCCCTCCACCCAGTATTTTCTACTATGCTTTCCCATTTATTTATCCCATTCAGAGCACTTATCATGTATTTTGTCCAACATACTATTTCTCACTTATTTTATTTACTTTCTACGTTCATCTTACCTGCTTGTCTCAGCTAAACTGTCAACTCCACAAGGCAGTGAATTCTGTCTGTTATCTTTACTTAGAGCATGCCTGACTTGGAGAAGATGCTCAGTATTTGCTGAATGAATGAGTCAATGAATAAAGGTTAAGAATGTTGGCTTCAGAGTCAGGCTATCCAAACTAAATGCAGGCTCTATCATCTGAGGAAGATGTTTAAAAACATTTCAAGCCTCAGAAGTGGAAACTTCTACAGAAAGGGGGTGATAATACTAATATTAATACTGCAACTACTCAGTTCAGTTCAGTTCAGTCACTCACTTGTGTCTGACTCTTTGTGACCCCATGAATCGCAGCACGCCAGGCCTCCCTGTCCATCACCAACTCGGAGTTCACTCAGACTCATGTCCATCAGGTCAGTGATGCCATCCAGCCATCTCATCCTCTGTCATCCCCTTCTCCTCCTGCCCCCAATCCCTCCCAGCATCAGAGTCTTTTCCAATGAGTCAACTCTTCGCATGAGGTGGCCAAAATACTGGAGTTTTTGCTTTACCATCATCCCTTCCAAAGAACACCCAGGGCTGATCTCCTTCAGAATGGATTGGTTGGATCTCCTTGCAGTCCAAGGGACTCTCAAGAGTCTTCTCCAACACCGCAGTTCAAAAGCATCAATTCTTCGGTGCTCAGCCTTCTTCACAGTCCAACTCTCACATCCATACATGACTACAGGAAAAACCATAGCCTTGACTAGACGGACCTTTGTTGGCAAAGTAATGTCTCTGCTTTTCAATATGCTATCTAGGTTGGTCATAACTTTACTACTACTAAATTTCATGGTGTCATGAACAGCAAAGGAATGATGCATGTAAAAAGTGAACAGCATTCTCCATGGAGAGAATTCCCTAAGTAGAGCTGGACACTACTGCTTGCTTGGTGCTCTACTGAATATCCCCAAAGCCCTAACGAGACAAGGAGATGTGCCTCGAGGCCTTGAGGGGTGGGGATTCAGACTCCACTCACAAATCCCTTCAACCAAAACAATACATCTGCTTTGTTAAAATTTTTATTTCTTTTTAATTTTTTTTTACAATTATAGGTTAGATTTCATTTGGGGTAAAAAAGTATTCTACACTTTTAAGTAGTTTGAAATTTATCACCATTAGTATGCCATCAATAGTAAGAAGAGAAATATTTCACTTTCATTCTTCTGGAATTGAGCATTTGTGCTTTCCTGGTGGCCCAGATGGTAAAGAATCCACCTGCAATGCAGGAGACCTGGGTTCGATCCCTGGATTGGGAAGATCCCCTGGAGGAGGACATGGCAACCTACTGCAGTATTCTTGCCTGGAGAATCCCATGGACAGAGGAGCCTGGTGGGCTACAGTCCACGGGGTTGCAAAGAATCGAACACGACTGAGTGACTAAGCACACAGCACAGCTCTGTATTATAGCTTTGCGTCTATTTAGTGGACGCTGTTGCTCATTCCAGTCTAGGAGGGAGAAAGGGACTGGAAAGGTGGATAGAAAGGAGAGAGAAGGAGAGAAAAAAGAAAACCAAGTTATATTGCTTGCCAAGTGTAATACCTGGCACGTGGCAAAGGCTCAGGAAACAGCAGTTCACATCTCTCTCATTGTGTATGCATAAGGCAGCCACAAACCCACATCTAAAAGAGCAGCAGACCAGCTCATTCTAGGTTGCAACACTCGTGATGTGAGGGTTACCTGTCATTTTGAATCATAAATCCTATGCATAGGAGGAGCTAGAAGGGCACTTGCAATGCCTTGAAAAGATTTAGCCCTGATCTTCATTTCCACATTTTGTTATTTTGTTTTTTTCTGTTTTAACAACCAGAGTACTTGGAGTTTGTCGGCAGGCCCCACAGCCAAATCCAGCTTAGCCAATGTCCCAGGAAGAGCCTACCTACCAGCGTACTCAACCAGTAGTGGGCTGGACCTAAGGGAAACTTCCCAGAGTTCTTTCCTAAATGAATGCTTCCAGCACAAAGAGAAGACCAAGACTGTATGTTTGCTGCAGAAAGCCCCTCTCTTGGAATCAGCATCATGGCCATTAGTGTGTCTGTGGCTGCACTCAGCCATCTTAGGAAATCATATTGCCAGACGCTCAGACTGAACCCTCTCCTTCCTTGCCTCCTCACTGGCATATTTTGAGATTCCAGTGAAATTTCTTCAATAAAAGACAAGGAGGCAGTGAGGGATTGGAGTGGGGCCAGCATATGAAGACAGGGCTTGAAGAGACAAATCTGGGGAAAAACAACAGTGGGCTTTGGAAAATGGGTGTTATGTCTGATTGACAAAGAATGCAGGGAAGTAACTACTTCAAGCTCCTGGGCCTAACTCAGGATTGGCTTGGCCATAGACTAACACTGAGAGGGAGCCTTCAAATGAGAATGAAGAAAAGAGCAGAGGGATGGGAGAGAAAGCAGGAGGGAGGGCCAGCCATGTGATCTCTTGGACAAGGTACGGTTAGGAGTGACAAGGCAGATCCTGAGTCTCAAAACTCAAATCATAGGTTTTTACTTTCTTCAAGGTCTCTTGAATCTCTTGATTCTCTAGCCTTGAATCTCTAGCCCCTGACCTGGCCAGAATAACCCTGACTTCACCCTCGGGTTCACCTTGAATACAGTTCAGTCCATCTGCATCCACTGACTCCCATCATGAACTCCCCAACACGATCTCTACACCTGGTCTTGAAGCAGTGCTTACCTGGGCTGGACTAGCACGCAAAGCTCCTGGTTCTGATCCTTGCAGTCAGACGGTCTCTTGCTCTGGCCTCCATCCTGTCCATACCATCCCCAGTGCCCCCAACTACTTCAATAAGAATGTATGGTGGTCAGTAGTTGAACTTGTGCTAGATACTAAAGATGCAACCATGAATCAGCCTCTGACCATATGTCCTAGAAGTTTTACTCTATTCCAATGTTTTTTAAAACTTTTATTAACCCCAATTAACAAAAAGATACAATTTTATATTATTACTCAATACACATACATATGTATTTAGGTCTGTGTATAAAAATAAAATGTATACCTGTGGCAGATTCATTTGATATTTGGCAAAACTAATACAATTATGTAAAGTTTAAAAATAAAATAAAATTTAAAAAAAGATTAAAAAATAATAAAAAATAAAAATAAATAAATAAAATAATCACAATTTCATAAGACAAAATCATTAAGGAGTCATAAAGCGAATGCTGCTATTTTCTATTCTACTCATTTTTCAATAACAATAACAACCTTACCCAGTGGCTCAGCAGTAAAGAATCCCCCTGCAGTGCAGAAACTGCAGGAGACATGAGGGTCAGGAAGATGCCCTGGAGGAGGAAAGGATAATCCACTCCAGTATTCTTGCCTGGGAAATCCCATGGGCAGAGGAGCCTGGAGGGCTACAGTCCATGAGGTGGCAGAGTTGGACATAACTGAGCACACATGCCCTCAACAACCCACTAAGTTGATTTTACGACCAATAGTTTAATACCCCCTCTATTGGTAGGGGATACAGATAAGAAAGCAGATTATTATAATGCAGCTTTGGAGGTGATATTATAAGGCCACTGCCAGAGTACCACTGGAGCACAAAGGAAAAGCACTAGCCTGAAGGCAAATGTTAGTAACATGCTTACGGCAGTCTGGACTGCGTAATCTGTGCTCTGAACCATTGTGCTCTACTGCCTCCCAGGGCCTCCAGGAAGGGAACAGCCAGTATGGCTTTTTAATCACACTAGGACCACAGCCTTGTCTAACTCAATGAAACTAAGCCATGCCCGTGGGGCCACCCGAGACGGGCGGGTCATGGTGGAGAGGTCTGACAGACTGTGGTCCCCTGGAGAAGGGAATGGCAAACCACTTCAGTATTCTTGCCTTCAGAACCCCATGAACAGTATGAAAAGGCAAAATGATAGGATACTGAAAGAGGAACTCCCCAGGTCAGTAGGTGCCCAATATGCTACTGGTGATCACTGGAGAAATAACTCCAGAAAGAATGAAAGGATGGAGCCAAAGCAAAAAGAATACCCAGCTGTGGATGTGACTGGTGATAGAAGCAAGGTCTGATGCTGTAAAGAGCAATATTACATAGGAACCTGGAATGTCAAGTCCATGAATCAAGGCAAATTGGAAGTGGTCAAACAAGAGATGGCAAGAGTGAATGTCGACATTCTAGGAATCAGTGAACTAAATGGACTGGAATGGGTGAATTTAACTCAGATGACCATTATATCTACTACTGCAGGCAGGAATCCCTCAGAAGAAATGGAGTCACCATCATGGTCAACAAAAGAGTTTGAAATGCAGTATGCTATGCTATGCTAATTCACTTCAGTTGTGTCCGACTCTGTGCGACCCCATAGATGGCAACCCAACAGGCTCCCCTGTCCCTGGGATTCTACAGGCAAGAACACTGGAGTGGGTTGCCATTTCCTTCTCCAATGCATGAAAGTGAAAAGTGAAAGTGAAGTCGCTCAGTCGTGTCCAACTCCTAGCGACCTCATGGACTGCAGCCTACCAGGCTCCTCCGTCCATGGAATTTTCCAGGCAAGAGTACTGCAGTGGGGTGCCATTGCCTTCTCTGAAATGCAGTACTTGGATGCAATCTCAAAAACGACAGAATGATCTCTGTTCGTTTCCAAGGCAAACCATTCAATATCACAGTAATCCAAGTCTATGCCCCAACCAGTAACACTGAAGAAGCTGAAGTTGAAGTTCTATGAAGACCTACAAGACATTTTAGAACCAACACCCAAAAAAGATGTCCTTTTCATCATAGCGGACTGGAATGCAAAAGTAGGAAGTCAAGAAACACCTGGAGTAACAGGCAAATTTGGCCTTGGAATATGGAATGAAGCAGGGCAAAGACTAATAGAGTTTTGCCAAGAAAATGCACTGGTCATAGCAAACACCCTTTTCCAACAACACAAGAGAAGACTCTACACATGGACATCACCAGATGGTCAACATCAAAATCAGATTGATTATATTCTTTGTAGCCAAAGATGAAGAAGCTCTATATAGTCAACAAAAACAAGACCAGGAGCTGACTGTGGCTCAGATCATGAACTCCTTATTGCCAAATTCAGACTGAAATTGAAGAAAGTAGGGAAAACCACTACACAATTCAAGTATGACCTAAATCAAATCCCTATGATTATACAGTGGAAGTGAGAAATAGATTTAAGGGCCTAGATCTGATAGATAGAGTTCCTGATGAACTATGGACTGAGGTTCGTGACATTGTACAGGAGACAGGGATCAAGACCATCCCCATGGAAAAGAAATGCAAAAAAGAAAAATGGCTGTCTGGGGAGGCCTTACAAATAGCTGTGAAAAGAAGAGAAGTGAAAAGCAAAGGAGAAAAGGAAAGATATAAGCATCTGAATGCAGAGCTCCAAAGAATAGCAAGAAGAAATAAGAAAGCCTTCCTCAGCAATCAATGCAAAGAAATAGAGGAAAACAACAGACTGGGAAAGACTAGAGATCTCTTCAAGAAAATTAGAGATACCAAGGGAACATTTCATGCAAAGATGGGCTTGATAAAGGATAGAAATGGTATGGACCTAACAGAAGCAGAAGATATTAAGAAGAGGTGGCAAGAATACACAGAAGAACTGTACAAAAAATATCTTCATGACCCAGATAATCACAATGGTGTGATCACTCACCTAGAGCCAGACATCCTGGAATGTGAAGTCAAGTGGGCCTTAGAAAGCATCACTACAAACAAAGCTAGTGGAGGTGATGGAATTCCAGTTGAGCTATTCCAAATCCTGAAAGATGATGCTGTGAAAGTGCTGCACTCAATGTGCCAGTAAATGTGGAAACCTCAGCAGTGGCCACAGGACTGGAAAAGGTCAGTTTTTATTCCAATCCCAAAGAAAGGCAATGTCAAAGAATGCTCAAACTACCACACAATTGCACTCATCTCACACGCTAGTAAAGTAATGCTCAAATTTCTCCAAGCCAGGCTTCAGCAATACGTGAACCGTGAACTTCCAGATGTTCAAGCTGGTTTTAGAAAAGGCAGAGGAGCCAGAGACCAAATTGCCAACATCTGCTGGATCATTGAAAAAGCAAGAGAGTTCCAGAAAAACATCTATTTCTACTTTACTGACTATGCCAAAGTCTTTGACTGTGTGGATCACAATATACTGTGGAAAATTCTGAAAGAGATGGTAATACCAGACCACCTGACCTGCCTCTTGAGAAACCTGTATGCAGGTCAGGAAGCAACAGTTAGAACTGGACATGGAACAACAGACTGGTTCCAAATAGGAAAAAGAGTACGTCAAGGCTGTATATTGTCACCCTGCTTATTTAACTTCTATGCAGAGTACATCATGAGAAATGCTGGGCTGGAAGAAGCACAAGCTGGAATCAAGATTGCAAGGAGAAATATCAATAACCTCAGATATGCAGATGACACCACCCTTATGGCAGAAAGTGAAGAGGAACTAAAAAGCCTCTTGATGAAAGTGAAAGAGGAGAGTGAAAAAGTTGGCTTAAAGCTCAACATTCAGAAAACGAAGATCATGGCATCTCGTCCCATCACTTCATGGCAAATAGATGGAGAAACAGTGGAAACAGAGTCAGACTTTATTTTGGGGGGCTCCAAAATCACTACAGATGGTGACTGCAGCCATGAAATTAAAAGATGCTTACTCCTTGGAAGGAAAGTTATGACCAACCTAGATAGCATATTCAAAAGCAGAGACTACTTTGCCAACAAAAGTCCGTCTAGTCAAGGCTTTGGTTTTTCCAGTGGTCATGTATGGATGTGAGAGTTGGACTGTGAAGAAAGCTGAGCGCCGAAGAATTGATGCTTTTGAACTGTGCTGTTGGAGAAGACTCTTGAGAGTCCCTTGGACTGCAAGGAGATCCAACCAGTCCATTCTAAAGGAGATCAGCCCTGGGATTTCTTTGGAAGGAATAATGCTAAAGCTGAAACTCCAGTACTTTGGCCACTTCATGTGAAGAGTTGACTCATTGGAAAAGTCTCTGATGATGGGAGGGATTGGGGGCAAGAGGAGAAGGGGACGACAGAGGATGAGATGGCTGGATGGTATTACTGACTGGATGGACATGAGTCTGAGTGAACTCCGGGAGTTGGTGATGGACAGGGAGGCCTGGCGTGCTGCGATTCATGGGGTTGCAAAGAGTCGGCCACGACTGAGCGACTGAACTGAACTGATAGAATAAAGGATTTGGATCATCAAAGAGGAGAAGGATGGGAGGATAGGGGGAGACTTGCTGGCTGAGGTGGCAACATATGGAGTAGTCAAAGGCCTGAAGTCTAGCCTCATGTGAGAAGGCAGCTGCTGCTGCTATGTCACTTCAGTCTTGTCCGACTCTGTGCGACCGCTAGATAGCAGCCCACCAGGCTTCCCCATCCCTGGGATTCTCCAGGCAAGAACACTGGAGTGTGTTGCCATTTCCTTCTCCAATGCATAAAAGTGAAAAGTGAAAGTCAAGTCACTCAGTCGTGTTCGACTCTTAGTGACCACATGGACTGCAGTCTACCAGGCTCCTCTGTAATGGGATTTTCCAGGCAAGAGTACTGGGGTGAGGTGCCATTGCCTTCTCTGGAGAAGGCAGATAGTTGATTGTAAATAGAACACCAAATGCTGAGGGGGAGGAGCTTTTCCCTGAGAGCTTTGGGAGAATCTGAAAAAGGGTTTTAAGTAGATCAGGGGTTATGTTTTAGGAAAATCTCTTTAGGTGCTAAGTATAAAAGAATGCCTCCCTGGTGGCTCAGTGGTAAAGAACCCACCTGCCAATGCAGGAGATGTGTGTTTGATCCCTGGGTTGAGAAGATCCCCCTGGAGAAGGTAGTTGCAACCCACTCCAGTATTCTTGCCTGGGAAATCCCATGGACAGAAGAGCCTGGTGGGCTACAAGCCATGGGGTTGCAAAGACTCAGATATGTCTAAGCGACTAAACAACAAAACACGAAAGAAAATATATTCTAAGGCCACAAACTATTTGGAGCAATACTTTCAGAACAAAATGCTCACAATTTACTCTATGGCAGGCTTTTAATGTGGTTTTTAATAGTTGGGGAGAAAAAAAGGAATTAAAAGTCTCAGATACAACAGTCATTTGTCAAGTTTGTTTTCCCAGCCTTCTACTCTTAAGTTCTTAAAATAGAATAAATTTTAGACTAGAAGTCCTCTCAGAGTCCACTGGAGAAAGCTGAGGGAAGGTAGAAACTGCATAGGTCACCTGGCTAAATAGCAGATTTGGGGGGTGTCTGACTCTTTGTGACCCCGTGGGCTGTAGCCCCCCAGGCTCTTCTGTCCATGGGATTTCTCAGGCAAGAATATGGAGTAGATTGCCATTTCCTTCTCCAGGGGTTATTCCCAACACAGAGATCGAACTTGTGTCTGCTGCATTGCAGGTGGATTCTTTACCTCCACACCACCAGGGAAGCCACAATGGGGAGGGAATCAAATGGAAGGCATTTTGTAACTAAATTCATCTGTTTGAATTTGTGCTGTTAAATACAGTAGTCATAAGATCTTTGTGGCCCTTTAGACTTAAATTTAAGTTAATATGAGTTAAATTTGAAAAGTTAAGTTCCTCCATTATAAGACCTCAATGATTTCTCATAGGTTCCTCGATTCAGTAACCATACGTGGCAGAGAGTTACTTCAGAGGACATTCCCATCATCACAGAGAGTTCTATTGAACAATGCTGCTTCAGAGTCTAATTCAGTCATATGTTAAATCACTCTTTGTATCTCACTATTTGTGTATTCTGAGACAAATCTGAAGTATATAGAGCCATCCTTGGAGAACTAGAATGCTTTGCCTCACTCCAAATTGTTTCCAGTTGTTTCTAGTGATCTTTTGTTGGAACCCAAGCCAGAGAATGGACCCTTAAATTTCATTCATTCTCAATCTTTTCCTCTCAAACACACACACACACACACACACATACACACACACAGATGTATACACAAACACACAAACTAATCTTTTCTTTTAACTTGAGAACCTTTACCCATGGGGGAAAAACATATTTAGTTATAGCCCAGGTTTTATCTAGTAAAATTTGGGCATCTCTTCCCTTCCCCAACAATTAGTACAGAAAAAAATCAAGTTACCTCAAAAAAATCAGGGAAACCTTGATCAACTGGACTCTCAGAGAATAAATATTAGGAAGAATAATTATTAGAAAGATATATTACAGTGGGGTAACATCCCACAAAGAACCAGAAGGTACAGAATGCTGCTTCTAATTATGTTTTCCATAAGTGTAATTGGCAATGGTCCCTCGAAGATTGCTCAGAGGATAGTCTCACTTAGGTCAGCAGGGAAGGCCCGTGAGCTTTCAAAGGGTCTCCCCCAAATAGGCCGTATCCAGAAAATTCATGGGACTCCCACTCACCATGTACACAGCCCCTGCACATCACCTCGCCTCCTTATCTACACCTGGGCTGACCTGGGCTTACTCTGGATTCCACTTACTGTCCTCATTTTACAGACAAAGAAATTATAGAAGAGGAACTGTTTCTTAAAGCTCAATGTTGGGTAATGGCAGGTCACTGCTCAGAACTTGGGTCTTCAAATACCTATCATGGAGCTTTATCCAGTGGATTTCAGAATATTTCATATTTTGTAAAATTCTATAAAATTATTAATTTTGAAAAAACTATTTCTTTTCTTTGGAATCAGAGCATGAGTAAAATATAACTTGAAAAATATACATGTGAAAAAAATACACACAAGGTTACAATGAATATACAATTCTGCCATGCACTGGCAGATTTTAAAAAGAAATTATACCTAGGTAAGGCCTCTTGACTTCCCTTGTGGCTCAGATGGTAAAGCATCTGCCTACAAGGTGGAAGACTGGGGTTCAGTCCCTGGGTCGGGAAGATCTCCTGGATAAGGAAATGGCAACCCACTCCAGTGTTCCTGCCCAGAAAATCCCATGGATGGAGGAACCTGGTAGGCTACAGTTCATGGGGTCACAAAGAGTCGGACATGACTGAGCGACTTCACTTCACTAAGACCTCTTACCATGTCTTATGGAGTCTGACAAACTGGCCAGGTAAGTGTAGATCAAGGCCATTCTTCACGACCATGCAGTGGACTTTATACTCAAACAACCTGTGTTGAAGTTCAAGTCTGTCCATTTTATAGCTGGAGACCTTTGAGAAGAACATATTCTAGAAAAATATGTAGTGGTATAAAAGGACTCATGGGCAAATTTATATTGAATAATGTATGCCTAGAAAATGAGCTATATAGATGAATTGTTTTCCTCAACAATCTACTCATCATTAGCATCTTCAATGATTGATCAAATATGAAAGTATATATATTCTGCATTTAAAACCTTCACAATCCTTGACATGGGTCTTGACAATGATTTTTTTTTTTTTTTTTTTAGGATGTGATATCTAAAGCACAAGAAAATTGAACAAATGGGGCTACATCAAACTGAAAAGCCTTTGCACAACAAAATAATCAATGAATGAAGACAAGCTACTTAATGGGAGTAAACTAAATATCTGATAAAGATTAATATCAAAATATATAAAAAACTCCTACAACTCAATAGCAGAACCCCAAATAATCCAATTAAAAATAGGCAAAAGAACTGAATGGACATTTTTCCAAAGAAGATACACAAAAGACCAACAAGTACATGAAAAGATGCTCAACATCTTTAGTTGTTGTAGCATTCGTTGTTAGGGAAATGAAAATCAAAACCACAAAGAGATATCACTTCATACCTGTCAGGATCATTAAACAGATAAGAGATAGCAAAAATGCTAATTAGGATGTGGAGAAAAAGGAACCCTTGTACACTGTTGATGGGATTATAAACTGGTACAGACACTATGAAAAACAAAATGGAGGATCCTTTAAAAATTAGGGGCTTCCCTTGTGGCTCAGACAGTAAAGAATCTGTGTGCAATGCCAGAGACTTGGCTTCAATCCCTGGGTCTGGAAGCTCCCTTGGAGAAGGGAATGGCAATGCACTCCAATATTCTTGCCTGGAGAATTCCATGGAGTTTCAGCTTCAACATCAGTCCTTCCAATGAACACCCAGGACTGATCTCCTTTAGGATGGACTGGTTGGATCTCCTTGCAGTCCACCAGACTCTCAAGGGTCTTCTCCAACACCACAGTTCAAAAGCATCAATTCTTTGACACTCAGTTTTCTTTATAGTCCAACTCTCACATCCATACATGACCACTGGAAAAACCATAGCCTTGACTAGACAGACCTTTGTTGACAAAAGAACTACCGTATGATCCAATAATTCTACCTCTGGGAATATATCCAAAGGAAATAAAAACATTTACTCAAAACATATCTGTGGCCCTGTGTTCATGGAAGCATTATTTTCAGTAACAAGGACGTGGAAAGAGCTTAAGTATCCATCAATGAATGAATGGATAAAAAAGCTGTATATACACACACAAAGGAATGTTATTCAGCCATAGAAAACTAGGAAATCCTGCTATTTGTGACAACACAAATGGACCTTAAAGGCACTGTGCAAAGTAAAATATATTAGAGAAAGACAAATATTGTATGCGCTCACTTGTCCATGAAATCTTAAAAACAAAAGACCAAAGAGCGAAAAACATAAAAAAAAAAAAAGAGAGAGAGAGAGATTAGATTTATAGTTACTAAAGGCAGGGGATAGATAGGAGAAAGATTGTCAAGCAGTATCAATTTCTAGTTAGAAGATAAATTAATACCAGGAATGTAATGTCCAACATGATGACCTCAGTCAACAGTATTGTATGATATATATGAAAGTTAATGGAGTAGGTCCTAAAAGTTCTTATCACAAGGACAATTTTTTTTTTGATGTTTTCTTGATGTTACCTATGTGAGATGGTAGATGTTAACTAAACTCATTGTGGTAATCATTTATAAGACATGTAAGTCAAACCATTATGCTGTATGCTTTAAATTTATGCAGTGATGGAATGTCACTTATACCTCAGTAGACCTAGACAAAGTAAATGTAATTTGTTAGATAAAAAGAAGATTCAGGGCAGCATCCTTAATATGCTAGGAGCAGTGCTATTATAAACAATAAATAAAAAGTCCACTGGTCTCTCTTTCTCATTCCTTCCACATGAATTTTATATATTAATATATTTATGAGATTTTTTTTTACCTTGATGATAGCACTGATTTATCTTACTATCTCGCTGTTCTTATAATTAGAAGCATCAAATATATCATGCATTTTGCAAGAGGAGAAGATGTTTACAACCTTTATATTGTGACTATGATTCTGAAATACATATGCAATAGGAGCTCCTGAATGCATTTCATGTAAGTCATGAAATGAAATTGTATTCTGTTTCTGGACACTCTTTGGACTGTTTATGACAGAGCCTTGTGCTTTCTGTTTATATGGAAAGGAAGAACTGCTGGAGAAAATGCAATAAGTGGGCTTTGCCTCTATAGTTTCATGTGCACAAAGCCCTTTGCAGGCATGGTCATAACTTTTTTCTCCTTAAAAAATGGTATCAGGGTCCATCTAACAGGGTTACAAAAACTGGATGCTGACGGCTCTCAATACTTTATAATCCTCTGCAAAACAGAAGGAGAACCCACTTCTGCCAGCCTTAATAACAGCACCAAATTGCTGCTGCTTCTAAAATAAAGAAATAAAACAAAATAAAATCTTCTGGTCTTAAAGGGCATGACTCTGAAGAAAGCAAACATCTTGGGGTGTTTTTTTTTTTTCAATGCACAATTTAAAGTGACAGGGACCACTTTACAATCACTGTGGATTATATCTTATTTGTTTAATTTTCTGCTTTCTCACTACTATCTCCTTACTCTGCTCAAATGTTTCCATTTATTGGACAAGTTTTTATCTCCAAAGCATATAGCGTTTCCTGTCACTTCAGAGACATGAAAATTATTTTTGCTTTTTTCCTGTGCAGTTATCATTTAAAGTAAATGAATAAAACAAATACATTACTTATCTTCTGGATGAATAGACAGGGGCCAGAGAGCATGTTGGTGCATATGGCTTCAGCTTGCCCCTGCAAAGAGTGGAAATGAGGGAGGCACCCCAAAGCCCACCACATCCCTTCCTGTTCCCCACCCCTGCCACTCCATCCCCTGACACACACCAGAACTAACTGCAGGAGGACTTCTTCCAGGTTTTCTGGAGATTTCCAGCCTCAAGACTTCCTTTTGTTGGAGAAGTCTGTAATTTCCTCAGTTCTGTCTCACCGCAGCAAAAATTTGAAGTGACTGATGAATCAGTATTACAGCTCAGTTTTATTGGCAAGCAAAGGAAAATACATCCTCAAGGTATGAGGGCAGGCCGATCCAAAAGACAGGAAGAGAAGAGAAGCCTCAATCTTTCTAGGCTTCCTCCTTTTATACTTTTGTCTCCTCCCCAACTCCCACCCCCACCCTGAGCCTGTCCTATGTAAACTGGGCTATCCAGGAAGGCTGTTTGTTTTACCTGAGGTCCTCACTCCAGTCCTTGGACCTTCTTTTGTTCTATTTTTGCAGGCTTTTCCCTTCTTTATCTTTTAGCCACTGCCATTTTGGACTCTGTTTTCTAACTACCTAACATTCCTCCTCAAGAGATGGGAAGCCCAATTCTTTGGGAATAGGGGCGTCAAGGTCTCTCTGGCTATTTCCTGCTGAACTGGGATGGTGAGGGGCATTGGGCCTTCCCTTTTTGCTAGTCTCAAGCCTCAGAGTCCTTACAGTGGTGTCCATTTAAGGGTAAGGGATATTTTCTGTGGTCAGCTGTAGTTTTATATATCCTTATTGAACTGGCACTGCATGTTGTAGCCTGTTGACCTGGACAGAGACAAAACAAGTTAGATAATTGATAATACATGGAGCAATCATAAGCAGCATCAATATGGTGAATATAGGGATTAGTAGGGGCATTAGCCAACTCCAAATTCCCTCTTGCCAGGAGAAGGATCCCACAAAGAGAGATTGTAGCTACCCTGAGAACTCTCTAGCTCGTTCTTTGAGATCCTGTAGGATCTGGAATGCTATTCTTGAGGACTGTGAGACTTTCTTTAACTTAGCTGGAGGTATTTACCCAGAACCAACACATCTCATTCAAGATGGCTCAAGTCTCTCCTTGATCAGGATCAGGAGATCTATCTCTTGTCTGTTTTGGAGTACAACCCCTGCCAAGCTGTGTTGGCTCTTTGGAGCTATCCTGAGAAATCTTATCCCTAGAAACTTAATTTTGGGGATGTTCATTAGAATGGCACTCATTTGTAGTTCTGAATAAGCATCTGAGATCTCACAGGGGCTCACAGGTTGACTGAGTGTCCTCTTCTGTTTTCTTCCACAGCTTGACTTGTGAGTAGTGAATCCAGGACTCCTGTTGTGGAAACTTGACTGCTGTGGGTAGAGAGTATTACAGGGTAGAGGCCTTTCCATGTGGGCTGGAGCTGAGCCTTTGGGGACGCATCCTTCCAGACTTTAATTAGGACTTGAGTCCTGGAGCATATAGTGGTGGCTCTTCAGAATTTTTTGGTTCATGGTTGACAGCCCACAAGAATGTATCCTGTTGGAATTGCCCAATGACCATGGTATAAGAACAGAGGGTCTGAGCCTCTGGATCTAGGAAGAGGTCATTGACATAAACAAAAGGTCTTCCATATAAGATCTCATAAGGACTAAGACCAACCTGTTCCTTAGGGGCAATACGGCTGCTGCTGCTGCTGCTGCTGCTGCTAAGTCGCTTCAGTCATGTCCGACTCCATGCAACTCCATAGACGGAAGCCTACCAGGCTCCCCCGTCCCTGGGATTCTCCAGGCAAGAACACTGGAGTGCGTTGCCATTTCCTTCTCCAATGCATGAAAGTGAAAAGTGAAAGTGAAGTCACTCAGTCGTATCCGACTCTTAGTGACCCCATGGACTGCTGCCCACCAGGCTCCTCCATCCTTGGGATTTTCCAGGCAAGAGTACTGGAGTGGGGTGCCATTGCCTTCTCCCAATATGGGTGCAGAGGAGAGCTGTTGGTAAAGCCTCCTTCTGTCCCAGGGTGGTCTCCTGGGTTATCTTTTTAATCACTGATTTTAAGAATTGGTTGACTCTTTCTACTTTTCCTGAAGACTGAGGCCTCCAGGCACAATGGAGATAAGAAGTAATGCCCAATGCTTTCGAGACCCCTCGGGTGACCTTAGAAGTAAATGATGTACCATTGTCACTTTGTAATGACCTGGGTAGACCAAATCTTGGAATGACTTCACGGAGCAGGGTTTTTTTGTTTGTTTTTTTGTTTGTTTGTTTGTTTTTTACCACCTCCTCAGCCTTCTTTGTCTGGGTGGGAAAGACTACAATCTATCCTGTGAATGTATCTATCATGACTAATAGATATTTATACCACTGAGAAACTGGCATCTGGGTGAAGTTCATCTGCCAGTCCTCTCCTGAGTAGGTCCCAAGTCATTGGACTGGTAGGGCCAGCTGGGGTCTTTGAGCTCCTTGGGGGTTGTTTAATTGACAAGTGGGACAAGAGGAGACCACTTGCCTTATAGTCGTTTGGAGCCCTGTTCCTCTGAAGGACCTTTTTAGTAATCTTTGGAAGACCTTCTTCCCTAAATGAGTGGCAGCATGTAAGGAGTTAATCAATTTCCACTGGAGTTCCCAGGCAGAAAAAGGAGTCCCTCCTTTTCGAACCACCCCATATGATCTTCTTGAAAGCCCTCACTCTTAGCTTTAAGTCTCACCTTCAGTATATAAAGGAGTTTCTGGCAATTAGTCTGTGGAACTAAAGTGGCAACTCCTATTAGGTCATTGTTCTGTAATGCTGCTCTCTTAGCTGCCTGATCAACTGCCACTTCCACACTCCCTTTTTGGTGTCCTTTACAATGAGAGACTGAAACCTCAGCGGGCAGATGAACTGCTTCCAAGAGCCTAAGGATTTGATCACCATATTTGATTGGGGACCCTCGGGTGGTCAAGTGGCCTGTTTCTTTCCAAATAGAAACATGTGCATGTAGCACCAGAAAGGCATACTTGGAGTCAGTGTAAATGGCTACTCTTTTTCCTTTTCCCAGCTCCAGTCAGGGCTATGAGCTCAACTAATTGGGCAGAAGTACCTGGTGGCAAAGGTTTAACCTCTATTGTCTCAAAATTGGAGACTACTGCATACCCAGCTCTTCTTTTTCCATCCAAGACAAAGCTGCTTCCATCAGTGTACCAGATTTACTCTGGATTAGTCAGAGGATCTTCTGGCAATCCCTCTCAGGGTTTTGTTCAGTGATCCAAGGTTTCTAGGCAAGACCGAAAGGGGAAAGAGCCCTCGGGGGTAAGAAGGAGGCTAGCTGGGTTAAGAACCTCACAAAGGGATATAGTTAGGCCTGGATTTTCCATCAGCACTACTTGATATCTAAGGATCCTTTGATCAGACATCCATATGGCCTCTTCCATTTGGGAGTTGTTTCACTTGGTGGCTGGTAAAATAGTTTGCCCCCGAGAAAGTTTTAAAGTATCTTCTATTATGACTGCAATAGCTGCAAGATTTCATAGGCAGGGAAAGATTTTTTCCCAATAAGGAAGTAGGACACTCAGGGACCATCAGAAACTGGTGGGGAAATATTTGTCCATCCCAGCAACAAAGAAGTGCTCAGGTGAATTTTTTTGTAGTTCTTCCTGTAGCACCCAAAATAGTATAGGTTTGGGAGGAGAAGGCTCCAGAGTAGAAGGACACAACAGAGTATGTAGCTCCTGTGTCAACAAAGAAATTCTTGGACCTACCTGCTATATCCAATTGCACCCTTGGCTCCAGCCCCATGATGTTCATCTGTGACAGGTGGGCTGGCATGAGTGGGCCACTTCAGTCCTGTTGAACCATCGTGAGGGAAGGCTTGGTGCTTGACCTTGAGGCTCTTGGGTCCCGAGGGCAGGGTGCCGCCTAATGTCCCAATTGATGGCATTTGTAGCAAGCCATTTTAAGAGACTTGTCACGGTTTGGACACTCTTTGGCCCAATGTCCCACCTATCTACAGATTAGGCATTTGGTTAGTGCCTTGTCCTTTAAAGACTCGGGGTTTGCCATAGGGCTTCCCTGGAGGGCGGCCAGCATCTGGGCATGACTTGTCTCTTTCCTTTTCTCCCTTTCCTGGGCCTTGGCCTCCCTCTCCTGTTCTCTGCTATAAAAGGTATTGGTGGCTGTCTGGACCATCTCATCTGAAGAGGCAGCAGGGTCCTGCTGCTGTAGCTGTTGTAACTTTATCCTGATGTCTGATGCACATTGGGACAGGAATTTGTCCTTTAAAATCACCTGTCCCTTGTAAAAGTCTAAGCCCAGATTGGTAAACTTTTGGAGGGCCTCTTAGCCTTTCCAGAAAGGCAATGGGGTTCTCATTAGACTCCTGAGTTATTGCTGAGACCTGGCATAGTCCCACAGCTAATAGGCTTCCTTCTATTTCCATGGGTGGGCTTCCTTAGGGGTGAGTCTTTCTGAAGCTTATCCTACCCAGTACTGTTGCAACCTGAGAGCTGGGGGTCCCCAGGTCAGGGTGAAGATCCCAGGCAAGCTGAGGCATGACAGCCTCCTAGAGATGGAATCCCCGGGCAGGTCGAGGCATGTCAACCTCCTGGGACTCCTGGACTGGTGGATTCCTGAGCAGACTGAGGTGTGACAACCTCCCAGGGAGTGGATCCCTAGGCAGGTCAAGGCAGGTTGACCTCCTGGCACCCCCAGTCTGGAGTTGGGTATCCCCCTGGTCTTCAGCATGACCAGTACTGGGTAGGATTAAGGTATTGTAATCTTAACTCATTGCTGGTTTGTCCACCGTGGATGGGAATAGATACCATGATATAAAGCAATCCAAGCCTGTGCCCTGAGACTGGGAACCTGGTGAAATAGTCATAAGCCTTATCCTCTTATTGCTCTGAGGGAATGTAAGTCACTGATTTCCTCCCCTAGTCCTCCCTAAGAGCAGTTTAGGGTGTTTCCAATGGTAAACATTTCATTGTCATAGGCCCACTTTAGATAATAATGGAAGTAATGACAAAGAAGTGGGTTATGTGGTCCTATTAGGGGCATTAACAGTATTTTAATAATAAGCAGAGTGGAGTGATGTTGCCTACAAGGGAGCAGGGTCCTGGTTGTAGGAGTTAGTAAGTGGCTTAAGAACAAATTGATAAGAGGCAACAAACCAGATGTTCCATAAAAGTGGAGTGGAGATTTGATCCAGGGGTATGTTCATAACTTTAGGAAAAGGGTGGTAAGAGTTTGGGCCCAAACGGCCTGCAGGGCTAACTCCCAAAGTGGCAAACTATCCCTGCAAGCCCAATGCCCTTAAAGGGATGCCAACGGACGGACTTCTAGCAGGCATTGTGTGCCTATCACCCGTCCTAGCAGGTTCACTGAGAGATGCTGTTGTTGCACATATTGTAGGAAACATGGAAGATGAAGGCCTGACTATCTAGAGAGATTGGATATTATCCAGCATTTCTCTCCCAAAGGCCAGCTATTTTTTGGTTGTCCCTCCAGAAGATTGTAGAGGCAACGTTGTGGGCCTGGACGGGGCTCAGGAGAAAAGCATGAGCACAACTTTTGAAAGAATGACATAGCCCAAGAGCATAATATGAGCCTATTCAAATCAAATGGGTCCAAGATGACAAGTCAAATTCAATTAAACCTTGATCCTCAATCTGCAAGCTAAACGACACACCCAGAGGTGCCAGGACAGTTCCAAGGCACCAAGGAGTGGGTGGTTCCCCGATTGTTGGGATGATCCTCCCACTCATTAGCATATGAAATCACCCAGCTCACAAAAACTAACCACATCATATTCCATGGCCACCGAACTCACCCTCTGCAATGGCTTACACCCTGTGGAATGTGCTTCTCTCTGAATCCAAACAAGTCCACCTCTTACCTGTTGCTGTGTCTCTCACTGAATGTTTTTCAATGAGACATCAAGAACCTGAGCTTCATTAGGTCCCGAAGCCAGGCAATAGGGGTACTGGCCGGGCCCAAGTCCCAAGAGGGAGGAGCTGAAGGATGGGAGGAAAAAGCAGTGGGAAAAGCATGCCGAGGAATCCCCTTCATAATCTGCCAGAAAATCTGCTAAATACCTGACCTGTGCTCACAGTTCTCATTGACCTGATCCTTAGCACAAAGAAGATTAAGGACAGAAGAACCCCACCCGCTTGGGCAACAGCTACTAGGGCGCCACAGACAGTGGAGCCTTTGGGGCACGCTAGGGCACCCACTGCTGCTCGCCTGTTCACAGGGGGTTTGAGGAAACAAGAAACAAGAGTTTGTAAAGAAATTAAGACTTTGTTAGCCATATGTCCTTCCAGCCATAGGAGTGAGGGCTTCCTAAGCTAACTGAAGGTCTCCTAGAATCTGAGCCACATGAGATTTCTGCTGAGTTACTTTTTGCTGTCCCAGTTTCCAGCACAGTAGGCTTCTTGTCACTTCCACTACGCTGGGTTTTCTTTGCGTTGTGCTTCCACCATGGGAACTTTCACCGAGTTGGGCTTCTGCTGCACTTGGCCTCTGCCTTGCAGGGCCCAAGCCGAGGTTGTTTCAGCTGGGTTAAATTCGAGAAATGGCACCATATGAGCCATCTTGAATGAGACATGTTGTTTATGGGTAAATACCTCTAGCTAAGTTAAAGAAAGTCTAGAAACTTTCAGATCCTACAGGATCTCAAAGAACAAGCTGGAGAGTTCTCAGGGTGGCTACAATCTCTCTTTGGGGGATCCTTCTCCTGGCAAGGGGGAGTTTGGAGTTGGTTAATGCCCTGACTAATCCTTGTTATCACCATACTGATGCCGATTATGATTGCTCTGTGTATTATCAATTATCTAACCCATTTTGTCTTTGTCCAGGTCAACAGGCTACAACATGCAGTGCCAGTTCAACAAGGATATATAAAACTACAGTTGACCATGGAAAATATCACTCACCTTTAGATGGACACCACTGTAAGGACTCTGAGGCTTGAGACTAGCAAAAAGGGAAGGCCATCCCAGTTCAGCAGGAAGTAACCAGGAGAGATCTCAATGCCCCTACTCCCAAAAAATTGGGCCTCCCATCTCTTGAGAGAGGAATGTTAGGTAATTAGAATTGGAAAACGGAGTCCAAAATGGCAGTGGCTAAAAGACAAAGAAGGGGAAAGCCTGAGAAAGTAGAACAAAGGAAAGTCCAAGGACTGGAGTGAGGACCTCAGGTAAAACAAACAGCCTTCCTGGATAGCCCAGTTTACATAGGGCAGGCTCGGGGTTAGGGAAGGAGGAGACAAAAGTATAAAAGGAGGAAGCCTAGAGGATTGGGGCCTCTCTTCTCTTTGTCTTTTGGGTCAGCCAGCCCTCACACCTCTAGGATGTATTTTCCTTTGCTTGCCAATAAAACTGAGTTATAACACCGGTCTGTCCATTGCTTAAAATTTTTGCTGTGGTGAGACAGAACCAAGGAAATTACAAACTCCCCCGACACTTTGAATATGGAAAGTTAAACCAACAAAAGTAACTGTTGTTGGACTGCTCCTAGGTAGCATTTTTCAGAATGTTTGAGCTCACGCTTGATGTCAGCAAGTAGATAAAACATTTCCTACTCATTACAATCTTCGGGAAGACTGGCACGGTGTTGAAGGAGGAATATTTAATCAACAGTCTTCAGGCTCTTCTGTGCCCATATGTTTATGATCTTCAGAGACACAGATCTAAGGCAACTTCCATTTTACAGTGGCCTGAAGTTTCCCCCCACCCCCAACCGCCTGCAATTTAAATTCCTGCCCTAATGAAGAGAATCAATCATATCAGTTTTAACAGTGCTGATTTTCTTTGTTTTAAGTGCTCATTGTTCTGCAAAAATATTGTGGTCAGAGGGTCAAAGAAACCAAACTTCTGAAAAGCAAGCAGAGTTACCTCAATGCTTGCCTTGTCCACCAGGAACCTGTGGTCCTCAGAACCTTAACACAGATGGTCCTGGTCTTATGAGGGTTTGACTTACAATTTTTTGAATTTACATGGGTGCAAAAGAGATACACATTCAGTAGAAATCCTGCTTCAGATTTTGAATTTTGATCTTTTCCTGGGTGACTGCTATGTCTTTGATCCTTGATCTCAGTTAGCCTTGTGACTACAAGTATAAACAACTGATACACTTACAACCATTCCATACCCACACAACCATTCTGTGTTTCACTTTCAGTCCAGTATTTTGTAAATTACATGAGATAATCAGCACTTTACTACAAAATAGACTCTGTATTAGATGATTTTGCCCAACTGCAGGCTAATGTAAGTGCTCTGAACACAGTTAAGGAATGGTTCGGCTGAGCTATGATGTTCAATAGGTTAGGTGTATTAAATGCAATTTTAACATTTTTTTTTTAACTTCAGAGGGTATTATTAGGTTGTAACTGCATCATAAATTGAGGGAGATCAGTATATGAGATGTGTTGTGTGGAGTTGCTTTGTGGGGGAGGACTGGGCCGTGGTGGGGGGGTGGGGAGAAGACAGTCATATCTCTGCCTTGAGTGAAAATGAATCTTTCAGGTGCTCAGTGAGGAATCAGTCACTGCACTGGTCAGAAACTCTAATGGCACAGGATTGTTAACTGTTCCCTTCTTTAATTTTTTTAAGCACTGGAACTTTTTCCAAGCACTATGTGTTGCTTATTTTTTCAGCACTTAATCCATAATCTAGCATTGGTGACTACTGAAAGACTTCCAATATGTCTCTGCTTTGCTTTTCTATGCTCATTCTTCAGTCCAGCTTTAGTTTTACTCCTCGATAACTTTTTATTTAAGAACACAGGAAATGACTAGGAGGCACTGTGGGACAGAGGCACTCTTGAACTGTTTCCCATTGAGGAACCCTGTGAATACAGATTTGAGCCTAGAAACCTGCTGAGGTTGTTGTTGTTTAGTCGCTAAGTCGTGTCATGTCCAACTCTTTGCCAGGCTCCTCTGCCCATGGGATTTCCCAGGCAGAATACTGGAGTGGGTTACCATTTCCTTCTCCAGGGGCTCTTCCTGACTTGATCAAACTCGTGTCTACTGTGTTGCAGGCGTATTCTTTACCCCTGAGCCACTGGGAAAGCCAGGAGAGAAGCAAGGCCTTGTTCAAACAGGCCTGGGGCAACAAGGAGCATTTTAGTAGAGCAGGTAATAAAGGAGGAGGTAGAGAGGGCACAGCTGTGTGTTGTTGTCAACCAGCTTTGCCAGATTTAGCAAAAAGAAAGCAAAAAAGTTAGAAAGGAGGGAAGAAAGATGGTGGGAGAGGAAGGAAAAAGGGAATAATAAAAGGGAAACACAAAGAAAAGGACACCATTGGACATACTTATACTAAAAAAAATATTGTTTATCTGAAATTCAAATTTAGCTGGACATCCTTATTTGACCTGGCACCCTAACTTCCCCTTTTCTCTGCCCTCCCACTGGAGCAGCATCCATTATCCATTTCATAAATTGAAGTTCTACATAAAATTTCTTTAAAGGGGGTTTTGAGCCTTTAAAAACATTTAAGTGAGGGAATAGATGAAAATCACCACTACACTCTGACAAATGAGTTTATCTCTGAGTATTTTTTTTAATTTACTTTTTTATTTTTGGCTGCACTAGGTCTTTGTTGCTGACATGGGCTGTCTCTAGTTGCAGCGAGTCGGGGCTACTTTTCATTTTGATGCTCGAGCTTCTCTTGTTGGAAAGCACAAGATCTAGAGCTCGGGGGCTTCAGTAGTTCTGGCACATGGACTTAGTTGCTCTGGGGCAAGTGGGATCTTCCCAGACCAGGAATCAAACCTGTGTCCCCTGCATTGACAGGCGGACTCTCAAAGACTGGACTGGACCACCAGGGAAGTCCCTATCTCTAGGTATTTAGGAAAAGAAAAGTGTGTGCATATGCTATAACTTCATGGTAAGAAATTTTAAATTTTATTTTATTATAATTTGACACATTGTAAGAAAACCTACATCTGGTAGATTGTACAAACAGCTTCACTACTTCAGACTTTTCTGTATCCATATCTGTTGCCCTGTGTTTTAACAGTTCCTCCCACTAGAGGCAGAATGTTCTTCCCTGCCCATGACTTGGGTCTGGTAGCATGTCTGCTTTGGGCAATGGGATGTGACCTGATCTTAGCATGATTAGGCTCATGCTCTGGCCCTTGACATCACAAGAAGAAGAACATGGGGTTAGCCTAACTGTCCTAGAAAAATGAGATATTTGTAACAGATCTAAATTGAACCCATGGCCTTGAGTCAAACCCAGCTGAGCCCAGACAAGTTGAGTCACGTATTCATGAGCTAGAAATAGATACTTTTTGCTGTATTTTGTGGTTTGTTATGAAGCATTACCATGTCCAAAACTGACCTATACATTCTACCTCATAACTTTCAGGGTATCTATCAAGGCTGCCAATTCCTCTAGGAGCTGAGATTTACAATAACATGCATGACACAGACTTTCCTATTTAGGTAAGAAATTTTTGAGCATAAAGTTTAGGAGCAATGAATAATAAAATTGCCAAAGACTCACAGAGAAGTCACCTACCAAAGGGAAATTACCATCCAGATTGCTAATAAGATTATCACTAATCTGCTCAGTTTAAAAACTAAATGTTCTTTCCATGATTTTTAAAAAGTAGTTCAAAGATGGAAATGAGGACTAGTCACGGAGAGAAACTAAAACTGAACAGCTGTGCAGGCAATTCATTTATTAGAGTAAACATTTAAGCAGGCAGGAGTTGGTGATTGTTATTCCCCCTTCAATGTATTTTAGATTCAGGATGTATAGTTCATTAAACTTGGTATTTGCAAGAGAACTCCAATGTGTAGCAGATGGGAAAGCTGGAGAATCATTTTTCATTTTAGTTAGTGGATTCCCTGGAGATGCTGGCCACCACATCTACTACCAAACCCTTTAGCTCCCTCCTTGAAAAATATGTCAAAACCCCATTTCAATTTCTATGCTATTTGCCTCCTACAATAATATTTTCAATGTGATAAAGCCAAACACCAGCACTAATATTTCTAAATACTGTTAAAGGGATTGGAGCTCTTCAAAAATCACACTGTAAACTCTATTATTAAAATTTTCCACATTTGGAAGCCAAAATGAATTCTTCAATGAGGTCCTTGTGTCAAAGATTGCATTGGGAAAGACACCAAGTAGCCACTGTAAATGAGGAAACAATCATTTTTAAACATGAACTGTAAGAGTGTGAAA